>NC_140990.1:175718371-176318371 GCF_052327205.1 Somniosus microcephalus | reverse complement strand
GCCTCCCCCAGCAATAACGATCGGTGCTCTCTCTCCCATAAATGTGGGAGTCCTCCACGTCTCCTCGGTCACCGATGCTCACCCCTACAAGGGCGAGGAGGAGCAGAACACTTCCCATGCTGATTTCCTCTCTGTAGGGACACACAAAACAGATAGACATGTCCCAAAAGGTTCTCTGGCCTGACACTGTATTGATTTCTTTGTGGGTTCAATGATGAGACATTTATGAAAGAGAATGTCTTTTAATCTAAAGTCTGTTCAACTCTTTATACAGCATTACAGGAGACACCATGCTAGAAATCCATCTAAAACGAAACTAAAACTAAACTGCTTGTCTCTGTCACATGCCCTCTGCTGGTCAGGCATAAGTAATCAATCAGGCAAACATGCTGGTAAGGCATCATAATCAAACAGGCAAATACCATCACTATTTGCTGATATCATTACATCTCCCTTTCTTAAAACAAAAGTATTTTACTTTTAACTAACAACATGTTTTCTTTGTATTAATCTGCATTTTAACTGTAACACTTAATGAACTTACATTAACATTATCATTATCAAGGTTTTTTAACCTTGCTTTGTGTGTTCACATGAAATATGTAAATACACTAGAACTTGAAGAAAGAATAAGATAACATTACTTCCTTCTATAACAATAGTCCTTAAATTTGCTCAATGAGTCTCTCAGGAGGCTTCACGTGTCTTGAGGATTTTCTTATTGATTGTCCTTGAATCTGAGTTGTTGCCTCAGATGATGATTTCTCAGCTGTGTGATCAGGTTGTTCAACAGTATCAGTCTTTTGACCTGCTGTGTGATCAGGTTGTTCAACAGTATCAGTCTTTTGACTTGCTGTGGCTGGTCCCATGAGAAGATCCCGACGATTTCTTCTCCGAACAGCACCCTCATCTGTCTGAATGGTGTATGATCTTGGTTGAACTTCACTCAGGACAGTTCCCTTCTGAGTCCATATGTTTGTTTTGTCTTTGAACCTTACTTGGTCACCAGTGTGGAGTTCAGGTAGGTTTTGTGTTCCTCTGTCATAGTAGTACTTTTGCTTTTCTTTCTGTTGTTCTTTGAACTTCCTCACTTTCTCCCCCTCTTTTGTTTTCAGGAGGTTCTCCGGGATGGGTAGGTTTGACCTTAGCAGACGTCCCATAAGGAGTTGGGCTGGTGACTTACCACACTCGAGCGGCATTGTGCGGTATACAAGCATGCTTTGGTAGAAGTCAGTTCCACTGTCTTTTGCCTTGTACATCAGTCTTTTCACTGTGTTTGCGGGCTCTCCTGGGTCAACAGCTCTGGACAACGTGTCTGCTGTATACATCAGCTTACCCGGTGTGTACGCAACATTCAGTTCATCAGAGACTGTCTCTCCTTCGCTTTCCACAACGAGGACTCTCTTTACCAGGTTCAGTCTCTCACAGGCTTTTAAACCTAGTATGGCTTGCACATCCTTTGGCACCACGATTAATGCTAGCGTGTGCTCTCTGTCCTTGTGTGTTACTTTGACAATGCATCTTCCTTTCACTGGTATATCAGTACCTGAGTATCCTGTCACTTTCACTTTTATTCCATGTATCTTTGGTCTGGGTCTAATTTTCTTAAAATCAGTCTCTGATATCACATTAACTTGTGCTCCAGTATCCAATTTAAATGGAATGTGTATGTCATTCACTTTTAGTGTCAACATCCAGTCTCTTTTTTCTTCTTCGTTTTCAGACACAACATCTACATAGAACTCCTCTATCTCGCTTTCATCTACTGCATGGACCTTGCTTTGTTGCACTTGGTTCTTGCAGCAACGGGCATAATGGTTGTTTTTGTTGCAACTATTGCATTTTTACCATATGCTGGACACTGTCTTGGTGGATGCTGTGTACCGCATCGACTACATGACTTTCGATTGTCCCTTTCATTTTCGTTCACTGGCCACGCCTCTTTTTTCACATTGGCGCTCTTTTTGTTAAACGGTTTGTATCCGTTCTTTCTCACTGCATCCACGTTGCAGCTATTGTCACTGAACAGCTCCTTTGCCTGCAACTTCACAGTCTCTGTAGCCCTACACAGTGCTATGGCTTTTCCCAGGTCTAGATCTTGCTCTCTTAGCAGTCTTTCCCTTAGACCATTATCTGGAATACCACACACCAGTCTGTCTTTTATCAGCGAGTCTGTCAGTCCCCCAAATTCACACGATTTGCTTCTGTTTCTCAGTTCAGTCACATACTGATCAATAGTCTCTCCCGTTTTCTGTACACATGTGAAAAATCTGTGCCTCTCAAACGTCACGTTACATTTAGGTATGCAGCAGGCCTCAAACTGTTCCATTATTTTATCTAGCTTCATATTGTCTCCATCAGCAGTGAATGTGAAGTTATTATACACCTCCAGCGCTTCATCACCCACGACATGTAAGAACACTGACGCTTTCATTTTATCACTTTTCTCGTCAGCTCCGATTGCCGCTAAATACAACTCTAAACGTTGTTTGAATCTCCTCCAATTTTCAGCCACATTACCTGTCAACTGAAGCTTCGCCGATGGGTGTAAACCTTCCATTTTTCACTTTGTTAGCTGTTCGCCAACGGTAAGTAACAATGTTCTCTTTTGGCTTGCTAATATGTGGAGAGCTGATTTAACTTCAGATTTTTCCTCTTCATCTCTTTCAATCACTTCCGACACCATGTATTGATTTCTTTGTGGGTTCAATGATGAGACATTTATGAAAGAGAATGTCTTTTAATCTAAAGTCTGTTCAACTCTTTATACAGCATTACAGGAGACACCATGCTAGAAATCCATCTAAAACGAAACTAAAACTAAACTGCTTGTCTCTGTCACATGCCCTCTGCTGGTCAGGCATAAGTAATCAATCAGGCAAACATGCTGGTAAGGCATCATAATCAAACAGGCAAATACCATCACTATTTGTTGATATCATTACAAACACAGTTACCGAAATTTTCAAAAAGTTAAACTTATCATAAACTAAAATTAGACTATTAAAATTCCAAAACCTAAGAAACTGTTAAACACTCTTAAACTAAAAGCTATATACATCTGCCGCCCGTCTCCGGATGGCCAGGCTAATCTGCCTTTTGTGGAATCTGGGCAGCTTGTACGCCTGGGCGTAAGGTGACCTGTGCCACTGGACTCGGAGAGTCCTCCTTAAAAGAACTGGGGGGTTTTCCGTTTCCCAACTGACCGGGGGAGTGTGACCTCATGTGCTGCAGCACACTACCCCCTTCTGTGTGGCTGCCGAGTCCCTATCCTGTCCTGTGGGTTCCGCGCAGCCTGATGCCGCAGGCTGGGGACCCTTGTCTCTCTCTCTGCCCAACACTACCTCTCCTGTGAGTCCCTCACCTTTGGAGGAAGCAGGCTGGGGATCTGTGTCCTTAGACTGGTCCCTGACCTTTGTTTTTCCCTTTCTGTTAAGGGCTCTCTTGGGGCTGAACCGTTTAAACTGATACTCAGGTGTCCACGGTAGTTTAGGCTGTGGTATGCAAGGAGACCTTCTTAAGGCTCCGGCTACTGGGGGTGTACCTGAGTCCCACATAATCGGTGGGAGGGCCTCTCTAGTCACACAAGTCACTGCCCCCACCTTTGCGGTCTGTGAGTCTGCCACAGCTGCAGGCTGATGATCTCTAGCTTTAGTGCGGTTAACCCTTGCTGACCGTTCCCCACTCTCAGTTTTGAACAGCTTGCACTGGTTAATGTGGAACCACTTTGTGCGGCGGGGCATCTTTATGGCATAGACCATGGGGCTTGCCTTATCCACAATGCTGTACGGCCCCATATACAATGGTTCGAAACTTCCCAACTGGGCAAAGTTCCTCACCATGACCTAATCCCCTATCTCCCACTCGTGGTGCCTGTTGGGTTCTAGCAGCAATCGGTTGCTCCGGTGCTGTTTTCCCATGTTGCTAGCAGCCTGCCAGTGAATCTGTTTAAGGTGTTCAAACAGATTCCTGATGAAGCTGTCCTGGTTCACCTCCCTGAGCTGACCTTCCGTGAGCACTGGGGCTAGCACATGGGTGGGGGTCCGCATAACCCTACCAGTCATGAGCTCGTGTGGGGAATACCCCATGCTTTTTGACTGGCTGGCTCAGATCCCCATTAGGACCAAGGGTAGGACTTCTACCCACTCCTTGGGTGAGTCTCCCGTCTCCTTGCGCAGCCTTTCTTTTATAGTGCGGTTTAAACGCTCTACAGGACCCAATGACTGTGGGTTGTAGGCGACGTGCCATTTCCCCTGGATGCCGAGTACCATGAGGGTCTCTTGCATGACCTGTCCGGTAAAGTGACTCCCTTGGTCGGACTCCACATACTGCAGTAGTCCCCATCGTGAGAACACTTCCCTGACCAGGATCTTAGCTGTACCCAATGCGGTAGCTGTTCGGCAGGGAAAAGCTTCCACCCACTTTGAAAACACATCCACCAGGGCTAAGCAGTACTTGTAGCCTCCCTGGGCGGTGGGTAGGGGCCCGATGTAATCGATCTGGATCGACTGCCATGGTCCCTCTACCCTCCTGATGTGTCCCAAAGAGATCTTCCTTTTCTGGGGGTCAGGGTTATTGGCTGCACACACCAGATAGCTGGCACAGAACTCGCGGACATGTTCCCTCAGTCCTGGCCACCATCCTGCCTGTTCCACCCGTTGCCAGGTGGTCTCAGGCCCGGGATGCCCCGCTCCTGGACCCTCATGGGCCAGTTGGAGGAATTCCCTCTGGTGCTGTTGTGGCACTACCCATTGCTCCCCCCTGAACAGCATGTCTTCCTTGACGGTGATGGCTGCTGTACCATATGGGCCCTCTACCTTCTCCCCTTTCGTGAGCGCATCCTGGATGGTCCTGAGGATGGGGTCTCATCCCTGGGCCTGCTTTAGGTCTGGGACCAAAGCTACCCCTTGTGTACCTCCCTTGTCCCGGATTGCGGCTACCGAACCTGTCTGGTAGGGGTCCTAAAACTCTCCTTCCCTGGCTCCCTGCTTGGCCAATTCATCAGCCTTTTGGTTGCCCTCCCGCATGTGTTCTGTCTTTGAATGGGCTTTAACCTTATGGATATAGACCTTCCCTTCCTCCCCTACGGCTGTCATGATTTTCCCCAGCAGAGACTTGATTGCCAGGGGTCTCCCATCAGCGGAGGTGTATCCACGACAGGACCAAATGGCCAGGTATTCCGTACATGAATTGCATGTGAACATGCTGTCCGAGCAAATCATGTACAGGGTAGGGAATTTCTCGGGGTGTGTAACCACGTACACTACCATGGAGAGTTCAGCCTGCTGAGCACTCATGGTGCTGGGGAGTTTAATTGCCAGGGCAATGTCTGCCCCTGGGTCATAAACTCTACACCCTGTAAGTCGTTCCCCAGCAGATACTGTGCTTGAACCGTCTACATAGATTTCGAGGCCTGTGGGGTGTATCCCGGCCCGAAAACCTATGTTGACTTCCCATACTCCTTCAATGGAACACCGGTGGGCTGTCCCTGGATAAATCCTGTTGGCTGCGAGCTTCGGCTCGCAGAGACTTTTCACCCTTAGGTCCATCTGGGAGAGAAGCAGGGTCCAGCGAGCAATGCGGGCACTGCTCACTGTCCCATCTTTAATTCTCCCATCTAGGAGCATTTGGGTGGGCGTGTGATGGGTGAGGAGGGTGATGGGCGAGGTGCCTGTGAAGATCAATGATCTTTTCACAGCCCAGTGAGTGGCGAGGAAGTGCCTCTCACAGTTGGAGTAGCCCTTCTTCACATTTGTGAGTATCTTGGAGGAGTAAACCACCGGTCTCAGCTGACTGTGTTGCTCCTGAAGCAGCACTGCACTCAGACTGTCCCCGCTGGCTGCTACCTCCAGGAAAAACTCTTTTCCCCCATCAATAGCCCCTAGAGCCGGCGCGGTCTGCAGATCTTGTTTGAGTTTTATAAATGCTGCCTCGCAACCCTCATCCCAAACCCACTCCACTCCCTTGTGTAGGAGTTGGAGCAGAGGGGCTGCTGTGGCCACGCAATCCTCAATAAAATCTCTGCAGTACCTGGTTAGCCCTAGAAAAGATCTTACTCCTGTCACTGTATTGGGGGCTGGTAACTCCTGCACTGCTTCCCTTCTAGCTTTGTCGATGGCCCTTTCCCCTGCTCGCACAGCCAGCCCTAGGAATTTTACTTCCTGTCGGCCGATCTGTACCTTCTTAGGGTTTACTTTAAAGCCTTCCTGCCTGAGCAACTCCAGCAGTTCAGCCAGTAGTGGACCATGTTCCTCTCGGTGAATAGGAGCAGGTCATCCACATACTGAACTAACTGCCGAGGCCGGCTGAAGCTCTTTAAACAATTTGCCATACACTGGTGGAAAATGCTGGGGCTATTGTGGAAACCCTGAGGTAGAGAGTTCCAGGTGTATTGTTGGCCTTTAAACGTAAAGGCGAACTTGTACTGGTCCTCTCTCCATAGAGGGATGGACCAAAACCCATTGGAAATATCCAGCACCGTGAAGGTGGTTGCGGAGGCTGGAATACTTCCAATGAGGTCGGCAACAGCTGCGACCGTGGGTGCACAGGCGGGGATGTTTCGATTGAGTACCCGATAGTCCACTGTGGCCCTCCAGGAGTTGTCCGGTTTTCTAACTGGCCACAGTGGAGTGTTTACGTGGATGGCTATCGGTCTCGATATCCCCTGTTTGACCAGAGAGGTCATGGCTGTTTCCATGACGGCCTCCGCCTCTTTGGGGAAATTATACTGCTTTTGTGGTCAGGTCATGGGGTCCCCGTCTACACTAACCTCGACCCCGTTCACCCTCCCACAATCGTGCTTATGAGTGGCAAATGCGCTGAGGTGTGCTCGCACAAATGCCTGGTACTCCACTGGAGTGTTACTGACCATTTGTTCGAGGTCGTAACCCTCCTTTGGTTTTAGGGTACACAAGGTCCCCTTGCCCTGTTTCTCTGGGATAACTGCTACTTCATTTTCTTTGACGGTGCATGCTCCCCACAGACAGTGGTTCCTAAGATCCACTAGAATCCTGTGGCCTATAATAAAATCAGCCCCCAGGATCCCTCTTCCTTCCTGCTCCCATTTCATTAAAACACAGGTCCATTTGGTGTGGAGTGCTCCTAAATGAATGGACAGCGGGATGGAGAACGAGCCAGCCTGCTCGTTACCTGCAAACCCCATTAAGCTGTACGGTGGTCCCTTTCACCTTTTCCACCTCCATCTTAACAAGCGGTCTCTTCCATACATCGTACTCAAGGGGAAACAGGTAGACAGGCTGCGCTGGCTCTAGTCATAAGTCTGTGTTAGATGAGGCAGATGGAGTTAAAGCACCCGTGGCTGCGGCTACCTTCCCTGGGCCAGCCAACAAAACTCGAAGTGCAGCTACTAATGAATCAAGCAGGGGGGAAGGGGTCGGTGCTTCAGGTTTTGGGGCAGGAGCTGGGGAGTTTTTCCCCACACTCTGCTTCCAGGGATTTCTGCAGTCCCTTCTCCAATGCCCATTTTTCCCGCACCCGAAGCAGTTACGCCTCGCATCGGAAGGGTTACCCCCTTTCTGGTGCCATTCTTTCTTACTTTGGCTTGGTTTTAATTCGTGAACCTTTCCTTTCGTTTGTGGTTCATCTGCCCCTCTACCATTGCGGTAAGCCAGGGTCAGTTGTCTGACCACTGTCTCCTCGGTGACTTGGGGGCCCTTTGGGTCAAACCACAGCTCGGCCTTGGCCCTGATTCGCGGCAAGCTGTTTGCCACCAGATTCCGGAGCCAGTGGACCAGCTTGTCCTGGTTCAAGTTAGTTCGGTCGAGATCCCCATTACAGGCACTCTTATACACAGGCCACAGCCTGTCTGTGAAAGCCTGTGGGGTCTCCCCTGCTAATTGTGTAGTCTTCTCCACCCGGGAGAAAGGACTACCATCGTTCATACCCATGGTCTCCAGAACTTCCTCCCGGATGGCAGCGTACCCCCCTTGCCCTTTCTTGCTCTCTGCAGAGAGGGACTGGTACAACTTGCCATCCAGGGAGAACAGGAGCATTTTGGCCACCTCAGAGTCGTCACACTCATTGATGCCTGCTGCTTGTTCCACTTCCATGAAGTGGACTGAGGGGTCTCCCTTTTGGGTGAGTTTGTTCAGGTGGTTTACCATAGCCCTAAGCTGTTGGGTACCATGGGGAATCACAAATTGGCTTTCAAGGGGCCCCTGGCCCCCACCACTGCCAAACTTTTGCTGCCGAGCCGGGCACATCGGCCCCGGCTCCGACCTTTCCTGCATTGGCTTGTCCCATACTGCCTGCTGCCAAACCAAGTCAAAACCCGGCGCCACAGGTGGTGGTGGTGTGCACTCCTCCCTGCCCTCCCTACAGATTGCTTGTCCCTCCTGCTTCCCAACCAGGTTGTTCCCCGGTGCCACAGGTGATGTCTGAATAGTTTCTCCTTCTACTTCCAGGTCCACCCGGGCTGCACCCGGGCTCACTACCATGCCTTTTGCCCTGGACAGAGCAAGTTTTAAACTGTCAATCTGCTTTTGGCAGGGGCTGTGATCTCCCGCTTCAAAACTCCTAGTGCTTGCTACCTTATAAGCTGCCTGCACGTCTCTTAACCTCTCTTCCTGGTCTTTTAACTGTCTGGTTAGGCGAGCGTTCTCTTCTCTTAACACTAACTCATTGCTTTTAGCCTCGGTGACTTGACACCGAAAATACTCATGTCTGTTCCTGTGCTTCTCCGCTATCTGTAACTTCTCCTGACTTTGGGCCTGTAATTCCTGCAGTAATTCCTCCCCTGCTATAGCTCTTGCTTGAGACAGTTTGGCTGCCTCCCGCAGCTCTTCTGTTAACATCTTAATGTGCTGATCTAAAAGCTGGATCCGTCGCAGGGTGCAGACCAACCAGATAGCCTTTTCCACTGACTTTTTATGATCCTTGCATTCAGTCCATTTGGCTGGGACGTCCATGGGATGCTCAGCGCAACAGATTGGTCACCCATTTCTTGGTGATATTCACCTTCTCAAACACATAAGAGGAAATCCTCTCTTCCATCTTCGTTGTTTCGTCAAACACAGGGTCTACTGCATTACGTCCCTTTTGCCAAGGTCCTGCTGTGGTCGCCATTATGAAAGGGGGTGGTGTGTGTGGTCAGCTTCACCTCTGACTCGTGAGTGGTTCGAATCGCTCACACTCACTTGGTTCTAGACCGTGGACTTATTTGGGGGCTATAATGAAATTGCAGCAGACAACTGAGTTGGTGAAAGAACTTGGATTTTATTTTGAGACAAGAAAATGTACACAACACAACATTCTTATCACTCTAAAAGGGGGAACACTTCGGAATATACGAGGGAGAATAACAATAGACAGAATACTTCACCCCTCCCAATCCCACTACACTAACTAAGTTGGACTCCAGAGGACCAGAGATGATGCTCACCAAATGACTTCTTTTGACAGTTGTAGAGGTTCGCGATTTCGGGATTCTCTGGATGTGGTGGTTGGGGCCTGCCGTACCCCGGACATGGTAGAAGACTTCACCTGCATTGCTGTTTCAGTCTCCGCGTGTCTGCTCATGCAGTCGGGTGCGTATTGGATCTATCAGGTAAGTACCCAATTTCTTTTGGTCAGAAATAGGGTTTAGAGTCTTTCCATCAAATCTTACCCAGGGTAAGTCAGAATAGTTTGTAGAGTGGAAACAAACTTGCAAATCTTCGGTTTCTTCCAGGTTGGTTTCTTGCCGGTCGCGGTGGCCCAATATTACCTAGTTGCTGGTAATATTTTCGGTTGTTTGTTTCTTGGGGCCTTTGGTTGCCGTGAGGCGTTCGATGATGTCTTCTCCTGGCTCGGACTCCTGATAGTTTTGTGACTTGACGTGGGTTTTGAAGTCGTCATCTTCTTCTCTTCTACACGAGCTGTGCTGTATCGAATGGACCGAAACCGAACTGCTCTCTTCTTCCGGACTGTACTGAACCGAACTCCTTGACCGAACGAATCGACTCACTAACCAACTGAAAAAGCAGGCCCCAATTATACCGTTTGAGGCCTTGCTTATCTGCCTGCCAAATCTTCTCTGGCCCATTGTCATTTTTGGCGGGCTCGTTAACATTAATAGTTTTTGAATTCTTTAACGGGTTTCGAGCTGGTCCCATCTATCTTAATTGGTTTAAGTTGGTGTGAATTAGTTTCGGGATGGTCCATCAAAACCTAAATTGGCTTTAAATGACCATTTAATCTCTGGTTTGATTAGTAAGATTTGTCTTTTCCTGCTGGGGTCAGGGTCCCTTTTGTTGGTCAGTGGCATGTTCTGCATTATGCATACTTTGGATGGCTCTGTAGTTTTTGGCGGGAATGGCTCTTCCGCTGGTCTTTTATCATTATGTAAAACGACTGAGACAGTCCAGAACGTTCCCAGACAGTCTGGCTTATGCCAATATCCAAACTGCTCGTTTTACAGAGGCCCATCCCAATCCCTTTGTCGCAGCCTTTCACAGGCCTGGACATGCCCTTTTAAAATAACCAAAATCCTGCGGTTTTGACTTTAAGCCCCTTTTTAGGCCCAATATTCTTATACCACTCTGACATGGTTTATTAAGTCCAAAAATCCCTTCCTTAGG
This sequence comes from Somniosus microcephalus, assembly GCF_052327205.1. Classification (NCBI taxonomy): domain Eukaryota; kingdom Metazoa; phylum Chordata; class Chondrichthyes; order Squaliformes; family Somniosidae; genus Somniosus; species Somniosus microcephalus. The sequence goes on along the minus strand of NC_140990.1, from coordinate 176,307,794 downwards.
GTAATCTTCTTGGTTTTGGGGAATCTGTTGAACTTTGCAATTCTTACAGGGGTGGTTAGTTAGGTGGGGATGTGAGTAGGTGCATAGACAGTGAGGGATGGGTGCACCTGCAAGGTAGGTTGGTGTGAGATTGACATGCAGGAGTAGGCTTGGGAAGGCATAGTGATGGGGTAGGGGTGACACACATCAGGATGTAGTTGAATGTAGCAATGCACTCACCTTTCCTGACCTCATGAGATCATTAAATCTCATCCAGGAGCGGCTGACAACACCCCTACTGCTCACTTCTTGGGCAATCTCCAGCCTGCCCTCTTAGTTTCTCAGGCTGCTCTTTTCCTGTGGCCGCCAGGGAATAATACCTCCCTGCGTGCTCTGACTCCCTGAACCAGGACTTCCAGGGAGGCACCTGAGAACCTGGGCGTAGCCTTCTGTCGCTGTGACTCCAAGTTTGCTTCCACCCACACAAATCTCTGCGATATAGACCAATAACCACCTCTCCCAACCACATTTATGCCTCCTCCAACAACCTTCAACTGTGATGTATGCAAGGCTCCTTTAAATACCTGAGCTGAAAACGAGTCATCGCTGACGTCATCAGACCCACTCCATTTAATTGGCTGGGAAACTCGCATGACTGTTTCAATTGGTGCCATTGAGTTAAACGCGTAGTGCAGAACACGCTATTCAAATCTTCGGGATGGCGACCCGCTACACGGCCTGCACGCACATACCCCGACTCCAAGGTAATGATTCCAGCCCTGGACTCTTGGTTGTGACTGCAGAGGATGCTATCTATTCCCCTAATTATCAAATCCCCAATAACAACAACCCATTTCTATTTTGTTCCCCGCCCCTTGGACTGCCTCCTGCTCCACGGTGCCATGGTTAGCATTCTAACAATCCTCCCTACAGTCTTCATCCTTATCCTCACAGGTAGCATGTACATTGTACCTGTTGGACAGGACCAGAGTCGGTGGGACCTCCTTCTCTACTTGTTCTAATTTCCCCAACCTTGCTGATTGACAGTCATACACTCTGCTTCCTGCACCTGTGCTTTCCTCTGAGGTGTGACTGTAATCTGGAGAAAACTTTCCAGATATTCCTCCCTCTCCCATGTCAGAGTGTCTCTAGTTCGCTATTCAGATCAATGACTCTGAGCTGGAGTGACACAGAGCAAACTGCAACTAAAGAATTCTCCATGTCAGCAACATGTCCTGCAGATGTGGCAATCTAGGACAGTTTCGCTGTCCAGAAACTCCCAACACACTGCAATTCCTAATTTTTATTTATTTATTGTAAGCAGTAATTTATTTCTAGAGCTAACAATCACTTGAGGTATAATATTAATTAGTTGAGCGATTATTTTGATTACAAATTAATTAGTAATTAATTACTCTGATTATTTATTAATTATGTTCATTTGCCATTTACACACCCATTCTACAAGTTTATTAATATATTCTTGTATTTTGTCAGTCTTCCTCCGTATTAACTATGCCTCAATTTGTTGTCAGCCGCCAATTTTGAAATTGTACTTCCGATTCCTGACTCCAAATTGTTTATGTAATTGATGAACTGTGGTTCCAGCACCAATCCCTATGGAACACCACTTCCCACCTTCTACCAGTCTGAGTAAATGATCTTTAACCCCTACACTCTGTTTTGTAGCCAATTGTCTATCCATTCGGCTACTTGCCCCTTAACTCCATGTGCTCTGACCTTAGGAGTCTACCTTATCAAAGGCCTTTTGAAAATCCAGGTATACTTAATAGTATCAGCATTTTCTATATTGCTTTCTCCCAGCTATCTATTGGCAATAGCTAAGTTTGATTCTCCTGAAATCATATATTTCTGACCTGGTCCTCACTGGAACCAAGAGCCAGATGATCTCAAAGCTGATTGTATTATAGTCGTTTGACCCCTGCACTTCTGTATGACAGATAGCATTCTGGTTACTTACATGGCGCAGCTGGTAATAACCTGAGAGAAGTAGATAGAAATGTCCCGAGTCAATCAACCAGCTTCAACACTCGAGACAAAACTCCAAATTTATGAAAGGTCCAACATCAACAAGCAAATCATTCTATCCATTAGACAAACCTCCTCTCACTGTTCTTATGAAATCTAATGAAAGGATCTATAAAAGGTTCATATGTTCACAGTTAACATTCCTTGCTCAGTAAATGGTGAATCACTCGCATTGGCAATCATGAAAATCAAATCCTTCAATAATTATCTTGGCTTCCTATTTTGCAATGCATAAATATGTCCCAGATCTAGACCCATCTTTTGTTTTGTTACTTGTCTCATTGCCATCTCCTTTTGCCTCGTACAATCATACCTTTTGTCATTGAATCTCTCCTGCCTTCCACACACAATCACAGACCTTCCCTTTTGTTGTTTCCTCCCTCCCCCTGTTCCCTGCCTCTGCACTTGCTTACAACCTGTTATATCTCTAACTTTTTCCAGTTCTGACAAAAAATTATCGATCTGAAACATTGGGCTGGATTTTAATTCAGGGGTGGGCTGGGGTCGTGTAATCCGCATTTTGTGTTATCCACCCGAATCTAAATCGATGTGGGAGATTGATGCGATTTTAACTTAGTTGGCCAATTGAGTTCCAACGTGTGGGAACCCACGGCAAATGAGTTCTTCCAGTCTGAAAGTCGCCTCCGATGACGTCATCATTGCTGCTGCATTTAAGGTCTGCAACAAGCCTTGCTTCTTCTGCAGACTGCCAACCTTTTGGCCTTTCATGCTACAGGGACCTGGAGGAAGAATGGCCAGCCAGAGAGCTAGGGCTGCTCGAGGTTTGATGACGTTGTCTTGCAGGCTTTAGTTGAGGGAGCAAGAGCTCCTAAAGAGGTGTTCTTCCCTTCTTGAGGGAGGAAGAAGCCTCCCCAGCAGACCAAGGCTGTGTGGATCCAGGTGGCAGAGGAGGTCAACTCATTATCAGTAACCCGCAGAACCTGGATTCAATACAGGAAGAGATTTCAGGACCTTCTGCGCACTGGAAAAGTGAGTATGAATTTCCCATCACCCTCAATATGATCCCCATTGCCTTTCCTCACCAGCACTCAGCTTCAGCAATCTCTTCCTCCACATCCCACTTGACACTGACATCCATGCACCCTTACCCATTCCCTCTCTCTCTATGGTCACATTCACCTAACTATTTGACTATGCAGCCCTCACATTCCCTATCACTGTGATGCTATGAAAACAACTGACAACACACAGGGAGGGCCCTTGGTCTTGCCACCTCACTCCATCTTTGTCTCCTTCTAAGTATCTATGCTATGGAATCTCTACACTCACTCATTCATTCTCACTCAACCTCCACTTGTCTCCCTCATTGCAGGAAAAGAGAGCTCACAATAAGCGAGAAAGAGCGAGGACAGGAGGAGGGCCACTCTCAGTAGCCCACCTCACCCCCTGGGAGGAGGTGGTCCTGGAGATCGTAGGAGTGGAGGAAGATGCGCAAGTGGGGGATGGACAGAGGGGTGCATCACAGCAAGCTGGTGACAGAATTTTCCATCTCTCTCATTGACATTGCATGAGTCACTGATAATGATTCTCAAGCTCTAGCAGATGGATTAATGATCATCTGCAATATGCAATGTGCATGTAACCTTGGCATCACATCTCTGACTCTTTCCTTTACTCCCCCACAGGACCATCGCAAGCACCCGTCCCCACTAGCCAGGAGGAACAGCATGAGCCTCAAGCCTCCTCAGAGGAAGCTGCAACCGCTGAGGGCGCAGCGTCAGCAGAATTCAGCGCACCCAGCACCAACGCAGACATTCACACCTCGGTGGGGCCTTCGGGACATAGAGTAGTGTTGTCACCTGGTGTATCACAGCTCACAAGTGAGCATCAGCAGATTGTGGAGACAGGGTCAGCAGTGGAGAGTCCTAGTCGGAGGGCGCAGGACTCTGCCAGCTCGGCTCAGCTGCATGTCAACCCTTTGCCTCTGGGTCCATCCATAAGATCATCGGTGCTGGAACTCCAGGAACAGATGCAGGAGTCTCTGGCAGGTTTTGTCTCCAGGGTCACTGCGAGTGTGGAGCGAATGGAGGAGTCCATAGCGAACATGAGCAGAGCCTTTGTGGAGTCATTGGCGCATGAACGCATCACCATGGAAAGGATGACAACCTCCATGTTGGTGATAAGTCGCCAGAGTGCAGAAAACATGGTGAGTGTTCAGAATAGAATGACATCTCTGGAGGAGCGATGGTCATCTATTGAACAGAGAAACCAGACCTTCATGGAAGTCCTTCTGAGTAGGTCTGCCAGTGTAGATACGGGTCGCCATGGCCCCACTGATGTGCAGCAAGGTGCTCTCAAGCCACTTGCAAGCGCTGAGGGGGACCTGACCCATGAGAGGGAAATTGGTGGCAGACATCAAGGAAGTGGGGGCTCCTCTCCAAGCGCTCACACTTCCATGCCACTGCAGAGCCCTCGGTCAGAGCCCCACCAGAGTCCACACCCAATTGAGATCAGCGTCTCAACCCCTGCACAGCCGCAGGAGCAGCAGACTGTTGACGAGCCCTCACAGGTTCGCAACCCCAGAGGACGCCCGCCAAAGGTGTCGAGAAAGTGAGCAAGGGGCCTCCACATCTGCTGAAGCCACAGGAGAAGCACCATGTAGGAGCACGCGTAAGAGAAAGATACTGCACAAATAGTCACAAGGGTAGTCACTTGGGTGAAATTTGATATTTTCTGTGATAAAGCCATCAGATGAATAATGTAAAAAAAAATCTGATGGCTACTGCTGTAGTTGTGGCGTGTATCATTTTACGAATGGGACTTTCACATTGAGGGCTTAGGATTACTTGCAATTGTCAGTATGGTGGTCAAATTGCTAGGAATCTGCTGGTTCTTGGCCATTGTCGATGCTCAGGTAAGAAGCTGCGAGGCAAAAGTGCTTGATTGGCTAGGCTAAGCAAATCTGGCCAAGATGAGTGCGTTCCTTGCATCCCGGGCAGCAATGTTTTCGCGTACTGCTGCCACTGGTTGATGGGCCTCTGCAAGATGTTCATTTTCGCTCTCCTCCTCCTCCCCCTCCTCATCTGAGGAGGATATGTGATGAGCCACTTGGTCCTCAGGAATCTGCAAGCCACGACGCTGTGCCATGTTGTGAAGTGCACAGCAAACCACAACGATTCTGGAGACCCTGGCTGCTGAGTACTGCAGGGCTCCACCTGATCTATCCAGGCATCTGAAGCGCATCTTCAGCAAACCGATGGTTTGCTCTATTATGGCTCTGGTGGACATGTGGCTGGAGTTGTAGCTCTCCTCAGCTTTGTTGGATGGTCTCCTCAACGGCGTCATTAGCCACGTCTTCAGGGGATAGCCCTTGTCTCCAAGTAACCATCCGTTAAGTTGGTCTGGCGGACTGAATAGCGGAGGTACACTAGACTGGCGCAGTATGAAGGAGTCATGGCAACTACCAGGGTACTTGGCACAAACATGCAAAATTTCCTTTTTGTGGTCACACACCAGCTGAACGTTAAGGGAGTGGAAGCCCTTGCGATTGACAAAAATACCTGGATTGCGAAAGGGGGGCCTTAAAGGCCACATGTGTGCAGTCAACGACGCCCTGCACCCTTGGAAAGCCTGCCAGATTAGCTAATCCAACCGCACGCGCCGTGACACTTGCTTGATCCTTGGTGAAATGGATGTGATTGTGCGCGATGGCAAAGAGGGCATCGGTTACCTGCGTGATGCAAGTGTGTGCGGCCGCCTGGGAGATGCCGCTGATGTCTGCTGCTGAACCCTGGAATGAGCCTGAGGCAAAAAAGTTGAGTGCGGTGGTGACTTTGACGGCCACTGGTAAGGGTTGTCCACCTGGTCCTCTGGCCTGCAGGTGTTGTTGCAGCATTGCACAGATGTCACCCACTCTCGCGAAAGTCGGAGCTGCCTTTGGCACTGCTGCTCAGACATGTTGAGGTAGCTGACCCTGTGTCTGTAGACCCTGTTTGGGGGGTATCTCCTGCGCCGACGGGCTTCCATGCACTGGCCCTTTCTGGTCTGTGCAGCCTCAGGTGGGTGAGCAGCAGCTTGGCACTCCTGTTGCTGCTGCTGCTGTTGGTGCTGCTGCTGTTGGTGCTGCTGCTGTTCCTGGTTCTGCTGGTGCTGCGGCTGGTGTTCGTCCTCATCTAATGTCCAGAAGGGAAGGAAATAAATGGCTCCCATACTTCTGGTATATGCCTCAGTTGAGGAAGTGCTCAGTGAAGGTGGCGAGAGGGGTTTCCCAGGAGGTCACACTGGAGATAGGTGTCAGGCTCCAAATTGCCACAGCTGTGGTTATGCCTTCTAAAAGTTCCCCCACACCTGAGACTACAAAGTCCTGCCACCTGCAAATGATGGCTGATCAAATCTCCTATTTAATGGTTGAGCTGCAGCTGATAGTCAGCAATCCAATTGTGCTCCCGCCAGGTTTCACTGTCGTGTTTCAGAACAGGCGTGTTTCACGCGGGAAAGGGTTAAAATCGCTAAGGCCTTTCAAAATGGCATTAAAGAGGCAATTTAATGCTTGTTAAGGGCCTTAACGGCCTATCCCGCTTCTTGGAGGCGGGACGGAGACGGGACCATCAGACACAAATTAATGAAAATTGCTTGGAGGCAGGATGGAGGCGGAGTTGGGCTCGCACACCAGTTTTTGCAATTTTAACCCCCCACACGCCTCCAATCCCACCTCCACGGCCCAATGAAAATCCTGCCCATTAACTCTGTTTCTCTCTCCACAGATGCTGCCTGACCTGCTGAGTATTTCCTGTTTTTATTTCAGATTTCCAGCATCCACAGTATTTTGCTTTTGCCCTGGATTTCACTGGTCTGTCTTGTTCACTGTAGGAGGCAATAGGAAATTATAGACTGCATTGCTAAAAAGAAAACCACGTCTTTCTATTTTTCAATACAGAAATATTCAGGAAGACGTCACTCTCTGAATTTCGCAATTAATACAGCTTCACTACAATCATCCCAAAGTGTACCAAGTGACGCAGAGCAAAATGCAACTAAAGAAATGTCCTCGCCATTCTCAGCACTGCCCAAAACTGATGAAGTCAACCGTGAAGAGAGCAACCGGCAAGAAGAGGTTAGTGATCCATGTGTATCAAAAGTTGAAGGGTCAGGACAGGTGTGTAGTGATTTTGTGCATACACAGTGCAATGGAGTTTATTTGTACACTGGGTGTGATTTTGGAGTTTTTCCTCTTTTGGTGAAGATTGATTTACTCAGGGTGTCTCGATCTACTGCCTCAGGTCATCAAGCAACGTTGGTATCGCCAACGATAATCAGAGATGGCAGATTGAAATGCCTGGACATCCGTTCGTGCCTGGAAATGGCTAATGCTTATGGTTAAATCTAGCTGTGCTTTGACCTCCTGCCCTCGAAAACCGACACTCAAGAGTCAACTAGAAGTGTCACAGTTCCAATTAGTATCAAGATCTCCCAAAAGCTGCTTCTGCTTTATCATTACTGAAAACTTTCTGCTTATGAATACAGAAATTTCCAGCAGTAATCTATTCCAGACTGGAATCATAGAATCATAGAATGGTTACAGCACAGAAGGAGGCCATTCGGCGGGCCAAGCCCATGCCGGCTCTCTGCAAGAGCATCTCAGCTAGTCCCACTCCCCCGCCCTTTCCCCGTAGCCCTGCAAATTTTTTTCCTTCAGGTACTTATCCAATTCCCTTTTGAAAGCCATGATTGAATCTGCCTCCACCACCCTTTCAGGCAGTGCACTCCAGGTCCTAACCACTCGCTGCGTAAAAAAGTTTTTCCTCATGTCGCCTTTGGTTCTTTTGCCAATCACCTTAAATCTGTGCCCTCTGGTTCTCGACCCTTCCACCACTGGGAACAGTTTCTTGCTATCTACTCTGTCTAGACCCCCTCATGATTTTGAACACCTCTATCAAATCTCCTCTCAACCTTCTCTGCTCTAAGGAGAACAACACCAGCTTCTCAAGTCTATCCACGTAACTGAAGTCCCTCATCCCTGGAATCATTCTCGTACATCTTTTCTGTGCCCTCTCTAAGGCCTTCACATCCTTCCTAAAGTGCGGTGCCCAGAATTGGACACAATACTCCAGTTGAGGCTGAACCAGTGTTTTATAAAAGTTCATCATAACTTCCTTGCTTTTGTACTCTATGGGCTGGATTTTCATTGAGGAGGCGGGTAGGAGGCGGGACTACAACTTTCGGGGTTGTAGTCCCACCTCCATCGAGTTCTAGCCAACCCACGCGATTTTGACTTGATTGACCTTGTTGAGCCCGCCCAGCGGGCTCAGCAGGCCAATTAAAGGCCACCCAGCAACAGGTGACGTCACAGATTGACATTTCATCTGTCAAGACCCTTTGACAGATGAAATATCAGCGTTTCGCAGCTGTTTGAAGCTGTTAAACACCGACAATCTGTACTCTAAGGTAATTACTCCTCTCAGGATGATTTAGAGATCTCCCCGGAACAGAAAGCTGAATGTTGCAATTTTTGACAGATCGCGGCCATTCTGCTTTATGTGCCAGTGAGATGAGGGACTCCCGAGACCTGAAGGAAGGAAGGCTGTAAAGGTAAGTAAAACTTCTTTAAACACTTTAAACACACCAAACACACTTACCTCTGTACTCATGCACCCATCACTCACCTGAACACCGGACATCTCGACCCCTCCAAGCCCATCAGCCCGACGGCCCACCTCGCTAACTTGGCGTGGTTTGGAGCCATTGGGAATCCCACACTTCAGCTATGAAAATAGGGGTTAGGCTAAAAACTGCCTGTTAACTACCTGTTAACAGGCAGTTAATTGGCACTAATCCCCTTCCTGCCTCGGGGGGGGGGGGCGGGTCCCAGCATGGGTCAGGTATCTGCTTCCTTTGAAACTGGCGAGTTGGGGGCGGGATGGGTTCGTGCCCCCCCCCCCCCGATTTCGGGATTTTAACCCCCCACACACCTCCAATCCCGCCTCCACGGCTCAATGAAAATCCTGCCCTATGCCTCTATTTATGAAGCTCAGGATCCCGCATGCTTTTATAACTGCTTTCTCAACCTGCCCTGCCACCTTCAATGATTTGTGCACATGTACCCCCAGGTCTCTGTTCATGCACCCCCTTCAGGATTGTACCCTTTAGTTTATATTGCCTCTCCTCATTCTTCCTACCAAAATGTATCACTTCGCACTTTTCTGCGTTAAATTTCATCTGCCACATGTCCACCCATTTTACCAGCCTATCTATGTCTTCTTGAAGTCTATCACTATCTTCCTCACTGTTCACAATACTTCCAAGTTTGTGTCATCTGCAAATTTTGAAATTGTGCCCTGTACACCCAAGTCCAAGTCGTTAATATATATCAAGAAAAGCAGTGGTCCTAGTGTTGTGTATGTACCTTTAAGAGAAGAACTGATTCTATACTGCAGTACCGGCAGTGACCACCCCTGTATATAAAGCCATAGCAGGCTTCTGTACGTCAGTCTTAAGTTACCCTCTGTTCAGTAAATACCTGTTACAAACTCAAGTATAGAGAAGGAAACCCGAAATGACCCGACACTTTCTCGGGTCGATGATTTGACGGTGAAGGGATGGCCAGCACATGGCGACTCACTGTTGCCAGCATTCTCGCCAAGGAGAGAACAGCTGTCAGTGTGCCGGGGAACCTTGATGTGTGGATCCCGAGTGGTAATTCCACCCAAGTTGAGAGATAGAGTGCTCAATGAGCTTCATGAGGGTCATCTGGGAGGGGTAAAAATGAAGAGCCTAGCCAGGGCGTTTGTGTGGTGGCCGGGAATCGATAAAGAAATCGAGGATATGACCAAGAGATGCACAGGATGCCAGAAGGTCCAAAACGCTCCACCACAGGCCCCGCTACATCCATGGGAGTGGCCCTCGTCTCCATGGCAACAGATACACATTGATTTTGCTGGTCCATTTATGGACTCAATGTTCCTAATCGCTGTGGACGCCCATTCGAAATGGCCAGAGGTCATCAAAATGTCCTCCACCACCACGGAGAAAACTATTGCAGTCCTACGGACCATCTTCGCCAGGAATGGCTTGCCAGAACAGATTTGCTCCGACAATGGGCCACAGTTTGTGTCAGAGGATTTCCGGAGGTTTCTGAGGAATAATGGGGTGAAGCATTACATATCTGCCCCATATCATCCAGCCACAAATGGATTGGCTGAGAGGTTTGTTCAGACCTTTAAAAAGGCAATAAAGGCAATGCATAATGACGACATACCACTACAACACAAGGTGGATAATTTCTTGTTTGCTTACCGGAATGCGACACATGCAGCCACCAACCAAGCTCCAGCCATAATGTTCTTCAAGCGAAGGCTAAGATGTCGCCTGGGTTTGCTCAAACCAAACATAAGACGAGATGTTGAGGATAAGCAATTCCAGCACATAAATGAGAAGCCAACCAGGAGCTTCAAGATAGGGCAACCAGTCTTGGCCCGCAACTACCGAACAGAAAAATGGCAGCCAGGAACGATATGCACACAGCAGGGACCACTAATGTACACAGTGGATGTTGGAGAGAGCATCGTGAGACGCCATGCTGACCAGATTCTAGAGTCACAGGAACAAGCCAAACCCATACCACGAGCAGGTGCACCTGGTAATCAACCCGAAGTACAGATTGCGTCTACCTCAGAAGCAGTGGTATTGGAAGCTGACAAACCAACCAATGACAATGAACCAGAATCAACTCCACCGCAAGAACAGGATACTCGAGAAAGGCGCTATCCAGTCAGGATCAGGAAGCCTCCTCAAAGACTGAACTTATAAATGATTATTTCAGTTGATGTATATAGTACAGAGAAAATTGTAATTGTAATTAGTTATTATTTAGTTGTTCAATGAATGTTATGTACTGTTTATCTAAAAGGGGAGGAATTGTTGTGTATGTACCTTTAAGAGAAGAACTGATTCTATACTGCAGTACCGGCAGTGACCACCCCTGTATATAAAGCCATAGCAGGCTTCTGTACGTCAGTCTTAAGCATTTCTGGCTGTGCAGCTGCCTCAGTCAGCAGGAGGAGAAGGAGCAGCCAAACCAGGAGAGTGGAAAGTGGTGGTCTCCTGACCAGGAAGAGGAGGATATCGATAGACCACCACCACCTCCACCTCCACCATCATCACAGCAACTGAGGTGCCTGGAGAGAGAGGACAGAGGAGGAGAAGGAGAAGGGAGGCCAGCAACAACACCAACCAGGGGAGAGGCCTTTCCATTACTGCCTCCCCAAATTGGCCTCCACTTCAGGAGCGGGAGAGAGGGGAGAGAAACAACCAACACCCACCAACTGTTTGGAAGGAGGGAAGAACAACATCATCTTTCAGGTGGGTGTTATTTGATGCACTCTCCCAAAGACTTTGTATTTTAGGTGGGGGGAGAAAAGAAGAACCAGGGACACCGCCCGCTCCGACCCCAGGAAGAACACAGCCTTCCCGTACATTTTTGAGGCTGCGACAATGGCTGAGGGGCCGACAACCCCAGCCATGGCTTTAACGCAGGCCTCAATGGTCATAGTGGGGTGAGTGTAGCTCTTCACCCCAAGCTTTTTTGTCATAAGTTTAAAAGGTGACGGGGCAGCAGAAGCAGCAGGAGCAGCTGTGGCTGTGGCTGCCACTCCCGCATAAGTCCACACACACCACTAATAAGCACCTCTTCAATTGCCTGACCTGGGACAGCTGGAGCTGCCTAGGTGAAGTCCAATTACATCGTTAAGACCTGGTGTGGGACTGAGCCTGGGGCATCTCCAGCTTTCCCAGGTGAAGACATCTTCTCCCCCTGCCAGAAGACCACCTTCAAAGGCTTTAAATTCCCATTGGAGAGTGCACCCCGCCAACACCCACCCACCCACCATCCTGAGTGGCAACCCTGCCTTTGCGGCCTCCCTCCTTCCCACCCCCCTCTCTCTCTCTCTTTGTCTCTCTCTGCCTATTTCTCTGAGGCACCTCAATTTCATCTCTTTTTATTAATTGCCTATTGAGCAGAGGGGAGAAGGCCCCTCTCCCAATTTCAATCAATAAGGGGAGAGGTGTGTCTTCATTTTAAAAAGCTCCCTCTGCTCAATAGAGGACCAAAAAATACCTGAGGCCATTAACATCTTCAGGCCTGTGACTTGGGGTGAGTGTAGCCCTTATAAAAACACCCCATAATGGCGACTGCATCTTCGCTGGTGGCGGGGCCAGCCAGGACTTATGCGGGAGTGGCAGCCACAGCCACAGCTGCTCCCGCTGCTTCTGCTGCCCCGTCACCTTTTAAACTTATGACAAAAATGCTTGGGGTGAAGAGCTACACTCACCCCACTATGACCATTGAGACCTGTGATAAAGCCATGGCTGGGGTTGTCGGCCCCTCAGCCATCGTCGCGGCCTCAAAAATGTACGGGAAGGCTGTGTTCTTCCTGGGGTCGGAGTGGGCGGTGTCCCTGGCCGTCGCCAAGGGGCTCACCGTGGGCGGGACCTTCCTGCCGGTGGATCCTCTCGAGGCCACCGCGCAGAGGATCGTCATCTCGAACGTCCCGCCCTATGTTCCTGGTGAGCTCCTCCTCCCCCATTTATGCCAACTTGGGGAGGTGAGGTCGGGGATTACGCCTATCCTGCTCGGCTTCCGGGAAGCCAGCCTTCGCCACGTCTTCTCCTTCCGGCGCCAGCTGTTTATCCAGCTGGCGCGGGAGGAGGACACCGACGGGGCGTTCGTTGTCCACCACTAGGGGACCGCCTATCGCGTCTTCTGGACGTCGGACGGTGTGCGGTGCCACGCCTGCAAGGAGGTGGGGCACATCCGGAAAAACTGCCCCGCCTCCAAGGCCACCGGATCATCTCGTGCGGCCGAGGCTGGCGCCACCGCCGCTCCTCCCCCTGGATCTGCCGCGCGTCAGGAACGTCTGATGCGCGGTCAACGTTGGGGGCCGATGCCACCTAGGCCTCCGGCAGGGGGGAGGGAGCGCGTCCGGCCGGAAAGAAGGCGCGGCGGAAAAATAAACACCTTAGGGCGGGTCCCCCCGTGGATGGCCAGCCCTTGCCCCTTGCGCCCCTCACACCCGCGCCCCTCACACCCGCGCTCCTCGCGGAGTTAATCGGGGCAGACGTGAGTGGGAGGGGCCTCGTGCCCGAGCCTGTGGCCGCAACCGCCGCAGCGGTAACGCCAATACCTGCGGCCGGGCTCGGGCCCGAGGAACCCGACAAACCTGCTCCGCCGGAGGGAGCAGAGGAGGAGGCCTCTGCAGACATGGAGGTCTCCCTCGCTCCCTCCGTGCTAAAAAGAAGGCGCGACCCCCTGGAAGAGGAGGAGGACTGGGAGGAGGAAGGTCCCTCCGAGCAGGGGGAGTCGTCGCCCGCCGCGGGTACTGCGCCCCCCCCCCCGCTGTCATCATCACCAGCGATCAGCAGGGGTCGCCTGTCCCTCGGGAGGCTGAGGCAGATGTGTCTGTCCGGCACGTCACTCCCGGGGATGGGGACGAGACCCTGCCCGTGGGGGGGGTCGCGGAACAACCCGCGGCTATTGACATTTTATCGGTGCCGTTACCCCTCACCGGGTCGGGCAGCCTGGGGTCTGGGTCGGGCGAGCTCGAGGAAAATGAGCTCGCCCAATGCGACCCGGACATCTCCCAGGGGCTGCTCGTCCCAGTGGAGGTTTTAATTGAAAACACCCCATCCGCTGGGTTGGAGACTGGTGGCGGGGAGGAGGATGTCCCCCTGGCTGCGTCTCTGGTGCCGGACGTACTGGAGGAGCTGGGAATTGTTCTCTCCCCGGTATCTCCGGTCGTTCTGGCGTCTGAGGCGGGGGGGGACTCCAAACCGCCGCCGTCTTCTGGCCCGGCGCCCCTAGAGGAGCCCAGGGAGGAATCCTCTGCCGCCGATCCTGAGGGTGGGATCCGGGCGGAGGCGGGGCCAGCTGGTGCGGCCGAGCCGTTTGCTGTGCACTGCGCGACGGACGGGTCGGCCGCTGGTGACGACCCCATGGAGGAGGATGGGGACTCGGTGATGGGCATGGATTTGGACTCCACCGTCAACGAGGCGCTGGATGACCTCGTGCCCCTCGCCGAGTCTCTCCTCATTCCCGTAAGGGAACTCCGGGACTTTATGGCCACGTGCCAGGGTCGGCAAAATAAGATCCGGCTGGCCCTCGACAGGTGGTCGGAGCTGGCGCTGCTCATCGTTTCCATTCGCGCCGCCGTTAAAATCATGGGCGCGGACGAGGGCGTGGACCCGCTCAAACTGTGTCGGCTCAGAACGTTTCTCACTGGGCTGCTGAGGAAGTGGCAGCTGACCAGCGGCTGCGCTCCCTCCCCCTGTTAGGTGTAGGTAGAGGTTGCACTATGCTTCTGACATGAAGATAACCATAGCCAGCCTCAACATCAACGGCAGCAAGGAGGCGCGCCGCAGATTCAACAACTTCTCGGTCCTTCGGGACGGGAAGTATGCGGTGTGTTTCCTGCAAGAAACCCACACCGTTCCGGGAGACAAAGCCACGTGGCTCCTGGAGTGGCAAGGAGGGGTCAGCATGAGTCACCGCTCCAACAATTCTAGCGGGGTGGCTATCTTGCTGGCCCCGCATTTTCAGCCGGAGATCTTGGGGGTCACGTGCCGGGCTGCTTGCTCCAGGTCACTGTTCGCCTGGTGGGCGTGCCGCTCCATCTAGTGAACGTGTACGCCCCTCAGACCGGTGCGCAGCAAGTGCGCTTCTTCGAAGAAGTGTCCACTCTTTTGGGCTCCGTTGACACGGGCGAGTGCGTCATCCTCGGGGGGGATGTTAACTGCACCCTCGAGGCGAGGGACCGTTCGGGTCCCCCGCGAAGCCCGGCGGCGATGGAGAAGTTGAGGGACCTGGTCGGGTCCTTCGACTTGGTGGACGTCTGGCGAAATCTCCACCCCGACTCCAGCGCCTTCACTAGCGTGAGGTCTGGGGGAGGAAGGTCCAGAATCGACCGCCTCTACATTTCCCGGGCGTACGTCTCCTACGTTCCGGCGGCTTCCATGCGGCCGGTGCCGTGCACGGACCACCACCTGGTGTGGGCGGAGCTCACTCCGCTGCGCGCGCGGGGGGGGTCCGCGTACTGGCATTTTAACAACCTGCTGCTGGAGGGCGCGCGGTTCCGGGATTCATTTCGTCGGTTCTGGGCCGACTGGAGAAGGAAGCGGGGGGGCTTCCCCTCCTTGAGGCTATGGTGGGACGTGGGCAAGGCTCACATCTGTCTCTTCTGTCAGGAGTACGCGAAGGGGTCGACCAAGAGGCGGGAGGCCCGGGTCGGGTGGTTGGAGAAGGAGGTGCTCGACCTGGAGTCCCGTCTCGGTCAGGTCGTCGAGGACCCGGCCCTGCGGAAGGTGTACGAAGAGAAGAAGGGCGCGCTGAAGGACCTGCAGCTTGTCGGGTCCCGAGGCGCGTACGTGAGGTCGCGGATCCAGCTCCTGCGGGACCTGGACCGCGGCTCCCCCTTCTTCTACTCACTGGATAAAAGACGGGGGGTCCGTAAGCAGCTCTTGGGGCTGCTGGCCGACGACGGAGCACTGGTTTCGGATCCGGAGGGAATCAGCGCGGAGACCCGCGCCTATTACGGGGCTCTGTTCTCTCCGGATCTGTCCAGTGAGGATGCGCGCAGAGTTTTGTGGGAGGACCTGCCGAAGGTCAGCCTGGAGGGCGCTGAAAAATTGGACGCTCCGCTAAGCCTGGCGGAGCTGACCGGCGCCCTCCGCCAGCTCTCTCGTGGAACGTCCCCGGGGCTGGACGGGCTGACCGTGGAGTTCCACAGGGCGTTCTGGGACGTCTTGGGGGGCGACTACGCGCGGGTCCTGGGGGAAAGTTTGGCGACCGGGGAGATGCCCCTCTCTTGGCGCAGGGCGGTCATTGTCCTGCTGCCTAAGAAGGGCGATCTCCGCCTCCTTAAGAACTGGCGCCCGGTCTCCCTCCTCAGCACGGACTATAAAATCTTTGCCAGGGCCATGTCTGCTCGCCTTGGCACCGTGCTGGCCCACATGATCCACCCCGACCAGTCCTACACGGTCCCGGGCTGGACCATCCACGATAACATCCATCTGGTCCGGGACCTGGTCCACCACTCCCAGAGGGCTGGTCTGTCGGTCGCCTTCCTTTCCCTGGATCAGGAGAAGGCGTTCGACAGGGTGGATCACGAGTATCTCTTCGGGACTCTGCGCGCATTCGGGTTCGGGACGCATTTCATCGCCCGGATCCGACTTCTGTACGCCACCGCGGAGTGCCTGATTAAAGTTAACAGGTCCTTGACGGCGCCCCTTCGCTTCGGGAGGGGGGTGCATCAGGGATGCCCCATGTCCGGTCAGTTATACGCCATTTGCGTGCAGCCTTTCCTGCGCCTCTTGCGGAAGAGGTTGACGGGACTGGCTCTGCAAGGGCCGGGCGTGGAGGTGGTCCTCTCGGCTTACGCCGATGACGTGCTCCTCACGGTCACGGATCCCGCTGACTTGCGGAGGATGCGGGAATGCCAACAGATTTACTCGGACGCATCCTCTGCCAAGATCAACTGGGAGAAATGTTCCGGACTCCTGGTGGGTCAGTGGCGGGTGGACTCCCTGCCAGAGGAGTTCAGGCCTTTCGCCTGGAGCACCACGCACCTCCTCTATTTGGGAGTCTACCTTAGCCCTGCCGAGGACGCCTGGCCGGCGAACTGGCAAGAGCTGGAGGCCAAAATCACCGCTCGCCTAGGACGCTGGACAGGACTGCTCCGAGTGTTGTCCTACAGGGGTCGAGCGCTGGTCATAAACCAGCTGGTGGCCGCCATGTTGTGGTACCGGTTGGTCACTTTGATCCCTCCCCCTGCGTTTGTCGCCAAGATGCAGAAGAAGCTCATCGACTTCTTCTGGGACAAAAGGAAGCACTGGGTCTCTGCCGCGGTTCTGTGTCTCCCGCTTAGGGAGGGCGGTCAGGCGCTGGTGTGCCTTCACACCCAGGCTGCGACTTTCCGTCTTCAGACGCTGCAGAGATACCTGTACGTCGAGAATCCTCCGAGATGGTGTGCGCTGGTGACATTTTTCTTCCGCCAGCTGCACGACCTCAATTACGACACGCAGCTCCTGTTCGCGAAAGTGGGCGGCAGGTGTGCCGGCCTGCGGGAGCTGCCTGTCTTCTACCAGGAACTGCTATGGGTTTGGAACTACGTCGCTTCCAGGCGGAGCTCTCCCCCGTCAGGAGCGGCGGCTCTCCTTCGGGAGCCGCTGCTCAGGAATCCGCACCTCCATGAACACGGGTTCGGGCGGCTGGCGGAGGGCAGGGCTGTGCCTGGCAAGGTGACCAGAGTCGGGGACCTGCTCGATGGTGGAGGAGCGGGCTGGATGGCACCGGAGGAGCTGGCGCGGCGCCTGTCCTGGGCCAATGTCCGGCTCGCGGTCGAAGCCATCGAATCGGTGAAAGTGGCACTGGGCCCCGACTCCACTAGGTGTATCGAGGCGGCTCAAGCAAGTGGGGCGATCCCGTCCGAGCCTACCCCCGTTCGGACGGAATTCCTCATCGGTGCCCGGCCCCGAAACTCCCCTCGGGAACCGGCGCCTCACAACTTGAGCCGTCTCGAGGAAATACCCTCCGTGCCTTTTCATTCCGCGCGGAGGGGTTTCCTGTACGGGCTGCTCCTGCACACTCTCCACTTTGCCATCTTCGTCTACCATCCGGACACGCCTTGGCGTGGCGTCTTGCCGACTGGCGGTGGCGGAGGTCCCCAATGGAGGGCTCTCTACGCGGGAGTCCTCCCTTGTTCCATCGGGGACTTGGCCTGGAGAGTGTTGCACGGAGCGGTCCCGTGCAATAAGGTTTTAAGTAGGTTCACGGACTCCCAGGCCGCCTGCATTTTTTGCGGCCTGGAGGAGTCCGTGTTCCACATTTATATGGAGTGTGAGAGGTTGCAGCCTATTTTTCACTACTTGAAGGGGCTGCTCCTCGATTTTTGGTTGCACTTCAGTCCCACGCTCTTGATCTACGGTCACCCGGTGCGGAGCGGAGCGGACAGGTTGGAGGACCTCCTTGTGGGCCTGCTCCTGGGCGTGGCTAAAAGAGCCATCAATTGGCCCAGGCAGCGGGCGGTCGAGGGGGTCGTCCAGCCGGATTGCCTGCCTCTCTTCCGCGGCCATGTTCGCGCCCGGGTGGCCCTGGAGATGGAGCACGCGGTGTCCGCCGGCGCGCTTGAGTATTTCCGTGACCGGTGGGCGCCGCGGGGACTGGAGTGCATTATCAACCCGGAAAACCAAATTTTAATTTGATTTGTTAAGTTTTAGTTGAACTTTTGTTTATTTACAGTCCAATTGGGTTTTTTTTTGTGTCCAAATAAAAGAGTACCCTCTGTTCAGTAAATACCTGTTATTATTATTCTCCTGCAGTCCGTGTATTATTTATACTCGGACACTACACCTAGTACCAGCCCCTGGGGAACACCACTGTATACCTTCCTCCAGTCCGAAAAACAACCATTCACCACTACTCTCTGTTTCTTGTCACTTAGCCAATTTCATATCCATGCTGCCACTGTCCCTTTTATTCCATGGGCTTCAACTTTGCTGGCAAGCCTATTATGTGGCAATTTATCAAATGCCTTTTGGAAGTCCTGGTACACCATGACAACGGCATTGCCCTCATCAACCCTCTCTGTTACCTCATAAAAAAACTCGATGAAGTTAGTTAAACACGATATGCCTTTAACAAATCTGTGCTGGCTTTCCTTAATTAATCCTCACTTGTCCAAGTGACTGTTAACTTTGTCCCTGATTATCGTTTCCAAAAGCTTTCCCACTACCAAGGTTAAACTGACTGGCCTGCAGTTGCTGGGTTTATCCTTACACTCTTTTTTGAACAAGGGTGTAACATTTGCAATTCCTCAGTCCTCTGGCACCACCCCCGTATCTAAGGAGGATTGTAAAATTATGGCCAGTACCTCCGCGATTTCCTCCTTAACTTCCCGCAACATCCTAGGATACATCCCATCTGGTCCTGGTGACTTATCAACTTTAAGTACAGACAGCCTTTCTAGTGCCTCCTCTTTTTCAATTTTTATCTCATCCAGTATCTCCCCTACCTTTTGTTTCACTATGACTTTGGCAGCATCTTCTTCCTTGCTGAAGACAGATGCAAAGTACTCATTTAGTACTTCAGCCATGTCCTCTGCCTCCATGTGTAGATCTCCTTTTTGGTCCCTAATTGGCCCCACCCCTTCTCTTACTACCTGTTTACTATTTCTATGCCTATAGAAGACTTTTGGATTCCCTTTTATGTTAGCTGCCAATCTATTCTCATACTCTCTCTTTGCCCCTCTTATTTTCTTTTTCACTTCCCCTCTGAACTTTCCATATTCAGCCTGATTCTCACTTGTATTCTCAGCCTGACATCTGTCATACGCGCTCTTTTTCCGCTTCATCTTACTCTCTATCTCTTTCGTCATCTAGGGAGCTCTGACTTTGGTTGCCTTACCTTTCCCCCTCGTAGGAATGTACCTCGTCTGTACTCGAACCATCTCCACTTTAAAGGCAGCCCATTGTTCGATTACAGCTTTGCCTGCCAATCTTTGATTCCAATTTACCCAGGCCAGATCCATTTTCAATCCACTGAAATTTGCCTTCCTGCAATTCAGTATTTTTACTCCAGATTGCTCCCTGTCCTTTTCCATAGCTAATCTGAACCTTACGATACTGTGATCGCTGTTCCCGAAATGTTCCCCTACTGACACTTGCTCCACTTGACCCACCTCATTCCCCAGAACCAGATCTAGCAATGCCTCCTTCCTCGTTGGGCCAGAAACATACTGATCAAGAAACTTGGACTTTGATAAACCTCTAGGGGAAGAAATTACAAATTTTGAGAGTGATGTATAGCTTGATGTAACTACAGAAATCTCCACCCCATTTGTAGCTGATCTGGTACTTACAGAATTGCCCAAAACTGGGGCCACACCTGATGGAGTGAACCGTAAAGAGAGGTAGGGGAGATACTGCATGAGATAAAGGAAGGGGTCAGTGATCTATGTGTATTAAAAGTTGAAGGGTCAGGACAGGTGTGTAGTGATTTTGTACATACACAGCATTATGCAGCTTATTTGTAACCTGGGTGTGATTTCAGAGTTTTTCCTCTTTTAGTGAAAATAGATTTATTCAGGATGTCTCGATCTACTGCCTTGGGTCATTAAGCAACATTGGTAACGTCAACGATAATTAGAGATGACAGATTGATAGGCCTGGACATCCAATCACGCCCACAAATGGGCACCCCGGGGTTTGTGCGTACACTGCATACACTTGTTGTGTAACTGACTCAGGCAACGTGCAATATTCATTATCACGAGCAAGACATGCAGCCAGCACTTCCCGCGCTGCTCATTAGCTGGACGCCTGTAAGGGTGGGGGGGGTGGGTGGGTGGGTGGGCAGATTTCGGGCAACTATGTCACCACAAAGCAACAATGCCCACATCCCATGAAGGAATAAAAAAACTTAAAGGCAGCCAGCACCTTTTAAAAGTGAAGTGCATTCTGGCTGCTGACACCAGGGAATCAATTCTGGGAGGAGAGCTTTGGCTGGCGCAAGTATTGAGAAGGCACCAAGATTGTGTGCTGCTGCTATAGAGGCCCTAGGGCAGGCAAGTGGACAGGAGGAGGGAGATCCTCTTCCCACCTCCACCCAAATCCTACCCCCAGAGGCTGGAAGTTCTTCAGGCATCAGCATAACTGAAACTTGGTTACATAAAGAACAGGACTGGCAGTTAAATATTGTAGGGTATAACATATTTAGAAAGGGTAGGGAAGGAAGAAGGAGGGGTGGGTAGCTGTATTAATTAGTGATAAAATAATAGCAGTAGAAAAAGGGACGTAACTAACACTGAGATAGAAACAGAATCCACAGGGATTGAGATAAAAGATAAGAAGGGATCAATCATGCTAATAGGGGTATTGTGGAAGGGAATTGGTGGAAGAAACATGTTAACAAATTTTTTGAAATGAGTAAAAGTCATAGAATAATAATCATGAAATATTTGAACTACTCCCAGTTAAACTGCCAAGAAGAAGTAAGGAAAGTGGAAAAGGGAATGGAGTTTTTACAGTATGTGCAGGTCTCCTTTCTTACCCAGTGCATAAGAAGCCCAACAAGATGGGAATCACTGCTGGATCTAGTAATGGGAAATGAACCAAAGCAGATAAGCAGAGTAAACATAGGGGAACATCTAGGCTATAGTGATCACAACATAATAAATTAATGATTCAGCAAGACTTGTAAAACAAATTCCAAAGTAATAGATTGGAAGAAAGCTAATTTCAAGGGAATGAGAATGGAACTAGCGAAGATAAATTGGAAAAAAAATTGACAATCAACGAGAAAGAACAGCAGTGGGAATAAATTAAAAGGGTGATCAATAGAGTTCAGGAGAAATATATTCCAGAAACAAACTAGCTATTAATGAAACACCATGGATAAGGGCAAAATTGAAACGAAAGAAAAAGGCATACACTAAGTACATAGACGATAAATGAGAGGCTGACAAAAGGGAATACGAAGAAGTTCGGAAAGAAGTAAAATAAAATTAGGAAAGCAAGGAGGAACTACAAAACTAAGGAATTTAAAAAGAAATGGAAAAGTATTCTACAGACTCATGAAGAACAAAAGGAAAATCAGGAAAGGGATACTGAGGGATTCATAAATGGAATCACAGGTAATAAAAGTGAAATGGCGGAACTATTGAATAGTTACTTTGCCTCTGTATTTACCAGGGAGGCTAATGGGGTGGACATGACATTAGATGAAGAAATGTAAAAATCAAGATATTTACGATAGAAAGGGGGGAAATAATTGATAATCCAGTTAAACTTAGAGAGGATAAAACCCCTGATGGATTGCATCCACACATTCTAAAAGAAGCTATGGCAGAGATAGTACAGGGACATTTATAAAAAATTATTACAAAATGGTATAGTGCCAGAGGACTGATGGACAGTTAATGTTATTTCTATTTTTTAAAAAGGGTGACAGAACAAATCCAGGGAACTATAGACCAGTTAGCTTAATGTCAGTGGTGGGAAAGATAATGGGCTGGATTTTGTCAGTGTGGGCGGGCTGGGGCGTGTCAGGACCCCGACTCCTAAGTGATGTGTTGAAAAAGTGGGATTTTCCCCTAATTGGGCAATTGATTTCCTGCGTGTGGGAACCACTGGCCCAATGAGTCTTTTCATACAGAAAGTCGCCTCCGGTAACGTCATCAATGCTGTTGGATTTAAGGCCTGCAAGCAGCCTTGATTCTTCTGGAGACTGCAAAGGTTCTACAATTTATATGAAGGAGTTGAACTGTGGAAAATGTCAACGATCAAGCAAAAGCGTGCTCCTCAGTTTGATGAGCCCTCCCTCCAAGCTCTGGTATACGGAGCCAGCTGTAATAAGGAGGTGCTGTTCCCTTCCTTAGGGAGAAAAAAGCCACCCCAGCAGACAAAAGATGTGTGGCTACAAGTGGCCCAGGAGGTCAACTCCATTTCGATGAGCCGCAGAACCTGGGTGCAATGCAGGAAGAGGTTTCATGATCTTCTCCGCACAGGAAAAGTGAGTATGACTTTCCCATCACCCTCAATCTCATCCCCATCGCCTCGCCTCACCAGCACTCTACGTTGCCAACCTCTTCCTCCACATGCCACTTGACACTTATATCCCTGCACCCTTATTCATTCCCTCTCTCTCTATGGTCACATTCACATAACTATTTGACCATGCAGCCCTCACACTCTCTATCACTGTGATGCCATGACAACAACAACTTACAACACAAAGGGAGGGTCCCTTGTATTCTTCCAAGCATCTATGCTATGGATTCACTACACTCACTCCTTCATTCTCACTCAAACTCCACTGTGTCCTTCATTGCAGGAAAAGAGAGCCCACAATAAGAGGGAAAGGGCCATGTCAGGAGGAGGGCCACCCTCAGTAGCCCAGCTCACCCCCTGGGAGGAGGCAGCCCTGGAAATTGCCAGGAAGAGGATGATTCCCAAGTGGGTGACGGACAGACGGGCACATCACAGCAAGCTGGTGACAGAATAGTTTGGAATCTCTCTCATTGACATTGCATGAGCCACTGATAATGATTCTGATGCTCTAACAGATTGACTTTTGATCATCTGCACTATTCAATGTGCATGTAACCTTAGCCTCACATCTCTAATTCTTTCCTTTACTCCCCCAGAGGACCATCGAAAGCCCCCGTCCCCACTATCCAGGAGGAACAGCCTGAGCCTCCAGACTCCTCAGAGGAAGTTGCAACCTCTGAGGGTGCAGCATCAGCAGAATTCAGCGCACCCAGCACCAGCGCAGACACTCACACCTCGGTGGGACCTTCGCGAGATAGAGCAGTGGAGCGTCCTCGTCGGAGCGCACAGGACTCTGCCAGCTCGGCTCTGCTGCATGTCAACCCTGTGCCTCCGAGTCCACCCAGAAGGAGAGCAGTACTGGAACTCCAGAAACAGGTGCAGGAGTCCCTGGCAGGTTTTGTCTCCAGGGTCGCTGCGAGTGTGGAGTGAATGGAGGAGTCCATCGCGAACATGAGCAGAGCCTTTGTGGAGGCATTGGCGCATGAACGCATCACAGAATCAGAGTCACAGAAACCCCACAGTGCAGATAGAGGCCATTTCGGCCCATCGAGCCTGCACCGACACATATCCCACCCGATCCCCGTAACCCCTACACCAACACATATCCCACCCTATCCCCGTAACCCCATCACCCTATCACCGTGGAAAGGATGGCAACCTCGGTAGAAAGGATGGCTACCTCCATGGTAAGGCTGGCTACTGTAGAGGAGAGTGTGGCTACGGTAGAGGAGAGGATGGATACGTCCATGGAGGAGCTTAGTCACCAGGGTATTGAAAACAGGTCATTGTACAGAATAGAATGAAATCTCTTGAGAAGCGATGGTCAGCTATTGAGCATACAAACCAGACCTTCATGCAAGTCCTCTGGATTAGGACTTCCAGTGCAGAAACGGGTCCTCATGGCCCCCCTGCAGTGCAGCAAGGTGCTGTCAAGCCACTTGCTAGCTCTGAAGTGGGTCTGACCCATGAATGGGATGTTGGTGGCAAACAATAAGGAAGTGGGGGCTCCTCTCCAAGCGCTCACACGACCATGCCACAGCAAAGCCCTCGGTCAGAGCCCCACCAGAGTCCTCACCCAACTGAGATGGATGTCTCAGCCCCTGCACAGCCACAGGAGCAGCAGACTGTTGGCGAGCCCGCACAGGTTCGCAACCAAGAGGACGCCAAAGGCGTCGAGACAGGAGCAACAAGAGAGTGAGCAAGGGGCCTCCACATCTGCTGAAGCCACAGGGGAAGCACCACGTAGGAGCACGTATAAGAGGAAGATAATGCATGCACAAGTAGTCACTTGGGTGCTGTGTTGTTTTGTTTTTGGACCAGCCATCATTGTGATTGTATTATAAAGTGTTTTGATGGCAAACTGTTGAAGTTGTGGTCAGTGTCATTTCGCAAATGGGACTTTCACATTGAGGATTTAGGACGCCTTGCGATTGTCAGAATGGTGGTCAGAGTGATAGGATTCCACAGGTTCTTGTCCATTGTCGATGCTCTGGTAAGAAGGAGCGAGACTAAAGTGTTTGATTGTGCATGCTAAGCAAATCTGGCCAGGATGAGTGCGTCCCTTGCATCCCGGGCAGCAATGTTGTCGCGCGCTGGTGCCTTCTGGCCTGTGCATCTTCAGGTGGGTGACTAGCAGCTTGACGCTCCTGTTGATGCTGCTGCTGTTGGTGCTGCTGTTGCTCATGATTCTGCTGTTGCTGCGGTTTGACTTCATCCGAATCTGATGTCCAAGAGGAAAGGAATTAAATAGTCGCCATGCTCCTGGTATATGCCTCAGTTGAGGAAGCATTAGTCAAGGTGGGGAGAGGGGTTTCCCAGGAGGGCACACTGGAGATGGGTGTCAGGCTCCAAACTTCCACAACACTGAGTATGCCCGCTAAAAGATCCCCCAGACCTGAAACAACAAAGTTCTGCCACCCGCAAATGATCATTGGTGAAAACTCCTTTGTAATGGTGGAGCTGCAGCTGTTTGTAAACAATCCACTTCTGAGGCTACCAGCATTACCTGGTATGTTCCAGAGGAGGCGTATAGGATGGGGGGAATGTCTAAAAATTGGAAAGGCCTCTCAAAATGGGATTATAGAGGCAATTAAGTGGTTGTTAAAGGCCTTAAGGGCCTATCCCGTCTCTTGGAGTCGGAATGGAAAGGGGGTCAGAAAACATGCATTTGGGAAAATTGCATGGAGGCGGGATCGGGCCCGCCCGCCATTTTTAGCGATTTTAACAACTCGCACGCCTCCAAACCTGCCTCCTCAGGGCTGGTAAAATTCAGCCCAATTACATCTTTACTCAAAGATGTAATAAGAAAACATCTAGGAACCAAAAATATAATAGTCTGCACAAATTTCAAAAGGGAAGGTCATGCTTGATTCATTCTTTGAAGAAGTAACAGAAAAAGTAGATTTTAATATACTTATGGAGGGAGTCACAGCATGCAGGGAGGTTCTCTTCCCTTCCAATGGGCAGAAGAGACCTCCCCAGAAGATGAACATAGCCTGGTTGCACATTGCACAGGAGGGCACTGTTGAGTCTGTGTTTTCAATTGCAGTTATACTGAATAACAGGACACAGACTACAGAAGTAAGTAAACAGGTCTTTAGTGATTGAGGGTCAGGGCTGAACTGAGATACACTTTGCTCCGCAGGGTTTATATACTGGTGTGGTCACCACCGGTACTACAATGTACAGGAGCCATCAAAAAGTAGTCCATCACCTTAAGGTATCCTCTTAAGGTGGTACAGGTTACATACACTACAATTCCTCCCCTTTTAGCTTAACAGTGTACACCCCAAATTAAACATTACATGGATAACATATATACAATTTACACACAAAACTGTTCAAAGGTTCAGTCTCTGAGGAGGCCTCCTGATCCGGTCCGGATAACGCCTTTCAGGGGTCTCTGGTTCTCGTTGCTGGGGTGACTCATCCACTTGATCTCCTATGGATTGAACATCATCATATACGTTCGAGTCTGAGGTAGATGCTACAGGCTCAATAAGTTCTTCAACTGGTGTCTCTGCCGTAGACATGGGGTCGACCCTTGTTCTCGATTCCACAAGTTGGTCAGAATGACATCGTATTACGTTCTCTCCAATGTCTACCGTGTACATCAAGGGTCCTTGTCGTGCACGAATTGTTCCAGGTTGCCATTTATCATCCCTATAGTCCCTGGCCAACACTGGTTGTCCTACTGCAAAACTACAAGTGGCCTTGTTACTTACATGCTGGAATTGCTTGTTTTCGACTTCCCGTCGCACATTGGGTTTTAACAAATCCAACCAGGACCGCAACCTTCTGTTATAGAACATTATGGCAGGGCTTTGATTTGTCATTGCATGCGTGGCGTTTCGATACGCCATCAGAAAATTGTCCACCTTGTGTTGTAGTGGAATATGGTCTTCACTCATGGCCTTTATCGCCTTTTTGAACGTTTGTACAAATCTCTCGGCCAACCCATTTGTAGCCGGATGATATGGGGCAGATGTATAGTGTTTCACCCCATTCTTTTTCATGAATTTCTGGAATTCTTCTGACACGAACTGTGGTCCGTTGTCTGAACATATTTGCTCCGGCAACCCATTACTTGCAAATATGGTTCTTAGAACTGCAATCGTCTTCTCAGAGGTAGTGGTCGACATCTTAATCACTTCTGGCCATTTAGAATGTGCGTCTACTGCTATCAAAAACATGGAATCCATGAATGGACCTGCAAAGTCGATATGCACACGTTGCCATGGGACTGAAGGCCATTCCCACGGATGCAGCGGTGCAATTGGAGGTGCATTTTGAACTTTTTGGCACCCTGAGCAGCTTTTAGTCAGATCCTCTATTTGTTTGTCGATACCTGGCCACCACACATAAGCCCTAGCAAGGCTTTTCATCTTGACTCCCCCCAGATGACCTTCGTGCAATTCTTTCAGAACTCTCTCTCTTAATTTAGGAGGAATAATCACCCTTGTTCCATACATCAATGTTCCTTGACATACGGACAGCTGTTCTCGTCTGGCTGAGAATGCTGGTAACAGTGGTTCGCCATGTGCTGGCCATCCCTTCACTGTCAAGTCGTAGACCCGAGACAGTGTCGGGTCATTTTGGGTCTCTCTCTCAATACCTGCATTGGTGACTGGTAAGCATTCGATGATGGTCGAGTGAAATATCTCGACAGGGTCAACTGCCGGTGCCTCTTCCGCTGTAGGTAGTGGCAGGCGCGACAGCTCATCAGCATTACCATGTTGCTTTGTACCTTTGAATTCAATATCATATTGATGTGCCCCTAGGAAAAGGGACCATCTCTGAAGCCTCTGCGCCGTCATTACCGGAACACCCTTCTTAGGGTTGAAAATGGAAACCAACGGCTGGTGATCTGTCAGCAGCGTAAACTTTTGGCCTTGCAGGTAATGGTTAAATTTCTTAACTCCCCACATGAGGCTGAGAGCCTCCCTATCTACCTGAGCATAGTTGCGCTCAGCGGAAGTCAATGATCTGGATGCGAAAGCGACTGGCCTTTCCGAGCCATCTGGAAACTTATGTGAGAGCACTGCCCCGATACCATATGGAGAAGCATCACAAGCTAAGCGAATAGGCAGCGTTGGGTTAAAGTGAGCCAACACTTCCTTAGAGGTGATCAGTGCCTTGCTCTTTTGAAAAGCCCGCTTACAATCATCGCTCCACTTCCATGGTATTCCCATTTGCAAAAGAGTGTTTAGCGGGTGTAACACCGTGGATAAATTTGGAAGAAACTTGTGGTAATAGTTAACCAACCCGAGGAACGACCGCAACTGGGATACATTTTCCGGTGCAGGAGCTTTTACAACAGCTTCGATCTTGTCAGGTGACTTATGGAGCCCCTCCCGGTCAATGACGTGGCCGCAGTACGAGATTCGCTTTTGAAAGAACTCGCATTTCTGGTGATTAACTCTGAGCCCATATTCTTTCAATCTGATGAGCACCTGCTCCAAATTCGCGAGGTGATCCTTATCGTTATCTCCTGTAATCAGGATGTCATCCAGGTAGCATTGTGTGCCTGGAATTCCCTGCAATAACTGCTCCATGGCCCTTTGCCAAATCGCTGGAGCCGATGCCACTCCAAAAACCAGTCTATTATACCGATATAAGCCCTTATGCGTGTTGATCGTGAGATACTGACGTGATGCTTCATCAACTTCCATCAGTAGGTACGCCTGCGCCAGGTCTATCTTAGTGAAGTGTTTCCCGCCAGACAGCGAAGCGAAGATATCTTCAATCTGCGGAAGCGGATATTGCACCGTGTGAAGAACCGGATTAACAGTGATCTTGAAATCACCACAGATGCGAACCTTCCCAGGTTCCCCCGGCTTGTTGCTCAATGAACGCTTCATGACAGGAACAATGGGTGTAGCCCATTCGCTCCAGTCCACTTTGGACAGTACCCCTGAATGTTCTAGCCCTTCCAGCTCTGCTTCCACAGCAGGTCGTATCGCATAAGGCACCGGTCTGGCTTTGAAAAATTTTGGGTTTGCATATTCTTCAACCTTGATGGTTGCCGTAATTCCTTTCAGTGTTCCAAGTCCCTGTTGGAACACCTCCTTAGCATCGTCTAAGATTTTGGACAGTCGTTTAGGTTTGACGTTGTCCTCCTTACAGGCATCTACAGTCAGTGCTTGTATGGAGTGCCAGTCCACATTTATTCTCCGGATCCATTCCCGTCCCAATAGTGGCGGACCTCCATCAGGTAACACATACAAGTCCATTTTCTGACTTTCTTTACCATTGTAGACCACGTTTACTTTTATCTTTACTTTGGGGTATACTATTTGCCCCGTGTATGTTTTCAATACAATCTCCGTATCCCTCAGGGGAATGTGCGAGAATAACCTTTTGTAATCTTGCTTATTCATGACCGTTAAAGCCGACCCAGTGTCCAATTCCATCTTCACTTGGACTCCTGCTATCCGAAGCATGACCCAGATAGTTTGGTGGTCTGCTGTGTTACCCACATTATGTATTTTCAGACAACCCAGTTGCTTACTGCTGGAGTCTGAATCCGTCTTCTGTTCATCTGAACTGTTCTCTGTCACCTTGTGTACTTTTTTGTACTTCTCCTGCGGTGACTTTTTGCTGTTGGTCTTCTTTCCTGACCGGCATACTCTCACTATGTGACCAAGTTTGCCACATTGCCTGCATTCTTTATCTTTGAACCAGCACTGGTTCTGGTCATGCGTTGTCCTTCCACAACGATAGCACTTTACTGTGCCCAATGCCATTTCATTGGTGCTGAATTCCAATGGCCTTTGCTGTATCTCTGCAGCGCCCCGTGCTGCTGCCTCGTGGGATGCTGCAATGCTGAAAGCTTTGTCCAGCGTAAGGTCCTTTTCCTCTAGCAGTCGCTTCTGGGTTCCTTCCCTTAGGAGCCCACACACAAACTTATATCTCAGTGCGTCTGCTAGTCCTGTTCCGAACTGGCAGTACTTTGATAACTTGCGCAGTTCTGTTAGGAATTCAGCGTTGCTTTCTTCTTTAAGTTGAATTCTTTTGTAGAACTTAAATCGTTCCACTATCAGCAGCGGCGTGGGGTTTAAATGCTCCTGCAGGATAGTAACAATATCCGCGAAACTCTTCCCTACCGGTTTGTTTGGTGTTACAAGGTTCCTTAATAACCCGTACGTCTTCGCACCCATTGAGTTTAATAGGGTTAGTGCTTTCTTATCGTCCGGTATCTCATTCGTTGTACAGTAAACTTCGATGCGTTCCACATAAGTGGCCCAATCTTCCACATCGTTATCAAAAGTGGTGATGTTTCCCGTTTTTGGCATCCTTGCTGAGTTTCACCTTTCCCTTCGGATATTATTTATTCTTTTTTTTTCTATTTAAGATGGCGGCTTTTCCCGCGCTTGGCGGCTTTTCCCGCGCTTGGCGGCTTTTCCCGCGCTTGTCTTCTTCCCCCGCCGACTCAAAATGGCGATTCCCGCGCTGTTGCCGTTCATGCCTCCCAGCGGTCCTTTATTTTTCCCTGCGTTGCTGCTCTTGTTCCCCGCCGCTCCCGTGGTCCTTGTGGTCATAAGCGCTTTCTGGCTGCTGCGCGTCTCTGTCCCGATTGCAGCCCGGCCCCTGACACCGGCTGCGGTCGTGTTCTCCGCCCTTTTTGTCGTTTTCCCTCCCCTTCTCCCACTGACAACTCGGCCGACTTCCCCCCCGTGCCGCTCGATCGGGCTTACCCGCCGCTGTCGTTGAAGGGATGATCACTGATGTTTGACTTCGTGGCCAGAAACCAACCCGGGTCCCCGATGGCCTCCCGTGCGATGCAGTGCTCAGCAGGATGTTGAGGGCGGATGCCCTTGTTCGACGCCCGTTTCTGAGGACGAAGCTTCCTTTGATGCAAAACTGCCGCTAGGTAAGATCAGACTCGTCGCCACTGTTGAGTCTGTGTTTTCAATTGCAGTTATACTGAATAACAGGACACAGACTACAGAAGTAAGTAAACAGGTCTTTAGTGATTGAGGGTCAGGGCTGAACTGAGATACACTTTGCTCCGCAGGGTTTATATACCGGTGTGGTCACCACCGGTACTACAATGTACAGGAGTCATCAAAAAGTAGTCCATCACCTTAAGGTATCCTCTTAAGGTGGTACAGGCTACATACACTACAGGCACAAGCAGGGATGTCATCAGGAGGACCAGGCTGCAGTGGCGCAAACTTTTCAATGATCTCAGTAGATCATGAAGTGTTACTGCAAAGCCACACTCAACCTCATCCTGGTGTGCCACTCGTCACATCCCCATCACTCTGCCTTCCCTACCCTACTCTTGCACATCCTTACTCACACCAACTTACCTTGCACCTCCACCCATCCCTCTTTATCTACATTATCACTTCCCCATCTCACTAGCCACCCCTTACACTCACCCTCATCCTTGTCCAATCATACCAACTTGTAGGCACTTGTGTGTTTTAGCCAATGTTCATGTGGAGTTTCTGTTAATGTGCTGTCAAACATTGAAATCTTTATTTTCGACACTTTGCGTTCTTGGACAGATTCCTTTGCACCTTTGGAAGTAGCTTCGTGAGTTGCAGTGAATGGTGAAACATAATGGTACCCCCTGCAAAGTTGATGAGTGTGAAAGGAATGGCTTGGGCATTGTAGGGATGCTTTATGATGTTGGCGTGGGGTAGTGCCAACCTGGCGCATCATGTGGCAGCCAGGGTGTACAGCGTCAAGTGAAGTAAATCTAGCTATGGTTAGGCCATCCCTGGCATCCCGCACAGCAATGTGCTCGGGTGTTGATACCCTCTGTCCTGTGCAGCATCAGTTGATTGCGGAGAAAGTTGGTGTTGTTGTTGGTGTTGCTGGTGTGCCTGGTGCTGCTGGTATTGGGGCTGATCATGGTGGGATTCTGAGGACCAAGGTGAGAGAGTATAAAGTGCACCAATGCTGATGGAATAGATGGCAGGTGATGTAATAAAACTCACTACGCACTTGGTTTGAGTATAAAGCAAGGCTTTAATCAACTTGTTTCAAAACATGGAGGTCTAGTTGTACTTCACTATTTCCTGTCTTACAAAATGTCCCTGGGCAAGCTGGGCCCACGCCCGAGTATTTATACTCCTTGGATGGCGCCACCAGCTGGCTGTCCAGCATTATTTCATGAGTAGTTTCTTTATGATGATGAGATTTAGAACATTTTTCCTGCCTAAAAGATTTGGAAGTCCGATGGCTTCCTCTTAACGGATTAGGCGGACCACGAATAGCCGCAGTCTTTTAGATCTTTATTTATGGCTAGAAGGCACGTCTCCCTGGTCCGTGTCTTGGTCCCTGGGCCGTTTGATCCGTACCGGTGGATCGACAGGGCCCGTGTTGCCCTGATCAACCCGAGGGAGGCTAGGGAGATCGTGACTCCGGGTGCAGGTCCCCACAGGTGCAGAGCTGGCTTCATCCTGTTTGATAGCCGGGGATTGGCCGGCATCCTGGCCTCGGGTGGCCATCCCACGGGGAGTGCTCGGCTCCCCGAGTGGATCCGGTGAGGCAGCAGGCAGATCTCTCGATGTCCTAGGTAGGGCGTCATCTTCGAGGGAGCGCGGAGTGTCGGCATCATCACTGTGGGTCCCTCTATCAGTTGGGCCCATGGAACCGGCTGGACAGGGAGCCAGGTCCCGGAGTGAAACAGTGGACTCCCGGCCATCAGGGTACCGCACGCGCGTGTACGTGGGATTGACGTCCGTGAGTTCTACCTCGTCAACGAGGGGATCGTTTTTAGAAGATCGGACGAATCTTTGGAGCAGCACGGGGCCGGGAGCTGCCAACCATGATGGTAGGGACGTCCCATGAGTGGAGCAACGCTGGAAGCTGAAGAATCGCTCGTAGGGTGTGACATTGGTGGATGTAGAAAGAAGAGACCTGATGGAATGCAACACATCAGGGAGCACAGTTTCCCACTGCTGGTCTGGTAGGTTGCGTGACCTCAGTGCAAGATGAACAGCGTTCCAAATGATAGCGTTGTATCTCTCAACCTGTCTGTTACCGATGGGATGGTACGGTGTCGTTTTACTTGTGGTGATTCCCCGTTGGGAAAGATAACTTTTGAGTTCGCTTGACATGAAGGAGGGACCCCGATCAGAGTGGATGAAATTGGCCGTACCGCAAAGGGAAAAGACTTGATCAAGGCATTTGATCACTGTGGAAGTAAGCATATTGGGACAGGGGAAAGCAAAGGGAAAGCGTGAATATTCATCCACCATAGTAAATAAGTAGGTGTTTCGCGTTGAGGAAGGCAATGGCCCTTTAAATCAATGCTGAGTCGCTGCATAGGCTGCATAGCGTGTATGAGCGAGCCATCCGATGGACGGAAGAATTGCGGTTTTAATTCCGCACAAATTCTACAGGAGGAGCATGTTCTTTTCACATCTTCCGTAGAAAATCGGAGATTTTTAGATCGCACAAAGTGCAACATATGGGTAACGCCAGGATGGCATAAGTCAGTATGAAGATCCGCAAGAGTCGAAGTTGACATAGAAGAGCAGAATGCCCGCGTGAGGGTATCTGAGGCCACATTCTCTTTGCCGGGTCGATAATGTATGGTGTATCCCAAGGCGGCCAATTCCATCCTCCAGAGTTGTCTTTTGTTATTCTTGATCTTAGTATGTTTCCGGTTATCCAGCATAAAGGCCACGGAGCGCTGATCGGTTATAAGTGTGAAATGGCGACGAGCGAGAAAATGACTCCATTTATGTACAGCTTCGATGATGGCTGTAGCCTCCTTCTCGACAGGAGGATAACAAAGCTTGCAAAGTTCTGGACAGAAATGCAACGGGTCAACCACCTTGATTCAAGGTAGCAGAGATCGCCACATCCAATGCATCGCACCCGAGCACGAAAGGAAGATTTTCATCAATGGAACAAAGCGAGGCTTTTTCCAGTTGTCGCTTGAGGAGCTTGAAAGCTGAAATAGCCATTGCCTCCAATGGAAATGACTTTGCATGAAGCAGGGGCTGGATCTTGTCGGAGAAGTGGGGTATCCATTTCGCATAATAGGCGAACATGCCGAGTGCCCGACGAAGAGAGCCGAGATTCGTAGGGGGAGGGAGCTCCTGAAGCAGATGAAGTCGCTCCGGGTCCGGTTTGATGACACCATTGCCCATCCAGTAGCCAAGGATGTTGACTGATGGTACTGATTTCACAGATTTGGACTCATTTAAGGTTAAGTTGCGACAACGGAGAACGTCAAAAATTTTCTGGAGATTGGCATCATGCTCCTTCTGGTCATGACCAGCAATGGTGATATTATCCAGATATAGAAAAGTGTCCGTTAAGTTCTCCTGTTTGACTAGGCTATCCATTGCCCGTTGAAAGACGGCCACCCCATTGGTAACCCCAAATGAAAGGCGACAAAACTGGTAAAGCCGACCATTGGCCTCAAAGGCCGTATACTTTTTGTCAGAGTCCTTTAACAGTACTTGATGGTATGCGCTCTTTAAATCAAAAGTTGAAAATACCTTGTAGTTGGCAAGGTTATTGACCATGTCATCGATGCGTGGTAGTGGGTAGGCATCCAGGTTGGTATACTGGTTAATAGTTTGCAAGTAATCGATGCAAAGACATTTCTTGTGTTGCTTCAGAGGATTTTTAATGACGACGACTTGAGCCCGCCAGGAAGATGAACATGGCTCGATAATACCGTCAGCTAGAAGGCGAGAGACTTCTGCCTCGATAAAGGATCGATCATCTTGGCTGAAACGTTGTGATTTAGTGACTATGGGCTTACATCGGGGGGAAAGATTGGCAAACAAGGAGGGCTCATCAAGTGAAGCCGCTGAAAGCGCACAAAACAGTACTTTGGAAATAGTAAGCTCCGGCTTTGACCCTCCAAACTCGAAAGTGAGTCTTTTGTGTTGTTTCTGGAAATCCTGTCCCAGGAGCACATCACTGCATAGGTTTTTGAGCACCCTGAGCCGGGTGGAGAAATAAGTGCGGCCATTGAGAATAAGGTCGACAAGACAAAAGCCGGAAGAATTGGTAGTCAGTGTCGTCAGAGCCATTGCAATTTCCCTGCCTGAGGGGTAAATACGCAGTTTTAACTTACTGAGAGACCGCTCACTAATGAAGCTGTCAGAGCTGCATGAGTCGATTAGTGCGTTAAAAATGTGTCCATTTACCGAAACCTTCGTGGCTGCATGGGACAGACTTTGGGGAAAAACAGCTGTGATGAGAGGAGGGGCAGTTTTACCCTTGACAGCTGTAACCTTGGTAGTGGTTCTTGGGGGAGGAGCAGTTTCATAGATAGTAGCTGCAAAACTAACAGGAGCTCTCGACCGGTATACCTTAGAAAAGTGGCCTTTCTTACTAACAGAGGCTCTTGACTGGCATACCTTAGAAAAGTGACCTTTCTTGCTGCAATGATTGCAGGTTGCGTTATGAGCAGGACAAAATTTCCTATAATGGAACACACCTCCACAGAAGAAACACTTCCTTCCAGATTGCCAAGATGCCGCTAGGGCAGGGTCATCATCAGTGAAGGCTTCTAGGGTAGGGTTATCATCCACTAGGTTAGAGTCATCATCAGTGAGGGCTTCCGCCCGAGACCTATCGAAGGAGTCATTAAAAGTGATAGCAGCAGCCCATGCATGAGGTAAAAGATAGGTATCTGCATTCCTCTTTGCTAAGTCCAGGGAACATGCCTGGTCATAGGCAGCCTGTAACTCGAGGGTCTTATTCTCCAACAGACGCTGGCGTATGAAGGGAGACGCGATCCCATTAATAAAGGAATCACAAATTAACTCCTCCTGGTACTGCTCAGCTGTGACAGCTTTAAGATTACAATCCTTGCTGAGCCTACAAAGTTTCTGAAGGAATTCGTCAAGTGATTCCTTGGGTTGTTGTCGAGTTGTGGCCAGTAGATGCCGAGCAAAAATTTCGTTTGGGGCCTTAACATATAATCGCTGTAATATTAGGATAGCAGAGTCATAGTCTACACAGTCTTCGATATAGTCAAACACATGAGGAGATACATAATTGACAAGTATCTCTAATTTATCAGAAACATTCTCACCACACACCCTGAGGAAGTTGCTGAAAGTACAATACCAGTGTTTCCATACCTTAGCAGTTGTAGGTGAATTCGGGTCCAGGTCAAGACGGGCGGGACTGCGTAGTTTGTCCATGATGGATTGATTACTATGCCGGAGTTCCCTTCTGCAGTTGAAGTTGTAGCTAGCTGTTCCCAAAATCACTCAGAGCGTGGAGTCGATATCAAGTTGATTAAATTGACGTAATAAAACTCACTATGCACTTGGTTTGAGTATAAAGCAAGGCTTTAATCAACTTGTTTCAGAACATGTAGGTCTAGTTGTACTTCACTAGTTCCTGTCTTACAAAATGTCCCTGGGCAAGCTGGGACCACGCCCAAGTATTTATACTCCGTGGACGGCGCCACCAGCTGGCCGTCCAGTGTTATTTCATGAGGACTTTCTTTATGATGATGAGATTTATAACAGCAGGTGAAGTAAGGTTGACAGAAGTGATCTGTGAATGGTGGGAGAGGTAATGAGGTCAGGCTAGATGGAGACTTGTGTAAAGACTTGCAGCATTCTGAATCTGTAGTGGAAATGCAGTTTAGAAAAGCTAGTGGCTAAAGGAACATTTCTCAATTAGCTGGGAGCTTTCACTTGACATTTGAAGCTGTCAACTCATCAGCTGAAACAATGGCGAGTGACCTCGTGCCTCGGCTTCACAGACGAGGTCTAGGCACAGTGGGAAACCGGTGGGTGACCTGTCAAATTCAAAAAGCTGGGGGAAAAAAGTATTGTTCAGTGGCTGTAACAATTGGGTCCCCCGCTGCAGCTTGTTGGGTCTGCTCAGCGCTGGCAGACCCAACATTGGGAAAGTCCAGTGTGCGTGTTTTGACAGCGGGTTCCCGACCCACTGTCAATCATTTTAAATTTAACAGCTGACCCGTCACCCATTTGTTAGAATGTGGAACTCGTTACCACATGGAGTAATTGAAGCGAATAGCATAGATGCATTTAAGGGGAAACTAGATAAACACAAGGGAGAAAGGAATAGGAACATACGAGCAGGAGTAGGCCATTCAGCCCCTCAAACCTGTTCCACCATTCAATAAGATCGTGGCTGATCTATATCTTAACTCCATCCACCCTTGGCTCCATAACCCTTAATATACCCTTGGTTAACAACAATCTATTGATCTCAGATTTAAAATTATTAATTAAGCTAGCAACTACTTCTTTTTGTGGGAGAATTCCACACTTCTACCACCCTTTGTGTGAATAAGTATTTCCGAACTTCTCTCCTGAATGGCTTGACTCTGATTTTAAGGTTATGTCAACTTGTCGCGGGCTCCCCCACCAGCAGAAAAAGTTTCTCTCCATCTACCCTATCAATTCCTTTCAAAAATCCTAAAAACCTCAATCAAATCGTCCCTTAACCTTCTATATTCAAGGGAATTGGAGCCTAGTTTATGTAATCTCTCCTCATAATTTAATCCTTGGAGCCCTGATAACATTCTGGTGAATCTGCGCTGTACTCCTTCCAAGGCCATTATAGCCAAATTGGATTCAAAACTGGCTCGGAGACAGGAAGCAGAGGGTAATGGTTGATGGGTGTTTTTGTGACTGGAAGGCTGTTTCCAGTGGGGTTCCGCAGGGCTCAGTACTAGGTCCCTTGCTTTTTGTGGTATATATCAATGATCTTGACTTGAATATAGGGGGTATGATTAAGAAGTTTGCAGATGATACTAAAATCGGCTGTCTGGTTGATACTGAAGAAGAAAGCTGTAGACTGCAGGAAGATATCAATAAATTGGTCAGGTGGGCAGAACAGTGGCAAATGGAATTCAATCCGGAGAAGTGTGAGGTAATGCATTTTGGGAGGGCTAACAAGGAAAGGGAATACACATTAAATGGTAGGACACTGAGTAGTGTAGAGGAACAAAGGGACCTTGGAGTGCATGTCCACAGATCCCAGAAGGTAGCAGGCCAAGTAGATAAGGTGGTTAAGAAGGCATACGGAATGCTTGCCTTTATTAGCCTTGGCATAGAATACAAGAGCAGGGGGGTTATGCTTCAACTGTATAAAACACTAGTTAGGCCTCAGCTAGAGTATTGTGTGCAGTTCTGGTCACCACATTATAGGAAAGATGTGATTGCACTAGAGAGGGTACAGAGGAGATTTACAAGGATGTTGCTGGGAGTAGAGAATCTTAGCTATGAGGAAAGACTGGATAGGCTGGGTCTGTTTTCCTTGGAACAGAGGAGGCTGAGGGGAGACCTTATTAAGGTGTATAAAATTATAAGGGGCATAGATAAAGTGGATAGAAAGGACCTATTTCCCTTAGCAGAGGGGTCAAAAACCAGGGGCACAGATTTAAAGTAATGGGGGAAGGTTTAGAGGGGATTTGAGGGGAAATTCCTTCACCCAGAGGGTTGTGGGGGTCCGGAACTCACTGCTTGAAAGGGTGGTAGAGGCAGGAACCCTAACCACATTTAAAAAGCACTTGGATGTGCACTTGGGATGCTCTAACCTGCAGGGCTACGGAACCTCTATCAAATCTCCACTCAATCTTCTCTGCTCCAAGGAGAACAACCCCAGCTTCTCCAGTCTATCAACATAACTGAAGTCCCTAATTTCTGGAATTATTCTCGTCAATCTTTTCTGCACCCTCTTTAAGACCTTCACATGCTTCCTAAAGTGTGGTGCCCAGAATTGGACACAATACTCCAGTTGGAGTGTTTTATACAGGTTCATTATAATTTCCACACTTTTGTACTCTATACCTCTATTTCTGAAGCCCAGGATCCTGTAAGCCTTTTTAACTACTTTCTCAACCTGCCTTGCCACCTTCAATGATTGGTGCACATATACCCCCAGGTCTTTCTGTTCATGCACTCCCTTTAGGATTGTACCCTTTAGTTTATATTTCCTCTCCTCATTCTTTCTACCAAAATGTATCACTTCACACTTTTCTGCGTTAAATTTCATCTGCCACGTGTCCGCCCATTTCAACAGCCTGTCTATGTCTTCCTGAAGCCTATCACTCTTCTCCTCACTGTTCACTAGACTACCAAGTTTTAAGGAATAAAAAATAAACTTAAAGGCAGCCAGCACCTCTTAAAAGTGAAGTGCATTCTGGCTGCCGTCACCAGGGAATCAATTCTGGGAGGAGAGCTATGGCTGGCGCAAGTACTGAGAGGGCACCATGATTTTGTGCTGCTGCTGTAGAGGCCCTAGGGCAGGCAGTGGACAGGAGGAGGAAGATCCTCTTCCCACCTCCACCCAACTGCCTCCCCACCCTCCCACACCTGCCCCCACCCCCTGGGGCTGGAAGCCCTCCAAGCATCAGCACAACTAAAACTTGGCTACATAAAGAACAGGACTGGCAGTTAAATATTGCAGGGTATAACATATTTAGAAAGGATAGGGAAGGAAGAAGGAGGGGTGGGTAGCTGTATTAACTAGTGATAAAATAATAGCAGTAGAAAAAAGTGATGTAACTAACATTAAGATAGAAACAGAATCCACAGGGATTGAGATAAAAGATAAGGGCCTAGAAATTCAGTTGCGTTCGCCAGCCGTTAACGCCATAAGAGGGGTATATTTCCAGCGCTAGGCACTTAGCGCCCGGGCGCAGGCCGATCTGCGCCTACGCCCAAATTCAGTAGACATTTAGCGCCGGCGCAAAGTGTTTGTGCCCGCTCAGCTGCGCGCGCAGCTTATGACGTCATTTCGTCGTGCAACGCTGTTTGTGCGCCCCAAACCGGAAATTCAGTGGCACCCGCCCAATATGGGCGTGGCGCTGTTAAGAACTGTGAAGTGGAACGCAACAGAGGCCCTGTGGGCCTCGGGGAGCGCTAATTAAAGGGCACTTACACTGACCTATAAAGCCCAGCCATTTTGCTGCAATGACTTTACTGCTTTGGATTTCTGGACAGAGACCAAGGAACAGAGCTTACTGATTTGGGACAACATAGGAGAGGTATTTTTGGCTTCTGGCCAGAGCTTTGACATTTGAATCATTGTGATTTCACTGTTTGCAAGTTTATTATGGGGGCTGTATGGGGTTCCAACCCTCAGTTGCAGCATTATGTGCGAAGGGCTCGCAGACGCTGTGTGAGAGGGCCAGCCATGCCTAGACGCAGAGGGGCCATCAGGCATCAGCAATGTAGGCCTTACCCACTCAGGCAATACCGGCAGCAGGTGTCCTATCTCACCATGACTGCGGCGCATTGTGTTAAGAGGCTGCGCTTCAGAAGGGAGGTGGTTGCAGAGATCTGCCAGCTGCTTCACAGAGATCTGTGTCCACAGCTGATGTGCAGGACGTCTCTCTCGGTGGAAGTGAAGGTCACGGTGGCTCTGAACTTTTATGCAAGCAGCTCCTTCCAAGCCGCTGCTGGAGACATAGCGAACATCTCCCAGTTCGCCACGCATCGCTGCATCCGGCAGGTCACCGATGCACTTTTCGCGAGGGGACACCAATTCATCTCCTTCCCCATGACCCTAGAGAGGCAGGAGCAGCGTGCAGTCGGATTTGGCAGGATCGCGGACTTCCCCATGGTGCAGGGCGCCATTGACTGCACGCATGTGGCTATGCGGGCACCTATCGACAATGCCGAGGATTACTGCAACCGGAAGGGCTACCATTCCCTCAATGTACAGCTGGTGTGTGACCACAGGCAGCGCATCCTAGC
Organism: Somniosus microcephalus; assembly: GCF_052327205.1. NCBI lineage: Eukaryota > Metazoa > Chordata > Chondrichthyes > Squaliformes > Somniosidae > Somniosus > Somniosus microcephalus. Next base: position 176,267,535 of record NC_140990.1, on the reverse strand, counting down.
TGTCAATGCCCGCTTTCCAGGAAGCAGCCACGATGCATTTATCCTGCGCCAGACTACTGTGGCTGACATGTTCGAGGCACAGCCTCCACCAAGGGGATGGCTTATTGGGGACAAGGGCTACCCTTTGTGTACATGGCTCATGACCCCGCTCCGCGCGCCCAGGACCCCAGCGGAGGAGGCATACAACGAAAGCCATCAAGCCACAAGGAACATCATAGAGCAAACGATTGGCGTCCTCAAGCAACGGTTCCGCTGCCTGGATCGTTCCGGCGGATCTCTACAGTATTCGCCGGATAGAGTCTCCCAGTTCGTCGTCGTGTGCTGCATGCTGCACAACCTGGCTATCCGCAGGACTCAGGCACTGCCACCTGACGTTGCACCACCACCTCAGGAGGACGACCAGGAGGACCATGAGGAGGAGGAGGAGGAGGAGGAGGAGTACCAGCCCAGGAGGGAGCCACAAGGTCCAAGGGCCATCCGCCGGCGGCTTATTGAACGACACTTCTAGGCCCCCTGTCAGGGAATGGCCTGTGGCAATGAACGCACCTGAATGCAGCCGCTCCGCAAGCCCTCAGCCGGTTAACGCAACAACCACTTGAAACATGACACCTGGACATGCTGAATAAATAAAAAGCTTTATTTTACAAACTCAGGGCCCTTCCCACATGAAACAGAAAAACAGACGAGACCCCCAAAAAACAGTCAAAAACATCTGTCACTCCCACAACCTGGGGAGGAATAACAAAACTTGCCCATCCAATTGGCCTTCATCATCGGCCTTACAAAAATAAGCCCCCCCCTCCACAACACAAACACCCCCATAAAAACAAAAAATGCCTTCATCTTCGGCCTTACCAAAATAAGCCCCCCCCAGGACACAAACACCCCCATATAAAAAAAACCGCTATCACCACACTCTACTGGGTGTGCCGAGAGGGCGAGTCCTTATGCAGGCTTCTCCGGCCCCTGCCCGACCTGCTGCTCCGCCTCAACCTGGGCCCTGTGGGTGTGGCAAGGCTGGGGGGAAGGCTCATGAGGGCCACAATGCGTGACGGCAGATGCCCTTGGGGGTCGGCCTAGACGAGGCCCGGCCCGGGAGGGGCCGGCTGCTGACTGCTGCAGCTGTGGCTGGCCAGCATCAGTCTCAGCAGCAGCTCATCGCACCTTGGCTGGGGGAGTGGCAGTGTCGGCTGCACCAATGGGGGCAAGCTGGCTGATGCCAGGCGCGCGCTGTTCGCCAGAGACACTGGCACTCGGCCGGGCTGGCAGTGCAGCAAGCGCAGCAATCTGGTGGAGGCCAGACCGCTGTGCTGCAGCAGGGCGGCAGGTGCCCTGGCGATGCTTCCGCGCCACAGCGAGTGTGGCAGAAGTGAGTGCCCGAACTGCCCTGGTATGTGCCCGCATCAGATCTGCCAGTGTCTGGACGGCACCACTCATGGACTCGCGACTCGCGTCCTGCGCTGCCGCGAGTTGCTGGACACCCCTGTCCTGCGCTGCCGCGAGTTGCTGGACACCCCTGTCCTGCGCTGCCGTGAGTTGCTGGACACCCCTGTCGTGTGCTGCCGCGAGTTGCTCGACCCCCCTGGCCTGTGATTCCCCGAAAGCGACCACACTATGAGCCAGGGACTCAATGGCCTGAGGCAACTGTCCCACAACCCCCATGAACTCCTTGTGGCGCCGCTCCGACGCCGCGGACATCTCATCAAGGAGGCGCACCTCCTGGGCGAGGACCGTCTCCGGACTGGAGGGCGGACTCTCCCTCTGGGGAGAAGGCCGCCGAGCTGCCCGACCCTTCCCGCGTGCCTCGACCCCACTGGGCCCAGGAACTGCCCTCCCCTGCAACACTTCCCCCCTCTGGGGAGAAGGCCGCCGTGCTGCCCGACCCTTCCCGCATGCCTCGACCCCACTGGGCCCAGGAGCTACACCCCCCTGCAACACTTCCCCCTGCCTCTCCTCCAGGCCAGACGTCTCCCCTCCATTGCCATCCCCTGGCGCGGATGAGGGTTCCCCCAATGTGCCGCCGTCCTCCTGGTCCTCGTCGTCCTCCTCCTCCAAGGGCCTGGCACTCTGAGCTTCAGGGACCACCTCCTCCTCACCAGCTGAAAGCAGGAAGGCACAAGAGTAGCTTTAGAGTGAGGACAGGGCGTCAGCGAGGGAGGCATGAGTGGTGGCATTATGCGCATTGGTCGGACAGTGGGAAAGGATGTAGATCTGAAGCGCAAGGGCAACGAGAGAGGTCCAACCGGTCATGTCCTTACCAGTGGGTCCCAGTACAGGGTCCGCATCTCCAATGGCAACAGGGCCAGTCACCCGGCCACGCATGAGTCGAGCCACGCTCTCCTCCAGCTCACTGAGCACCTGGTACTGGGGACGGCCTCCCCCGGTGGCTGACTGGCTCCTCAAATTCCGCGCCAGCTTGGCCTGCAAGAGAAAGGACGGCCTCTAAGTACAGTGTGGTGCCCTGTTGCTGTGTGCACTGCCTCCCATGGTCGAATAGCTTGGCCAGTGTGGTGCCCTGTTGCTGTGTGCACTGCCTCCCATGGTCGAATAGCTTGGCCAGTGTGGTGCCCTGTTGCTGTGTGCACTGCCTCCCATGGTCGAATAGCTTGGCCAGTGTGGTGCCCTGTTGCTGTGTGCACTGCCTCCCATGGTCGAATAGCTTGGCCAGTGTGTTAAGTGCAGAAAGTGCTATTGATGATCATGCCAGTGCCATAGCTGCGGAAGGAGGGCTGCCCATTAGGCCTTTGAGGTCCCTTTGCCCATAATGTGAGGTGCACATGCAAGGATGAGGAGGACACTGGAAAGGGTACTCACCTTCACCATCCGAGTGAGGTCGTTGTACTTCTTGCGGCATTGGTCCGCACTCCTGGGGACATTGCTGGTGGATGACACCCTGTGGGCGATTTTCTTCCAGGCTCTCCTGTACTGCCTCCTGGGAGCCTTCTTGCCACTGTCCAGGCACAAGATCTCTCTTTTCTTTTCCACACCATTAACCAGCACCCTCAAAGCATGCTCTGAGAAGCGCTGCGCTCGTTCACGGGCCTTCTCCATGGCTTCAGGCGCTATTTGGGTCCACCAGCAGTGTTGAGGCCTAGCTGCAGGGCTCCACTATGCAGGGTGTGGCAGCAGTCAAAGTCAACCCTTCCCCCTTTAAGAGCTGGCCGGCGTCAGGGTGTCTGCTGTCAATCAAAACATGACCGCACCTGCGCTGCGCCCGGCCTCGGCGTTATCAGTCCGCATCACCGGCTTAGCGCCTGAAGATAGCAGTGCAACGCCAGTTTCAGCGCTCGCCCAAACTCTTGGCCAAATCTACTGAATTTCGGCGAAGTGGCCGACACTTTCCGGCGGGCGCTAACTTTAGCGACCACCCGACTTTACCGCCCCAAAAGTGGCCAGACTGAATTTCTAGGCCAAGGGATGGATCATGCTAATAGGGGTATTGTGGAAAGGAATTGGTGGAAGAAATGTTACCAAATTGTTTGAAATGAGCAAAAGTCATAGAATAATAATCATGAAATATTTGAACTACCCCCAGTTAAACTGGCAAGATGAAGTAGGGAAAGTGGAAAAGGGAATAGAGTTTTTACAGTGTGTACAGGTCTCCTTTCTTACCCAATGCATAAGAAGTCCAACAACGCAGAAATTGTGAATTTGCAGTCAGTCATTCTCTGCTCCAGCACAGGCTGTGCTGTGGATCTCCCCATAGCCGGCAATCAATGAAATCGGTTGAACTGACGAAAACTTAACCTTTTTCGATCTAATATACTGTTTAACACCCCATAAAAAGTTAAGTCTTATTGGAATAGGTGTAACTGGGGTTTTAATGGCATATGGACTGCTGAACAACCGTTCTGGCCCTGAAAATTTATATTTGTGTAATGTCAAATTTTTCCATTTTGATTAAAAAAATACTGAATTTTTAAAATATAAAATTTGTTTTTGAAGTTTCTTTATCATATTTCAGCTTCTACCTTAACCACAGGTGTATGTCCCAATCTTTATTTCGTGCTCTGGAAATTTTTTAAAAGCCAAATTGATAATCAGTGCTTTTTATTTCCTGGTTTGTTGTCTGTGAGAATTCTTCAATATGATTGACTGTTTGGACAGCTTGATGACATCACTGCTGTTCTATGCTGGGGATCCCCTTTGGACAGTGCTACTTTCAACTTAATATCGAGAAAGCTAAAGTTTGCTCACAGAGATCGAGAGATCTTTGTGGGCAACTTTCTTTGAGGTCAGCGGCATCACCATTGCTTCGCCGCTGACTGCAAATTCCGGGCATATATATTTCTGTCTTGGTCCTCACTGACACCAATAGCCAGATGATCTCAAAATTGATCGTACAATAGCTGCTTGACCCTTGTGCTTCCATAGGAGAGATGGAATCTTAGTTACTTACATGATGCAACTGGTAATAACCTGGGGGAAGTAGATAGAAATGTCCCGAGTCAATCAACTACCTTCAACACTCGAGACAAAATTCCAAAATTATAAAGAGCTGAACATCAACAAGCAGATCATTCTATACATTAGACAAACCTCCCCTCACCATTCTCAAGAAATCTAATGAAAGGATATATAAATGGTTCATATGTTCACAGTTAACATTTCTTGCTCAGTAAATGGTGAATCACTTATGCTGGCAGTCGGGAAAATGGCTCAGTAGTTTTCTTGGCTTCCTATTTCAAAATGCATAAATATGCCCTGGATCTCACTGGTCTGCCTTCTTCAGTGTAGGAGGTGGTGCAGAGTATTAGAAGCAGATAGGCAGCATTGCTAAAAACAATCATATCTTTCTATTTAGATGTTTTCAGAAAAACGTTCCGATACAGATTTAGCAGAAAAACAAACTTCACTATTATCAACCTCAGGTTCAGAGAGTCAAATAGAGGAAGATGCAACTAGTAAAAGGTCCACATCATTCTCAGCTTATCAGATAATTACTCAACTGCCCAAAATTGGGGCCACACCAGAAGTTTTTTTATACTCGTTCCTGGGATGTGGGCGTCGCTGGCAATGGCAGCATTTATTGCCCATCCCTAATTGCCCTTGAGAAGGTGGTGGTGAGCCACCTTCTTGAATCGCTGCAGTCTGCGTGGTGAAGGTACTCCCACAGTGTTGTTAGGGAGGGAGTTCCAGGATTTTGACCCAGCGACTATGAAGGAAATGGCAATATGTTTCCAAGTCAGAATGGTGTGTGACTTGGAGGGAAACTTGCAGGTGATGGTGTTCCAATATGCCTGCTGCCCTTGTCCTCCTAGGTGGTAGATTTCATGGGTTTGGAAGGTGCTGTCTAAGAAGCCTTGGCGAGTTAATGCAGTGTATCTTGTAGATTGTACGCACTGCAGGTACAGTGCGCTGGGGCTGGAGGGAGTGAATGTTTAAGGTGGTGGATAGGGTGCAAATCAAGTGGGTTGCTTTGTCCTGGATGGTGTCAAGTGTTGTTGGAGCTGCACTCATCCATACAAGTAAAAAATATTCCATCACACTCCTGACCTGTGCCTTGTAGAAAGGCTTTGGGGAGTCAGGAGGTAAGACACTCACCGCAGAATACCCAACCTCTTGCCTGCTCTTGTAGCAACAGTATTTATGTGGCTGGTCCAGTTAAACTTCTGGTAAATGGTGACCCACTGGATGTTGATGTTGGGGGATTTGGTGATGGTAATGCCGTTGAATGTCAAGGGGCGGTGGTTCGATGCTCTCTTGTTGGAGATAGTCATTGCCTGGCACTTGTGTGGCACAAATGTTACTTGCCACTTATCAGCCCAAGCCTGAATGTTGTCCAGGTTTTGCTGCATGCGGACACAGAATGCTTCATTATCTGTGGAAGGAGTTGTGAATGGAACTGAACATTGCGCAATCACTGTGCAATGGAACTGAACACAGCGAACATCCCCACTTATGACCTTATGATGAAGCAGCTGAAGATGGTTAGGCCTAGGACACTGCCTTGAGGAATTCCTGCAGCGATGTCTGGGACTGAGATGACTGGCCTCCAACAACCACAAACCATCTTCGTTTGTGCTAGGTATGACTCCAGTTTTTGCCCGATTCCCATTGACTTCAATTTTACCAGGGCTCCTTGATGCCACACATGAACAAATCCTGCCTTGGTGTCAAGGGCAGTCACTCTCACCTCACCTCTGGAATTCAGCTCTTTTGTCCATGTTTGGACCAAGGCTGTAATGAGGACAGCAGCCGAGTGGTCCTGGCGGAACCTAAACTGAACATCGGTAAGTAGGTTATTGGTGAGTAAGTGCCACTTGATAGCACTGTCGATGACACCTTGCATCACTTTGCTGATGATTGAGAGTAGTATTTAAAGTTGATAAGTCACCAGGACCGGATGGGATGCATCCTAGGATGCTGAGGGAGGTTAGGGAGGAAATAGCGGAGGTACTGGCCATAATCTTCCAATCCACCTTAGATACAGGGGAGGTGTCAGAGGACTGGAGAATTGCAAATATTACACCCTTGTTCAAAAAAGGGTGTAAGGATAAACCCAGCAACTACAAGCCAGTCAGTTTAACCTCGGTAGTGGGGACGCTTTAATTACAATAATCAGGGACAAAGTCACTTGGACAAGTGTGGATTAATTAAGGAAAGTCAGCATGGATTTGTTAAAGGCAAACCGTGTTTAACTAACTTGATTGAGTTTTTTGATGAGGTCACAGAGAGGGTTGATGAGGGCAATGCGGTTGACGTGGTGTATATGGATTTCCAAAAGACGTCTGATAAAGTGCCACATAATAGGCATGATTTGGAGGAGGGGACCAAGTGTAACATATCAAAGTTTGCAGATGATACTAAGATGGGAGGGAAAGTAGTGAGTGAGGAGGACATAAAAAACCTGCAAGGGGACATAGACAGGCTAAGTAAGTGGGCAGAGATTTGGCAGATGGAATACAATACTGGAAAGTGTGAGGTTATGCACTTTGGCAGGAAAAATCGTAGAGCAAGTTATTATCTTAATGGCAAGAAACTGGAAAGTACTGAAGTACAAAGGGATCTGGGGGTCCTGGTGCACGAAACTCAAAAGGTTAGTATGCAGGTGCAGCAAGTGATTAAGAAGGCCAATGGAATGTTGGCTTTCATTGCTAGGGGGATAGAATATAAAAATAGGGAGGTATTGCTTCAGTTGTACAAGGTATTGGTGAGTCCGCACCTGGAATACTGCGTACAGTTTTGGTGTCCATACTTAAGAAAGGACATACTTGCTCTCGAGTCAGTACAAAGAAGGTTCACTCGGTTAATCCCGGGGATGAGGGGATGGACATATGAGGAGAGGTTGAGTAGATTGGGACTCTACTCATTGGAGTTCAGAAGAATGAGAGGCGACCTTATTGAAACATATAAGATTGTGAAGGGGTTGGATCGGGTGGATGCGGGGAGGATGTTCCCGATGATGGGTGAAACTAGAACTAGGGGGCATAGTCTTAGAATAAGGGGCTGCTCTTTCAAAACTGAGATGAGGAGGAACTACTTCACTCAGAGGGTGGTAGGTCCATGGAATATGCTGCCCCAAAAAGCTGTAGAAGCTACATCATTACATAAATTTAAAACAGAAATAGACAGTTTCCTAGAAGTAAAGGGAATTAAGGGTTATGGGGCGCGGGCAGGAATTTGGACATGAGTCTAGGTTCGGATCGGCCATGGCCCTGTGGGTAGCGGAGCGGGCCCAGGGGCCGTGTAGCCTGATCCTGCTCCTATTTCGTGTGTCTAATTCTGTTAGATTCAGGAGATGGTTCTATGATAGTGGATTGGCGGTTAGGATCAGATCAGCCATGATCTTATTGAATGGCGGAGCAGGCTCGAGGGGCCGATTGGCCTACTCCTGCTCCTATTTCTTATGTTCTTATGTACCAACAAAGTTGAAGTCCATGGAATAAAAGGGACAGTGGCAGCATGGATACAAAATTGGCTAAGTGATAGGAAACAGAGGGCTAAAAATTGAGTAGTGCCCTCTTTGGGGCGCTAACTTCGCCGGGGCGCTAAAAATTAGCACCCCCGCGACGGAGGTTGTGTGGTAGCACCCCAAGAGGGAAGCGGGGTGCTACTAGATGCACCCCGCATCCCTCTTGGGGGCTGCGAGGGAATATCGCAGCACGTCGCAGGCCTTCCTCCCCTTCTTAAAGGGGAGGGGCCGTGTGCAGCGTGACCCAGGGCCCAACTGGGCCCCCGGGAATCGGGATCGCCGGCAAAAGAGCCCGGCACTCAAGAAAAGTGCCGGGCTCTTGGAGTGCAGCTAGCACTCCGCAGGGGGCGGGGGAAGGTTCAGGAGGCCGGGGACGGGAGCGCAGGCAGGTGCTGGCAGGCGGCCAGCAACAAAAATGGCCGCCACACATCACCTTTAAATAGCGCCTCCCTGGCCGTAGGTAGGCCCCCCTGACCCCGTCGGTAAGTCAGGGGGCACACCCGAAGATCGCGGCCGGGGCGCGAGCAGGGCGCTGCTTACGGCGATGATGTCATCATCGGCGGCACAGCGCCGCGGGGTGCTACTGCTTACTGCCGCTGCTAACTTCCCGCTGAATTTTGCAAGAGGCGTGGGTGGCGTCGCGCCCGGGGGCTAGTTGCTTTGTGCCCCGTTAGCGCCAAGCAACTGAATTTTTCCCCCAGAGAGTGGTGGTAAACAGTTGCTTTTCAGACTGGAGGAAGGTATACAGTGGTGTTCAGCAAAGGAGCACCAAGAAATTGATAAAGAAGGGGAAAATAGAATGAGTGTAAACTAGCAAGAGACATAAAAACAGACTGTAAAAGCTTCTATAGGTATGTAAAAAGGAAAAGATTAGCAGGAGAAATTATAATGGGCAATAAGGAAATGGCAGAGAAATTAAACAAATACGTTGTGTCTGTCTTCGCGGAAGAACACGCAAAAAACTTCCCAGAAATAGTGGAGAACCAAGGGTCTAGCAAGAATGAGGAACTGAAAGAAATTAGTATTAGTAAAAAAATACTACTGGAGAAATTAATGGGACTGAAAGCTGATAAATTCCCTGGACCCGATGGCCTACATCCTATGGTTTTGAAAGAGGTAGCTATAGAGATAGTGGATGCATTCGTTGCCATTTTTCAAAATTCCATAGATTCTAGAATGGTTCCCACGGATTGGAAGGTAGCAAATGTAACCCCACTATTTAAGAAAGGAGGGAGCAAGAAAACGGGGAACTACAGACCAGTTAGCTTGACATCAGTAGTAGGGAAAATGCTAGAATCTATTACTAAGGACATGGTAACAGGGCACTCAGAAAATAATAAGAAGATTGGGCAGTCAACACGGATTTATGATAGGGAAATCATGTTTGACGAATCTGTTAGAGCTTTTTGAGGTTGTAACTAGCAGAATAGATAAGTGGGGAACCAGTGGATGTGGTGTATTTGGATTTTCAGAAGGCATTCGATAAGGTGCCACACAAGAGGTTATTAAACAAAGTTAAGGCTCATGGGATTGGGGTAATATATTAGCATGGATTGATTAACGGACAGAAAACAGAGAGTAGGATCATTTTCGGGTTGGCAGGCTGTAACTGGTGGGGGTACCGCAAGGATCGGTGCTTGGGCCTCAGCTATTCACAATGTATATCAATGATTTGGGTGAGGGGACCAAATGTAATATATCCAAGTTTGTTGTTGATAGAAAGCTGGGTGGGAATGTAAGTTGTGAGGAGGATGCAAAGAGGCTTCAAGGGGATACAGACAAGCTAAGTGAGTGGGCAAGAACATGGAAAAAGGAATATAAGGTGAAGAAATGTGAAGTTATCCAATTTGGTAGGAAAAATAGAAAAGCAGAGTATTTTTAAATGGTTAGAGATTGGGAAATGTTGGTGTTCAGAGGGACCTGGGTGTCCTTGTACACGAATCACTGAATGTTAACATGCAGGTACAGCAAGCAATTAGGAAAGCAAATAGTATGTTGGCCTTTATTACAAGATGATTTGAGTATAAGAGTAAAGACATCTTACTGCAATTATACAGGGCCCTGGTGAGACCACACCTGGAGTATTGTGCACAGTTTTGGTCTCCTTACCTAAGGAAGCATATACTTGCCATAGAGGGAGTGCAGGTTCACCAGTCTGATTCCTGGGATGGAGGATTGTCCTATGAGGAGAGATTGAGTAGACTAGGCCTATATCTCTGGAGTTTAGAGGAATGAGAGGTGATCTCCTTGAAACATACACAATTCTTACAGGGCTTGACAGGGTAGATGTTGGGAGATGTTTCCGCTGGCTGGGGAGTTTAGAATAGACTTTATATAACGCACAAATATTTTATTGACCACTATTTTGAGGGAGGGGTCACAGTCTCAGAATAAGGGGTTGGCCATTTAGGACTGAGATGAGGAGAAATTTCTTCACTCAGAGGGTGGTGAATCATTGGAATTCTCTACCCCAGAGGGCTGTGGAGGCTCAGTCGTTGAGTATATTCAAGACAGAGAGTGATAGATTTTTGGATATTAAAGGAATCAAGTGATATGGGGATAGTGCAGGAAAGTGGAGTTGAGGTAGAAGATCAGCCATGAGGTTATTGAATGGAGGAGCAGGCTCGAGGGGCCAAATGGCCTACTCCTGCTACTATTTCTTATGTTCTTATATTCCCCAGGGGTCGGTAGTAGGACCACTGCATTTCTTGATATATATTAATGATTTGGGAGTACAGGGCACAATTTCAAAATTAGCAGATGACACAAAACTTGGAAGTATAGTGAACAGTGAGGAGGACAGTGATAGACTTCAAGAAGACATAGACAGGCTGGTAAAATGGACAGACACGTGGCAGATGAACTTTAATACAGAAAATTGCGAAGTGATACATTTTGGTAGGAAGAACGAGGAGAGGCAATATAAACTAAAGGATACGATCCTAAAGGGGGTACATGAACAGAGAGACCTAGGGGTATATGTGCACAAATCGGTGAAGGTGGCAGGGCAGGTTGAGAAAGCGGTTAAAAAGGCATATGGGATCCTGGGCTTCATAAATAGAGGCACAGAGTACAAAAGCAAGGAAGTTATGATGAACCTTTATAAAACACTGGTTCAGCCTCAACTGGGGTATTGTGTCCAATTCTGGGCACCACACTTTAGGAAGGATGTGAAGGCCTTACAGAGGGTGCAGAAAAGATTTACGAGAATGATTTCAGGGATGAGGGACTTCAGTTACGTGGATAGACTGGAGAAGCTGGGGTTGTTCTCCTTAGAGCAGAGAAGATTAAGAGGAGATTTGACAGAGGTATTCAAAATCATGTGGGGTCTGGACAGAGTAGATAGAGAGAAACTGTTCCCATTGGCAGAAGGGTCGAGAACTAGAGGGCACAGATTTAAGGTGATTGGCAAAAGAACCAAAGGCGACATGAGGAAAAAGCTTTTTTACGCAGCGAATGATTAGGATCTGCAGTGCACTGCCTGAAAGGGTGGTGGAGGCAGTTTCAATTGTGGCTTTCAAAAGGGAATTGGATAAATACCTGAAGGAAAAACATTTGCAGGGTTATGGGGAAAGGGCGGGGGAGTGGGACTAGCTGAAGTGCTTTTGCAGAGAAACCTCTCTATCTCTAGGATTGCATGCTTCCACGTATCTATCCCAGGAATAGAACAGTTTCTCTGCTGCTATGGTTGCTGAGTATAGACCTCACCATTCCACTGAAAATATTTACAGTACATACAATCACCGTTTTGAAAAAAAGGACACCTGCATAAAAATGGACAGCTGATGGTGTCCGTAATTTACAGATTTCACTCTATCTCTCGGTGATATGGCCTGATTAACTTCTTTTAATTTTGTCTTCCTGAAATCTAGGCCCAGATTTTTGTGTGGTGATGATGGTGAAACTGTCAGCATTCGCTGTCATTACCCCTCTGAAACTGACCGTAACTTCAGAAGTGAGCGCATGTGCATCTAAACGCAGAAATCCTGAAGTTGCGGTCAGTCATTCCCTGTTCCGCCTAAGGCTGCGCTATGAAACTCCCTATAGCTGGCAAACAGTGAAAACAATTGAACTGACGATAACTTAAACTTTTCCAAATAATATCGCTGTTAAACATCCAGAAAAAGTTAAGCCCAGTTGGAATAGCTGTAGCTGGGATTTTAACGGCATATGGACTGCTGAACAACCATTCTAGCCCTGAAAAGCAACATTTATATTTCTGGAATATTAAATTTCACCATTAGGATAAAAAATTACTGGACTTTTAAAATGATAAAATATTTTAAAACTTTTTTTGAAGTTTATGATATTTCAGCTTCTACCTTAACCACATGTGTATGTTCCAATCTTTATTTCGCTGTCTGTAAAAATTTTAAAAACCCAATTGATAATCAGTGCTTTTTACTTCCTGGTTTGTTGTCTGTGAGAATTCTTCAATGTGATTGGCTGTTTAGGCAGCTTGATGACATCACTGCTGCTCTACGCTGGGGATCCCCTTTTGACAGCGCTACATTCAATTTAATATAGAGCAAGCTAAAGTTTGCGCCACAGAGATCGAGAGATCTTTGAGGACAACTTTCTTTGAGGTCAGCAGCGATCACCATTGCTTCGCCGCTGACCGCAAATTCTGGGCACATATATTTCTGTCTTGGTCCTCACTGGCACCAATACCCAGAAGTTCTCAAAACTGATCGTACTATAGCCGCTTGATCCTTGTACTTCCATAGGAGAGATGGAATCCTAGTTACTTACATGATGCAGCTGGTAATAACCTGGGGGAAGTAGATAGAAATGTCCCGAGTCAATCAACTACCTTCAACACTCAAGAGACAGAACTCCAAAATTATAAAGAGCTGAACATCAACAAGCAGATCATTCTATCCATTAGACAAACCACCTCTCACCATTCTCAAGAAATCGAATGAACGGATTTATAAATGGTTCATATGTTCAGTTAACATTCCTTGCTCAATAAATGGTGAATCATTCCCACTGGCAGTTGGGAAAATGGCTCAGTAGTTGTCTTGGCTTCCTATTTCGCAATGCATAAATATGCCCTAGATCTCACTGGTCTGCCTTGTTCAGTGTAGGAGGCGGTGCAGAGTTATAGAAAAATATAGGTGGCATTGCTAAAAATAATCATATCTTTCTATTTAGATACATTTGGCAACACATTCCGCTCTGGATTTAACAGGAATAGAATCTCCTCTACCATCAACTTCAGTTTCAGAGGGTGACATAGAGGAAGATGCAACTAAAAAAATGTCCACGCCATCGTCAGCTTCTCAGGTAATTACTCAACTGCCCAAAACAGGGGCCACACCTGAAGAAGTCGACCATGAAGGGAGCAACTGGCAGGAAGAAGTCAGTAATATGTATTGAAAGTTGGAAGGTTGGGACTGGTGTGTTGTGATGTTGCACCTACACAGCACAATGCAGTTTATTTGTACACTGGGTGTGATTTTGTGCATTTTCCCTCTTTTGGTGAAGGCTGATTTATTCAGGATGTATCGATCTACTGCCTCAGGTCATCAAGCAACGTTGGTATCATCAACGTTATTTAGATACAGCAGGTTGGAAGGCCTGGACATCTCATCTTGCCTGGAAACGGGCACACAGGGGATATGCGTGCACCACACACACCTGTTCTAATTTACTCAGGCTGCACGAGTTTCATGAGTGAGACGTGCAGCCAGCGCTATCCGAACTGCTCATTGGCTGCAGACCTATGGGGGGGACCTGCTTTCGGGCATCTATGACACCACTTAAAGGCAGCCAATATATCTTAAAGGGGAGGTTTAAACTAAGTAAGAGTATGAATAGACTGGACGTTAGGCAGTTCTTCTTTTCCCAGAACAGCGAGCCTCATGAATAGATTGCCGGCTGGTGTGGTGCGTGTTTGCAAGAGGTTGCTGGACCAGTTCTTAACTTGGACAGAGGTCGCATCATATAGAAGGTAAGTGTCTTGATAGGTAACACGTGTTCCCCTGGACTGGGTTTGATTGTCTGAGAGGGTCGAACAGGAATTTTACAGTGTATTTGCTCTCTTATTGGCCCTGGGTTTTTCATATCTTTTTGCCTCTCCCAGGAGATTACATGGCTGCGGGATGGGTGGATGGCAGTGGCCATAGGAAGTGTTTAGTCGTGATGCTCCAGCCATCACAATGTGGCACAGGAGCGCTGGTATTTTCCTGCCCATCAATTCCATATGTTCGTAGGTGCATTCTGGCTGCAGATATCAAGGAAACTTTTTTGGGAGGAGAGATATGGCTGACACAAGTACTGAAAGGACACCGGGATGTTCCGATGCTGCTATAGAGGCCGCTGTGCAGGTAGTGGACGAGTGGAGGGAGATCCCCTTACCCCCACACAGGGGACTGGAAGCCCTCCAGGCATCAACACTGTCGTCAGTGGGAGGAAATTGCAGAGTATGGGGAACACCTCATAGGAACACTATAAAGGAGGAAGGACCGCGCAAGACAGGCACCAAGGCTGGCACAAGGGTGATTCTTAATTATAAATAAAAACAGATAATGCTGGAAACAGTCAGCAGGTCAGGTAGCATCTGTGGAGAGAGAAAGAGAGTTAACGTTTCAAGTCGATGACCTTTCCATCACAACTGGGAAGATGTTGGCGCTGAACAGCTTTTCAACAAATACAGAGCCAGAGAAACAGGGACAGAAAATGTTTAAAAGTTGGAATAAATTGCAGGGTATGTGAATGGCAGGAGGCTAGCACCCAGGACTTGGCTGCAAAGCAGGAAGAAGTTCTTATCTAGCATCCCCTAAAATTCATCTATGCTATTCACCTCAACTTTTTGATGTGGTAGCTAGTACCACATTCTAACCACTCTGGTAAAAAAAAGTGTGGTAAACCACTGTTTGTATTCCACTGTGTACATGCCTGGACATGCCTCGGCTGACTCCTCCCACAAGTCCTAGTATAAGGGTGACTGCTCCCCAGCCCCTTTGTATTCTGGACCGGTCGACCACTCGAGGCAGACCTTCATTCTTTTGTTAATAAAAGCCTTTAGTTACTCTCTTAACTCTCAGTCTTTTATGAGTAATTGATAGCGCATCAATTTTATTAACAAAATTTTTATAATGGAGAAGATCCTCACACCAGCATGCCTGGACTTAGATCATCGGGAGGCAGACTCATCCACCAAGTTTACTCACTGGCTTAAGTGTTTCGAAAAATTCCTGACCGCCTCCGCAGCAAGCAAATCGGACGAGGACAAACTGGATGTCCTGACCTCCAAAGTGAACCACCGAGTGTACTCGGTCATCCAAGACGCGACCTCGTACGTGGACGCTATCAAGCTCCTCAAGGACCAGTACACGTGCCCAGTGAACGAAGTGTACGCCAGGCACCTTCTGGGGAGTCGTAAACAACAACCTGGGGAATCGACCGTGGAATACCTTCAGGCACTGTCTGTGCTTGGCCGGGCCTGTGGTTGTAAGGATGTAAAGGCCGCCGTGTACACAGAGGAACTTATCCGGGACGCTTTTGTAGCGGGCCACAGATCCAATTACACCCGACAGCGACTGTTGGAGCAGAGTGACCTCGACCTCAACAAGGCCTCTGAACTCGCACTATCATTGGATGCAGCCTACCGGGGCATGGATGCCTACTCCTCTGCACCGTGGACGCCGCGGGGAATGACAGCCTGGGACACGGTAGGACCGCTTCATAGCGCCGTGCCACCCCAGCCACACCCCAGCAACGGCCCAACTACCGCAGCAGTGTCCCAAGGCCAGACAGCAGTGCCCCAAGGCCAGAAATGCTACTTCTGTGGCCAGGCAAAACACCCCAGAGCGCGCTGCCCGGCGAAAAACGCGATCTGCTCGGGCTGCGGGAAGAAGGGACACTACGCTAACGTCTGCAGGGCCAAAGCCACCCGAACCCCAGCAGCGCCGCGTGTGGGCCATGCGGGCCGCCATCTTGGGCCTCCCCGGCCATGTGCGAACCACCGGTACAGCAGCCATTTTGGACGCCTCCAGCCACATGGGGATCATGGACGCCGCCATCTTGGACGACAGCCGGAATGCAGCAGGCCCCCAACACCGCCTCATCTGATACCCGCAGTGACACACCGACCCCTACGCTGGCATCCGTTACACTGGACCAAGCGAGACCGTACCAGCTGGCCAGTTCCACAGTGGACATTAAGGTAAATGGCCACAATACAATCTGCCTTTTTGACTCTGGGAGCACGGAGAGCTTCATCCACCCTGACACGGTGCGGCGTTGCTCTCTCCCAGTCCTGCCTGCGCACCAGCGGATTTCTATGGCCTCCGAATCCCAGTCGGCGGACATCGGCGGCTACTGCGTAGTGACACTCGTAGTAGACGGGACCGTGTACGATCATTTTAAACTTCTGGTCCTGCCCGACCTCTGCGCTGCCGTCCTGCTGGGGTTAGATTTTCAGTGCCACCTTAAAAGTGTTACGATGGCGTACGGTGGACCCCTACCCCCACTCACAGTCCGCAGCCAGCAGCTCCCAAATTGCCCGCCGCGCACCAGGTGCAACCTCTCCACACTCAGAGTCACCCCCCCCCCCCACTGTTTGCTAACCTCACCCCCGACTGTAAGCCCATCGCCAAAAAGAGCAGGCGATACAGTGCCGGGGACAGGGTTTTCATTAAAACCGAAGTGGAGCGGCTCCTGAAGGAAGGGATTATTGAGGGCAGCACCAGCCCCTGGCGAGCCCAGGTTGTGGTCGTTAAGACCGGCGAGAAGCAGCGCCTGGTCATCGACTACAGCCAGACAATAAATCGCTACACCCTGCTGGACGCCTACCCACTCCCCCGCATAGCTGATATGGTCAACCAGATCGCGCAGTACCGCGTCTTCTCGACCATTGACCTGAAATCAGCGTACCACCAGCTCCCTATCCGCCCTGAGGACCGCCAGTATACCGCCTTTGAGGCAAACGACCGCCTCTATCACTTCCTTAGGGTTCCCTTTGGCGTCACCAACGGGGTCTCCGTCTTCCAAAGGGAGATGGACCGGATGGTCGATCAAAATGCGTTGCAGGCCACTTTCCCATATCTGGACAATGTGACCATCTGCGGCCGTGACTTGCAGGACCATGACGCAAACCTCGAAAAATTCCTCCGCACCGCCCAACTCCTGAACCTGACATATAACAAGGAGAAGTGCATATTCCGCACAAACCACCTCGCCATCCTTGGCTGTGTTGTGGAACACGGAGTCATCGGCCCCGACCCCGACCGGATGCGTCCCCTTATGGAACTCCCACTGCCCCACTGCTTCAAGGCCCTGAAGAGGTGCCTAGGGTTTTTCTCCTATTATGCCCAGTGGGTCCCCTACTATGCGGACAAGGCCCATCCGCTGATCAAGTCCACCTCTTTTCCCTTGACGGCAGAGACCCGCTTAGCCTTCCACCGTATCAAGGAAGACATTGCCAAAACCACCATGCACGCAGTGGACGAATCCATCCCCTTCCAGGTGGAAAGCGACGTGTCCGACTTTGCCCTGGCCGCTACCCTCAATCAGGCGGGGAGACCCGTGGCCTTCTTTTCACGAACCCTCCAAGGCCCGGAGACCAGACACTCCGCTGTTGAGAAGGAGGCCCAGGCGATTGTGGAGGCTGTGCGTCATTGGAGGCACTACCTGGCCGGAAAACGATTTACCCTGCTCACTGACCAACGTTCAGTTGCTTTCATGTTTAACAACAAGCAGAGGGGCAAAATCAAAAATGACAAGATCTTGAGGTGGAGAATCGAACTTTCCACCTACAATTACGAGATCTTGTACCGGCCCGGGAAGCTCAATGAACCCCCGGATGCGCTATCGCGTGGCACCTGCGCCAGCGCGCAGATCGATAGACTGCGAGCCCTCCACAATGACCTCTGCCACCCGGGGGTCACCAGGTTCTTCCACTTCATCAAGGCCCGCAACCTGCCTTACTCTATTGAGGAGGTCAGGACCATGACCAGGAACTGCCAAGTCTGCGCTGAGTGCAAACCGCACTTTTATAGACCAGACAGGGCCCACCTGGTAAAAGCCACTCGCCCCTTCGAGCGCCTGAGCGTTGATTTTAAAGGGCCTCTCCCCTCCTCCGACCGCAATGTGTACTTCCTCAATATTATTGATGAGTACTCCCGTTTCCCATTCGCCATCCCCTGCCCGGACATGACCAGTGCCACGGTCATTAAATGTCTGAACGACCTCTTCACCCTGTTCGGTTTCCCCAGCTATATCCATAGCGACCGGGGCTCATCGTTTATGAGTGACGAACTCTGTCAGTACCTGCTAACTAGGGGTATTACCACAAGCAGGACCACCA
This sequence comes from Somniosus microcephalus, assembly GCF_052327205.1. NCBI lineage: Eukaryota > Metazoa > Chordata > Chondrichthyes > Squaliformes > Somniosidae > Somniosus > Somniosus microcephalus. The sequence goes on along the minus strand of NC_140990.1, from coordinate 176,249,305 downwards.
GTTACAACCCCCGGGGGAACGGACAGGTGGAAAGAGAAAATGCGACAGTTTGGAAGGCCGCCCTGCTAGCCTTAAAGTCTAGGGGCCTTCCAACCTCCCGCTGGCAGGATGTGCTCCCCGATGCGCTCCACTCTATTCGGTCACTGCTCTGCACTGCCACTAACGCCACCCCTCATGAGAAAATGTTTGTCTTCCCAAGGAAGTCCACATCGGGGACATCGCTACCGCCATGGCTGACGTCCCCAGGGCCGGTCCTACTGAGAAGGCACGTGAGGACCCATAAAACGGACCCCCTGGTCGAGAGGGTCGACCTCCTCCACGCCAACCCCCAGTATGCTTACATTGCATACCCGGACGGGCGGGAGGACACAGTTTCCATAAGAGACCTTGCACCCTCGGGGGCCGCAGTAACCCACTACTCACTACCACCCCCCCCCCACGATCCGATATCCAGCCCCGGCAGACGGCAGGCCTGGGCCCAGCGACCCGCTCGACATCTACGAGGACGACACGCCTATGCCACAGCCTACGTGGGACTCGACGCCGGAAGCTCCACTACCCCTGCCGTCGCCATGCCGATCACAGTGGCAGACAAGACCTCCGGAGAGACTCCAGTACACTAACTTTTAATACACTTCACCCCGCCGGACTCAATTTTAAACAAGGGGTGAATGTGGTAAACCACTGTTTGTATTCCACTGTGTACATGCCTGGACATGCCTCGGCTGACTCCTCCCACAAGTCCTAGTATAAAGGTGACTGCTCCCCAGCCCCTTTGTATTCTGGACCGGTCGACCACTCGAGGCAGACCTTCATTCTTTTGTTAATAAAAGCCTTTAGTTACTCTCTTAACTCTCAGTCTTTTATGAGTAATTGATAGCGCATCAAAAAGTATCCTCAATTTATTAGTGACTATCTTATATTCACGCCTTCTAGCTTTGGTCTCCTCAGAAATGGAAACATTGGGCTAGAAATTGGGCTCCTTTGCGCCTCCCGGGACGCTAATGGGGCGCAAATGGGTTTGTGACCGGGCGCAGCGATATCAACGCCTCCCGCTAAATTCACTGGGAGTTTTGCGGCGGCAATAAGACGTTGTGCCCCGCTCTCCTGTGCCCAGAGAGCGTGACATCATTGCCATGCGTAGCGCCCCGGTCACGCCCCGGATGAAAAATTTCCTCTCGCCCCTGCTTGTGGGCCTGCCATTAATGACAGGTAGAGGAAGTGGCTTTCAGTCAGATGTCCCCTGGAGGAGTGCTATTTAAAGACGTCCACATCGGTTTAGTTTTCGTCGGCCAACAATGCTGTGTTGTTAGTTTCACATAGGCAAAGAGGCCTTTTGACTTATTTGAGCATTTTGCATTTTGACAAGTGTTCTGGCACATAAAGATTCTTCAGTTTCATTGAGGGGAGATTTGAAAGTGCAATATTTGTATCCTTTCATGGGGGCTGTACTGGCACTGGACCTCACCCTCCAGCGTCAATGGCAGAGACAACTGAGGCACAGAGAAAGAGTGCAAAATGTGGCCAGAGGTAGAAGGGCCAACAGGGCTCTCAACAGGAGGCCTTACCCACCCAGGATATTCGGGCAGCAGTTCTCCTACATGAATTTTGCTGAGGACTAATGTGTTAGAAGGCTCCGCTTTAGCAAGGATGTGGTCACAGAGCTCTGCCACCTCCTGCAGCCAGACCTCGAGCCTCAGATCAGGACCATCATGGCTCTCTCAGTGCAGTCAAGGCCACCGTCGCCCTCAATTTCTACACCAGTTGATCATTCCAGTGTGCGACAGGCAACATCTCTAACATCTCCAAGTTTGTCATCCATTGCTTCATCCGCCAGGTCACAGATGCTCTGTACAGAAGGAGAAGGGACTGCATTTCCTTCCACATGACCAGAAAGAAGCAGCACGAGCGTGCATGTGGCTTTGCCAGGATAGCGGGCTTCCCCATGGTGCAGGGCGCCATTGACTGCACCCACGTCGCTTTGCAGGCACCTCATAATAATCCTGAGGTATTCCGTAACCGCAAAGGCTACCATTCACTTAATGTGCAGTTGGTGTGCGACCACACACGGCAAATCCTGACCATCAATAACCGCTATCCTGGCAGCAGCCAAGATGCCTTCATCCTGCGCCAGATCTATTCCAGCCACCACATCAAGCTTGCGGCTGGCTGCTGAGCGACAAGGACTATCCGCTCTCCATCTGGTTCATGACTCCCCTCCGCAACCCCAACACTCCTGGCCAGCCCTCATATATAATGAGAGCCATGCTGCCACAAGGAACATCATTGAGCAGACCATCAGAGTGCTCAAGCAACGGTTCTGCTGCCTTGACCACTCGGGAGGAGCCCTCCAGTACTCGGCTGAGCGGGTGTCACTTTTCATCATCGCCTGCTGCATGCTGCACAACTTGGCCATTATGAAGGTGCAGCCATTGCCACCAGGCATAGCCTCACCACCTTAGGAGGAGGAGGAAGAAGATGAGCAGGAGGAACAGGAGGATGAACAGCTGCAACAGAGGAGGCAACCACTCAATCAGCGTTCTGCAAGGTCGGTCCATGACCGCCTCAACAGACTTCGTTTCCAGTGACTTTGAGTCCTCTTTCCGGTTGCTGAGCACGTCGCTGTCATTCCATCGCTTTGTGATTCCATACCACACCTCAAAACTGAAATGAGACACAGCACCAAATCTGCAACATTCCAGTAATAACTTTATCAAAAACCATTAACCACATATATACAACAACAATATTGACTAATCACCCTTGTGCAAACCCTTGCCTCCTCGCTTTACAGTCCCCTTTCCTAATCTAGTGCTCCTATGTAGTGTCTCCCCAGTGGTTGCTGCAAGGCTGGTGGAAGGCTGCTGAGTGTCGGTGCCAGAGACTACAGATGGCCTTGCAGGACGCCTTTGACCAGTTCTGGGCCTGGAAGGCCCGGCTGTAGACTGCACCACCTCAGGCTGGGCGACGGCAGTCTGTGCTGGCTGGATGACAGGCAGCGACATGTGCAATGGTGGGATCAGGAATGCTGTCATCCTGAGAGAGGACAGCAGGTTCCTGCTCCACTGATCCACTGCCACTCCCCCTGGGGCAGCAACTCAGCATCCCTACCAATCTGCTGGAGCACAGATTGCTGGCCTGCTGCAACACCGTGAGATCCCCGATGGACTGTGGTGGACCCAGCGATGATGGCAGCAGTCAGAGCTTGTGTGGCATCAAGCTGAGACTGCATGAGAGCAGTCTGAGAGTTGATGGCAGCAACCATTGTCTGCATTACAGCACTAAGACGTTGCGTCGCTTTCGCCTGTGCAGCAATGGAAGCTGCCACATTGCCCCGAAGGGATAATTACTAGTCCTAGCCCCTTTAGGGCTACCCCGGATCAGGCATATTTCTCAGACGTTCACTTTCAACTAAAGTTTGAGGTAGCCAAATCCTAAAGACGCTTAATTGGGTCTAAAGGTCCGGACTATCTCTCCCTAAAGGAAAGGAACAACTTGAAAACGTAACCTTCCTCCAGATAGTACTTTAAAAAAGTTTAGCTAGACTGTAACGTTCCGGATATTATGAGGGTCCGGAAAACTCCCTCCAGAATTCTGCAACTCCTCACCAAGGAGTGTACAGAAATTGAGTTCACGAGTTTTTGATACAAAAGTCTTATGTGAGACAATTCTAAAAATATATAGATTTATTAAAGAACCGACATCGAATTTACAGTTGGTGAGTCAATCGCAACATTAACAATTCCAAAAAGAGAAAGCTTACAATCTTATTATCAGAGAACCTTACACTCAAATCTTAACTTCGCTACAGTTTTACAGTTCTTAGTGTTCTACAGGATATCCACCAAAATCAAATACCAATGATCCCCGAGGTACAGAGTTGGAGACTTACAGAGCTGCCTCTGAAGCCGAGAATCGCTTTGCCCAATTAAAGCGAGTCTACTATCCCATTTGAGAGTTCAATATTTATACCCTTTTCCAGTGGTATTTCCTTTAAGGTTTTCTGCTGATGCAAGCTAATTATCTCTAGTCATTTTTCTGCTGACCTGTGCCAGACTCATGTCTCATCTCGAGGTGTTCTAAGTTTACCATATAAAAAACAGTGTGACAGCAGGTGTTTCTTACTTTATGTCATCTTTACGAAGGCAGATGTTCCTTGCTTTATGTCCTTCTTTACGAAGTGTAAATTAGAACCATCGTTTTGTTCCCAAAGGTCAGCCTGTCGGGAGCCTTTAACCTTCTGTTTCAATAAGGTTATTTATTCAGGGTCAACAGTTATTTTATCTCAATAGCCAGAATGCTTTCTTAGCTATTTCATAGTTAGGTTTCTAAATTGCCAAACCCAGTTTCTCATGTTTTAATAAGGACAGAATTCTTTCATGAAACAGTATATTTTTCTGAATAGGTTATATCGCTTATTCCTTCACAGCCCACTACAAGCGTCATGAGGTCTGGATCCGCACGGTCTCTCCGGGAGTCCACTATCCTCTGCACAGTGGAAATGATGGACTCCGTGGTGCGTAGAGCTCTGTGCAATGTTGGAGGCGGACTCCTCCACGCTCCTTACCATTGCCGAGGGGCACCCTTGCCATTGCACCTATCATCTCGGTGTGCATGGCCATCACCCTTCTTGTGAATGCCTCCCCATCGAGGTCCTCATCTGAGTCCTGTGCAGCAGAACACACGCGCGAACTGGCCCTCCAGGGAGTTGGTTCCCCGAGCTACCCTTTCCCCCTGGCCTTGCTGCAGCCAGCTCGTCCCCGGTGCATCACCCAGTGCAGATCCCTCTACTAAACTTGCCTCTAAAGATCGCGTAGTGCCAGTATCTGAGCTGGTGCCTGTGGGTGAGAGATACAGTGACGTGGTGCTTTGCTCCTCCTCCTTTTCTCCTTCCTCACTCTTAGTGGGAGGCTCAGGGATAGGCTGGTCATCTGGTTGCTGATTATCTGAAAGCATAAAGGCACAACATTCGCGTTAAGGTGAGGGCAGGGGGGCAGGAATGCAGACATTCTCAGGAGGTGGAAAGTGAAAAAGGTTTGTGGTGTGAGGGGGAAGTGGGATGAGAGAAGGAGAGGGGCTGAAGGTACCGTTTTTGCCCCAATGGGGTCAACGTCGCTGACGGCCATGGTGCCCACCACCTGCTGCCCAATGAGACGCAGCACTCGCTCCTCAAGGTCTGACAGCTGCTGGAGCTGTGCATCACCCCTGCCTGTTCTCTGCTGCTCCCTCCTATTGTGAGCCATCTTGGCCTGCTGGAGAAACAAATGTGTTTCAGTCAGAGACCAGCTATGTGTTTAGGAGATATGCCTGCCGTCGTTGAATAGCTGTGATTGTAGGCAAGACGTGAGATGTGGATGTGAGTTTGAGTAGGTGAAGATGTTTGGTGGGTGAGTGGTGGGGGTGTGGTTGGTTGCACAGTGTGCACAGACTGAGGTTCAGATGCTGGTGTGTAGGAGCTGTTGAAGCATGTACTCACCTTGGCTCGACTGAGGCCGTCAAATTTCTTGTGGCACTGTGTCAGGCTGCGTTCCACCACACTACTGGCTGAGACCTCCTGGGCTACTTCCCTCCACATTGCCCTGAACACCTGAGGTGATGGCCTCCTTCCAGTGGCCAGGAACAGCATTGCCCTCCTTCGTTCCACTCCAGCCTCCAATGCCACATCTGTGAACCGACAAGCTCTACCTAGGAGTGGGAACAGCCATAGCCATCAGGGGATTCACTTGCTTGCAGGTCACCTCAAAGCCAGCAATGCTGAAAATGAGCATCTGCACAATTTTGCAACCTCCCCTTTAAGAGCTGAAAGGAACCAGTGTGAAGGATCATTGCTGAATGCATTGCACCTGAAATTCATTAGCGCTCTGCTGGTAGTGCCCCTGTAGCACCCCACTGAGGCCATTATCGCTTGATTTAGCACCCCATTTCCTTCCTGGGGCGCTAACACCCAATTTACTAGAAGTTCGGAATCCTTAGCGCCTGGCGCTAAATTTTCAAAATTTCAAAACTTAGTGCCCCAAATGGGATGATATCCAATTTCACCCCCATTGTCTCTACATCTACTATCAAACCCCTTCATAATTTTAAAGATCTCTATTAGGTCACCTCTCGGCCATCTCTTTTCTGGAGAAAAGAGCCCTGACCTGTTAAGTCTTTCCTGATACTTATAACTTATCCTGGTATCATCCTTGTAAATCTTTTTTATACCTTTTCCAGTGCCTCTATATCTTTTTTTGTAATATGGAGACCAGAGTTGTGCACATTATTCTTTTATTTTTATTTTTATTCATTCACAAGATGTGGTCATCGCTTGCAAGGCCAGCATTTATTGCCCATCCCTAACTTCCCTTGCAAATGTGGTGGCCGCCTTGAACTACTGCAGTCTGTGTGGTGAAGGTACTCACACAGTGCTGTTAGGTAGCGAGTTCCAGGATCTTGACCCAATGACTATGAAGGAATGGCAATTTATTTCCAAGTCATGATGGTGTATGACTTGGAGGGGAACTTGGAAGTGGTGGTATTCCCATGCACCTGCTGGCGTTGTCCTTCTAGGTGGTAAAGATTAAAGCAGTGGCAGTGGCAAGAGGATAAAGAGCGGCTCGAGAGTGGACCTGAATTAAAGCAGTGGCGAGAGGATAAAGTGCGGCCCGAGAGCGGACCTGAATTAAAGCAGTGGCGAGAGGATAAAGTGCGGCCCGAGAGCGGACCTGAATTAAAGCAGTGGCGAGAGGATAAAGAGCGACCCGAGAGTGGACCTGAATTAAAGCAGCAGCATCGGCGAGAGGATAAAGAGCGGCCCGAGAGCGGACCTGAATTAAAGCAGCGGCAGTGGCGAGAGGATAAAGAGCGGCCCGAGAGTGGACCTGAATTAAAGCAGCGGCATCGGCGAGAGGATAAAGAGCGGCCCGAGAGCGGACCTGAATTAAAGCAGCGGCAGTGGCGAGAGGATAAAGAGCGGCCCGAGAGCGGACCTGAATTAAAGCAGCGGCATCGGCGAGAGGACAAAGAGCGGCCCAAGAGTGGACCTGAATTAAAGCAGCAGTGAGAGGATAAAGAGCGGCCCGAGAGCGGACCTGAAATAAAGCAGCGGCAAGAGGATAAAGAGCGGCCCGAGAGTGGACCTGAATTAAAGCAGCGGCAGTGGCGAGAGGATAAAGAGCGGCCCGAGAGCGGACCTGAATTAAAGCAGCAGTGAGAGGATAAAGAGCGGCCCGAGAGCGGACCTGAATTAAAGCAGCGGTGAGAGGATAAAGAGCAACCCGAGAGCGGACCTGAATTAAAGCAGCGGCAAGAGGATAAAGAGCGGCCCGAGAGTGGACCTGAATTAAAGCAGCGGCAGTGGCGAGAGGATAAAGAGCGGCCCGAGAGCGGACCTGAATTAAAGCAGCGGTGAGAGGATAAAGAGCGGCCCGAGAGCGGACCTGAATTAAAGCAGCGGCAAGAGGATAAAGAGCGGCCCGAGAGCGGACCTGAATTAAAGCAGCGGCAAGAGGATAAAGAGCGGCCCGAGAGCGGACCTGAATTAAAGCAGCGGCAAGAGGATAAAGAGCGGCCCGAGAGCGGACCTGAATTAAAGCAGCGGCAAGAGGATAAAGAGCGGCCCGAGAGCGGACCTGAATTAAAGCAGCGGCATCGGCGAGAGGATAAAGAGCGGCCCGAGAGCGGACCTGAATTAAAGCAGCAGTGAGAGGATAAAGAGCGGCCCGAGAGCGGACCTGAATTAAAGCAGCGGTGAGAGGATAAAGAGCAACCCGAGAGCGGACCTGAATTAAAGCAGCGGCAAGAGGATAAAGAGCGGCCCGAGAGTGGACCTGAATTAAAGCAGCGGCAGTGGCGAGAGGATAAAGAGCGGCCCGAGAGCGGACCTGAATTAAAGCAGCGGTGAGAGGATAAAGAGCGGCCCGAGAGCGGACCTGAATTAAAGCAGCGGCAAGAGGATAAAGAGCGGCCCGAGAGCGGACCTGAATTAAAGCAGCGGCAAGAGGATAAAGAGCGGCCCGAGAGCGGACCTGAATTAAAGCAGCGGCAAGAGGATAAAGAGCGGCCCGAGAGCGGACCTGAATTAAAGCAGCGGCATCGGCGAGAGGATAAAGAGCGGCCCGAGAGCGGACCTGAATTAGAAACATAGAAACATAGAAGATAGGAGCAGGAGTAGGCCATTCGGTCCCTCGAGCCTGTTCCGCCATTCAATGAGATTATGGCTGATCATCCAAATTCAGTACCCTGTCCCTGCCTTCTCTCCATATCCCTTGATCCCTTTAGCCTTAAGAAATATATCTAACTCCTTCTTGAATATATTTAATGAATTGGCCTCAACTGCCTTGTGTGGTAGAGAATTTCACAGGTTCACCACTCTCTGGGTGAAGAAATTCCTCCTCATCTCAGTCCTAAATGGCTTACCCCTTATCCTTAGACTGTGACCCCTGGTTCTGGACTGCCCCGCCATTGGGAACATCCTTCCTGCATCTAGTCTGTCTAGTCCTGTTAGAATTTTATAAGTTTCAATGAGATCCCCTCTCATTCTTCTAAACTCTGGCAAATATAAGCCTAATCGACCCAATCTCTCCTCATACGTCATTCCTGCCATCCCAGGTATCAGCGGCAGCAACGGCAAGAGGATAAAGAGCGGCCCAAGAGTGGACCTGAATTAAAGCAGCGGTAGCGGCGAGAGGATAAAGAGCGGCCCGAGAGCGGACCTGAATTAAAGCAGCGGCGAGAGGATAAAGAGCAGTCCGAGAGCGGACCTGAATTAAAGCAGCGGCAGTGGTGAGAGGATAAAGAGCGGCCCGAGAGTGGACCTGAATTAAAGCAGCGGCAGTGGTGAGAGGATAAAGAGCGGCCCGAGAGTGGACCTGAATTCAAGCAACGGCAGCGGCGAGAGGATAAAGAGCGGCCCGAGAGTGGACCTGAATTAAAGCAACGGCAGCAGCGAGAGGATAAAGAGCGGCCCGAGAGTGGACCTGAATTAAAGCAACGGCAGCGGCGAGAGGATAAAGAGCGGCCCGAGAGCGGACCTGAATTAAAGCAGCGGTAGCGGCAAGAGGATAAAGAGCGGCCCGAGAGCAAACCTGAATTAAAGCAGCGGTAGCGGTGAGAGGATAAAGAGCGGCCCGAGAGTGGACCTGAATTAAAGCAGCGGCAGCGGCGAGAGGATAAAGAGCGGCCCGAGAGTGAACCTGAATTAAAGCAGCAGCAGCGGCGAGAGGATAAAGAGCGGCCCGAGAGTGGACTTGTATTAAAGCAGCGGCAGCGGCGAGAGGATAAAGAGCGGCCCAAGAGCGGACCTGAATTAAAGCAGCGGCAGCGGCGAGAGGATAAAGAGCGGACCGAGAGCGGACCTGAATTAAAACAGCAGCAGTGGTGAGAGGATAAAGAGCGGCCTGAGAGTGGACCTGAATTAAAGCAGCGGTAGCGGCGAGAGGATAAAGAGCGGCCCGAGAGCGGACCTGAATTAAAGCAGCGGCAGCAGCGAGAGGATAAAGAGCGGCCCGAGAGTGGACCTGAATTAAAGCAGCGGTAGTGGCGAGAGGCTAAAGAGCGGCCCGAGAGTGGACCTGAATTAAAACAGCAGCAGTGGTGAGAGGATAAAGAGCGGCCTGAGAGTGGACCTGAATTAAAGCAGCGGCGAGAGGATAAAGAGCGGCCCGAGAGTGGACCTGAATTAAAGCAGCGGCAGCAGCGAGAGGATAAAGAGCAGCCCGAGAGTGGACCTGAATTAAAGCAGCGGCAGCGGCGAGAGGATAAAGAGCGGCCCGAGAGTGGACCTGAATTAAAGCAGCGGCAGTGGTGAGAGGATAAAGAGCGGCCCGAGAGTGGACCTGAATTAAAGCAGCGGCAGCAGCGAGAGGATAAAGAGCAGCCCGAGAGCAGACCTGAATTAAAGCAGTGGCAGCGGTGAGAAGATAAAGAGCGGCCCGAGAGTGGACCTGAATTAAAGCGGTGGCGAGAGGATAATGAGCGACCCGAGAGTGGACCTGAATTTAAAGCGGCGGCGAGAGGATAAAGAGCGACCTGAGAGTGGACCTGAATTAAAGCAGCGGCAGTGGCGAGAGGATAAAAGTGCGGCCCGAGAGCAGACCTGAATTAAAGCATATGTTCTTATGCAGAGATTGCAGATTTGGGAGGTGCTGTCGAAGAAGCCGTAGCGAGTTGCTGCAGTGCATCTTGTAGATGGTACACATCTACATGAAAAGGGTGGTAGAAGTTTGTACTCTCTTCTGCAAATGGCAATTGATGTTGGGTCAATTGTTAATTTTTAATTTAAGATTGTTATATTTTTGTTAAATAAAGGCATTAAGGGATATGGGGCAAAGGCAGGTATATGGAATTAGGTCACAAATCAGCCATGATCTCATTGAATGGCAGAACAGGCTCGAGGGGCTAAATGGCCTACTGCTGTTCCTATATGGAATGTGAAGAGGGCGTACTGCCTATCGTGGGCAGGGGCAGAGTCGCGGCCATGGCGACTGGCAACGCTGGAGGAGACGTTGCGCAGAATTTCTTCACACCTTTATCCTTTCAGAGTTTTATCTCACCCTACACTCACTTCATGACAAGCTGCAGATGCTTTCACCACTCACTTCTCTACCTCTGCTCTCCTTTCACACCACAAGGTAACCCAGTCCCTCTGTGCTGTCTCTCCCTCTAACTTAACCTTACTGTATGTACAGAACCTACTTAAATATGTATAACTTACCTGTTAGGGCCGTTGCCCCTTTAACTCACCGTTTAGGGCCATTGCCCCTTTAAGACGCGCCTTAGCGTGCTGACGTCACGTCACGTACGACGTGACGTACGTGCGTGAGGCGGCTGCCGGCCCGACTCGGCTCTCCAGAAAGGCTGCCGGCACAGCCCGGCCCAGCGTCTTCGGCCGCTTCGATCAGCCGCCGGGAGCGCCGCTATCCTCCGCTCCCGCGGCAAGCACCGGCCCAGCCTGGCCTCCAGCTCCTGCTCCCGACCTAGGCCCCAACGGCCAGCGACGCAACTACCGGCAAACGCGACGACGTCACGACCCCGAGCGTGATGAGGTCACCACGCTCCCCACGGCACTGCGAGTTCATTCCTCGTGGAGCTGCCGCCGGAACAAGACCTGCGCCACGGTGCTCCTCGGTTGTATTGTCCCCATGCTTCAGTCTTGGAAATTGTTTGTCTGTGAGTACTTAGAATGCTATAGACGATTAGCGTACACTGTATGTTGTGGAAAATGTTTAGTGGTAACTTTCTCTGTCTAGCTGGTTAACTAGCAGCCGTATTTGATACACTATGTACAGGGATAATTTAAAGAGAATGCCTTCCAGCTTGCTAAATGTAATTCGTTGCCAGATGTACTGTGTTGCCCAGGCGTACCTAAATTTGTGTATACATATCAATTATGCGTCTGTATACTAATGTGTCCTTCCATTTCTGTGTTGTATTTCAGTTTTACAATTAGAATCGTTCAGTAAAGCGTTACAAGAAAAGTCAAGCCTTGTGATTTTATTGGAAGATATCGAGTTGTTCGCTATCTGTCTAGCTCTGCATAGAAGCGCGTTGCGAGGGCAGAACAGTAAAAAGACAGCAGCACAGCGGGCTCAAGCACAGGAAGATACCACTCAGCTACCATGAGTCTACGCTCAGGAAAACAATATACTCTAGAGGAAGTCGACCAGCCAATCGAGAAGAATGAGCCTCTCCCAGCAAACGAGGCCAAGTCACAGTCCTCCAAAGCAGCCTCTAGAACATCTCGGCGGTCCAGCAGACCGTCGCCACCGACAGCTCTCCCAGCAAACGACGCCAAGTCACAGTTCTCTAAAGTATCCTCTAGGTCATCTCGGCGGTCCAGCAGACCGTCGTCATCGACAGCTTCTACAGCCGCCAAAGCACGTGCCAAGGCAAAGGCCACCCAAGCGCAATTGGCCTTCGCTGAAAAAGAAGCTGACCTCATGAAGCAGAGAGCCGACCTCGACGCTAGTGCGATGAAGCAGAGAGCTGACTTCGACGCTAGTGCGATGAAGCAGAAAGCCGATATCGCTGCCATTCTCCACATTCTCCAAAGCCAGAGAGCTGCCGCTGCCGCTAAAGCCGAAGCCGCAGCTTATGAAGAAGATGAGGAGAGCGAACGCGGGGAGCCCAGCCAGGAAACATATGACCTGGAACAGCCCCTCAGTCCAGTGCAACGTACAAATGAGTATGTCCAACAACACTCCAAAGTGTTCCCAAAGGAAACATCCAGGTATCTCGACGTAGAACTAGCTACTCACCCCAGCAACAAACGGCCCGTTTTCAGAGACACCGAGCTCAAAAGAGAAGAAACGAGTAAGACCCACCTGCAGAGACCTCCACAACACTCGGCCAATCCAGCTAAGCAGTCCTCGCCCGAGCCGCAAGGCGCACAAGACTTCGCCAGGTACCTTACTCGCCGAGAATTGTTAAGTTCAGGCCTCCTAGAATTCGATGACCGTCCTGAAAATTATTGGTCATGGAGAGCATCCTTCCTGAGTACCACCAAGGACTTGAATCTGTCAGCCAGAGAAGAACTAGACTTGATGATCAAGTGGCTCGGAGCCGAGTCGTCAAGGCAGGCGAAGAGAATTCGCTCAGCGCACGTCCTCAATTCCACAGCAGGCCTCGACCTGGTTTGGCAACGTCTCGACGACTGTTATGGGACACCAGAAGTCATCGAACACGCACTGCTCAAGAAGCTTGAGGACTTCCCGAAGCTAACCAACAAGGATAATGTCGAGCTCAGAGAATTGGGCGACATTCTCCTCGAACTGGAGTGTGCCAAGGGAGAAGGTTACCTGACCGGCCTCTCGTATTTGGATACGGCTCGCGGGGTAAACCCAATAGTGGAAAAGCTCCCCCACAATCTTCAAGAGAAATGGATAGCTAAGGGATCCAAGTACAAGGAGGAAAATGGAGTGGCATTTCCCCCCTTCTCTCTCTTCTCCAGGTTTGTCCAACAACAGGCAAGGGTGAGGAATGATCCAAGTTTCGCTTTCTCCACCTCCAGCAGTTACGCTCCTTCGAGAACAGAGAAACCCACAAAGGACAGCAACAAAGCCTCTGTGAGTGTGCACAAAACAGAGGTTCCAGCCGAACCCTCAGTCAACCAATCCAGTTCTGCTGGGAATGAAGTGGATGACCCAGATCGTCAGTGTCCTATACACAAGAAGCCCCACCCACTCAAAAAGTGTCGAAGCTTTAGAGACAAGCCCATTGATGAGCGCACGTCATACCTGAAAGAGAACCGCATCTGCTTCAGGTGTTGTGGGTCGACTACGCACATGGCAAAAGACTGCAAGGCGACAATCAAGTGCCTTGAGTGCAACAGCGAAAAACACATAGCAGCCCTGCATCCAGGTCCTCCTCCGTCAACCACTGAGAGCGCCGCGGTTGACAAAGAGGATAGCGGGGAGCAAAGCGAAAGCACATCTTCAGTCACCTCCAAGTGTACAGAGGTTTGCGGAAATGCAAGCAGCCCACGCTCATGCTCCAAAATCTGCTTGGTTAAAGCATATCCTGCAGGGAGAAAGGAGAAGGCAATCAAAATGTATGCAGTGCTCGATGAGCAAAGCAACAAGTCCCTAGCGAAGACGGAATTCTTCAATCTCTTCGACGTCAAGGCCAGCACCGCTCCGTACACGCTAAAAACCTGTGCAGGGACAACAGATACTACGGGTAGGAGAGTCGGGAACTTCATGATCGAGTCCATGGATGGGAAACTACAGCTTCCCCTCCCCACCTTGATTGAGTGCGACATGATGCCAGAGGACAGGACGGAAATCCCCTCCCCAGAGGTCGCACGCCATCAGCCCCACCTACAGCCAATTGCCAATAAGATTCCAGCTGTGGACCCGGACGCTCCAATCCTCCTACTCTTGGGAAGAGACATCTTAAGGGTGCACAAGGTACGTGAGCACATCAACGGGCCCCACGATGCTCCCTATGCGCAGCGGCTTGACTTGGGATGGGTCCTCGTGGGTGGAGTTTGCCTGGGAACAGTCCACAAACCAGCGGATGTCAGCGTCTATAAAGCAAACGTGTCGTGCAACGGTCGCACATCCCGTCTCAGCCCGTGCCCAAACAGGATCCAGGTAAAGGAGGACTACGACGACATGACGCAGCATCATAGGTCAACCTCCTCTGCCTGTGAGGAAGAGGCAGGCCCCACTGTGAGCACAGATGGCCTAGGATGCTCAGTGCTTGAAAGGTCCAAGGACGATAGACACAGCTGGGCGGCACCCCTGCCGTTTCGCCCTCCTGGACGCCGTCTTCCGAGTAGCGGGGAGCAGGCTGCGGGGCGCCTCTGCTCGCTCAGGAGAACCCTGGTGCCGGGGTCCACCGACCCAGACACGCCTGCAGTCCCCACCCCAGCGATGCTCCTGACTCAAAAGATGAGTGCTATTTCAGCTCCCTCTGGAAACTTCGACATGGCCGAGCTGCACGGGAAGCAGTGGAAGCAAGTACAGTGTCGTGCAGACACTTCTTGGAAGAGATGGGGAGGAGAGTATTTGCCCACCCTACAGAGCCGTAGGAAATGGACAGAAGACAAGCCGAATGTCAAAGTGAGAGATGTCGTCTTGCTGAAAGACAGCCAAGCACACAAACGAACGGTCAGTGGGACTGGCCGTCAAAACTCTGCCGAGCAGGGACAAGAGGGTCCGCAAGGTGGAGGTGAAGACCGTCAAGGAAGAGACTGTCAAGGTGTTTCCGAGGCCAGTCTCGGAGATCGTAGTCCTCCTTTCCGAAGAAATCTGGAGAACGGACTCTGAGCGTGTGGCAGCCAAAGGACGTTTTCTCCAGGTTATTTTGTATCTGTAGTGGTACAAATGGAATTGTACCAAGCGGGGAGTGTGCTGTCTCTCCCTCTAACTTAACCTTACTGTATGTACAGAACCTACTTAAATATGTATAACTTACCTGTTAGGGCCGTTGCCCCTTTAACTCACCGTTTAGGGCCATTGCCCCTTTAAGACGCGCCTTAGCGTGCTGACGTCACGTCACGTACGACGTGACGTACGTGCGTGAGGCGGCTGCCGGCCCGACTCGGCTCTCCAGAAAGGCTGCCGGCACAGCCCGGCCCAGCGTCTTCGGCCGCTTCGATCAGCCGCCGGGAGCGCCGCTATCCTCCGCTCCCGCGGCAAGCACCGGCCCAGCCTGGCCTCCAGCTCCTGCTCCCGACCTAGGCCCCAACGGCCAGCGACGCAACTACCGGCAAACGCGACGACGTCACGACCCCGAGCGTGATGAGGTCACCACGCTCCCCACGGCACTGCGAGTTCATTCCTCGTGGAGCTGCCGCCGGAACAAGACCTGCGCCACGGTGCTCCTCGGTTGTATTGTCCCCATGCTTCAGTCTTGGAAATTGTTTGTCTGTGAGTACTTAGAATGCTATAGACGATTAGCGTACACTGTATGTTGTGGAAAATGTTTAGTGGTAACTTTCTCTGTCTAGCTGGTTAACTAGCAGCCGTATTTGATACACTATGTACAGGGATAATTTAAAGAGAATGCCTTCCAGCTTGCTAAATGTAATTCGTTGCCAGATGTACTGTGTTGCCCAGGCGTACCTAAATTTGTGTATACATATCAATTATGCGTCTGTATACTAATGTGTCCTTCCATTTCTGTGTTGTATTTCAGTTTTACAATTAGAATCGTTCAGTAAAGCGTTACAAGAAAAGTCAAGCCTTGTGATTTTATTGGAAGATATCGAGTTGTTCGCTATCTGTCTAGCTCTGCATAGAAGCGCGTTGCGAGGGCAGAACACCCTCTCTTTCATTTCATGTTCGTAGAATATGGAAGCCTCTATACCATGAAAGAAGAGACAGCTCACTGGAAGATGCACCATCACTCGATCTGAACCTCACAAGCACCAGCTCAGATACTTGCACCACGCAGATTTTAGAGTTCGGGTTAGAGGAGATTTCTACATGTGATCACTCACTGGGAACAAATGCCCAGGAGCCAGGCAGGTTGATAGAGCACCACAGGTGCCAGCTCCACAGAGGGCAAGGCTGCATACTACTTCTACTGCAGAGGACTCAAGTGCTGACTTTGAGGGCTCAGGATACCAAAGAAGGCTGATGGGCATCTACCAGGAAAAGCTAGGTGTACTGGGCAGACTGCCAGTGAGCTTGCGCACAATGTCGCAGAGCATGGAGGAGTCCAGCTCCAACTTGTCACAAGGCTTCGCACAGAGCATGGAGACCTTTCTGTTAAATATGCACTGAGTGGTTAGCTCCATTAACAACTGTAAGATTTGCAAAATTTCTGCATTTCCCCAAAGGTTATTATTAATAAAGGGGACCCTGCGTGGACATTTAAAAAAAAGGGTACCCAAGATGGCGTCCGCGCCTCGTGGCAGAAAGCCTGTGAGATTTTAAAACTTGGACTCTGCGACGCAGGCAGCTTGTGGAGAAATCGAAACCAAAGCTGCAGTTTCTGTGAAGAGAGACTTTGCATTTTGAAAACCAGACAGGACTTTGAATTATGTATTAGATCAAATTGGAGAGAAATCTAAACCCAGTTAGGCCCATAGTTAAGGCCATCAAGCAGTTTGCATAAATAATCGGGAACAGATTAAGGAAGCCATCGAGGCTGGACAGGCCCATCAAGGTGCATTCATAACAAAACAAGTCAATTATCGGGCCAGTAGATGTGATTACCGGCCATCTAAAAACAGTTAGTATAGATTGCTACCATTATTTAAAATAGCCCGCCAAGATTAAGACAAAAAACTAACCTAATTTGGCGCGCAGATAAGGGTTTTCAAAAGGAGTATAATTGAAGGCCCCGGGTAGCAATCTCTCTCTTCTCTCTGGCCTCTCCTTGCTCCTCGCCCTCGTGGCTGCTGCTCTTTCCCTGTCCCGCGCTTACCCCCTGGCCTCTGCCCGTGCCTTTCCCCACTCCATCTGGAATCGCCCAGGCACTACATCGGGCGGGCACAGACAATCCAGGCCAGGCGAGGCGGGACGCGATGAGGCAAGGAGGCAAGACGAACTGAGGAAGACAACTGAGGAGACGAATTGAGGAAGACGAACTGAGGAGACGACTGAAGACAAGCTTCGAATGATCGGGCCTTCAGTCTCAGCCAACCTGCGACTATCTTTATATATACTCAAACTGTCGGCCGAGGAAGAGGAACCATCATCCCTGCAAGATAAAGTACCCAAGCAGAGACTTTAACTTTGGGGTACTCAAACCTAGACAATGCTCTTGCAGCACCCGGAGACCACGTGACGATGGCAGGCTCCAGAGAGCACCAAGAGCGAACCCCAAACCCCACCGCTGTTTTGAGTCCAGCAGACCCTTTTGATTGGTGAGCATAAATTCTGGCCCCTCATAGCTTAATCTAGTTAGGTATAGGGGGTGGGATAAGGATAAGGGGATTGTTAAGATAGTTGTTTTCCCTCGATGTGTGCTGTGTGTTCCCCATTCCCTGTATAAGTATAGTTATTTGTATTTGCCTGTAATTTTATACACTGGTAACTTCTCATACGACTGTGTTATTTTTCTGTTTAATAAATCGTGAGTTTTGCTTACATCCAAACCACCTGTCTACTCGAGTCTTTTCTGTATCACCGCCTGTACCTAAGTCCAGTGTCTAGAACCCAGGGGCGTGGGAGCGATTCGATCCGCTCATAAACAGTCAGCGGCATAACTGACTGGGCGTACGTGCCAGCAACCACCACACGCCACCCCCTACACAACACAACATGGCAAATCTGGCAAAGTGGAGAAGGGATGCCATGGCCTGGGAATATTGTGGAAGAAAGGCAGGTAGACCCCAGGAGTGCAGACCAGAAGTCATCCTGGGATTCCCTTTGTTCTTTTTAGATGTTCTCTGACAATACTTTCTGGGGTTATTTTGGTGGAAGTGTGAAAACAGTTGCTAAGTGGGTGCTGTGCTATTAAGACATAACTGTTTGAAAGTCTGGTTTTAGCACGCACTTTTGGGCTTAATTGCTGATTACCATAATTTGAACTTGCCTGGAAGCACTAAAACAGACACCTGCAGGTTTAGCACTCAAGTGCTGATTATAAGCAAATTTCGTAGAGAAGTATATGTGGGATCCTCGTACCCACTTCCTGAAGGTGTGGCTTGCGCTGGCTGACATACAACGGCACATTTCAGGATGCCTGAGGGACTGAGGCAGAGGGCACACAGGTCCTTGGACGCAGCACTGGACGTCCAGAGAAGGAGGGATGTCCTGTACCCACATGGGGGAAGGAGTCCACCTGACCCTCCTATCCCTCTCTTCTGCAGCAGCTGGTGCTGCTCTGACTAGCCTCATATCCTCTTCTCATTCCTCCTGCAGACTAAGGAGTCCCCTAGCAAAATGGCCATGACCAGGCATTCCCTTTCTCCTGGTGATTCCTATAAGGTGTCCAATAAGGTAGAGTAGTACAGCACATACTCTTTTTAAGTGACGTCCTCAGAGATCTTCCAGAATAAATGTTAACAGAGTGTCGGTGAGCCTTGACAAACTGTCCCAGAAAGTCTCCCGCTGTGTTTCAAAAGTCCTCTTCAAACCTCCAGCAGCAAGTGAACAGTGAAAGCTAAGTATGCCATTAAGTAGCGATCAAAATCCTCAGCAATGACTTATTTACTCCTATTCAGCTATTCACTGTTAGGAGAGAGTGCTAGATCAAGCACTTGCCACCTAAATACCATGCCGCCTCTTTAATGCGGCTAGTAGGCAATTTAATTGGCAATCAGCCCCTTAATGATTCTCCAGGTGTCTGTTCCTAGTGCACACTTCAACTCCTTCACTAAGATGGCGTCTTGCACTGAATGTGGGCTAAACCAGCGTTGCAGCTCAAGACCCCACCAAGGTCTCATCGGATGCTCTTTAGCGCCTAAAGTATCCGGGAAAAAGCACCCCCTTAGCACCTTGCTTGTAACTTAAGTTAAACTAATTTGAGTACATACTGTGCCCTGCATATTAAATAATATCAGCGTTTTCTGTGTTCTTTTGTCCCAGCTATCTCTCGGCAATACAGACCATTTTATTTCTTTCAGTTTGATCCTCCTGAAATCATATTTTTCTGTCCCGGTCCTCTTTGGCACCAATAGCCAGTTGATCTCAAAGATGATTGTTTTATAGTCACTTGGCCCCTGTACATCTGTATGTCAGATGGCATCCTAATTACTTACATGGCGCAGCTGGTAATTGTTGTGTATGTAATATGTATGTTACTTTAAACCTATGGCCAGGGCGGCACTACTTTGTAGGGCGTAGTGATACCATAGTACCACTCCTGGCCATAGGGGTATAAATAGTACTGTGGGTACTGATCTCCCCTCAGTTCCCGCCTGTTGGTATTAAGTAAAGACCTACGTTGAATCTTCCAAGCTGTCTCTTCATTATTGGATTAAGCATAGACACATACTTTACAGTAATAACTTAAGAGAAGTAGATAGAAATGTCCCAAGTCAATTACCTACCCTCAACACGCGAGATAAAACTCCCAAACTATGAAGGTCCCAACATCAACAGGCAGGTCATTCTATCCATTACACAAACCTCCTCTTGTTCTCAGGAAACCTAATGAAAGGATTTATAAAAGGTTCTCAAGTTCACAGTTAAAATTGCTTCCCCAGTAAATGGCAAATCACTAGCGCTGGCAATTGTGAAAATCACATAGCTCAGTCGTTATCTTGTCTTCCTAATTCGCAATGCATAAATATACCCTAGTTCTCACTGGTTTACTTGTTCGGTGTAGAAGGCGGTGCAGCGTATTAGAAACGTTTTTGCAGCATTGCTAACAATAATCATATCTTTCTATTTTTCAATACAGAGATATTCAGCAAAGTATCGAAGTGTGGATTTGGCAAGAATTAGCCCTTCACTCGCATCATTTCTAAACCCAGAGACTGACAGAGAGGAAGATCAATTTAGAAAAATCTCCACCCCAGTCACGGGTTCTAAGGTAATTACAGAACTGATCAAAACTGGGGCCATATCTGGTGAAGTCAACCGTGAAGAGAGTAAACCGGCAGGAAGGGGTCAGTGATGTGTATTAAAAGTTGAAGGGTCGGGACAGGTGTGAAGTGATTTTGTGCATCCACGAATGCAGTTTATTTGTTCTCTGGGTGTGATTTCGGAGTTTTTCATCTTTTGGTGAAGGTTGATTTATTCGGTACGCCCTGATTTACTGCCTCGGGTCATCAAGCAATGATGTTAGCACCAACGACAATTAGAGACAGCAGATTGAAAGGCCTGGACATCCAATCACGCCCAGAAACGGGCACATAGGGTGTGTGCACACGCCTGTTGTAATAGACTCAGGCAGCACGTAATATTATAATGCATGAGGTGTGCAGCCAGCACTTCCTGCACTGCTCATTGGCTACACCCCTGTAAAGGCGGGGAATTGATTTATGGATGCCACTTAAGGACCAGCCAGCAACTCTTCAACAGGAGGTGAATTCTGGCTGCACACACCCGGGAAGCACTTTTGGGAGGAGAGATATGGCTGAAATAACTACTAAGAGGGCACTGATATGTTCCAATGGTGCTATAGAGGCCCTGGTGTAGGCAGTGGACAGGAGCAGGGAGATCTTCCTCCTGCCCAGGGGGCTGAAAGCTCTCTGTCAGTGGGAAGAAATTGCGGGGTATGGGAATGGCAGGAGCCTAGCACCCAGGATTTGGCTGCAATGCAGGAAATGTTCAATGATCTCACTAGAGATGTTATGGTAGAATACGGTTTCCTTACTCTGTACTCACATCTACCAGTTGCAGCCTTACTAATCACAAGACTCCGTACTTTCTGCCCAATTGGTTCATGCCGGTGTAAATGCCCCACAAGGGCCTCCTCCCACTCATCCTCATTTAAACCTAACAGCAAATCCTTCTCTTCCTTTCTTCCTCATGTACATATCTAGCTTCCCCTTAAATACATCTATGCGATTTGCCTCAACTACTACATGTGGTAGCTGGTTCGATATTCTAACCATTCTCCTGAATTCCTTATTGGTTTTATTAGTGACTATCTTATATTCCTTTCCCCTAGCTTTGGTTTCCCCAACAAGTGGATATATCGTCTCTACATCAAACCTATAAACCGACTTCATAATTTTAAAAACCTCTATCAGGTCACCCCTTGGCCTTTTCTTTTCTAGAGAAAAGAGCCCCACCCTGTTCTGTCATTCCTGATAGTTATAACCTCAGTTCTGGTGTTATCCTTGTTTAGCCTTTTCTGTACCTTCTCCGGTGCCTGTATATCTTTTTTTGTAATACGGAGATCAGAACTGTGGTCTAACCAAGGTTCTGTGGCCTAGAAATTCGTCTCAGCCGGAGGCACAAAACGGGTGGTATTGGATCGGCCGCCCATTAGCCACAGTGCCTTATACTCAGTTTCATTGACCGCAATGGAATTGAATATCAGGTGGTGTATAACATGTGGCCGATCCGATACCGCCTGTTTTGCGCCACCACCTGAGACGAATTTCTAGGCCTCTGCTTTTCAGTTCTATTCCTTTAGAAATTAACCCGTGTTTTGTTTGCATTTTTTTATAGCCTTGCTCAATTGCGTTGCTACTTTTAATGATTTGTGAATTTGTACCCCTAGATCCCTTTGCTCCTCTACCCCATTTATCCTCTTACTTTCCAAGGAATTCTAGTCTCCTTATTCCTCCTACAAAAATGCACCACCTCAGAATAATCTATATTGAAATTACTTTGCCATTTACACACCCATTCTGCAAGTTTATTAATGTCTTTGTGTATTTTGTTGCAGTCCTCCGTATTAACTACACCCCCAATTTGATGTCAGCTGCAAATTTTGAAATTGTACTTCCGATTCCCGCGTCCAAATTGTTTATGTAAATGATGAACAACAGGGGTCTCACGAGACTCCCAGCACTGATCCCTGTGGAACACCACTTCCCACCTGCCGCCAGTCTGAGTAAATACCTTTAACCGCTACTCTCTGTTTTCTGTTTAGTAGCCAGCTTGCTATGCATTCTACTACTTGTCCCCTGATTCCACATGTTCTAACCTTAGTCATGATTCGATTATGCAGTCCCTTACTGAAGGCCTTTTGAAAATCCAAATATATAACATTTACTATCTTACCATTGTCTACACTTTGGGATACTTCTTCAAAAAATTCAATAAAGTTGGTGGGGTATGACCTGCCCTTTTGAAATCCGTTCTATTCTTTATTATATTTGAGTCGAGGCCATGGCGACTGGCAACGCTGAAAGAGGCATTATGCTGGGTTTCTTCACGCCTAATCCTCTTTGTTCCGTCAGATTTCTAACTCGCCCTACACACTGTGCATGACCAGCTGCAGACGCTTTCACCACCCACTTCTCCCTCTCTCTCTGCTCTCCATTCATACCACAAGCTAACCCTTGATCCTCTCTTTCAAGTGCCCAGGAGCTAAGCAGGTGGGATATGATGCCACAGGTGCCAGCTCAATGGAGGGCAAGGTTGCATACTAATTGTGCTGCAGAGGACTCAAGAGTGCTGACTTTGACGGTTCAGGATACCAAAGGTGGCTGATGGGCATCTACCAGGAGATGTTAGGTGCACTGGGCAGCCTGCCAGTGAGCTTGTGCACAAACATAGAGGAATCCAACTCCAACAATATGCATGGAGCGGTTAGATCCCTTAACAACACAGTATGGAATATCTGGCAAAGTGGAGAGGGTTGCCATTCCCCAGGAATGTGGTGGAAGAAAGGCAGGTAGACCCCAGGGGTGCGGACCAGAAGCCATCCTAGGAATCGATCTGTTCTTTTTAGATGTTTTCTAAGAATACCTTTAGCATCTTGCCTTTAACTTAAGGTAAGCTAACTTGAGTACATACTTCGTCCTGCATATTTAATAATACCAAAATTTTATCTGTTTTCTTTCTCCCAGCAATCTCTCGACAATACGGACCATTTAACTTCTTTTAGTTTTTTCCCACTGAAATCATACTTTTCAGACCTGGTCCTCACTGGCACCAATAGCCAGTTGATCTCAAAGCTGATCGTTATATAGTCACTTGAACCCTATACTTCTGTATGACAGATGGAATCCTAGTTACTTACATGACGCAGCTGGTAATAACCTGAAGGAAGTAGATAGAAATGTCCCGAGTCAATCAATTACCTTCAATGCTGAAGAGACAAAACTCCAAAATTATGAAAGTTCCAACATCAACAAGCAGGTCATTCTATTTATTAGACAAACCTCCTCTCACCATTCTCAAGAAGTCTAATGAATGGATTTATAAAAGGTTCATATGTTTATTTAACATTCCTTGCTCAGTAGATGGCGAATCATTCATGCTGGCAGTCGTGGAATTCAAATGGCTCAGTAGTTATCTTGTCTTCCTATTTCGCAATGCATAAAATACCCTGGATCTCACTGCTCTGCCTTGTTCAGTGTAGCAGGCGGTGCAGAGTATTAGAAACATACAGGCCGCATTGCTAAAAATAATCATATCTTTCTATTTTTCAAAACAGAAATATTCTACAAGACGTCAGGGTCTGGAATTGTCAAACATTAGCCCTTTATTAGCATCAAATGTAAGTCCAGAGACTGAGGCACAGGAACATGAAACTACAGCAAAGTCCACGTCATTAGCAGCTTCTCAGGTAATTACAGAACTGCCCACGATTAGGGCCACAACTGATGAAATCAACCATGAAGCGTGTTACTGTCAGGAAGGGCTCAGTGATCCATGTATATTAAAAGTTGATGGGTCGGACAGGTCTGTAGTGATTTTGTGCATACACAACGCAGTGGAGTTTATTTGTACCCTGGGTGTAATTTCAGAGTTTTTCCTATTTTGGTGAAGGTTGATCTATTCCACATCTCTCGATCTACTGCCTTGGGTCATCAAGCAACGCTGGTTTCACGAACGATACTTAGAGATGCCTGAAAACGGGCACGCAAGGGGTGGGGCACGCACTGCACGCAACTGTTGTAAATGACTGAGTCAGCACATCATATTATAATAAGTGAGGTGTGCAGCCAGCTCATTGGCTGCACGCCAGTAGGAGAGAGGTGGGACAGATTTTGGGCATCTATGACGTCACTTATAGGCAGCCAGCACCTCTTAAAGGGGAGGTGCATTCTGGCTGCACACACCCAGGAAACACTTTTGGGAGGAGAGATATGGCTGAAGTAACTACTGAGAGGGCACTGATCTGTTCCGATAGTGCTATAGAGGCCCTGGTGCAGGCAGTGGACGGAAGGAGGGAGATCCCCTTCTCCCGCCCAGGGGTCTGGAAACCCTCCAGGTATCATCACCGCAGTCAGTGGGATGTAATTGCAGGGCATGTGCATGACAGGAGCTGAGCACCCAGGATTTGGTTACAACGCAGGAAGAAGTTTCTTTTACTTGTTCCTGGGATGTAGTCGTCACTGGGGAGGCCAGCCTTTATTGCCCATCCCGAATTTCCCCTCAGAAGGTGGTGTTGCACCTGCTGCCCTTGTCCTAGGCGGTAGAGGTTGTGCGTTTGTGCTGTTGAAGAAGCTGCTTACATGAAGTTACTTATATGACGCAGCTGGTAATAATTTGAATGAAGTAGATAGAAATGTCCTGATTGAATCAACTACCTTCAATGCTTAAGAGACTATGGGGGAGAAATTCGGTATCGCCCCATCTGGGGCGGTAAATTTTGAAATCCTGAAAAATTAGCGGCAGGTGCTAATGATTCACAGCTTCCAAGAAATTGGCTGTTCGCGTTCCAAGAAGGAAGTGGACAAATCAAGCGCTACCACTTACCTTGAAACACTAAAGCCGGCAGGAGGGGGGGCGGTAGCAGTGCAGCACTGCCCAATGTCGAGGGCAGCGCTGCCGGGAATGGAGGCTCCTTCCCTCCCTTAAAGGGAAGGGCCATTGCTGCAGGCTCTGCAATGAAAAGAGGTAGCTCATCGCCAACGGCACCCGCAAACCGCCACGATCAGCCCCAAACACTCTAGCAGAGCGCAGGGCTGATCGATCGCGGCCATAGAAAATAATGAAAATCTAACGTTAAGCTTCACGAGAAAAAATTTCCTCCCCCCCCCCCCCGCAACCATCATCCCCTTTAAACAACGTTCCCGAAGCATCCAGCCTCCCAAACAATGCCTGCTGCAGCTGTCGGTGTTGTCGCCCGGCAATGGTGCAGGGGGCAGAACCGAATTTTGGGTCCGGGGCACTACTGGGGCAATGCGCAGGGTGATGATGTCACGATCTCCGGACACAGGAGTTGATAGCGCTAAGGGTTACCACTGCCGCACACCTCCAGGTGAATTTAGCGGGAGTCGCTTCTTTCACCATGCCCGGGTGGTAAGTTGTTAGCGCCCCGTTATCGCCCCCGGAGGCGCTAACAGGAGGCGTTAAACACCCAAATTTATCCCCCAAAACTCCAAAATTATGAAGGTTCCAACATCAACAAGCAGGTCATGCTATTCATTAGACGAACCTCCTCTCACCATTCTCAAGAAGTCTAATGAAAGGATTTATAAAAGGTTCATATGTTTATTTAACATTCCTTGCTCAGTAGATGGTGAATCACTCGTGCTGGCAGTCATGGAATTCAAATGGCTCAGTAGTTATCTTGGCTTCCTATTTCGCAATGCATAAAATACCCTGGATCTCACTGGTCTACCTTGTTCAGTGTAGGAGGCCGTGCAGAGTATTAGAAAAATATAGACTGCATTGCTAAAAAATAATCATATCTTTCTATTTTTCAAAACAGGAACATTCTGCACAGGAATATTCTGCAAGTCTGGAATTGTCAAACATTAGCCCTTTATTAGCATCAAATGTAAATCCAGAGACTGAGGCACAGGAACATGAAACTACAGCAAAGTCCATGTCATTAGCAGCTTCTCAGGTAATTACAGAACTGCCCACAATTAGGGCCACAACTGATGAAATCAACCATGAAGCGTGTTACTGACAGGAAGGGGTCAGTGATCCATGTACAGGAAACTTCGCAATATCCGGGACCAGCGTGATGCCGATCGATGAAAACTTCCGGACAGACCAGCGCTAATGTTGAAGGATATGGAGGTTTTCATCTCCGTATCTGACAACAAACACTGTTGCTTAGCAACAGCTTGTAAACAGTCGGCCCGTACCTTGGAAGCGTCTCTGTAGCTTAGCAACAGCTTCAGAGAGGCTTTCCAGAGACTGACTGTTTAAAAAAACGCTAGGAGAAGAAAAAAAAAAAAAAAAACCTAACAAAACAGCTGCTGATTTCTGCCGTTAGATCGAGGTTTCCGGCCATACAACCTCCGGATAAACCAAAGTTTCCTGTATATTAAAAGTTGAAGGGTCGGACAGGTCTGTAGTGATTTTGTACATACACAACACAGTGGAGTTTACTTGTACCCTGGGTGTGATTTCAGAGTTTTTCGTCTTTTGGTGAAGGTTGATTTATTTAGGATGTCTCGATCTACTGCCTCGAGCCATCAAGCAACGCCAACGATAATTGGAGACGGCAGATTGAAAGGCCCGGACATCCGAAAATGCCTGGATTTTGGACATCTATGACGCTACTTAAAGGCAGCCAGCACCTCTTAAAGGGGAGGTGCATTCTGGCTGCGCACTCCCGGGAAACACTTCTGGGAGGAGCGATATGGCTGAAGTAATTACTGAGAGGGCACAGATATGTTCCGATGGTGCTTTGGAGGCGCTGCTGCAGGGAATGGACGGGAGGAGGGAGATCGCCTTCTCCCACCCAGGGGTCTGGAAGCCCTCCAGGCATCATCACCGCAGTCAGTGGGAAGTAATTGCAGGGCATGTGCATGGCAGGAGCCGAGCACCCAGGATTTGGCTGCAATGCAGGAAGAGGTTCAATGATCTCACTAGAGATGTTATGGTAAGAATGTGGGTTTCTTACTCTCTGCTCACAACTGCTCGTTACAGCCTGACTAATCACAAGACTCACAGGACATTCGGCCCAACTGGTTTATGCTCCACACAGGCCTCCTCCCACTCAATTTCATTTGATCCTATCAGCATGTCCTTCTCTTCCTTTCTCCCTCATGTACATATCTAGCTTCGCCTTAAATGGATCTATGCTATTCTCCTCAACTACTCCACGTGGTAGCTCGTTCCACAATCTATCCACTCTCTGGGTAAAGTAATTTCTTCTGAATTCCTTATTGAATTTATTAGCGACTATCTTCTATGCCTACCCTCTAGATATATCAGGGGCGAAATTCCCTACCTTAACTCCACCCGTTAGCACGGCGTTAAATCAAGAAAGCGGCAGCTGCCGCTCTTCCACCAACTGGTGGCAGGTCTTGCGGCATCTTCCATTTTGGAAGTCCTGGTAGTGCTGCATTCTTAAGTAGCGCTTTGCAAAACAAATTGCGGCATGGTAACATCAGTCAACATTCAACGCCGACTTAACGTCACCACTGCGAACTTCAACCCTAGCGTTGAGTTCAGCGCTGGGTCCTAAGCACGCTATATAAACCTAGCGTGCAAGCAGAATGACGGGCATTATTTGCACCTCTTAAAGGGACACATACATCGTTCAGGTAAGTTTGCATTTAAACCTTTGGACTGAGTTTTTTTTGATTTTATTGAAGTAGTGGCTTGCTGCAATAGATATTAAAAACGTTTTTTAAGTGTTTAGGGAGTGCTTCTGGATGCTTGCATCAGATTGTAAAGGAAAGCCTCTGAGAAGACAGAAAGTGCTGCAAATACTCAGCAGATCAGGCAGCATCCGTGGAGAGAGAAACAGATTTCAGGTCTCAGGTCGCGATGCTGCCTGACCAGCTGTGTATTTCCAGCATTTTATGTTGTCATTTCAGATTTACAGCATCTGCTCACAGAAGGAAGAGGAAGACACAGAAGGGAAAGGCACAGAAGAGGAAGAAGCTGAGGATGAAGCAGAAGAGGAGGAAGCAGAAGGAAGGATGCAACCCAGACAGCCCCTTTCTGGCCGGGATATCCAGGCCTTGAATCATCCGCCTGCGGTCCCAGTAACCACAACCCCAATTCCCCTTTCAACATTAGTCCCACACCTTACCTTCCCTCTGTTATTGACCATCCCAGCCTCCTCATGGCCACAATGCTGAAATAAAAGCCACCACAAAGCAAACTTTCCAATTCAACTTTATACATCTATCCATCTAATGTGACATCAAGAAATTAACTCATCACCCTAATGCATTCCCTTAATGACTGTCTTGTGTGTGCCTTTGCCTAACCTACTGATGTCACGCAGTGCTACCCCAGTGGCTGCATCATGACTGGCGGAAAGCTGCTGACTTTCAGTGGGGGATACTTGGCCTTGCTGGTCAACCTTGAGGTGCTGGTGGCTGGGAGTGTCGAATCAATCTTCTTCTTCTTCACTCTCATCTCCCTCTTCTTAGCCAACCACTGGCTGGACAGGCTGCATTTCTTGGGTGTGTGAAATGAGGAAGGCACAAGGGTGAAGTTGTGGTGAGGGGAGGGTGGGAAAGCAAGAAGGGCATGCCAGCAGGATAACGTATGAGGATACCAGTATCTTGTATCCTTTCTGCCCCGCTGCTGGCCAAGGGGCTCAGCCATGCCTCTGCCAGAATGGCCTGCACTAGCCTCACACACTACTCAATGCATAACCTCCACCCACAATTACTCACCTACCAACAATCTGTACCAATCATGAGGCTAGGAATGGGATATGTACCTCATGATTGGTACAGATATGAGGTACATATCTATAGAAGGCCTTTTGAAATCCAAGTATATTACATCTACTGTCTTACCCTTGTCTACTCTTTCAGTTACTTCTTCAAAAAATTCAATAAAGTTGGTCAAGCATGATCTTCCCTATTCTTTATTATATTTTTGGTTTCTAGACGTGTTTCTATATATCTTTGAGTAAAGATTTTATTAACTTTCCTACCACCGACGCTAAGCTAACTGTTCTATAGTTCCTTACTTACCCAAAACTTATATCTTACACACAGACTGTGAGCTCTTCTACCAGGATGGGCACATTTTCCAAAAAACTCATAAGACTCTCACCAACACACTCCTATCGTGTAAGAGGTGGTGCACAGCTCGAGACTGCAAATTGGCACTGGAGGAGGTAGAGCTCACCAGCACACCCTCTTCCCCCTTGAAGAAGGTGAGCTGCCTATCATTGGCAGGTGCAGAGTTGAAGCCATGGCTGGAGGAGATGTCATGCAGGGTTTCCTCACACCTAATCCTCTTTGTCCCTTCAAATTTCCAGCTCACCCTACACAATCTGCATGACTAGCTGCAGAAGATTTCACCACCCACTTCTCTCTCTCTGCTTTCCCTTCACACCACAAGCTAACCCTTGTCCCTCTCGTCATTTCATCTTCGGAGAATATGGAAGCACCTATGTCAGTGAAAGAAGGCAGCCAGCCCACAGGAAGATGCACCGTCACTCAATCTGAACCTTGCAAGCAACAGCTCAGGTACATGCACCATACGGATTTTGGAGGTTGGTTTAGAGGAGATGCCTACACGTGATGGCTCACCAGGCACAAGTACCCAAAAGCTAGGCAGGTGGAGACGATGCCACAGGTGCCAGCTCCACAGAGGGCCTGGTCGCATATTACTTCTGCTGAAGAGGACTCGGGTGTTGATTTTGAGGGCCCAGGCTACCAAAGAAGGCTGATGGGCATCTACCAGGAAATGCTAAGTGCACTGGGCATCCTGCCTGCCAGCAAGCTTGTGCACAATTTCGCTTAGCATGGAGGAGTCCAGCTCCAACCAGTGTTCCCTTTAAGCTGTGCGACTGCTCTCTGGTGCTCCCACGTAGCCGGCTCACTGGCTGTTAAATGCAAAAACCACACATGCGCAGATGTTTGAATGGGCTGCGCAGCCTGTTAAAGGGGCCATGAGGCCCAAAAAATATTAGAGGGAACATTGGCTATAACTTGTCCCAAGGCATCGCACAGAGCATAGAGACCATTCTGTCCAGTATGTACTGAGTGGTTAGCTCCATTACCAACATAGCATGTAAAATCTGGCAGTTGAAGAAGGGTTGCCGTGGCTCAGGAATGTGCCGGAAGAAAGGCAGGTGTGACCCCAGGGGTGCAGACCAAAAGCCATGCTGGGATTCCCTCTGTTCTTTTTAGATGTTCTGTAACAATACCTTTAGCATCTTGCCTATAACGTAATTAAGTTAAACTAACTTGAGTATATACTTTTCCCTGCATAGTTAATAATACCAGCTTTTTCTATGTTTTTATTTGATCCAACTAAAATCATTTTTCTGTCTTGGTCCTCACTGGCATCAATAGACTGATGATTTAAAAGCTGATCATTTTATAGTCGTTTGACCCCTGTACTGCTGTATGACAGATGGCATCCTAGTTACTTACATGGCGCAGCTGATAATAACCTGAGAGAAGTAGATAGAAATGTCCCGAGTCAATCAACCACCTTCAACACTCAAGGGACAAAACTCCAAAACTATGAAAGGTCCAACGTTAACAAGCAGGTCATTCTATCCATTAGACAAACCTCCTCTCACTGTTCTCAAGAAACTTAATGAAAGGATTTATAAAATGTTCATATGTTCTCAGTTAACATTCCTTGCCCAGTAAAAGGCAAATCACTTGCGCTGGCAGTCATGAAAATCAAATGGCAATCTTGGCTTCCTATTTCGCAATGCATAAATATGCCCTGGATCTCACTGATCTGCCTTGTTCAGTGTAGGAGGCAGTTCAGAGTATTAGAAAAATATATACAGCATTGCTAAAAATAATCATATCTTTCAATATAGAAATATGCAGGAAGACGTCACAGTCTGGATTTGTCAAGCAGTAAAGCTTTATTCGCATCAATTAGAAGTCCAGAGACTGACGCAGAGCAAGATAAAACTACAACAATCTCCGGACCTTTCTCGGGTTTTAAGGTAATTACAGAACTGCCCAAAGCTGGGGCCACACCTGAGGAAGTCAACTGTGAAGAGAGTGACCGACAGGAAGGGATCAGTGATCCATGTGTATTAAAAGTTGAAGGGTTGGGACAGGTGTGTAGTGATTTTGTGCATACACAGCGCAATGGACTTTATTTGTACTCTGGGTGTGATTTTGGAGTTTTTCCTCTTTTGGTGGCGATTGATTTATTCAGGATGTCTCAATCTACTGACTCAGGTCATCAAGTAACGTTGGTATCACCAACGATAATTAGAGATGGCAGGTTAAAAGGCCTGGACATCCAATCACGCCCGGAAACAGACACGCAGGGGGTGGGGTGGACATTGCACACAACTGTTGTAATAGACTCAGGCAACACGTAATATTCATGAGTGAGGTGTGCAGCCAGCGCTATCCGTGCTGCTCATTGGCGGCACGCCCGTAAGGCGGGTTTGGGGGCCTGATTTCGGACATCTATAATGCCACTTAAAGGCAGCCAGCAGCTCTTAAATGGGAGGTGCCCTTCTATAATATGGTGGCTAAAATGATAAGACAATAATCTAACTGTGGCTTAACCAATGTCTTGTACAAGTTTAACAATATCTCCTTGATTCTGTACTCTACGGGCATGATCTTGCCAGCCCTGGGGAGGAGGGTATGGAGGCGGGACTGCCAGGAAAATGGCAGAATCTGGGGGCGGGTGCCCAACCCACCTCCGTGCCATCTTGCCAGGAGGCGGGTAGCTGACCCGCGCCGGGTCCCGTCTCCTTGGAGGCGGGAAGGGGATTAGTGCCACTTATCTGTCTGTTAACAGGTAGTTAATAGGCAGATAAGAGGATTATCCCCATTTTACCCACACAAGTGCTGGCTTCCCGAAGGCACCAAACCCCGCCAGGGTCACCGAAGAGAGTAGTGGGTCTGCGGGGGTCGGAGGGGTGCAAAAGTGCACTGT
This sequence comes from Somniosus microcephalus, assembly GCF_052327205.1. Lineage (NCBI taxonomy): Eukaryota > Metazoa > Chordata > Chondrichthyes > Squaliformes > Somniosidae > Somniosus > Somniosus microcephalus. The sequence goes on along the minus strand of NC_140990.1, from coordinate 176,217,542 downwards.
GAAGGTAAGTGATGGGTACAAGTGTGGAGAGGTGAGTATGTGAGGTAAGTGGAAAGTGTTAGTAAAAGTTTACTTACCTTTGTTTCTTCCTGCAGGCTTCAAGAGTTGGGTATGCGGAGAGTCTCGCAGAGATGACAGATGGCCGCTGCATTCTCCAATGCAGCAACCATCTAATTTCTGCTAAATAAAGAGGCTTGATGAGTCTTGAATTCAAGAACTCATCAAACTACAGAGAATGTCAGTGTTTGACAGCTTCACAGAGACGGGGGGGGGGGGGGTGGTTAGGAGGGGAGGAAGGAGTAGAATGAACATCCTGTACTTTTGTAAGAGGCAGGAAAGATAAAATGTTGCAAATGGGAATGGCAAAAATCATACTGCATGAAAAATGGGGGCAGGGATAATTATCTGAAATTGTTGAACTCAATGTTGAGTCCGGCAGGCTGCAAAGTGCACAATCGGTCTCTGCACTTGCTTAATATCTGTTACATCGCCAGCTTTTTCCAGTTCTGATGAAGGGTCCCAGACCTGAAACGTTAACTCTGTTTCTCTCTCCACGGATGCTGCCTGGCCTGCTGAGTATTTCCAGCATTTTCTGTTGTTATTTCAGATTTCCAGCATCCGCAGTATTTTGCAATTAAATTCATAACTAATCTGCGGAAGCATTGGGGTGAATTTTAACGTGGTGGAGCGGATGGATTTGGGTGCAATGTGGGGTCAAAACTAGGGAAATTGACAGCGTGTTGAGAAGCCAGCTCCACCCCACCGACTTCCAGATTTCACTCCAGCGCGATAGGCTGCATCCGAGTAACCCCCTCAGGAGAGGAGGGTTACTAATTGCTCAATCAGAGCGATAGTTATACAGATTTTTGAGATTAACGTCAGGTCCACAGGTTTTCCATGGCTTCCTGAAACTCGCCAGTGAAAGCAAGGCGAATACACAGCGGCAATTGAGGGGGCTGAATCAATCTCAGTGAAAGATGGTAATAAATACTCAGTACTCACAGCTGCTTTCTTACCTGCTTGTGGGAAAGAGTTTGTTCACAATACTTTTGCTGGTAGTTGACATTCTGCACTTTGGAGGTTTCTTCAACACTTTGGAGGTTTAATCTATCACATCAGGATAGGTGCCACTTATACAGCTTTAGATTGGACCTCAGATGAGGAGCAACATGACCAGCAACAGCACCAGCACCAGATCTGTAGCTGCACACCACAGAGGGCAGTACCAGAGAGGGGACCAGCAGAGGTGCAGCTCGCAGGAGGAACTACCCGTGACACAGGGTCTACAGGCAGAGGTTGAGTTTCTTTGACATATCTGAACACCAGTGTCTCAGGAGGCTCAGATTGTCACATCAGGTGGTACAGACATCTGCAGCCTTGTGGAAGAAAACTTGCTCCCTGCTGGACCTGGTGGCCACGCATTACCAATGACTGTCAAAATCATCACCGCCCTCTACTTTTTTGAATTCCAGGGCTCTGTCGCCGACATATCCAGGATCTCCCAGTCGGCAGCCCACAAATGCATAAGACAAATGCCTTGTTTGCAATTATGTGACCTTTGCCTGTGATGATGCCAGTCAGAATGAGCAGGCACTTGAGTTTGCAGCTCTGGCTGGCTTCCCACAGGTGCAGAGCATCATCGACTGCACACACATGGCAATCTAGGCACCCCCAGAACAACCAGGAGTATTCATCAACCGCAAAGGCTTCCACTCCATCAATGTGCAGCTGGTATGCAACCACAAAAAGATCTTTATGCAGGTGTTGTAATGATCAGTAACCTGTCCTTCTGGAATGGTACACTAGGTGGTGCTGTATGTATATAAGAGTGGGCTACCCAGGATGCACTACGCTACCCACAAGGCAGCAGTCAAGCTGGATGCCTCTACAGATACTGTACCTAGTCCACATGTGCTCAATAAAGTGTCTAGCAAAAGCTAACTGTTCTTAATAAAAATGACTAGTTATTAATGAACATAACACGGTACCAGGATTGGTAAGATCTGCTGAATATTGTGCAACATGACATAGAGAATTTGAAGCCACCAGAACGTTTGAAACTCACAGGAAATGTCGACTACAATTGGCAGACTTTTAAACAACAATTCGAACTGAACATTGCTGCCATCGGGTACGGTACGAAGCCAGATGCAAGGAAAATAGCGTTGCTGCTCACGGTTGCAGGCCCACAGGCGATAGAGGTATTTAATACATTTGTATTTAATCCAGAGGAGAACAGAGGAAAATTAGACGATGTGCTAAAGAAGTTTGATACACATTGTTCTCCCAAAAAGAATGAAACCTATGAGAGGTACATCTTCTGTTCTCGGACACAGCAGCAAAATGAGACTTTTGATAGCTTTATAACTGATCTGAAACTGAAAGCACAGGCATGTAATTTCTCTGAGCTCAAAGCATCCATGATTCGTGACCAGATTGTGTTTGGTATTCATGATAAAAAAAGTCAGGGAACGTCTGTTGAGAGAAACCGAACTAACATTGGAAATTGCTGTGAAAATATGCCAAGCCAGCGAGCTAGCTCGAAAGCACGCAAAGACTTTCAGTGAAATCAATAATGATGCGATTGTAATGAGTGATAATGCTGCTGTCGGTGCTGTGTCCTACAAGGGGAAGAAACGTGGGCAGAACAGAAATGAAAAGCAATCGGAGGATGAAATTTTTAATTGTAAACGCTGTGGTTACAAACACCAGTTAAGACAATGCCCAGCGTTTGGAAAATGTGCACAAAGTGTAATGGAAAGAATCACTTTGCCAAACAATGCTTTTCAAAAGTAAAAACAAAGAAAGGGCAACGAGTTAATGTGATTGAGGACACTGATTTAAGTGAGACATTTTTTGTAGGAATGGTGTCATGTGACAATGTCAAAAATGATACAGAAAATGTGCAGCCCTCAGATATGGACAATGCTGAACATAAAGTTAATGCAATAAAAGAGGACAAATGGATGATCCCACTGCAGGGAAATGGAGCATTAGTTACATTGAAACTAGACACTGGGGCAAAAGCAAACTTAATCAGTATGAGTGACATTAAAAATATGAAAGAAAAGCCCAAAATACAGAAAAAGTCAGTACTACTGAAGGACTATAATGGACAGAAAATAGATAGCTTAGGTGTATGCACACTCAAAGTGACAGTCAAAGACAAAGTGCATCATCTCATGTTTTCTGTTGTGGCTGAAGGACTTGATTCACTACTGGGTGACAAAGCTTGTGAGGACTTAGAACTGGTCAAGAGAGTCTACTGTATAAACTGTGCCATAAGCAAACCAGATGACTCGGTGGATTCTGTAGTGAATAATTTCCAGGGTGTGTTCAAAGGATTTGGAGTTCTACCATTCACTTACAAGATCCAGCTAAAGGAGGATGCTCAGCCAGTGGTACATGCTCCACGAAGAGTTCCAGCACCCCTGCGTGACTGGCTCAAGAATGAACTGGACAGAATGACCACACTAGGAGTCATCAGGAAAGTTGAAGAGCCAACAGACTGGGTTAACTCCATGGTATGTGTAAAGAAAAAGAACAATGATCTAAGAATATGCATGGATCCAAAGGACTTAAATGCAAACATAAAACGTGAACACTACCAGATTCCCAAGCGAGAGGAAATCACCAGTGAAATGTCAGGTGCCAGACACTTTACAAAGCTCGATGCCTCACAAGGATTTTGGCAACTAAAACTGGATGAAGAGAGCATCAAATACTGTAGCTTCAACACACCATTTGGCAGGTATTGTTTCCTCAGAATACCTTTCAGGATAATATCTGCACCTGAAATCTTTCATAGAGTGATGGAACACATAATTGAAGGTCTGGAAGGAGTTCGGGTCTATGTTGATGACATCATCATCTGGGGCTCCACACTGAAAGAACACAATGAGAGACTGACTAAAGTGCTACAGAGCATACGCCGGAATGGACTGAAGCTCAACAAAGCCAAGTGTCAGTTTGGCATCCAGGAAGTTACTTTCCTAGGAGATAATCTATCTGGTAAAGGAATAGAGCCAGATATGGAAAAAGTAAACGCCATACTCAAAATGCCCCGACCCACTGACAAAAAAGGAGTGCTACGCATCATGGGGATGATAAACTTCATTGGAAAGTTCATTCCTAACTTGTCAGCCAAGACAGCCTGTCTGCGAGACCTGCTACGTAAAACAAATGAGTTCGCATGGACAGAAAGACATGAACAAGAGTGGATAAACCTCAAAACAGTGCTGACAACCACACCTGCACTCACCTTCTTTGACCCAACAAAAAGAATCAAAGTGTCAACGGATGCATCAAAAGATGGCCTAGGTGCGGTCTTGCTACAAGCAGAGGGTGAAGACTGGAAGCCTGTTGCCTATGCCTCCAGGTCTATGACTGATTCTGAGTGTCGATACGCCCAGATTGAAAAGGAATGTCTAGGCTTGGTAGTTGGACTAGAAAAGTTTCATGGCTACATATATGGACTTCCCACCTTCACAGTTGAGACAGACCACAGCCCATTGGTTGCCATCATTAAAAAAAACCTGAATGAGATGTCTCCAAGGATTCAACGACTCATGATGAAGCTGCAAAGATATGACTTTGAACTGATCTACACACCAGGCAAATACATAGTGTTAGCAGATGCACTATCCCGAGCACCCACAATGAGTCATGTGAGCTCTACTGAAGAAGACGTGGATGTTCATGTGAGTATGGTCACTGCTGCGCTGCCCGTGTCAGACACAAAATCAAAGCAAATAGCAGAAGAAACAGTAAAAGATACAGGGCTAGATTTTCAGTTGCTTGCGCCAGCAGTTAGCGCCTTAAGAGAAGTGATTTTCGGGCGCTTTTCGTGTAGCGCCCGGGCGCAGCGCAGTTTGCGCCCTGCCCCAAATTAAGTTGCCCGTTAGCGCCGGCGCAAAGTTTAGCGGCCGCCCGGATGCGCGCGCAGAAAATGACGTCACATCCTCGTGCAACGCCCTTTGGCCGCCCCGAATCCAAACTTCAGTCGGACCGCCCCATTCTGCGGCTGGCGTCCAGAGCGTTTGTTAAATGGAACGCAACACACCCTGGGGAGCGCAAATTAAAGGGCACTCCTCCTGCACTATAAACGGCAGTCTGCATGTGTTGTGTGGAAGGATCCAGTGTGTTGTTGTGAACGGTGTATTTATGTTTCCGGCCACCACCACCACCACCACCACCACCTCCACCACCACCTCCACCTCCACCTCCTCCTCCTCCTCCTCCTCCTCCTCCTCATCCTCATCCTCAAAAAACACATGCACCCTTCCCCTTTAAGAGCTCACTGGCACCAGAGTGTCTGCCGTGCGCTGCGCCCGAGCTCGGGCGCTGCGCTCTGCACCGCCGGCTTAGTGCCTAAAGATAGTAGTGGAACGCCTCTTTTAGCGCTCCACCAACCTCTTAGGGCGAAGCCACTGAATTTCCGGCAACGGGGCGCTACTTTGGGGCGGGCGCTAACTTCGGGCGGGCGCTAAGGTTAGCGCCCCAAAACTGTCTATACTGAAAATCTAGCCCACAGTATTACAAACAGTAATAGAGAACATTCATCATGGTTGGCCAAAAGGTTCCTGTCCAAAATATTTTCACATAAGGTCAGAATTGAGTGTCGCAAGTGGACTATTACTAAAACAGAACAGAATAGTCATTCCACAGGCTCTACGTCAAGACATGCTCAAAAGGATTCATGAGGGACACCTCGGAATTGAAAAATGCAAAAGGAGAGCAAGAGACACTGTTTATTGGCCTGGCATAAATAAGGACATTGAGAACATGATAGGCAAATGTGAGACATGTCAGAAACACCAAAACAAACAAGCAAAGGAACCAATGATAGTAGCTGACATACCAACAGCACCATGGCAAAAGGTTGGTATGGACCTTTTTCATTTGAATGGTAAAGACTATCTAATAGTGATTGACTACTATTCTAACTATCCTGAGATGGCGCTGCTCTCAAGCACCACAGCAAGCAGTGTCATAATGCATGTGAAATCCATCTTCGCCAGACATGGAATTCCCAGGATTGCCATTAGTGACAATGGTCCGTGTTTCAACTGTAAGGAGTGGCAACAGTTTGCAGCACATTATGACTTTCAACACATCACATCCAGTCCTTTGTATGCTCAGTCAAATGGTAAGGCAGAGAAAGGTGTTCAAGTTCTCAAGCAGCTATTGAAGAAAGCGACAGAAAGCAAGTCTGATCCTTATCTCGCCCTGCTGAGCTACCGAGCCTCATCTTTAGACTCTGGTTCTTCACCTGCTGAACTCCTAATGGGTCGCAAGTTGCGTACCATGCTACCCTGCTGTGCAAAAGAAAAGCAGGGTAAGGAACAGACAGAGACTTCAACTGTTAAAGCTGAAACAGAAATCATACTATGACAAGTCATCCAAAACTCTGAAACCATTGACAAGGGATGATGTTGTCAGGATTGAGGATCCAGATGCATGGAACAGGAAAGCTACAGTTCTTGAGGAAGTAGGACCAAGGTCATACACTGTTAGAACTGAGGAAGGACAGATTCTCAGGAGGAACCGCCGTTCCCTCCTGAAAACACAAGAGACTATCGAAGAGCAAATCGATGACAATGCCGCAACTGAATCTTGGCACTCACCACCAGAACAATCTAACACAAATACACATACAGGCTCTCATGAAAACACATCAGACTTACCTGTGCTGAGAAGATCCACACGTGAAGTAAAAAAGCCTGACAGACTTAACCTTTGAGTACAAAGAAAACTACATTGAAAATGTATTGACTGTTGAAGATGTTTATGTTGTTATTGATTGATATTGATTGATACTGATTTTGTTTAACCTCAAAGAAAGGGGGATGTAATGATCAGTAACCTGTCATTCTGGAATGGTACACTAGGTGGTGCTGTATGTATATAAGAGTGGGCTACCCAGGATGCACTAGGCTACCCACAAGGCAGCAGTCAAGATGGATGCCTCTACAGATACTGTACCTATTCCACATGTGCTCAATAAAGTGTCTAGCAAAAGCTAGCTGTTCTTAATAAAAATGACTAGTTATTAATGAACATAACAGGTGTGTGCAAGATACCCAGGCAGCTGCCATGATGCTTTCATCCTGCGGCAGTCCAAGCTCTCTGATGTCTTCGGACCTGCAAGCATACTTAAGGGGTGACTTCTATGTGACAAGGGATACCCACTTCAAACTTGGCTCATGACACCCGTCAGAAACCAGACCACTGAAGCCCAACAGTGCTACAATAAATGCCATATCACCACCAGATGTGTGATTGAGCAGGCCATTGGCATGCTGAAGATGTTCTTCAGGTGCCTAGACTGATCTGGAGGCACCGTTTGTAAAGTCTGTGGGTTGTGCAGTTAATAAATACACAGACTTCAGGAGTAACAAACAAACAGGTCTTTACCATTCAGAGGTCAGGGCGAATCTGCCCCAGTTATCCTGCCACAACACTTATATACTGGTGTGGTCACTGTCGGTATTACAGTACACAGAAGCCAAACAAATAGTGCCACACCTAAAGTAGATCTCTTAAAGGTGAACGGTTACATTCAATAGTTCCCTTAAAGGTAGACGGGTACATACACTACAGTCCTCCCTTTTTAGCTTATTACTTACAGAGTCCCCGTTAAACATACATATCTTCAACTTCCTATAAAACAATTTACAGATATAATCTCGGTGGGAACAGTTCATAGATTCAGTCTCTGATCTTGACTCGTTCCGAACAGCATCTCTTTGGTGTAGCCGGTTCACATGGCTAGCGTGACTCCTCCATAGCCCTTTTCTTGACGTAACAGCTTGAACTTTCGTCCTGTTGAACCAGCAGTGCGGACTTTTACAACCAACTGGCTGTCTTGATAATTTCCGGTTTTTCAACTAATTTAGCTCCTTTCGTAGTGTCCCGCCTGAGATGGTAGAAGTGATAATATTTTAGACGGTTATTATCTTCTGCTTCTTCTTTTTCTTTTCTGCCTTTTTGAAACTCTCGGAGCTCCTTTCTCGGCTGCCAGCTGTAGCGCCATCAACTCTCTATGTTCCTTAAACCTTAAGTGCTTCATCCGGATTTCAGCACTTTGGGAGTTTTCATCACAAACTGAGCAGACCAGATCCTCGTAATATTCAGTGTCACTCAACAGGTCATGGTAATTTTCGGGGTCGTCCTGAGTTAGGCCAGTGAGAGGCCCTTCTACTTCCTTCTTATCCATCTGGACGTTAGCCGACGGTGGTTCCTTCCCTAACCATCTTTCTTGAAAAGACTTCTTCAAACATTCATATTCATCCCGCTCTTCCTGGGTTGTCTGCCATTCCTTCACTACTGACCTCATTTGTGAGTTCAATACCTTCCCTTCCATCGGGGATTGCGTTATCAGGCTATTTAATCCTTCTACTGAAGCAGCTGTTTCAACATTCTTCTGTTCACATTGACGTGATTCAACGAACTCTTCATAGAGTAAACTGTAATACAAAATCTGTGTTGCCACCTCAGTTATTTCCGTAACTTTTGGGAGCTCCGAATTCCTTCCCTTTGAAGATTGAAGCTCGTGTTCCCATTGTGGAGTCTTGTCTCTCAGCATGTGAAGGAGTTGGCTGACCGTTAACTCTTCCACGGGGACTCTGTGGATCAGAGTCTTCTCCATTTCATCCACCTTTCCCTCCAATGCTTTCACCTTCCTTTCCTCTTGTACTTTGCTTTCAAGCGCTCAAAGAAGTTGCGCCTTGATGCTCCCTAGCTCATGTTCAGGGCCCATTCTTACAGTCTCTGTGTTTCTTACAGTTTCCTTTCCTTCCACTGAAAGGATTCCCAGTTGAATTTGTTCTTCAAGTCGTTGAACCTCGGTCATTGCCGCCTCATATTTGACTTGGGTTTCCTTCAATATTTTTATGAGTTCTTGGACATCTTGTCTTTCATGTTCTGCCATGTCTTTCACCTCTAAATTCTCATCTATGGATGGAACTTCTACCGATGAGTCTGTCTTGGCCTTGAGCTCATCAAGAATTTCCTGCAGCCTTTGGACTTCTTGCTCATGTTCAACCTTTAGTTGTTCATATGCTTCTACTGAAACTAGCTTTTCGGAGGTTGCCGAGTTAATCCCCTCCAGAATTGTAGCCTGGGCCTGTTCATACTGTTCTTTCAACTTCTCACACTCTGCTTGTAAGGAGTCGTAGAGAAGAACTGGAATAAAATCCTGGCTTCCTGAAGATTCCTCTTCATTTGCTTCTTTCGCAATTTCCTGTTGGAGTTCAGCCAAGGCTGCTATGCTATCTGCCTCTTGAAGTCTCACTGCCATCAAATCTTCTTTATTCTTGCAGTCTATCTCAGCCATTTTCCGTTTACTTTCATTTAACTGAGTGAGTAGACCCTTATTCTGGGCTGAGAGATATTGCACCTTCTCATGTAGACCATAGCACTCCTTCTCTGCTCGACATAGCTGGTTACTGCTGATTTGGTTCTGTGTTTCAAGTTCCAACATCCTTTGCTTAGCTTCTTTCAGTTTCGCCCCTATAAGCTCCTCTTGCAACATGGCCACATTATTCACATCAGGTAAAGAAGCGTTTCTCTTTTCCATGTCCAAGATTTTTTTCTGCATCTCTTTAAGTGCACACTGCGATTCAGCTTCTCTTAACCTTGCCTGCACTAGCTCCGTCTCCAATTGCAGAACAAAATCCTCAGTGTAGCGTGGTTTGCCTTTATGCTGTATCTCTAGATCATGCAAATATTCTAACTCCTGAACATCATAAGGGAGATGTGATCGGTAATTGGTCACAATGGCTCTATGGTCGCTCTCTGCTTGAGCCAGCAGGTTCTGTTGTCTTTCCAGACTCTCCCATTCGGTGTCATAGAATTTTTTCATTGTTTTCATCTCTTGTACGAGACGGTAACTTAATTGTTCTAATTGTTGTCGTACTTTGAAATAACGTTGAGTTCGAGCCCGGTGTTCCTCCGTAATGCATATGTCTGTAACTTGAACAGACTCAGAATTCTCTGTCTTTATGCACGCCATCGTTTTTCCAACCTTAGTCAGTGAGTTCATGTTAACCTTGTTTTTCACACGTGGGCTGGACTTATCGTCTTCCGGCTCAGAGTCTGAGCTGCTTGTCTGCACCGAGTCCTCACTCGTCATTGCTTGTAGGTAGTGCCATTCCATGTCTATTTTCTTGATCCACTCCCGTCCTAGAAGTGGTGGTCCTCCCTCAGGTAGTACGTACAAGTTCATTCTTGGGTGTACTTTACCCCTATCTCTCACCTTGACTCTTATTTTTCCCATGGGGTATACTTTATGCCCCGTGTATGTCTGCAATACGAACTTGGTATCTCTTAAGGGTATGTGTGGGAATAGCCGGTGGTAATCCCTTCGATTTATGACTGATACAGCTGATCCAGTGTCCAACTCCATTTTCACTTGGACTCCAGCTATTTTTAGCATGACCCAGATAGTTTGTAGGTCAGCTTCCTTACTCACATGGTGGATACTCAGACTACCCAGCTCCTGGCCGTTTGGATCTGAGTCTGGATTCTGTTCGTCTGAACTCTTCTCAGCCCCCTTGTATACCTTGTTGTACTTTTCTCGTGATGGCTTCCTTTGGTTGTTGGTCTTCTTCCCTGACCGGCATACCTTAGCGATGTGACCCAGTTTGCCACATTTCCTACATTCTTGGTTCTTAAACCAGCATTGATTCTGGTCGTGTGTTGTCTTCCCACGATAGCATTTTGTTGTACTCGAGGTAATTTGGTCCACCCCGAGTGCCGCCGCCTTGAGTTGCATTTCCGCCGTTCCTTTCGCTGCGGCTTCGTGTGATGCGGCTATACGGACAGCCCTGTCAAGTGTAAGGTCGTTCTCTTCGAGTAGGCGCTTTTGCGTCCCTTCCTTGGACAATCCGCCTACGAACTTGTCTCGCAGTGCCTCTGTCAGATTCCCTCCGAACTGGCAGTATTTCGCTAGCCTACGCAGTTCGACCAAGCATTCTGCGTTGCTTTCGTCTTTCCGTTGCGTTCTTGCATAGAATTTGAATCGTTCAGCCAACATCAATGGTGTGGGGTTCAAGTGGTCCTTCAGAACAGCCACAATCTCTTCGAAAGACTGATCCGCCGGTTTAGCTGGTGCTAGTAAATCCTTCAAGAGCCCGTATGTCTTTGCGCCCATCGAGTTTAACAATGTTATCGCCTTGTCGTCTTCCTCTATTTTGTTGGCTTCACAATAGATCTCGATGCGTTCCACGTACGTGGCCCAGTCTTCTATCTCAGAATTAAAATCGTTAATATTCCCTCACTTAGGCATCTTCCTTTCCTTGGAGCAGCACAGTATTTCTTTAAGTATTATTTATTATCTGTTTATTTCTAAAATGGCGGTTTTCCCGCGAAAATGGCGGTTTCCCGCTTTTCCCTTCTCTCTCTCTCTCTCTCTCTGCCCACTTCAATGGCAGTTAAGATGGCGGTTTTTCCCGCAAAAATGGCGGTTTCCCGCTCTTCCTTTCTCTCCCCGCCCACTTCAATGGCGGTTTCCCGCCTCTGTCGTCTTCTCCGCCTAATGGCGGCTTTCCGCGTTTCTTCCTGGTGGAAGGGGTACGCTTTCCCCACAGCGGACAGGTTCAGCCGCTGGGCTGGCTCTCGCACAGCTCCCCTTACTCGGCTCTGTCTCTCTCTCCCGCCCGCACGGCTCTACCGGCGCTGGGTACACCCCGTTAACGGAGGACAGTTCAGCCGCTGGACTGGCTCTCGCGCAGTCTCTCTCTCCGTACCCGGCTCTGTCGCTCTCTCCCCCGCACGTTCGGTTCTACCGGCTCTGGGTACCCCGTTGGTGGAGAACAGTTCAGCCGCTGGACTGGCTCTCGCGCAGTCTCTCTCCCCTTGTTCGGCTGTGTCTCTCTCCCCCTCCCGCACGTTCGGTTCTACCGGCTCTGGGTACCCCATTGGTGGAGAACAGTTCAGCCGCTGGGCTGGCTCTCGCGCAGCCTCCTTTGCTCGGCTCTGCCTCTCCCACACGCTCGGTTTCAGCGATCCGCGGCTTCGTCGCCGCCTGGATCTTTCCCGCCGATCGCGGTCCGGCTGTCACCCGACGCCGTTGGACCCGACTTCTGACCGGCTCAGCTCCCCCTCGACCAAGGTCGAGTGCTCTGCCCTTATCCTCCGGATACTTCTACACCTTCCCCTACTCACAGTCTCTTCGGCCGCCTTGTTCCCTGCTGATTGGCTCACTCCGTACCGTGGTAGAAGGGTAGTCAGTGCCTGTTGCAGACGGAAGCTTTTATTGCTAAAGTCTTCCACCTTTCTCTTGCTGCAGCCTCGTGTTTTCTCCCAGCAGAACGACGAGGGCGGTTGCCTCTCTTCGACGCTCTTCTTGCTTTGGTAGTCTTGCCGCAGGGTACGATCGGACTCGTCGCCACTGTAAAGTCTGTGGGTTGTGCAGTTAATAAATACACAGACTTCAGGAGTAACAAACAAACAGGTCTTTACTATTCAGAGGTCAGGGCGAATCTGCCCCAGTTATCCTGCCACAACACTTATATACTGGTGTGGTCACTGTCGGTATTACAGTATACAGAAGCCAAACAAATAGTGCCACACCTAAAGTAGTTCTCTTAAAGGTGAACGGTTACATTCAATAGTTCCCTTAAAGGTAGACGGGTACATACACTACACCGTTCAGTATGCATCAGCCAGAGTCTTCAGAATGGTCGTGATTTGCTGTGTCTGCACAGCATTGCGCAACAGCGAGGCTTGGACCTGCAGGAGTAACAAGGCGAACAGCTCAGATCCTCCTTGGACCATTTGGAGGGGTAGGAGGAAGAAGAAGAGGAGGAGTAAAAGAGGATGCTGAGGGCAATGCGCCTGGATGCCTTTATTAATGCAAGGTTCACTTAAGTTGCACCAGTGGACCCATGACACAAGGAAATGCAACAGCCACTCTTCCTGCCCTGCCCCCTCTCCCCAATGCCACTAACACAAAGCAGTCCTGCAACTAAGCAACCACCCGTTGAACATCCCCCACTGGTCCCTATCAATTCATGTCTTCCCATTCATCATCAAACAAGTTAAAAGGCTACTTACCAGCCAAGAATGGACAAAACGGGAAAGTGGTGAAAAAGAATGACATTTATGTGGGCTAAATAAACAACAGAAACTTATCAACACAACATTTTCAAAGACACCCATGTGCATACCCTTGTGCAACTACAAAGCCTTCCTTTTCCTGCTACTCCTATGTGGTGCAATCACTGTGGCTTCAGCAGAGGTGGAAGCAGGCTGCTCAGATCTCTGTTGTGACTGCTGAGATGCTCTTGGCCGATGTCCTCTGGGATTTTGAGCCCGTGATGGTGCTGCCAAAGACTGCTCCACCTGCACCTGTGCAGGGGCAGACTCGGCTATCGGGAGACGAGACAGCATGTGGGCTACAGACTGGTCAACATGTGCATGGACTCTTGATTGGAACATTTGATATTCCACGGCGCCGGCCACTCTATCATGGAAGAACACATCATCTCATTGGCCTGTGACATCAACCCACTCATGCTTGAGGTGGACTCCTCCATTCTCTCTGCAATCGTGGTGAGTCTACTTTGAAGGCCTGTCACTGCATCATACATTATCTGCTACTGCTCAATGATTCTCCTTTTCATCGACGGCTCCCAGTCTACAGAATCTGTGTCCAGCTGAGCAGAGCTTGGTGAGGGCTACGCCCTCCGATGTGGACTCTCCACTTCTGCCCCTGTCACCACCATCTGCTTTTGCTCACTTGTTAAGTGTGAATCACCAGGTGAAAACATAACTATCTGCCTTACTGATCCCACCAAAGTGCAAGTATCTGAGCTGGTGCGCGGATGTGAGGAAGTGTGTGGAAAGAAGATATGTGCACCTGCAAGGTAAGTGGGTGTGAAGAGTGCTGTGATGGAATAGGCTTGAGAAGGCAGAGTGAGCTGGTGGAATGATGTGCACAGCAGGATGCAGGTGAATGTGCCACTCTACTCACCTTTCCTGACCTGCTTCCTACACTGAATCCAGGAGCGTGCCACTATGCTCCTGCTGGTGACCTCCTTTGCCACCTCAAAACACGCCCTCTTGGTTTCAGCTGCAGGTTTCTTCCTGCCATTGCTAGGGAAGAGTATCTCTCTCCCACTCCTCATAGCCCCCAGCAGCACATCAGGGAGGCGTCAGTAAAACAGAGCGCAGCCTTTGAGCGTCTGGCCTACTTTGTGAGACTTCCTCTGCTCTTCCTGCCAACTCCAACTGTGTCCCTTTAAATACTGGAGTTGAGATGACATCAAGCGGGCCCACATCATGCCCTTTAGAAATTGAATCTTTAGAAATGAGCCCCAGTGCTTTGTTTGCTTTTTTATGGCTTTGTTCAAATGCATTGCTACTTTTGATGATTTGTGAATCTGTACTCCTAGATCCCTTTGCTCCTCTACCCCATTTAGACGCTTATATTCCAAGGAATTGTAGCCTCCTTATTCTTCCTACCAAAATGCACCACCTCATAATAATCTATTTGAAATTCATTTGCCATTTACACACATTCTGCATATTATGTCAGCTTGTATTTTGTTGCAGTCTTCTGTATTAACTATACCCCCCAATTTGTTGTCACCCGCAAATTTTGAAATTGTACTTCCGACTCCTAAGTCCAAATCGTTTATGTAAATGTTGAACAACAGTGGTCCCAGCACCGATCCTTGTGGAAGACCACTTCCCACCTGCCGCCAGTCTGAGTAAATACCTTTATCCGCTACTCTCTGTTTTCTATTTTGCAGTCAATTTGCAATCCATTCTGCTACTTGTCCCCTGACTCACATATTCAGATCACAGTCATGAGTCCACTATGCAGTATCTTATTGAAGGCATTTTGAAACTCTAAGTCCATCTAATGCTTTACCCTTATCTATTCTTTCGGTTGCTTCTTCAAATAACTCAATAAAGTTAGTCAAGCATGACCTTCCCTTTTGAAATCCATTCAATTGTTTATTATATTTTCGGTTTCTAGATATTTTTCTATTATATCTTTGAGTAAAGATTCCACTAACTTTCCTATCACCGACATTAAGCTAACTGGTCTATAGTTTCCTACTTACATCTTACACACAGACTGTGAGCTTTCTACCATGCTGGGTACATTTTCCAAACAACTCATAAGACTCTCACTAACACACTCCTTTTGTGCAGGAGAAGTTGGTGCACCACTCAAGACAGCAGGTTCGCACTGGAGGAGGTAGCGCTCACCTGCACGCCCTCACCCCCTTGAAGAAGGTGTGCTGCCCATCATGGGCGGGGGCAGACTCAAGGCCATGGCGACTGGCAATGCTGGAGGAGACTTTGCGCAGAGTTTCTTCACACCTAATCCTTTTTGTCCCTTCAGATGTCTAGCTCACCCTCACCAGCAACAGATGCTTTCAACACCCACTTCTCTCTCTTTCTGCTCTCCCTTCACACCACAAGCTAACTCTTGTCCCTCTCTTTCATTTCATGTTCGGAGAATGTTAAAGCCCATATGCTGGTGCAAAAGAGGAGGCCAACCCACTGGAAGTTGCACTGTCACTCGATCTGAACCTCGCAAGCACCAGTTCAGATACTTACACCACATGGATTTTAGAGGTTGGGTTAGAAAAGATTTCTACAAGTGCCCGGGAGTGGATATGACGCTGCAGGTGCCAGCTCCTTGGAGGGCGAGGTCACATACTACTTCTGCTGCAGAGGACTCTAGAATGCTGACTTTGAGGGCCCAGGATACCAAAGAAGGCTGATGGGGATCTACCAGGAAATGCTAGGTGCACTGGGCAGTCTGCCAGCGAGCTTGTGCACAAGCATGGAGGAGTCCAGCTCCAACTTGTCCCAAGGTATCACACGGAGCATGGAGACCATTCTGTCTAATATGCACCAAGTGATTAGCTCCACTAACAACACAGCATGGAAAAAATGGCAAAGTAGAGTGGGCTGCCATGGCCCAGGAATGTGCTGGAAGAAAGGCAGGTAGATCCCAGGGGTGCGGTCTATAACAGCCATGCATTTGCAGCTGGTCATGCAGTGTTTAGGGTGGGCTAGAACTTTGAAGGGACAAAGAGGATTAGGTGTGAAGAAACTTTGCACAACGTCTCCTCATGCGTTGCCAGTCGCCATGGCCTCGACTTTGACCCGCCCATGATAGACAGCACACCTTCTTCAAGGGGGTGAGGGCGTGCAGGTGAGCTCTACCTCCTCCAGTGCCAACCTGCTGTCTCGAGCAGTGCGCCAACTTCTCCTGCACGAAAAGAGTGTGTTGTTTTTAGATGTTCTCTAACAAAACCTTTAGCAGCTTGCCTGTAGCTTAAGTTAAACTAACTTGAGTATATGCATTTTCCTGTATATTTAATAATACCAATTTTTTCTATGTTTTTTTTTGCCCCAGCTATCTCAGCAATAAGGACCAATTAACTTCTTTTACTTTGCTACAACTGATATCATATTTTTCTGACCTGGTCCTCACTGGCACCAATAGCCTGATGATTTGAAAGCTGATCGTATTATAGTCATTTGACCCCTGTACTTCTGTATGACAGATGGCATCCTAGTTACTTACATGGCGCAGCTGGTAATAACCTGAGAGAAGTAGATAGAAATGTCCCGAGTCAATCAACCACCTTCAACACTCAAGGGACGAAACTCCAAAACTATGAAGGGTCCAACATCAACAAGCAGGTCATTCTATCCATTAGACAAACCTCCTCTCACCATTCTCAAGAAATCTAATGAAAGGATTTATAAAAGGTTCATATGTTTATTTAACATTCCTTGCTCAGTAGATAGCGAATCACTCACGCTGGCAGTCGTGGAATTCAAATGGCTCAGTAGTTATCTTGGCTTCCTATTTCGCAATGCATAAAATACCCTGGCTCTCACTGGTCTACCTTGTGCAGTGTAGGAGGCCGTGCAGAGTATTAGAAACATACAGGCAGCATTGCTAAAAATAATCATAGCTTTCTATTTTTAGCTACAGAAACAATCAGCAAGACGTCACAGTCTGGATTTGACAAGCGGTAGCATTTCAGAAGCATTAATTAAAAGTCCAGAGCCTGACGAAGAGCAAGATAAAACTACAAAAATCTCCAAACCTGTCTCGGGTTTTAAGGTAATTCTCAGCTTATCAAGTCACTACAGAACTGCGCAAAACTGGGGCCACACCTGATGGAGAAAACCGTGAAGAGAGTAACCAGCAGGAAGAGTCATAGAGTTTTACAGCACAGAAAGAGGCCCTTCAGCCCATCGTGTCTGCGCCGTCCATCAATCCCTGTCCAGTCTAATCCCATTTTCCAGCATTTGGTCCATAGCCTTGTATGCAATGGCATTTCAAGTGCTCATCCAAATGCTTCTTGAATGTTATGAGGGTTCCTGCCTCTACCACCCTTTCAGGCAGTGAGTTCCAGATTCCAACCACCCTCTGGGTGAAAAAGTTCCTCCTCAAATCCCCTCTAAACCTCCTGCCCCTTACCTTGAATCTATGCCCCCTTGTTATTGACCCCCCTACTAAGGGGAAAAGTTCCTCTTTATCTACCCTATCTATGCCCCTCATCATTTTGTACACCTCAATCAGGTCCCCCCTCAGCCTTCTTTGCTCCAAGGAAAACAACCCCAGCCTGTTTAGTCTTTCTTCATAGCTGAGGCGCTCCATCCCAGGTAACATCCTGGTGAATCTTCTCTGCACCCTCTCCAAAGCAATCACATCCTTCCTATAGTGAGGCGACCAGAACTGCACACAGTACTCCAGCTGTGGCCTCACCAGCGTTTTGTACAGCTCCATCATAACCTCCCTGCTCTTATATTCTATGCCTCGGCTAATGAAGGCAAGTATCCCATATGCCTTTTTAACCACCTTATCTACCTGTTCCGCTGCCTTCAGGGATCTATGTACATGTACACCAAGGTCCCTCTGACCCTCTGTACTTCCTAGGGTCCTACCACTCATTGTGTATTCCCTTGCCTTATTTGTCCGTCCACTTACCACCCCACCAATTTTCGTGTCATCTGCGAACTTACTGATCATACCTTTTACATTCTCATCCAAATCATTTATGTAGATCACAAACAGCAAGGGACCCAGCACCGATCCCTGAGGTACCCCACTGGACACAGGCTTCCAGTCACAAAAGCAACCTTCGACCATCACCCTCTGCCTCCTGCCACTCAGCCAGTTTAGGATCCAACGCGCCGGCACCCTGGATCCCATGGGCTCTTACCTTCTTGACCAGTCTACTATGCGGGACTTTGTCAAAAGCTTTACTGAAATCCATGTAAACCACATCCACAGCATTTCCCTCATCCACACACCTAGTCACCCCCTCGAAAAATTCAATCAGATTGGTCAGACATGATTTACCCTTGACAAAGCCATGCTGACTATCCCCGATTAATCCTTGCCTCTCCAAGTGGAGACTAATTTTGTCCCTCAGAATTTTTTCCAATTATTTCCCTACCACAGATGTTAGGCTCACTGGCCTGTAATTCCCTGGTTTATCCCTGCTATCCTTCTTGAATAATGGTACTACGTTAGCTGTTCTCCAGTCCTCTGGTACATCCCCTGTGGCCAGAGAGGTTCTGAAAATTTGTGTCAGAGCCCCTGCAATCTCCTCCTTTGCCTCACACAACAGCCTGGGATACATCTCGTCCGGGCCTGGGGATTTATCCACTTTTTGGCCTGCTAAAACCGCTAGTACCTCCTCCCTCTCGATGCTAATATGTTCAAGTATGTCACAGTCCCCTTGCCCGATTTCTATGTCTACATCGTCTTTCTCCATAGTGAACACAGATGCAAAAAATTCATTTAAAACCCCGCCTACATCATCTGGCTCTACACACAGATTGCCACTTTGGTCCCTAATGGGCCCTACCCTTTCCCTGGTTATCCTCTTGCCCTTAATATACTTATAAAACATCTTAGGATTTTCCTTTATTTTGCTCGCCAGTGTTATTTCATGGCCCCTCCTCGCCCTCCTAATTTCTTTTTTAAGTATGCCCCTGCACTTTTTATACTCCTCTAGGGCTTCCTCCGTCTTTAGTCTTTTGTAACTGCCAAAAGCCCCCCTTTTTTTCCTAATGCATTTTTGTATATCCCTTGTCATCCAAGGTTCCCTTTGCTTGTTGGTCCCACCCCTGACCTTTACAGGAACATGTTGGCATTGTACTCTCTCTATTTCCCTTCTGAAAGTCTCCCACTGCTTTGATGTGGATTTTCCTATAAGTAGCTGCTCCCAGTCCACTTTGGCCAGATCCTGCCTTATCATATTAAAATCGGCCTTCCCCCAATTTAGAACCCTTATTTCCGGGCCGTCTTTGTCTTTTTCCATGACCACCTTAAATCTCACCGAATTATGGTCACTGTTGCCAAAATGCTCTCCTACTGACACTTCCACCACTTGCCCGGCTACATTCCCTAGAATTAGGTCCAGTACCGCCCCCTCTCTTGTAGGACTTTCTACATGTTGGCTCAAAAAGCTCTCCTGGATGCACTTTAAGAATTCTGCACCCTCTAAGCCTTTCACACTCTGACTATCCCAATTAATATTGGGGAAGTTGAAATCCCCCACTATTATTACCCTATTATTTTCGCACTTCTCTGAGATTTGCCTACATATCTGTTCCTCTATCTCCCCCTGACTGTTTGGGGGCCTATAGTACACTCCCAGCAAAGTGCTTGCCCCCTTTTTGTTTTTAAGTTCTACCCATATGGCCTCATTAGAGGAACCCGCTAATATATCATCCCTCCTTACAGCAGTAATTGATTCCTTAATTAATATTGCAACACCCCCTCCCCTTTTACACCCCCCTCTGTCTCGCCTGAAGATTCTATACCCCGGAATATTGAGCTGCCAGTCCTGACCCTCCCTCAACCATGTCTCCGTGATAGCAACAATATCGTACTCCCATGTGTTCAACAACAACTTCAGTTCATCCACCTTATTTACAAGACTCCTTGCATTAAAATAAATGCCTTCCAGCCTTGCCATATTCCCTTTTGCCTTCACATATTTGCTCTGCCTTCCCAGCTGACTTGTTTTTTCCTCCGTATTTGGCTGTAAATCACCCCCTACTATAGTTCCACTCTGTATCCCATCCCCCTGCCAAGTTAGTTTAAACCCCCCCCAGCAGTGCTAGCAAACCTCCCCGCAAGGATATTGGTCCCCCTCTGGTTCAGGTGTAAACCGTCCGACTTGTACAAGTCCCACCTTTCCCAGAAGCAGACCCAGTGATCCAGGAAACTAAAGCCCTCCCTCCTGCACCATCCCTTTAGCCACGCATTCATCTGTTCTATCTTCCTATTCCTATATTCACTAGCACGTGGCACCGGGAGTAATCCAGAGATTACAACCTTTGAGGTCCTGCTCTTTAATCTTCCACCTAGCTCCCTAAATTCTTGCTGCAGGACCTCATCCCTCTTTTTACCTATGTCGTTGGTACCAATGTGGACCACGACCTCTGGCTGTTCACCCTCCCCCTCCAGAATGCCCTGCAGCCGCTCAGTGACATCCTTGACCCTGGCACCAGGGAGGCAACAAACCATCCTGGATTCACGTCTACGGCCACAGAAACGCCTATCTGTTCCCCTTACTATAGAATCCCGTACCACTATTGCTCTCCCACTCTTTTTCCTCCCTTCCTGGGCAGCAGGAGCACCCCCAGTGCCAGGAAGTTGGCTGCTGCTGCCTTCCCCTGGTGAGTCATCCCCCTCAACAGTATCCAAATCAGTATACCTGTTTGAGAGGGGAATGGTCACAGGGGTCTCCTGCACTACCTGCCTGCTTCTATTGCTCCGCCTGGTGGTCACCCATTTCCTTTCTTCCTGTGCAGCCCTTACCTGCGGTGTGACCAACTCACTAAACGTGTTATCCACGACCCTCTCAGCATCGTGAATGCTCCACAACCCATCCACCCGCAGCTCCAGCGCCTCAATGCGGTCTGCTAGTAGCCGCAGCTGGATGCATTTCCGGCACACGTGGTCATCAGGGGCACCGGCAGTGTCCCTGAATTCCCACATAGAGCAAGAGCAGCATAACACGGGGCTGGGCTCTCCTGGCATGACTTACCCTTTAATTAATTTAAATTAATTCACTATCACCAATTAAAGATATCTCTAAGGTGCTTGTATAGTCTACCAACAGTCCCTGCTACACCAGAAAAGACCCTAGTAACTATAAACTACAGAGTTAAAGTTTAAAAAAGAGAAATACTCACCAACCAATCACTTACCTGCTCCCTGGTGACGTCACACTCTGATTACTTTTCAGCTCTCTCCCCGCTGCTGAGTTGGTAAGCCTCGCTGTTTGCGCCGGTTTTTATACCGGGCTCACCTCGCTGCTCCCTGCTCCGAACTGGTCGGGCCTCGCTGCTTGCGCTGGTTTTTATACCGGGCTCACCTCGCTGCTCCCTGCTCCGAACTGGTCGGGCCTCGCTGCTTGCGCCGGTTTTTATACCGGGCTCACCTCGCTGCTCCCTGCTCCGAACTGGTCGGGCCTCGCTGCTTGTGCCGGTTTTTATACCGGGCTCACGTCGCTGCTCCCTGCTCCGAACTGGTCGGGCCTCGCTGCTTGCGCCGGTTTTTATACCGGGCTCACCTCGCTGCTCCCTGCTCCGAACTGGTCGGGCCTCGCTGCTTGCGCCGGTTTTTATACCGGGCTCACCTCGCTGCTCCCAGCTCCGAACTGGTCGGGCCTCGCTGCTTGCGCCGGTTTTTATACCGGGCTCACCTCGCTGCTCCCTGCTCCGAACTGGTCGGGCCTCGCTGCTTGCGCCGGTTTTTATACCGGGCTCACCTTCTCCCCACCCAGGGGGCTGGAAGCCCTACAGGCATCAACACCGCCATCAGTGGGAAAAGATTGCAGAGTATGATAAAACAGCTCTAAGATAAGGAAAGGAGCATGCAAGACAGGCACTAAGGGCTGGCACAAGGGTGATACTTCATTATACATAAAAACAGATAATGGTGGGAAGGCTCAGGCAGCATCTGTGGAGAGAGAAACAGCAGTAACATTTCAGGTCGATGACCTTTCATCAGAACTAGAATGTTAGAGATGAACAGCTTTTCAACAAAGACAGGGCCAGAGAAAAGGGGAGCAGGAAGATTTTAAAATTCTCGTCCTTATTTTCAAATCCCTCCATGGCCTCGCCCCTCCCGATCTCTGTAACCACCTCCAGACCTACAAGCCTTCGAAATCTCTACGCTCCTCCAGTTCTGGCATCTTGCACATCCCCAATTTTAATCGCTCAACCATTGGCAGCCATGCTTTCAACTGCTTTGGCACTAAGCTCTGGAATTCCCTTCCTAAACCTCTCCGCCTCTCTCTCCTTTTAAGATGCTCCTTAAAACCTACCTCTTTAACCAAGCTTTTTGTCACCTGTCCTGATACCTCCTTCTGTAGCTCGGTGTCAAATTTTGATTGATAGTACTCTTGTGAAGCATCTTTGGACATTTTGCTATCTTAAAGGCGCTAGCTATATAAATGTAGGTGGCTGTTATTGTCAAAAAGAATAAAGGGAGATAGGGTGGAGGGCAGGAGTGATTAATTGACAAAATGGATGATGGCGCAAGGCAAAATGAAGTGAGAATGGGTCAAATAAAGGAACAAAGATGGGTCCAGAGGAGGTGTAAATGGTTACAGCAGAATAGCGGAGGGGGAGGGAAGCAGGGAAAATCTGGCAAAGCTGTGAGAGTTGCCGTGGCCTGGGAATGTGGTAGAAGAAAGGCAGGTAGACCCCAGGGTCATGGATCAGAAGCCATGCTGGGATTCCATTAGTTCTTTTTAGATAATCTCTAACAATTCCTTTAGCATCTTGCCTGTAACTTAAGTTAAGCTAACTTAAGTACATACTTTGTCCTGCATATTTAATAATTCCAGCTTTTCTGTGTTTTTTTGTGTCAGCTGTCTCTTGGCAATATGGACTATTTAACTTCTTTTAGTTTGATCCCCCTGAAATCATGCCCAGAATTTGCGGTCAGCGGTGAAGCAAAGACGTTCACCGCTGGCCCCAAAGGAAGCTGCCCATCAAGATCTTGCAATTTCTGTGGCAAGAAGTTTGCCTTTCTCGACGCGTAAGTCAGATCAATGTAAAATAGTGGGGAATCCCTAGTGCGAGCTGCTGTGATATAGTCAACAAGCTGTCTAAGCAGCCAATCACAATGCAGAATTCTCAGACTGGGGACCAGGAAGTGAAGAAGTTGCTTTTATTCAGGCTATTTAAAAATGTTACAGAGCAGAACAAAGATTGCGGCTCTCACATGGGGATAAGGTAAACCTGAAATAAATATGAACAAACTTTAAAAAAATATAGGGCTAGATTTTCAGTCGCTTGCGCCAGCAGTTAGCGCCTTAAGAGAAGTGATTTTCGGGCGCTATGCGTGTAGCGCCCGGGCGCAGCGCAGTTTGCGCCCCGCCCCAAATTAAGTTGCCCGTTAGTGCCGGCGCAAAGTTTAGCGCCCGCCCGGATGCGCGCGCAGAAAATGACGTCACATCCTCGTGCAACGCCCTTTGTGCGCCCCGATTCCAAACTTCAGTCGGACCGCCCCATTGTGCGGCTGGCGGCCGGAGCGTTTGGAAAAAGGAACGCAACACAACCAGCGCGGGCCCCGGGGGGCGCAAATTAAAGGGGACGTACTCTCCAGTATAAAGGCCAGCCTTTTTTCAGAAAACACTCTTGTGCAACGCATTTCTGGAGACACAACAAGGAGGATAGCTAACTGGTTTCAAGCAGCAAGAGCCAGGTATTTTTGGACTCAGGCCAGAGCGCTGCAAGTGGCCTTTTGGAAATTAGAGTGTTTGCCAGGATTTGATGGGGGTTGCATGGGGTGCCAACGCGGAGCTGCAGCTCCATGTCCGTAGGGCTCGCAGACGCATTGTGAGAGGGGCAGCCCTGGCTAGAGGCAGAGGGGGCTACAGGCGTCGGCCACGTAGGCCTTACCCAGTCAGGCTATACCGCCAGCAGCGCTCCTACCTAAACATGAGTGCCGCGCGATGTGTTAAAAGGCTCCGATTCCGAAAGGAGGTGATTGCAGAGATCTGCCACCTGCTTCGCCGAGATCTGCGGCCAAAGCTCAGGTGCAGGACGTCTCTGTCGGTGGAAGTGAAGGTGACGGTGGCATTGAACTTCTATGCCACCGGCTCCTTCCAATACGCTGCTGGGGACATAGCAAACATCTCCCAGTACGGCGCGCATCGCTGCATCCGCCAGGTGACCGAAGCACCGTTCAGAAGGAGAAGCCAATTCATCTCCTTCCCCATGGCCCTGGAGAGCCAGCATCAGCGCGCATTGGGATTTTCCAGACTCGGGGAATTCCCCTTGGTGCAGGGCGCCATTGACTGTACGCATGTGGCTTTGCGGGCCCCTCTGGAGCATGGCGAGCAGTATCGCAACAGGAAGGGCTACCATTCTCTGAATGTGCAGCTGGTCTGTGACCACAAGCAGCGCATCATGGCAGTCAATGCCAGCTTCCCAGGCAGCAGCCACGATGCCTTTATCCTGCGGCAGAGTACTGTGCATGACATGTTCCAGGCACAGCCTCCCCCAAGAGGATGGCTACTCGGGGACAAAGGCTATCCTTTGTGCACCTGGCTCATGACCCCGCTCCGCGCGCCCAGGACCGCTGCTGAAGAGGCCTACAACGAGAGCCATCAAACCACCCGCAACATCATCGAGCTAACTATTGGGGTCCTCAAGCAGCGGTTCCGCTGCCTTGATCGCTCCGGGGGAGCTCTCCAGTATTCGCCGGACCGGGTCTCCCAATTTGTGGTGGTTTGCTGCATGCTACACAACCTGGCTATCCGCAGGACTCAGGCACTGCCACCTGACGTTGGACCAGCACCTCAGGAGGAGGAGCAGGAGGAGCATGAGGAGGAGGAGGAGGAGGAGCAGGAGTACGTTCCCAGGAGGGAGCGACCAGGGCCAAGGGCCGCACGACGCCACCTTATTACACGGTACTTCTAAGCCCCCTGTCAGGGAATGGCCAGGGGCCATGAGGGAAGATGAATGCAGCCGCTCCGCAACCCCTCAGCCAGCGAAGCCAACAAACACTAAGAAGAACAATCATGGAGACTGCATGAATAAAGATAATTTTTTATTACACAAAAATGAAAAGCCCTTCCCACATGAATCCCCAAAAACAATAAACGGGCCCCACAAAAAGCCCAACAAACGACTCACTCCCACAAACTGGGGAGGAGTCACTCCACCTTTCTTCAAACCGGGCCTCAACGTCGGCCTAACGCAAAAAATAAGCCCTCCAACAACACAACCATGGGCAAAATAAAGATGGCTACCGCCATATAAAAGGAAAGCTGCCCACACCCTCTACTGAGTGGCCCGCGAGGGCGAGACCTTGCCCAGCCTTTTGCCTCCCCTGCCCGGCCTGCTGCTCCTTCGCAAGCTCTGCCCAGTGGCTGCTGCGAGGCTGGGGGAAGGCGCCTGAGGCTCAGATGCCCTTCCGCCAGATGCCGCTGGGGGGCGGCCTACACGGCGTTTGGGCCTCGAGGGGCCGTCTGCTGAGTGGCGCACCTGAGCCTGGCCACCATCAGCTGCAGCCGCTTGCCCTTGACGCCCCAGTGGGGGAATGGCGGCGACGGATGGTGCAATGTGGGCCAGCTGGCGTCTGGGATGCGCTGGCTGGTGCTGTGGCGCGGTGGCACTCGGCCGGGCCCGCACTGCAGGATCCGCAACAATCAGCCGAGGGGCGGCTTGCTGGGATGGTCCAGCGCGGCGGCTGCCCTGGCGATGCTTGCCTGAGACAGCGCGTGTGGCAGCAGTGAGTGCCCCTGTGGTCCTGGTGTGCGCGCGCATCACAGTCGCCAGGGTCTTGACGGCATCAGTCAGCATGCGGCCACTCGCGGCAGTTGCTGCCCCGAACTCGCGCACACTGGTCGCCAGCGACTCGATGGCCTCAGGCATGCGCCCCACCACGCTCATGAGCTCCATGTGGCGCCGGTCCGAATCCTCGGCCATCTTATCCAGCTTCCGCACCTCCTCCGAGGTGAAGGTGTCCGGACTGGAGTCGCGACTCTCCCGCTGGGGAGGAGGGGGCCGAACTAGGGGACCCTTGCCGCGTTGGTGGCGGCGAGTGTGCTGATCAGCAGCACTCCCCTCTGATCCTTCCCCCCTTTGGGGGGAAGGCCGCGGGCCACGCGCACGGCTCCTGGGTGGCTGGACGCCACTGGTCCCAGAAGCTGCATTGCCCTGCGACAGTTCCTCCAGGCACTCGTCCAGTGAGGGGGTGTCAAGCATTTCCTCCTCTCCTCCCCCGAAGGTCCGGCTTGCTCCTCCTCCTCCTTCTGGTCAGAGGTGCTGTCACTGGCAGCTTCAGGGTCCTGGTCGTCACCAGCTGAAAGCAGGAATGCACAAGAGTAGCTTCAGAGTGAGGAGACGGCGTCAGCGAGGGAGTTAGGACTGGTGGCATTCAGCGCATTGGTGGGACAGTGGCAAAGGAGGTAGCTCGGATGGGCCAGTGCGACGCGAGAGGGCCAAAAGGCGAGGTCCTTACCATTGCCGGGCAGTGGAGGGTCGGATACTCCGCACACTGTGGGGACAATCACACGGGCTCCCATGAGCACACACACGCACTCCTCCAGCCGAGTGAGCTTCTGCAGCTTGGCGCGGCCACCCCTGGCACGCGCCTGGCGATTAAACGCTACTTTAGCCTGCAAGAGAAAGGACGGGCTGTAAGTGCGCAGTGAAGCCCTGATGTAGTGTGCACTGCCTCCCATGGTGGAATAGCTTGGACAGAGTGAAGCCCTGATGTAGTGTGCACTGCCTCCCATGGTGGAATAGCGTGGACAGAGTGAAGCCCTGATGTAGTGTGCACTGCCTCCCATGGTGGAATAGCGTGGACAGAGTGAAGCCCTGATGTAGTGTGCACTGCCTCCCATGGTGGAATAGCGTGGACAGAGTGAAGCCCTGATGTAGTGTGCACTGCCTCCCATGGTGGAATAGCTTGGACAAAGTGTAGAGTGCCGAATGGCCATGTGATGCTCATGACTGTCCCAATGCTGCTGGCTGAGGGCTGGCCAATAGGACTTTCAGCTCCCTTTGCCCATCATGTCAGGTGTACATGCAAGAATGAGGAGGAGACTGGAAAGGCTACTTGCCTTCACAATCCTGGTCAGATCGTTGTATTTTTTACGACATTGTTTGTGGGTCCTGGGGGCATCGCCGGTGAACGTCACCCTCTGGGCGATCTGCTTCCAGGCTTTGGTGTAGTCGTGGTGGGTTGGATTCCTCCCACTCTCTGGGAACAAGATCTTGCGCCTCACCTCCAGAGCTGTGACCATTATGTCCAGATCACCCTCTGAGAAGCGCAGGGCACGCTGACGGGCCTTCTCTGGCGTTGCCATGACTCCCTGGGGCTGAGCAGCAGTGTTGAGGCCTCTTTGCAAGGCTGCAGGGCGTGGCAGCAGACCAATTCGTCCCTTCCCCCTTTAAGAGCTGGTCGGCGCCACGGGGTCTGCTGTCAGTCCAAAAATGACCGCACCCGCGCTGCGCCCCGCCTGGGCGCTATCCCTCTGGACCGCCGGCTTAGCGCCTAAAGATAGGAGTGGAACGCCTCTTTTAGCGCTCCACCAATCTCTTAGGGCGAAGTCACTGAATTTCCGGCAACGGGGCGCTACTTTGGGGCGGGCGCTAACTTTGGGCGGGCGCTAAGGTTAGCGCCCCAAAACTGTCTATACTGAAATTCTAGCCCATAATTTTTTTTAAAGTTTCTTAAAAATTGTAATTTACATCATTATGGAGAAATTTGACACTCAACAAAATTTAAATTCCTTTTTTCAGGACCATGATGTTGTGTTACACCTAAACCAACAATGCCTAACTTTTAATAGGGTACTTAACAGCGATATTACCACAGAAAAGCCTAAGTTTTCGTCAGTTCCACTGACTTCACTGATTTCACTGATTGCCGGATATGGGCGGGGGGGGGTGCACAGCGCAGCCAGTGTCGGAGCAGTGAATGACTGGCCGCATCTTCAGAATTTCTGCATTTAGAAGTGCATGCGCAACTTCCTGAAGCTCCAAAGGGGTAATAACAGCGAACACTGTTAGTTCGCTGTTATTATCCACCGCAAATTCTGGGCCATGACATATTTTTCTCTCTTAGTCCTCACCGGCATCAATAGCTTGATGATTTCAACGCTAATCGTTTTATAGTCATTTGACCCCTGTACTTCTGTATGACAGATGGCATCCTAGTTACTTACATGGCGCAGCTGGTAATAACCTGGGGGAAGTAGATAGAAATGTCCTGAGTCAATCAACCACCTTCAACACTCGAGACGAAATTCCACAATTATGAAAGGTCCAGCATCACCAAGCAGGTCATTCTATCCATTAGACAAACCTCCTCTCACTGTTCTCAAGAAATCTAATGAAAGGACCTATAAAAGGTTCACATGGCAGCACGGTGGCATAGTGGTCAGCACTGTTGCCTCACAGCGCCAGGGACCCGGGTTCGAATCCGGCCTCGGGTGACTGTCTGTGTGGAGTTTGCACATTCTCCCCGTGTTTGTGTGGGTTTCCTCCGGGTGCTCCGGTTTCCTCCCACAGTCCAAAGATGTGCGGGTTAGGTTGATTGGCTATGATAAATTGACCCTTAGTGTTAGTGGGGTTACGGGGATAGGGGTGGGATATGTGTTGATGTAGGGGTTACGGGGATCGGGTGGGATATGTGTCGGTGCAGGCTCGATGGGCCGAAATGGCCTCTCTCTGCACTGTGGGGTTTCTGTGATTTCTGTGATTTCACAGTTAAGTTAATATTCCTTGCCCAGTAAATGGTGAATCACTCGCACTAGCAGTCCTGAAAATCACATACCTCAGTAGTTATCTTGGCTTCCTAATTCACAATGCATAAATATGCACTGGATCTCACCCGTCTGCCTTGTTCAGTGTAGGTGGTGGAGCAGAGTAATAGAAAAATATATGCAGTATTGTTAAAAATATTCATGTCTTTCTATTTTTAAATACAGAAACAACCAACAAGACGTCACAGTCTGGATTTATCAAAATATAAACCTACATTAGCATCAATTAAAAGTGTAGAGGATGACAAAGAGCTAGATGAAATTACAGAAATGTCCATGAAGTTCTCAACTGGTCAGGTACTTACAGATCTGCCCAAAATTGGGGCTACACCTGATGACGTCAACCGTGAAGAGAGCAACCAGCAGGAAGGGGTCAGTGAGCCATGTGTCTTAAAAGTTGAAGGGTCGGGACAGGTGTGCAGTGATTTTGTACACAGCGCAATGGCGTTTATTTGTACCCTGGGTGTGATTTTGGTGTTTTTTCTCCTTTGGTGAAGGTTGATTTATTCAGGGTGTCTCGATCTACTGCCTCGGGTCATCAAGCAAAATTGGTATCACCAACGATAATTAGAGACGGCACATTGAAATGCCTGGACATCCGATCACGGCCGGAAACGTGCACGCACTTAAAAAAAAATTCTTGGGATGTGGGCGCCGCTGGCAAGGCCAGCATTTATTGCAATTCTTAATTGCCCTTGAGAAGGTGGTGGTGAGCTGCCTTCTTGAACCACTGTAGTCCATCTGGCGAAGGTACTCCCACAGTGCTGTTAGGGAGGGATTTCCAGGATTTTGACCCAGTGATGATGAAGGAACGGTGATATATTTCCAAGTCAAGATGGTGTGTGACTTGAAGGGGAACTTGGAGGTGATGGTGTTCCGATGGGCCTGCTGCCCTTGTCCTTCTGGGTGGTAGAGATTGCGGCTTTGGGAGGTGCTGTCGAAGAAGCCTTGGCGAGTTGCTACAGTGCATCTTCTAGATGGCACACACTGCAGCCACGGTGCTCCAGTGGTGGAGGGAGTCAATGTTTTAAGGTGATGGGTGGGGTGCCAATCAAGCGGGCTGCTTTGTCTTGGATGGTGTTGAAGCACTTGAGTGTAGTTGGAGCTGCACTCATCCAGGCAAGTAGAGAGTATTCCATCACACTCCTGCCTTGTGCCTTGTAGATGGTGGAAAGGCTTTGGGGAGTCAGGAGGTGAGTCACTCGTAGCAGCATACCCATCTTCTGACCTGCTCTTGTAGCCACTATATTTATGTGCTTGGTCCAGTTAAGTTTCTGGTCAATAGCGACCCCCAGGATGTTGATGCTGGGGGATTTGGCGATGGTAATGCCATTGAATGTCATGGGGAGGTGGTTAGACTCTCTTGTTGGAGATAGTCATTGCCTGGCACTTGTGTGGCGTGAATGTTACTTGCCACTTATTAGCCCAAGCCTGAATGTCATCCAGGTCTTGCTGCATGCGGGCATGGACTGCTTCATTATCTGAGGAGTTGTGAATGGAACTGAACACTGTGCAATCATCAGCGAACATCCCCACTTCTGACCTTATGATGGAGGGAAGGTCATTGATGAAGCAGCTGAAGATGGTTGGGCCTAGAACACTGCCTTGAGGAACTCCTGCAGCGATGTCCTGGGGACGAGATGGTTGGCCTCCAACAACCATCACCATCTTCAATTGTGCTAAGTATGACTCCAGCCAGTGGAGAGTTTTTCCCAATTCCCACTGATTTCAATTTTACTAGGGCTCCTTGATGCCAAGGGCAGTTACTCTCACCTCACCTCCGAAATTCAGCTCTTTTGGCCATGTTTGGACCAAGGTTGAAATGAAGTCTGGAGCTGAGTGGTCCTGGCGGAACCCAAACTGAGCATCGGTGAGCAGGTTATTGGTAAGTGTCGCTTGCTAGCACTGTTGATGACTCCGTCCATCATTTTGCTGATGATTGAGAGTAGTGATGGGGCGGTAATTGGCCGGGTTGGATTTGTCCTGCTTTTTATGGACAGGGCATACCTGGGCAGTTTGCCACATTGTTGGGTAGATGCCAGTGTTGTAGCTGTACTGCAACCGCTTGGCTTGAGGCACAGCTAGTTCTGGAGCACAGGCCTTCACCATGACAGCTGGGATGTTGTAGGGACCCACAGCCTTTGCTGTATCCAGTGCACTCAGCCGTTTCTTGATATCACGTGGGGTGAATCTAATTGACTGAAGACTGGCTGCTGTGATGGTGGGGACCTCAGGAGGAGGCCGAGATGGATCATCCACTTGGCACTTCTGGCTGAAAAGGCTGCAAACTCTTCAACTCTTCAGTGGCGTGCTGGACTCCACCATCATAGAGGATGGGGATGTTTATGGAGTCTCCTCCTCCTGTTAGTTGTTTAATTGTCCAAAACTTTGATCTAATCTGTTGGTTGTGGGATCGCTTAGCTCTGTCTACAGCGTGCTGCTTCCGCTGTTTAGCATGCATGTAGTCCTGTGTTGCAGCTTCACCAGGTTGGCACCTCATTTTTAGGTACACCTGGTGCTGCTCCTGGCATGCTCTTCTACACTC
This sequence comes from Somniosus microcephalus, assembly GCF_052327205.1. NCBI lineage: Eukaryota > Metazoa > Chordata > Chondrichthyes > Squaliformes > Somniosidae > Somniosus > Somniosus microcephalus. Next base: position 176,186,192 of record NC_140990.1, on the reverse strand, counting down.
CTTATTGCACCAGGATTCGTCCCCTGGCTTGATGGTAATGGTAGAGTGAGGGATATGCCAGCCATGAGGTTACAGATTGTGGTGGAATACAATTCTGCTGCTGCTGATGGCCCACAGCACCTCATGGATGCCCAGTTTTGAGCTGCTAGATCTGTACTGAACCTATCCCATTTAGCACGGTGGTAGTGCCACACAACACGATGGAGTGTGTCCTCAGTGTGAAGACGCGATTTTGTCTCCACAGGACAGTGCGTTGGTCATTTCTACCAATACTGTCATAGACAGATGCATCTGCGACAGATAGATTGGTGAGGATGAGGTCAAGTAGGTTTTTCTCAGCACCTGCCGCAGTCTCAGTCTGGCAGCTATGTCCTTCAGGACTCGACCAGCTCCGTCAGTAGTGGTGCTACCGAGCCATTCTTGGTGATGGACATTGACCACCCAGAATACATTCAGTGCCCTTGCTACCCTCAGTGATTATTCAAAGTGGTGTTCAACATGGAGGAGTACTGATTCATCAGCTGAGGGCAGGCAGTAGGTAGTGATCAGCAGGAGGCTTCCTTGCCCATGCTTTACCTGAAGCCATGAGACTTCATGGGGAGTCCGGAGTCAATGTTGAGAACTCCCAGGGCCACTCCCTCCCGACTGTATACCACTGTGCCACTACCTCTGGTGGGTCTGTCCTGCCAGTGGAACAGGACGTACCCAGGGATGGTGGGGAGGGATTGGAGGACATTGGTTGAAAGGTATGATTCTGTGAGTATGACTATGTCAGGCTGCTGCTTGACTAGTCTGTGGGACAACTCTCCCTATTTTGTGCCTTTGTCATGTCCGAAGCCGATGCCTAGGACAATTCCGGGTGGTCCGTTCAGTTTTATTCTTATTATTGTTTTTTGTTTGGTACAACTGAGTGGCTTGGTAGGCCATTTCAGACAGCACTTAAGAGCCAACCACAATGCTGTGGTCTGGAGTCCAGGTAAGGACGGCAGATTTCCTTCCCTAAAGGACATTAGCGAACCAGATGGGTTTTTACGACAATCGGGTAGTTTCATGGTCACCATTACTAATACTAGTAATTTATTCCAGATTATTTAATTAACTGAATTTAAATTCCCCAGCTGCCATGCTGGGAACTCACGTCTCCGGATCTTTAGTCCAGGCCTCTGGATCACTAGTCCAGTAACATAACCACTATGCTACCGTACCCTGTGCACTCCACCATACCACTGCTCACACCTGTTGTAATTAACTCAGTTAGCACATAATATTTGTGCTGCCTGATCATTATCCTGAGTGAGACGTACAGCTAGCGCTACCTGCACTACTTATTGGCTGCATGCCTGTAGGGTGGACTGGATTTCGGGCATCTATGACGCCGCTTAAAGGCAGCCAGCTGCTCTTAAAGGAGATATTTAAACTGTAAGTGTAGGAATAGACTGGATGTTAGGTGATTCTTCAAAGCAGAGAGAGTTGCTGTAGCCCAGGAATGTGGCAGAAAAAGGCAGGTGGATCCCAGGGTTGCAGTCCAGAAACCACGCTTGCACCAAGTCCCATTGACCTATCACCCCTGTGCTCAATAACCAGGTGATCTCAAAGCTGATCTTTTTATAGTCACTTGATCCCTGTACATTGTATGAAAGATAGCATCTTAGTTACTTGCGTGGTACAGTTGGTAATAACCTGAGAGAGTAGATAGAAATGTCCCGAGTCAATCAACTACCTTCAACACTCAAGAGACAAAACTCCGAAACTATGAAGGGCCCAACATCAACATTCTATCCATTAGACAAACCTCCTCTCGCCACTCTCAAGAAATCTAATGAAAGGATTTATAAAAGGTCCATGTGTTCACAGTTAACATTCCTTGCCCAGTAAATGGTGAATCATTCCCGTTGACAATCGTGAAAATCACATGGCTCAGCCCTGGCTTCCTAATTCATGGTGCATAATTATGCACTACATCTCACTTGTCTGTCCCCCTACCCCTCTGGCATCTTCTCATCCTTTTAAGCATTGCACCTTGTTCTACCCCTCATCTCTCCTTTAAAATCCTCGCTCTCTACTGTCCACCCAAGTACCACACCAACTTTTTCACTGCGATAACTCACTGCGTTCCTCCCTCAGTCTCTGCATCAAGTGACTTCAACCTCCCGCTCAGCTCATCATGCTCTCCCTCCTGAGTTCATTGCCCTTCTATCCTCCCTTAATCTCTCCATCCATATAAAGTCCCCTACCCATATTCATGACCACCCCCTCAACCTTACCCTCTCACAAGGCCTTTCTCTCACTTTGTGCCAATCACGGATAAGGCCATCTCTGATCACTTCCTTGTATTCCTCTCCACTCACATCGCCCTTCCCCTTCCCAACCCCACTTCCTTCTGTGTCCACCCCTATAAAAAAACTCTCACCCAAGTCACTTACAACAGCACTTTAAAATTCCCAATTGTCTTGCCTGTGGCCCTCTATTCACAATAGTTCTGGTTACCTGCTCAATCGCACCCTCACCTTCATCCTTGTCCCCATTAAAACCATTACTCTCTCCCACCCTGGCCATTCCCCCGGTACGGCCCTCATCTCCGCTCCTTTAAGTCCAACGAACGCAGACTTAAATGCTTGTGGCAGACAACTGGTTTAGCCATTCATCACCAGATCTGGCTGGACCACATAAAGCACCGAAGGGTTCTGTTCTCTTCTGCCAAAACTGCTTACTATTCCAGGATCATCCTGGAATGCAAATATAATCCCCGGCTTTTCTTCTCCACTACAAACCGTCTTCTTAAACCCCTCTCCCCTGCCTCCTCCACCCTCAGCTCCAATAACAAGGGCAAGAGCTCATGGACTTCTTTGTCACTAAGATTGAGATAATCCGTTCAGCTGCCTCTGCCGCTTCCCTCCCTTCCCCTAGCCTACCCCTAAGATTCCAAGCCCTAGCCCTGAACTTGCATCTTTCTCTAGTATCTCTCCTCTCTCCCCTCATGCCCTCTCCGAACTCACCTTGTCCATGAGACCCACCTTCTGCTCCCTCAACCCTATTTTCTAAACTGCTGACCAACCAACTTTCCTTCCTGGCCCCCATGTTAGCTGATGTTGTTAACGGTTCCCTCTCCTCAGGGACCGTCCCCCTCCCTTTCAAATATGCAGTCATCCCCTGCCTCCTCAAAAAGCAAACTACCACCACATCTCCAAGCACCCCTTCCTCTCCAAAGTCCCTGAACATGTGGTCACCTCCCAAATCCATGCCCACCTTTCCCGCAACTACGTTTGAAACCTTCCAATCGGGTTTCTGCCCGCCACAGTACTGAAATGGCTCTTATCAAAGTCACAAATTACATCTATTTGACTATGACCATGGAAAACTATCCCTCCTGATCCTTCTCAACCCTGTCTGCTGACTTTGACATGGTTGACCACACCATCCCCCTCAACATCTCTCCTCTATCGACCAGCTGGGTGGGATTGCCCTCGCCTGGTTCCATTCTCACCTGTCCAGTTGTAGCCAGAGAATCATGTACAACGGCTTCTCTTCCTGCTCCCGCACCATTAACTCTGGAGTCCCCGAAGAATCTATCCTTGGTCCACTCCTATTTCTCATCTATATGCTGTCCCTCACCAACATCATCTGAAAACTTAACATCAAGTTCTACACGTACGCTGATGACACCTTGCTCTACCTCACCACCACCACGACCCCTCCACAGTCTCTGATCTGTCACGCTACTTGTCCAACATCCAGTACTGGATGAACAGAAACTGCCTCCAACTAAATATTGGGAAGACCAAAGTCATTGTTTTTGGTTCCCACGACAAACTCCATTCCCTAGCCACCAACTCCACCCCTCTCCCTGGTCATTGTCTGAGGCTCAACCAGACTCGTTCGCAACCCTGATGTCATGTCTGACGACGAGATGAGTTTCTGACCACATATCGACTCCATCACCAAGACGGCCTTATTCCACCTCTGGAACATTGCCCCTCTCCGCCCCTCCCTCAGCTCATCTGCTGCTGAAACCCTCATCCATGCCTTTGTTACCTCTAGACTTGATTGTTCCAATGCTTTCCTGGCCGGCCTCGCATTTTCCACCCTCCATAAACTTCAGCTCAACCAAAACTGCTGCGCGTATCCAAACTAGCACCAAGTCCCATCCATCCATCACCCTGTGCTCATTGACTCCCGGTCCGGCAACACCTCGATTTAAAAATTCTCATTGTTGTCTTCAAATCCCTGCATGGCCTCGCGCATCCTTATCTCTGTAACCTTCTCCAGCCCTACAACCTTCTGAGTTTCGCTGCGCTCCTTCAATTCTGGCCTCTTATGCTCCCCAATTTTAATCGCTCCACCATCGGCAGCCCAGCCTTCAGATGTGTAGGACCTAAACTCTTGAATTCCTCCCTGAAGCTCTCCACCTCTCTCTCCTCCTTAAAGATGCTCCTTAAAACCTACCTCTTGTCACCCGTCCTATTATCTCGGTGTCGAACTTTGTTTGATAACGCACTTGCGAAGCAACTTGGGACATTTTACTACATTAAAGGTGGTATATAAATGCATGTTGTTGTTGTCGGATGTAGGGGGGCATCTTTTAACCGGTTTACGGTAATTTGCCTGGTCAGGCAGCTTTGCCTGCACTCTGACCAATTCCAACCTTTTACCTGGTTTACAGTAATTTACCTGGTCAGCAGCCTTTGCCTGCTACCCTTAAACCAATTTCCAAACAGCGGTTTCGAATCGCTAACCCCACCTTCCAGTTCTGACTGGAGGAACTTATAATTAATGATATATTAAAAACGGACAAGTGGTTTTGATGTGAGAAAGTCAACTTTATTTAAACTAAAGAAACTATAATCAAATTTTAAACGATACCACACGAACACAGTAATTACAGTAAAATTGCTTAAATGGGGGAAGGCAGATGGCAAAAATGAGGGATTAATGGCTACAATGTTGATGAAACAATCTTAGCAATATCCCCTAAATTACCACCCCCTAACTCCTTCCTAGGTTGCCTTGCTGAGGAGTCAGAAAACCTGCTCACCTGTGGTCCAAAAGTTCCAATATGCAAGAGAAGAACCATGATTTTGTATTTTTGTATTTTCTTTTGCAAAAAGAAAATACATGGAAAAAGTGGAGTCACACTATCATAGCTCAGATTCGTGAAGGATGTGGAGTGGACTACAATCTATTACAGACTACAAAGGGAAACCCAACTGTGTCATGCCCAGCAATGCCTCTCTCCCGGATGAGCTTAACACTTTTTACGCCCGGTTTGAGGCCAACAACAACTGGCCTGTTACAAGGGCACCCGCAGCTCAGGACGACCGGGTCTTCTCAATCTCCATGGCTGACGTGAGCAAGACCTTTAAGAGAGTGAACACCCACAAAGCACCTGGTCCAGATGGAATCCCTGGGCATGTCCTTAGAGCAAACGCTGACCAGCTGGCAGGCATGTTTACGGATATATTCAACCGTTCACTGTACGAGTCTGTAGTCCCCACCCACTTCAAGATGACATCGGTTATTCCAGTCCCCAAAAAAACTAATGTAACCTGTTTTAACGACTACCGCCCCATAGCACTCACTTCTGTCATCATGAAGTGCTTTGAGAGGCTGGTCAAAACCCACATCAACTCGTTACTACCTGACACACTGGACCCATTCCAATTTGCCTACTGCCCAAACAGATCTAGGGATGATGCCATCGCCACTGTACTGCACACTGCCTTATCACACCTGGATAAGAGGAACACCTATGTGAGAATGTTGTTCATTGATTATAGTTCAGCATTCAATACCATTATCCCCTCCAAGCTTGTCAACAAGCTCAGTGAGCTAGGACTTAACACCTCCCTATGCGACTGGATCCTGGACTTCCTGACGGGAAGGCCCCAGGTGGTGAAAATAGGCAGAAACACCTCCTCCACACTGATCCTGAACACGGGAGCTCCCAAGGGTTGTGTGCTCAGCCCCCTTCTGTACTCCCTGTTTACTCACGATTGCGTGGCCACGCACAACTTCAACTCCATCATCAAGTTTGCTGATGACACTACCGTTGTAGGCCTGATCACAGATGGTGACAAGACAGGCTACAGGGAGGAGGTAAGAGCCCTAGGAGAATGGTGCAAGTACAACAACCTCTCCCTCAACATCAGCAAAACAAAGGAGATGATCGTGGACTACAGGAAGCGGCAGGGGGAGGGACACACCCCAATCTACATCGAAGGGGCTGAGGTGGAGAGGGTCAGCAGCTTCAAATTCCTGGGTGTATTCATTATGGAGGACTTAACGTGGTCCCATCACATCGACGTTGTAACAAAGAAGGCATGCCAATGCCTGTTCTTCCTCAGGAGACTGAAGAAATTTGGAATGGCCCCCCAGATTCTCACCAACTTCTACCGGTGCACCATCGAGAGTATCCTGTCCGGCTGCATCACTACCTGGTATGGCAACTGCACCGCCACAGACCGCAAGGCTCTACAGATGGTAGTGAAAGCTGCACAACACACTATAGGAATTAAACTACCTGCTGTGCAGGATATCTACCCCGAGAGGTGCCGGGGGAAGGCCCTGAGAATCATTATAGATGCGAGTCACCCCAGCACCCCAGCCACAACCTCTTCGCCCTGCTCCCGTCCGGTAAGAGATACCGAAGCATACGGTCTCGTACCAACAGGTTTTGAAACAGCTTCTACCCCCAGGCCATAAGACTCATGAACGATTAATTTATTATTATTTATTACTGTTGTTTTATTTATTATTACTGTCTTTCTATTAGTATTTCTATTAGTATTTTTATCATTGTTATGCTATATTTATTCCAATGTTGGGAGGACTCGTAAAAATCAACATTTCATTGTGCAGTACACACGTCTGCTGCATATATGACAAATAAAATTGAATTGAATTGAATTGAATTGATTGGCTGACCCAAATGAGTTTGAGTGGTTTAATGTGTCTGCACTCTGGGGCCGAAGTGTACCCGCCCACATCTGGAGTTCACCTGGGCTAAAACAAAAGGGAATCCAACTGCCCTATTGTTCCGAGAGATGGGTGATTCAAACCCATCCATACTGATCTGTCCCCTATCAAAGTCCTTTTTCTGGGGTTTAGATGTATCCATTGTGTGTAAGTGGTGTTGAAATGGAGCTAGATTGCTGTGTAAACAGAGCCGATTGTTCTGCGGTTTAGTTCAAGTGGGTTAATCCCTTAAGTCAATAAACAAACATCGATTGCTTCTGAGAAGGGAACTCCCTTTGATTGGCAGGTCTGACTGCCACTGTATTTGATCCTCCCACTTTTTCACAGACATACTCCACCAGCTGCGAGCTGCTTTCTTTTGTCTTTTGGCCATGCTTTCTGACGGCCATTTTCAAACCTCTTTGAAATATACACAGTTCGAAACTCAGAGGTACCATTTTTAATAAAACGTACTGTCTTAGATCCTGATGTTGCCCAAGTGCTGCTCTGCCCAACACAGCCTTTCACGATTCTGGGTATGTTTTAAAAACACTGTCCTACCCAGAGGCAATTCAAAAAACATAATTCTTCATCCACGATGTGGACCAATATTTCCCGACCTTCAGGGAAAATAGGGGAATTTTGTGAACCCCTACATTCCCCCCTTTTGATACTTCCAACTTGATTGTAGTATCCACTCAAAGGAGTGAGCAAAATTTCTGATCCCCCGACAAACAACCATCCCCTGTATTTACCTAATAGTTACCTACAACTGACCCCCGTCCCATCTATTCCCCTCAAATTCGAGAAAAAAACCGCGGTACAGTAGGCATCTTACAGATACATCAATTTACAACAAGGGTCTCATACCCCTGCATCACTTGTTACATTACAACTTATTACAAAATGTTGCAATCTTAGTCATACAATGTAATCAAAATGATCCCAAGCACGGAGAGGGCCCTACGCCTCTGCTCAACTTGGAGTTGTCACAAAATGATCCCAAGCATGGAGAGGATCCTACGCCTCTGCTCAACTTGGGGCTGTAACACAAAATACAAAAAAAACTTGAACAACATGCTTAAACAAACCCCGACCATCACATGCCAATGATGGGTCACGAAATTCGAGTGGGTATTGCTCCTCCCACTCAGGCAGTAAATGTTCCTTCCACCCCCCTTGAATGGTCTTGGACTTTTAAAACATGCAGAATGGATTTACAGACCAGCCTGCTCCGCCAGCCCCGAGCTGTTACCTTGTCCCTTTGTGGAGGCGGGGTACCCCTCATTTTTAAATTTACCTTGGCACAGACCGAGACCGGGGAGTATGGGATCATGACTCCCAGTCCCTCCCCCTCCCGTCTTCCCTCGACTGGCTGCAGAAAATGATGGGTGCCTGTGTGGCGGCTCTCCCTGGCCCCACACTCAAATGTGGATCCCAGATCCGGCCACCCACTCATCCTCCCCAGCCACACTTACACTCTAACTTTGCCCATGGGCCCCTGGGGGAGTTCCTTCCTTCCCCAAACGCACCCACGCGACTCTTGGGTCTCCCCCTCCCCTTTACAATCTTTCCCGGGCCGTCACCACCCACTCCCGGGGAACGCGTCCCTATCTGACAAGGCGCCCGCGCTTCCCCACCATGACTCCTCAACAGCGAGGTCTGCCGCAAGTGAACTTCGGTCAGGATAGTGCTGGGTTGGGGGCTGTGCCCCACCCAGCTGGGGCCACCTCTTCCACGTAGGAGGAGTAGGCAAGTTCCTCCGGACCCTGTCCGGTTTCTCCCGAAGGTCGCTGCGGGGTTTCCCTCTGGATTTGTCCAGTGGCGAGGTGATCTCCAACATTCTGTATCCTTATCTTCATTCGATGCCCAGCACGGGCTGGGCGAACAGGGCTGCTTCTTCTTCCACTCTCCTGCAAAAGAACTTAAAAGGACATGCAGCCAGGTCTCTGACTGACCTGCTGCCTTAGGTGGAGACATGGTCGGGTCCCTCGACCTCAGACCAAAAATACAAACATTTGGCACACTTATAAACTTAAACTTAAACCACAACAGTTAATTCTAAACTTACAATTTACACCTTAAAGCAAGCTATATACACACATAGCCATAATACAAATGCCGCCCGTCTCCAGACGGCCAGGCTAATCTCTGGCACTGTCGCAGATTACTGCTGGCTGCAGCGAAGCTGGACTGCCTCCTGCCTCTGGTCCCTCGCAGCTTATGGCCGGTGGTTGGGGACCTCTGTTCTTTGGCTTCTCCCTGGTTCGGGAGACCGCCTTCCTCCACTGTAAAGTGGGTGACCATCTTGTCTCGGGCTTGCGGACCCGCTGAGACCTTCTGAGGGGCGTCTCTGTGGGGGAAACTTTGGCTGGCGGACCCTGAGCTTGGGTCACAGTCCTAGCTGGCTGGGAACCTTCTCCCCCTGATGCAAACATCCCAGACTGTATAAGATACCTGGCAGGTACTCCGGGTTTGTCTGCTTTTCCCTGCCCACTCCTGTGCTGGGGGCAGGTATTCCCTCACCACCCGCTGCTGGTGGCTGGAAATCTTCCCATGTGCAAAACCTGTTACCAGCTCCCCTGCAAGAGGAATTGCTATCCCTGCCTCCCCAGGGTCCCACATCATGGGGGGGACCACTCTAGAAGCAGGCTGGGAAGCTGGTCCCTTTAAACAGGCAACTGTGCCTGCGCGAATCTCCTCCCCCAAGTCCCTCAGCAGAGGCTGTGAAGCCTCTGTCTTCAAACAGGCGATTGCGCCTGCGCAAACCTCCTGAAAAAGAGCCGCTGTGGTTCCGCCGGCAACTGCGCCTGCGCGAACTTCCTCCTCGGAGTCCCGCGGCAGAGGCTATGAAGCCTCTGGCTTCAAACAGGCGATTGCGCCTGCGCAGGAAAACTTAGAAAGAGCCGCTGGGGTCCCACAGGCAACTGCGCCTGCGTGAACAATTTCTTTAAAGGGCTGGGGACCTGCTATACTAGCACAGGCAACCGCGCCTGTGCGTTCCTCCTGTTGGCAAAACTCTTTCTTTGGGTTTACCTTGAAACCCCCTTTCCTAAGCAGCTCCAGCAGTTCGGCTAATAGTGTGCTATGCTCCTCTCCGGAATCGGTGAACAGGAGCAGGTCATCCACGTATTGAACCCACTGTGTGGGCTGGCTGAAATCTTTTAAACTATACTTCATGCATTGGTGGAAGATGCTGGGGCTGTTGTGGAAACCCTGTTGCAGACAGGTCCAGGTATACTGCTGTCCCTTAAAGGTGAAGGCAAGCTTATACTGATCCTCTCTCCTTAAAGGGATGGACCAAAACCCGTTAGAAATGTCCAGCACCGTGAAAAAGGTTGCAGATGCTGGAATACTTCCTATCAGGTCGGCAACTGCTGCCACCGTGGGTGCACAGGCTGGGATATTGCTGTTAAGCACCCGATAGTCAACCGTGGCTCTCCATGTTTTGTCTGGTTTTCTGACTGGCCAAAGCGGAGAGTTAACATGAGTGGCTATGGGCCTCAACACTCCCTGCTGCACCAAAGAGGACATGGCTGCCTCCATGTCAGGTTCTGCCTCCTTGGGGAAATTATACTGCTTTTGGGGCCAGGCCATGGGGTCCCCATCCACTCTATCCTCGAACCCTGTGACCCTCCAGCAGTCGTGTTTATGCGTGGCAAACGCAGCTAGATTAGCCTGCACGACTGTCTGGAAATCCCCCGGTACACCCTCGACCATGAGCTCGAGGTCGTAACCCTCTTTAGGCTTCACAGTGCACAGGGTCCCCTTTCCCTCCTTGCCTGGGATGACCACTACACCCTCTTCCCTGTCTGTGCTAGCCCCCCAGAGGCAATGGTTGTGAAGATCCATGAGGATCCCATGGCTCACCATGAAGTCGGCCCCTAGGATCCTCTTTCCTTTCTCCTGATACCACGTTGCCAGGATGCACGTCCACTCAGTCTGGAGCATGCCCAGACGGACTGGAGTATACCCCCACCTGCTCCTGACCGGTGAATCCCGATAGTATGTAGGGAACCCCGTTAGACAGAGGTGAGGTGGTGGGATTATACATATGGATCACAGTGCATGATGCCCCGTATCCAATAGATAAGTCCCTTTAACCTTCTCTACCTCCATCTGTACGAGCGGTCTCTTCCATTCATCGTACTGGAGATTACACAGATGGACAGGCTGCGCGGGTTCCAGTCATAGTGGGGAGGCAGAGGCGGGCGAGGGGGCTGCAGCACCACTGATGGCTGCTACCTTTACTTGGTTGGTCAGGAGAGACCGCATTGCTTCCAGTAGCGACTCGACTGAGGCAGGGGAAATTCCTGTCTCTACCCTTTGAGTTGGGGCTGCGGGGGTCCCGGCTTTATCATTCACGGGCGGACCGTACCTCCGTTGTCGGAGGGGGTACACTGGTCCTGGTCCCCGCCTGCCTAGTGGGACCTGCTGGCGTTCTCCTACCACCCCTTCTGGCTGCCAGAGTTCCTCAAAACTCGGAGGTGTGGGCTGCTGCCTTGGGATCTCTAATTCCCTGGCCAACCTTTCCCTGGGTGTTGCCTGTGGGGTGGTTTTGCTTAGGTTGCCAGTAAATTCCGGCTGGCCTGCCTTCGGGCTGATCAGACAACTCATCCCCTTTGCTGCTTTTAAAGCCATGTTAAGGCTTTCTATCTCTGCCTACAGGGGCCATGATCTGCTTCCTCAAACCTTTGGTCACAGGTCAGCTTATAAGCTGCCTTTACCTCCCTAACCATTTCCTCCTGCTCTGTTACTTCTGAGGTGAGGCGGGCATTCTCTTCCCGCAGTCTCATCTCGTTACCCTTTGCTTCAGTAAACTGGCACTTTAGGAACTCTATCTCGTGCCTCGCATGGCTTTTGCCCTTACTAGCTTCGTGGGTGAGGTGTGCGATTTCTTCCTGTAACCTCATCTCACTGTCCCTCGCCTCTGTGACTTCCTGCACAAGGCGCTCTATAAATGCCTGGCATTTCACGACCTCTAGTGTGAGGCATGCATTCTCTTCCCGCACCCTCATCCCAATATCTCTGGCCTCGTTCACCTCTCTTATGAGGCGTTCTACCTCCGCCTGGCATTTTTCAAGCTGGGACTCCTGATTCTTGGCCTCTTTAACCTCCTCCTGCACCCTCATCTCACCCTTCTTAACCCAGCCATCTATACCATGATAGGTCAGCCTACATGCTGCCGCTAACATCTGCAGGGCTACCCACATATTGAAAATTAGAGAAACAAGAGCTGATGCTTTCTCCAGATCCAGACCACTTATATCAAGAACTGCCTCCAGTCCTGCCGCGGTCACCAATTTGTAGGGGGCATCTTTTAACTGGTTTACGGTAATTTGCCTGGTGAGGCAGCTTTGCCTGCACTCTGACCAATTCCAACCTTTTACCTGGTTTACGGTAATTTACCTGGTCAGCAGCCTTTGCCTGCTACCCTTAAACCAATTTCCAAACAGCGGTTTCGAATCGCTAACCCCACCTTCCAGTTCTGACTGGAGGAACTTATAATTAATGATATATTAAAATCGGACAAGTGGTTTTGATGTGAGAAAGTCAACTTTATTTAAACTAAAGAAACTATAATCAAATTTTAAACTATACCACACAAACACAGTAATTACAGTAAAATTGCTTAAATGGGGGAAGGCAGATGGCAAAAACAAGGGATTAATGGCTACAATGTTGATGAAACAATCTTAGCAATATCCCCTAAATTACCACCCCCTAACTCCTTCCTAGGTTGCCTTGCTGAGGAGTCAGAAAACCTGCTCACCTGTGGTCCAGCGAAGTAAGAGAGATAGCTTCTTCAGAAGCTATCTTTATATCCTGCCAACTCCTGTTGTTTGGCGCTGAAAAAATAAAAGGGTCTGTGTGCAAAATTCGCGCCCAAAAGTTCCAATATGCAAGAGAAGGACCGTGATTGGCTGACCCAAATGGGATTGAGTGGTTTAATGTGTCTGCACTCTGGGGCCGAAGTGTACCCGCCCACATCCGGAGTTCACCTGGGCTAAAACAAAAGGGAATCCAACTGCCCTATTGTTCTGAGTGATGGGTGATTCAAACCCATCCATACTGATCTGTCCCCTATCAAAGTCCTCATTCCGGGGTTTAGATGTATCCATTGTGTGTAAGTGGTGTTGAAATGGGGCTAGATTGCTGTGTAAACAGAGCCGATTGTTCTGCGGTTTAGTTCAAGTGAGTTAATCCCTTAAGTCAATAAACAAACATCGATTGCTTCTGAGAAGGGAACTCCCTTTGATTGGCAGGTCTGACTGCCACTGTATTTGATCCTCCCACTTTTTCACAGACATACTCCACCAGCTGCAAGCTGCTTTCTTTTGTATTTTGGCTATGCTTTCTGACAGCCATTTTCAAACCTCTTTGAAAAACACACAGTTCGAAACTCAGAGGTACCATTTTTAATAAAACGTACTGTCTTAGATCCTGATGTTGCCCAAGTGCTGCTCTGCCCAACACAGCCTTTCACGATTCTGGGTATGTTTTAAAAACACTGTCCTACCCAGAGGCAATTCAAAACACATAATTCTTCATCCACGATGTGGACCAATATTTCCCGATCTTCAGGGAAAATAGGGGAATTTTGCGAACCCCTACATGGAGGCACTGCTGTACAAAACGTGAGTTAGGCCACAGCTGGAATATTGTGTGCAGTTTTGGTCACCACATGATAGGAGGATGTGATTGCATTGGAGAGAGTGCAGAGGAGATTCACCAGGATGTTACCTGGGCTGGAGCGCTTCAGCTATGAAGAGAGACTGGGCAGGCTGGGGTTGTTTTCCTTAGAGCAGAGAAGGCTGAGGGGGGACCTGATTGAGGTGTACAAAATTATGAGGGGAATAGATAGGGTAGATAGAAAGGAACATTTCCCCTTGGTAGAGAGGTAAATAACCAGGGGGCATAGTTTCAAGGTAAGAGGCAGGAGGTTTAGAGGGGATTTGAGGAAAAACATTTTCACCCAGAGGGTGGTTGGAATCTGGAACTCACTGCCTGAAAGGGTGGTAGAGGCAGGACCTGTCACAATATTCAAGAAGCATTTAGATGAGCACTTGAAACGCCATAGCATACAAGGCTATGGGCCAAGTGCTGGAAAATGGGATTAGAATAGAGAGAGCTTGATGGCCGGTGTGGACACGATGGGCCAAAGGACATCTTTCTGTGCTGTATAACTCTATGACTATGACTGCCGAGTAATAGAAATATATATGCATCATTGCTAAAAATAATGCCGCCGACCGCAGTTTTTGACCTCATATCTTTCTATTTTTCAATACAGAAACATGTTGGAAGACGTTTTGGTCCGAAATTTGCAGAGAGATTTGAATTAACATCAATCGCAGGCTCAGACAATGACTCAGAACATGATGAAATCTCCAGACCATTCCTGGCTTATAAGGTTGCAGAACTGTCGAAAATTGGGACAATACTTGAAGTCAACCATGAAGAGACCCTCTGGGAGGAAGAGGTAAGTAACCCATGTGTAAAGTTGAGGGTTGGGACAGGTGTGTAGTGATTTTGTACATACACAGCGCAATGGAGTTTTATTTATACCCTGGGTGTGATTGTGGAGTTTTTCATCTTTTGGTGAAGGTTAATTTATTCAGGATGTCTCGATCTACTGCCTCAGGTCATCAAGCAACGTTGGTATCGCTAACGATAATTGGAGACGGCAGATCAAAACGCCTGGACATCTGATCATGCCTGAAAAGACACGCAGGGGGTGGGGCATGTATATCACACGCCTGTTGTAATTGAATCAGGCAACACATAATATTCATGCTGCCTGATCATTATCATGAGTCCTTGTTAACAGAGTTACATTCCTCCTTTTTGTCCTATTTAGACCTTTCGGAATTCTTTTCGGCCCTTGAACTGAAATTGTGCCCCATCATTTGCATCTAACCCATGGATGCCTATAATATCTAATTTCACCCCCACCCCCTTACTTTGGTCCAATGCTTATGGTTAAATCTAGCTACACTTTGGCTTCTTGCCCTGGAAGGCTGACACTTAAGAGTCAACTATGAAGTACGGTAAGAAGAATAAGGAGACCACGTATTCCTTAGCAAGTAAGTCTAAATGGGGTATTGAAACAAAGGGATCTAGGGGTACAGATATACTAATCACAAAAGAACTAAAAAGTAGTGAAGTTATATTAAACTTGTATAGATCCTAAGTTAGACCACACTTAGAATACTGTACACAGTTCTATTATAAAAAGGATGTAGAGGCATCAGAAAAGGTGCAAAAAGAACATTTACAAGAATTATATCAGAACTGAAAGTTTGTATGTCAGAAAAGATTGAACAGGCTGGGGCTGTTTACATTTTCTTTCCTAGAAAAGAGAAGGCTGAGGGGTGACCTGATGGCGGTTTTTAAGATTATAAAAAGGTTTGAAAGCGTAGAGTTTTTCCCACTTGTGGGGGAGACCAAAAGTAGGGGCCATAAATATAAGATACTCATTAATAAATCCAATAGGGAATTCAGGAGAAACTTGTTTATCCAGAGTAGTTAGAATGGGGAACTTGCTACCACAAGATGTAGCTGAGGCAAATAGCATTGATGCATTTAAAGGGAAGATAGACAAACACATGAGGGAGAACGGAATAGAAGGTTATGCTGATAGGAGTGAGATGAAGTGGTGGGAGGATGCTTATATCAAGCATCAACACCGGCATGCATCAGTTGCACCAAATGACCTGTTTCACTGTCTTGCATTCTAAGTAAAACTAGAACAACCCCGGTCCCAACTCGTAAAGAGAGCTCCCAAAAGCTGCTTCTGCCTGATCATTGCTGAAACCTTTTTGCTTATAAATACAGAAATTTCCAGCAAGAACTGGATCCACACTGGACTTGGAAAGCGACAAACCTCTAGGGGAACAACTTTCAAGTTCAGGGAATGACACACAACTTGATGTAACTGCAAAAATCTCCACACCATTCGTGGGTGATCCAGTACTTACAGATCTGCCCATAACTGGGACCATACCTGATGAAGTCAACCGTGAAGAGAGTGACCGGCAGGAAGGGGTCAGTGATGTGTATTAAAAGTCGAAGGCTCGGGCCAAATGCACAATGATTTTATACATACACAGTGCAATTGAGTTTATTTATACCCTGGGTGTGATTTTGGAGTTTTTCATCTTTTGGTGAAGGTTGATTTATTCAGGATGTCTCGATCTACTGCCTCAGGTCATCAAGCAACGTTGGTATCACTAACGATACTTAGAGACGGCAGATCGAAATGCCTGGACATCCGATCACGCCTGAAAACAGACACGCAAGGGGTGGGGCGTGCATATCACACTCCTGTTGTAATTGACTCAGGCAACACAATGTTCATAATAACAACAGAAAATGCTGGAAAAACTCAGCAGGCCAGGCAACATCCGTGGAGAGAAATTAGAGTCAACGTTTCAGGTCAAAACCCTTTATCAAGACTAAAGAGGCACAGGGAATGAAATAGATTAAGAGGCCAGGCTGGGAGAGAACAAAAGAGAAGAGACATTAAGAGGTATTCAAAACAAGACGAGATGGTGATAGGACCAGTGGAGACAAAAGACAGCTCTAGATTAGGTGTGAAATGCACTGGCAGAATGGGAGACAGCTGCCATGTGGGAGACAGAAAATAAAGGGAAAGTTGGGGGAGGAAACCAAAACAAAGGTGTGGATAAAAAATATAAGTAACAATGTAATGGGGCCGAGGTTATGATCTGAAATTGTTGAACACGATATTGAGTCCTGAAGGTTGTAAAGTGCCTAATCGGAAGATGAGGTGCTGTTCCTCGAGTTTACATTGAGCTTCCGTGGAACAATGCAAGAGGCCAAGGATGGTGAGGTCCGAGTGGGAATGGGGCGGTGAATTAAAATGACAGGCGACCGGAAGTTCGGGGTCACCCTTACGGACTGAACGGAGGTGTTCCGCAAAGCGGTCACCCAATCTGCGTTTGGTCTCCCCAATGTAGAGGAGACTGCATCGTGAGCAGCGAATACAGTATGCTAGATTGCAAGAAGTACAAGTAAATCGCTGTTTCACCTGGAAGGGGTGTTTGGGGCCCTGGACAGTGGGAAGGGGGGAGGTATAAGGGCAGGTGTTACATCTCCTGCACTTGCACGGGAAGGTGCCAGGCAAAGGGGAAGGGGTGCTGGGGGTGTCTCGGAGGAAGCGGTCCCTACGGAATGCTGAAAGGGGAGGGGAGGGGAAGATGCGTTTGGTGGTGGGATCACTTTGGAGGTGGCAGAATGACGGAGGATGATCCGTTGAATGTGGAGGCTGGTGGGGTGAAAGGTGAGGACAAGGGGAACCCTATCGTGGTTCCGGGAGGGAGGAGCAGGGGTGAGGGCAGAAGTGCGGGAGATAGAACGGACACGGTCGAGGGCCGTGTCAACCACGGTAGAGGGGAATCCTCGGTTGAGGAAAAAGGAAGACATGTCGGAAGCACTAGTGCGGAAGGTGGCATCGTCGGAGCAGATGCGGCGGAGACGGAGAAACTGGGAGAATGGAATAGAGTCCTTACAGGAGGTGGGGTGGGAGGAAGTGTAGTCCAGGTAGCTGTGGGAGTCAGTGGGCTTGTAGTGAATATTGGTCAATAACCTATCCACAGAGATGGAGACGGAGAAGTCGAGAAAGGGAAGAGAAGAGTCAGAGATGGACCATGTGAAGGTGAGGGAAGGGTGGAAATTGGAGGCAAAGTGAATGAAATTGTCTAGTTCAGGGCGAGAGCAGGAAATGGCACTGATACAGTCATCAATGTATCAGAAAAAGAGGTGAGGGAGGGGACCCGAGTAGGACTGGAACAAAGAGTGTTCCACATGTCCCACGAAAAGGCAAGCATAGCTAGGACCCATGCGAATACCCATAGCAACACCTTTGATTTGGAGGAAATGAGTGGAGTTAAAGGAGAAGTTGTTCAACGTGAGAGCAAGTTCAGCCAGGCGGAGGAGGGTAGTGGTGGATGGGGACTGGTCGGGCTTCTGTTCAAGGAAGAAGCGGAGCACCCTCAGGCCATCCTGGTGGGGGATGGAGGTGTAGAGGGATTGTACGTCCATGGTGAAAAGGAAGCGGTTGGGGCCAGGAAACTGGAAACTGTTAAAGTGGCAGAGGGCGTCCGAAGAGTCGCGGGTGTAGGTGGGAAGAGACTGGACAAGGGGAGAAAAGATAGAGTCGAGATAGGAAGAGATAAGTTCCGTGGGACAAGAACAGGCTGAAACGATGTGTCTACCAGGGCAGTCCTGTTTGTGGATTTTGGGAAGGAGGTAGAAGCGGGCTGTGTGGGGTTGGGGAACTATGAGGTTGGTGGCCGCGGGGGGAAGATCTCCAGAGGCAGTCTTGGAAACAGTGGTTTGATGTTCGGTAGTGGGGTCATGGTCCAGGTGGAGGTAGGAGGTGTCGGAGAGTTGGCGTTCAGCTTCCGCTAGGTAGAGGTCAGTTCGCCAAACAACAACAGCACCACCCTTGTCAGCAAGTTTAATGCTGCCTGATCATTATCATGAATCCTTGTTAACAGGTTACATTCCTTCTTTTTGTCCTATTTAGACCTTTCGGAATTCCTTTCGGCCCTTGAACTGAAATTGTGCCCCATCATTTGCCTATAATATCTAATTTCACCCCCACCCCCAACCCCTTACTTTGGTCCAATGCTTATGGTTAAATCTAGCTGTACTTTGGCTTCTTGCCCTGGAAGGCTGACACTTAAGAGTCAACTATGAAGTACGGTAAGAAGAATAAGGAGACCACGTATTCCTTAACAAGTAAGTCTAAATGGGGTATTGAAACAAAGGGATCTAGGGGTACAGATATACTAATCACAAAAGAACTAAAAAGTAGTGAAGTTATATTAAACTTGTATAGATCCTAAGTTAGACCACACTTAGAATACTGTACACAGTTCTATTATAAAAAGGATATAGAGGCATCAGAAAAGGTGCAAAAAAAACATTTACAAGAATTATACCAGAACTGAAAGTTTGTATCTGTCAGAAAAGATTGAACAGGCTGGGGCTGTTTACATTTTCTTTCCTAGAAAAGAGAAGGCCGAGGGGTGACCTGATGGAGGTTTTTAAGATTATAAAAAGTTTTGAAAGCGTAGAGTTTTTCCCACTTGTGGGGGAGACCAAAAGTAGGGGCCATAAATATAAGATACTCATTAATAAATCTAATAGGGAATTCAGGAGAAACTTGTTTACTCAGAGTAATTAGAATGGGGAACTTGCTACCACAAGATGTAGCTGAGGCAAATAGCATTGATGCATTTAAAGGGAAGATAGACAAACACATGAGGGAGAACGGAATAGAAGGTTATGCTGATAGGAGTGAGATGAAGTGGTGGGAGGATGCTTATGTCAAGCATCAACACCGGCATGCATCAGTTGCACCAAATGACCTGTTTCATTGCCTTGCATTCTAAGTAAAACTAGAACAACCCCGGTCCCAACTCGTAAAGAGAGCTCCCAAAAGCTGCTTCTGCCTGATCATTGCTGAAACCTTTCTGCTTATAAATACAGAAATTTCCAGCAAGAACTGGATCCACACTGGACTTGGAAAGCGACAAACCTCTAGGGGAACAACTTTCAAGTTCAGGGAATGACACACAACTTGATGTAACTGCAAAAATCTCCACACCATTCGTGGGTGATCCAGTACTTACAGATCTGCCCATAACTGGGACCATACCTGATGAAGTCAACCGTGAAGAGAGCGATCGGCAGGAAGGGGTCAGTGATGTGTATTAAAAGTCGAAGGCTCGGGCCAGGTGCACAATGATTTTATACATACACAGCGCAATGGAATTTATTTGTACCCTGGATGTGATTTCGGAGGTTTTCTCTTTTGGTGAAGGTTGATTTATTCAAGATGCCTCAATCTACTGCCTCGGGTCATTATGCAGCATTGATATTGCCAACGATAATTAGAGACGGCAGATTGAAAGGCCTAGACATCCAATCATGCCCAGATGTGGGCACTCAGGGGTTGGGGTGCGCACTACACATGCCTGTTGTGCAATTGACTCAGCAGGACGTAATATTTGTCCTGCTTATCATGACTCCTTGTTAACAGTAAAGCCCTCCTTTTTGTTCTATTCAGTCCTTATGAAATTCGCTTTAGTCCTTGAACTGAAATTCAACCCCATCATTTGCATCTAACCCATGGATGCCTATAGTATCCAATTTCACCATAGCTGCATGACTATTTATGACTCCTTTCCCACCCCCACCCTTTGTTCCAATGCTTATGGTTAAATCTAGCTGTACTCTGGCTTTTTGCCCTGGGAGACCTACACCCAAGAGTTAACAATGAAGTAAGGTAGGAAGAATAAGGAGACCACATACTCCTTGGAAAATAAGTGTAAATAGGGTATTGGAGGAAAGGGATCTAGTACAGATACACTAATGACTAAAAGTAACAACACAAGTTAATAAGGCCATTAGAAAAGTAAACAAAGCGCTGGGGTTCATCTAGGGGGATCGAACTGAAAAGTAGAGAAGTTACGTTAAACTCATAGAACCTTGGTTAGACTACACTTAGAACACTGTACACAGTTCTAGTTTCCATATTATAAAAAGAGGCACTGGAGAAGTGGCAAAAATATAATTATAAGAATGATGCCATAACTGAGAGGTTGTATTTATCAGGAAAGGTTGAACAGGCTGGGGCTGTTTCCTTTTTCTTTCCGAGAAAAGAGAAGGCTGAGAGGTGACCTGAGAGAGGTTTTTAAGATTATAAAAGGGTTTGAAAGATTAGACAAAGAGATTTTTCCACTTGTGGGGGAGACCAAAAATAGGAGCCATAAACATAAGATAGTCATTAATAAGTCTAGTAGGGAATTCAGGAGAAACTTCAGGAGCATAAACACCTGCTTGGATCAGTTGGGCTGAATGGCCTGTTTCACTGACTTGCATTCTAAGTAAAACTAGAACAGCCCCGATCCCAATTAATATAAACTCACAAAAGCTGCTTCTGCCTGATCATTACTGAAACCCTTCTGCTTATAAACACAGACATTTCTGGCCGGGACTGAATCCAGACTGGACTTGGAAAGAGACAAACCTCTTGGAGAACAAGTTTCAAAATCAGAGAGTGACACACAACTTGATGTAACTACAGAAATCTCCACACCATTTGTGGGTGATCCAGTACTTACAGAACAGCCCAAAACTGGGGCCACACCTGATGAAGTCAACCATGAAGAGAGCGACCAGCAGGAAGGGGTCAGTGATCCATGTGTGTTAAAAGTTGAAGGCTCGGGACAGGTGTGTAGTGATTTTGTGCATACACAGCACAATGGAGTTTATTTGTACCCTGGATGTGATTTCGCAGTTTTTCCTCTTTTGGTGAAAGTTTGTTTGATTCAGGATGTCTCTAACCAACTGCCTTGGGTCATCAAGCAATTTTGATATCAAAACGATAAGTAGTGACAGCAGATTGAAAGGCCAGGACATCCGATCATGCCTGGAAACGGGCTAACGGGGTGGGGTGCGCACTCCACACGCCTGTTGTAATTGACTCAAGCAGCATGTAATATTTGTGCTGCCTGATCATTATCGTGAGACCTTGTTAAAAGTTACATCCCTCCTTTTTGTCCTATTCAGTCCTTTCGGAATTCCTTTTGGCCCTTGGACTGAAATTGTGCCCCATCATTTGCATCTAACCCATGAATGCCTATAGTATCTAATGTCTCCACAGCTTCATGACATTTTATTTCAAATGCTTCTTTAACTCATTATTTATGACCCCTTCTCTCTCCTCTCCCCCCACTTTGGTCCACTGCTTATGGTTAAATGTAGCTGTGCTGTGACCTCTTGCCCTCGACGACCAACACTCGAGTCAACTAGGACTGCCAAAATTAGTACCAAGTCCTCTCAAAAGCTGCTTCTGCTTTATCATTACTTAAAATCATCCTGCTCATATATACAGAAATCTCTGTCAGGAACCGATTGCAGACTGGACTTGGAAAGAGACAAACCTCTACAGGAACAAATTAGAAGTGCAGAAAGTTACCTACAACTTGAAGTAACTGCGTAAGAATCCACACCAAGCTCAACTTCTATCACACAGAGCCTAAGACTCCGGTTACACCCTGCGTAAACAGTAGTCTATTTAATGATAAAGGCCTAGAAATTCGTGGCCGCCACAAAAGCTGCCAGTGCCATCGCGGCCAGTGCTGGCAGAACCAAAAAATTGGCACTGGGAACCAATTATCATTAGTCCAGCACTTAACTCACCATGGAACACCTCGTGCTGGTCCTAGCAGGAGGCTCCAATGTGGCGTGGCTGAAGCAGCGTTGTTGCTCGAACAGCCTTCTGAAAGCAAGGCATTGATTTCAGAAATCATTTTGGGATTCTTTAAAATGGTAATGCATTGTCGTTTTCTTAAAAGGGAAATGCCTTCTGAAAAGAAAAATGTAAAACTATGCAGTTTTTAGTCCTTACAGCTCAAATGCCTTCTGAAAAAAATTAACATTAAAAAGAATTCCCAAATAGGAATCTTCAGCTCTTAAAGCTGAATTCCCTTCCGCACTGAAAAATAAAGTGGCAAAAGTGCTTCAGCACTAATACAAATGGCTCATCAAGTCAGGGAAGGGAAGGGGCACCCCAGCACTCCAGCTTTATGCAGAAGGTCAACACTGCAAGAGAGATCCTCCACCCACAAGGTTCAGGAGGCCCTCCAGAAAGAATGATGTGGGACATCACCGAGACCGTCACTGCCAGCAGTGTTGCCTGCATGGCCTGGCTCCAGTGCCCAAAGAAGCTTCATGACCTGACCAGTGGTCAAGCTCGGTGAATGCATCTTCAAAAGCCATCCCCTACCAACTGCATCACTAGCCTCACACACTTCAATACATGACTCCACCCCCCACACTCTACCAAGAATCCATACCAATCACAAGGCACACCTCCCATTCCTAGCTTCACCTCACCCCCTTGGAGGAGACAGTACAGGCCATTCTTGGCAGTGGCATGGCTGAGCCTTTGGCCAGTGGCGGTGGAGAAAGGATACAAGATGCTGGTATCCTCATACATTATCCTCCTTCTCACATGCACCTCTTGCTTTCCCGCCTCCCCTCACCACAACTCCACCCTTGTACCTTCCACATTTCACACCCAAGAAATGCAGCCTGCCCAGCCAGTGGTTGACCAAGAGGGAGAGGAGACAGAGATGCACTTCCTCACAGCTTGTGGAAAATATCAGGGCATAAGGGGGAATTTTTACCCAAAATTCACAAAAATATGCCCCGAATTCAAAAATTTGAACGACGACCAAAAACTCCCATACCTATTAGGGAAAGAGAGAAATTGTGTAACCTTAGCGGCACACTATGTTACAGCTTGCCATAAACAGAGGGACAACCATTAAATCGAAGAATAGAGTATATACAAATTATATGAATATATGTTTATACACTCAAGGATATATCGGTTTATACACTGTATGGATAGATCTGCATTTGTGTTCAACCATAAATGTTTTTTCGATGCTTTGGCAACATAAGATGTACCTTGTCATGCCAATAAAGCGATTTGAATTGAATTGAAATTGAGTGAAGAAGAAACACCATCACTCGATTTCACACTCCCAGCCACCAGCTCTTCAATGTCGACCAGTAAGGCCATTTGCAGAGTCCCCCACTGAAAGTCAGCAGCCCTTCACCAGCTATGCTGCAGCCACTGGGGTAGCACTGATTGACATCAGTAGGATAGACAAAGACACACACAAGACAGTCACTAAGGGAATACAAGAGTGATGAGTTGATTTCTTGATGTCATATTGGATGGATAGATGTATAAAGTTGGATTGGAAAGTTTACTTTGTGGTGGCTTTTATTTCAGCATTGTGGCCAAGAGGATGCTGTGATGGTCAGTAACAGAGGGAAGGTAGGGTGTGGGGCTAATGTTGAAAAGGGAATTGGGGGTGTGGTCACTGGTACCGCAGGCGGATGATTCCATCCTGCATATCCCAGCCAGAAAGGGGCTGTCTGCTTCCTCTTCTGCGTCTTCCTCTTCCCTCTGCGAGCGGATGCTGGAAATCTGAAATAAAAGCATAAAATGCTGGAAATACTCAGGTCAGGCAGCATCTCGACGTGAACTGTTTCTCTCTCCACGGATGTTGCCTGACCTACTCTAGCATTTTCTGTCTTTTCAGAGGCCTTCTTTTACCATTCATGGCTTTGCAAGCATCCAGCAGCACTCCCTGCACACTTTAAAAAAAAACTATTACACCAAGTCACTACTTCAATAAAATAAAAAAAATCCAGTCTAAAAGGTTTAAATGCAAACTTAGCTGAAAGGTCCCTTTAAGAGGTGCTGACAGAGCATCTGTCAGTCTGCTGAACGTTGGGTTTTCATGGCAAGCTTAGGACCCAACGCTGAACTCAGCGCTACGGTCAAAGTTTGCTGAGGTGACGTTAGGTCGACATTAATTTACATTTCCAGGGCCAGTGCTGCTCAGCAGCACTAAAACCCTCACTAAAATGGGGGCCATGGAGTCCCACGCCAGAGTAGGGGCTGCCATTTTTCAATAGGATCGCAGCAAAAACTTATGGCTGTAATGGCCCAATTTCTGGGCCAAAGAGTCCAAATCGGCCTGTGAGCTGAAGCAGCCCGTGCAGCTAGACAAAAGTGATCTTATAATTGTCACAGTACTCTGAAGTAGTGTGGGAAAGATGTGAATTTGCAGAGAACTCCATTAGATATTTTGTGACTCAATCATGGGTATATTTTCCCCTAAAATGCAAATTAGTTAAATTTAGTTCAAATAATAGAGGAAGGAATGAGATAGAAGTGCATTAAGCATCTGTATGGAAACATCGGCAACAGGAATTCCCAAGCTACAGTATCTTGATGCATTTCAGGATTACATGCAATAAACTGAGCTTCTGCCTTTATTTCTATCTTCAGTGCAGTGTACAATTTTTTCCAGGCAGTTTCAACTCTCTTTCATGTCTACTTAAACTCCTCAGAGTTTCAGTCATACTGTCTAGTTCAGATTGCATTTAGAACAGAGATGAGGAGAAATGTCTTCACTCACAGGGTGGGTTGTGAATCATTGAAATTCTCTAACCTATGAATTCTCAGTCGATGAGTATATTCAAGACCGAGATCGATAGATTTTTGGGTACTAAGGGAATCAAGGGATATAGGGATAGGGTGGGAAAATGGAGTTGATGTAGAAGATCAGCCACGATCTTATTGAATGATGGAGCAGGCTCAAGGGGCTTACGCCCTACTCCTACCCCTATTTCTTGTCAATCCACAGTGCATCTGCATTATTGTGTGACTGATTTCTGCATTTGCATTTCTATTGCTTGCTTCTGATACCTGCTTCCATTGCACGTGTGCTGTAGCTGTTACCGTTCTGGACTGGGCACTGAGTTTGTTCTCTTGTAGCACATTGGAGATCATTTGTGCTAGGTAAAGGGATATGACAAGAAAAGAAAATCAGCCAGGATAACCGTTGCTACAATTTGTCTCAGCAGCCTGGCTTGGTGCTGGGAGAAGAATGAAACAGGGATTTTGTTTCTGACCCCAGTGAACCCTACTGGAAAGTGAACAGAATCCAGCTGAGTGTGATGCCCTCCTATGCTACATCACCCTTTTTGGCTCATACGTGAAGAATAGCAACATGTCAAAGTACTGAAGGGCAACTAATGCCCACAAATCTGTACCCCAGCAACAAGTCAGCTCCTTCAGGAGAGGGGGTAAATGGAATTTTAAAAATCATTTATTGTTTCCGAAAAGAAACAGACTTACATTTTTTAGTAAACGAGGCCCAAATTGGACAAAGTAAGAAGGAAATCTTTAGGAAAGGAAGCAAGCTAGCTCAGTGAGTATTGAGAACTAAAGCATTTTAGGAAAAAAAGTAAACCTTATACTGTACATTCATAACTTGACTCATGCCAAGGTAACATGGTAAAAAAAGAGCCAACAGGAGCAGGACAGTGATCAAAAGCTAAAACTGCCAGAAAGATGTCTGGTTCTGCAGTCCATCAAATCAGTTCTCAAGTAATTATCCCAGCTGCAGACTTTGTTGGTGAAGACAGTAAGGATCTTATGATTTCCTTAGCCTTGCGTGAAATAGAAGAAAAGGAAGCTAAAGAGCAAGCTAAGAGCTCGACACCAGAGACCAGGTCAGTAGACTTATTGGCACACTTGGTACAGAGAAGAGTTGAGTTTTCAGAGGCCTGGATTCTGAGAAAATTTAAATGACTGCCCTTCCGGTCTTTAAACATAGATGACCTCACAGGCACAAAATGAGTGTAGTGCTTCAAAGCACTATCAGTTTGGAATGCAACCTTTTGGACACCCCCAAAATCTAGTGGGTGAAGGCGCTGCCTGTTGTAGCACTAAGGCGCACAAAGTAGAAAGTACCAGGCTTGATTCCCCATCCTAGATCAGTTAGCTGATCTCATTCAGAACAGCAGTTAGAAGTGCTACAACTGACCTCTGGGCTAAGAGGTCATTACCATTCCTTTGGTTAGAGGGAACGGTAGCATAGTGGTAATGTTACTGGACTAATAACTTGAGGACAAGAGTTCACATCCCACCATGGCAGCTGGGGAATTTAAATTCAGTTAAATAAATCTGGAATAAGCTAGGATCAGTAATGGTGACTATGTAACTACCAGATTATCATTAAAAACCCATCTGGTTCACAAATGTCCTTTAGGGAAGGAAATCTGCTCTTTTCCTGGTCTGGCCTATGTGACTCCAGACCCACAGAAATGTGGTTGACTCTTAACTGTCCTAGCAAGCCACTCAAGGGCAATTAGGGATGGGCAATAAATGTTGGCCTTGCCAGTGATGCCCACATCCCGTGAATGAATAAAGAAATTCCGCAAGTTTGTGCTGAAGTCACAGTTGCTAACTTTACTTCAGAATTCCTCTAAATTATTGAAGCTTGAATGTGACTTTCCCTTTTGTTGCTAATGTTTAAGTGCCTGACAGTTGACGACTTCATCGTAACTGTAGTGTTCAATTTCTAATGGTTAGTTTGATTTTCAGGTTAGAGAGAAGACACTGCTCGAATCGGGTACAGATCCACATCTATCAGAAGCTCAAGAGTCCGGGAAAGCATCAGAGCTCACCCCTCAAACAACCTCTGTAGTGACCAAGGTTCTTCATCAAGATCACCAGCAGGAAGATGTTTTTACAACTATGATTGCCTCGGCAATGAAAGAATTGGAAATGGAAGAAACCTTTTCAATACAGGTACAGGAGACAAGGAGAAAAAGATGAGCTTGCAGAGAGCTTCAGCAGCACCAAGTGTGAAATAGTTCAGGCGTAAACATTTTTCATCCTCACTGTGCATTATGGCTTCTAAAAAAGGTGTCCTTTGTCATGATACCATGACTTGACAGGGCACAGGTTCAAACACTTGTGTGATTTATACACAGGGAGTTGATGATCTTGATTGTACTATACTGAAGCAGTGAGCAGAGGCTTGCTTTTTACTCAAGGTTTTTCCATTCTTCCTTTGATTGTGTGCAGTGTCATGTAAATCAGGGGTGTCCAGGCTTTTTTGTCCTCGTGGACCACATATGTGCATATCAAAGTCTGGTAAGGCCATGTGTGAAGTTTAAATCCATCTCAAGCTGAGGATACCAACAGATCCAAGTGTTGTGATTTAGAATTCATCCACCAATGAGGCAGCAGCTTTGTCCAAACCTCCAAGCCCACAAAATTCCAACAAGACAAGCCAGCAAATAATAACTGCAAATGGGACCGAGTTGGCTGGGCTTCAAGGGCCAGGTTGCCAGCCCTCAGTAGCGCAGGTTGAACACCTCTATTCTAAATTGTAATCCCGAGCAGCCTATTATGATATGAGCCAAAGTTTTGAACGTTCTTCCTTCCTCCCAGTATTAATTGTTCCTTCCTTCATGGGCCACAGATTTTTAGTTGAACACTAGCCAGACAGACACATCCTATTTTAAGTGCCATTCTCAACAGTCAATTCTTGCACTTAGACATGCTACCATTGAATTTAAATTCTAATCACTAGTGGTCAAGGACCAAAATAAACAAAGGAAGGAAATAAAACAGTAACATTTTGATTCTTTTTTTGCTGATCCCTTCCAATAAACTTAGTTCAGATAGTTTAGCTATTTTCAACAACCTGTAAACATTGCACAATTACAGAAATATCCAGGCAACAAATACATTTGTCACATACTGTATTAGCATTGCTTACTCTAGAGGTAAAATATCAAAAAGGGAAATTAAGAGTTATTCCTTTTTTTTTTAAAAACAGAAACGTCGTTCAACAACTACTGACAGATGTAGAAAAGCTATTTTATTTCCAGAAGTAGTGGTGACAGACCGAAAGCGAGGCATCCTTGGCTTCAAAATGCATAATTATGTATTAGAACAAGATAGAGCAGTTGTTACAAAACAGCCCAAAGCGAAGGCAGGATCCACAAAGGAGGAGTCCCAGGCACGGACTACGTGCAGATATATGCGAAAGCCTTCTGTGGGGAGGCTGGATTCCAAGAGCATTCTAAATGCACTCCGTACAGGTAATGCATTCAGTGTACAGAATGTTGATCCAGCACAAGTGGCTAGTGCAGCACCCAACGAGCAAGATATTCAGCAAAGTGAGTGCGTCGAAGAAGTGGTACCCCAGGACACAGCATGCTGTCAATGGATCCCTCCAAAAATTTAACACCCCAAGATAGCTCAATATAGTCACCGCAATACAACACTGCTGCAAGGGTGCCATTTCTGCTGAAAGGGTGGGGATGAAGTACTTCTTAATTTCTCTACATTGTCATGTTCCAAGATAATGTAGTGCCTTGTTTCAAGTATTTTTTGTTTGTCCTTAATAAATCTACCAAAGTTAGGGACAATTGTAGCTTGAATCTTGAATGTGAAATAGATTTGCAACACAAGACTTCAGCTAGCTAGCTGTAGATTTCTCCTGAGCTCTACACTGCACCTGACAGAATACTTTACCTACCTTTTAATTGTCTAGTATATACCTAAGTGACAGTAAAATTATGTTCACTCAACCACACACCCACCTACTTCAGTTACCAATTGCTTTGCTTGGCAACCAGCTTCCCATCAGAGTGCATGGTTTGGCTAGGCCAGTGGAGTCAAAAACTCTTGGAATCATTTGAGACTGTAGGCTTCTCTGGAAGGATAGGCTGAATGGCTTCCCTCATCTGTACATCTGTGTGTAGAATTGGAATGCGCCTGATAAATAACCATTATATCAGTAGTAACCAAAGTACTATAGTATTAAGAGGGCAGCTTACTGCCTCCACTCTCAGACTAGCAAATGCCAAAATGTGTCAACTGTGGCTCAGTTAGAACTCCCAGCTTTGAGTCAGAAAGTCATATGTTCAAGTGCCAGTCCATAGAATTAAGTTAAGCACAAAAATCTCAGTCGACACTCCAGTGCAGTACTGAGAGAACTATGCACTGTCCGAGGTGTCATCTTTCAGATGCAACGTTATACGGAGGCCTCGTCTGCTCTCTCAGATGGATGTAAAAGATCACGTGGCACTAATCGAAGAGCAAGGGCAGTTCTGACGAAGGGTCATCAACCTGAAACATTAACTCTGTTTCTCTCTCTCTATAGATGCTGCCTGACCTGCTGAGTATTTCCAGCATTTTCTGTTTTTATTTCAGAGTTCTCCTAGGGTCCCGGCCAATACTTATGCCTCAACCAACATCACTAACACAGTACGATAGCAAAATACTGCAGATGTTGGAAATCCGAAATAACAACAGAAAATGCTGGAAAAACTCAGCAAGTCAGGCAACATCCGTGGAGAGAAATTTGAGTTGACGTTTCGGGTTTGACCCTTCTTCAAAACTGGAGAGAAAAGGAACTAGATCGAAGGCAGGGCTGCGATCGGACAAAAGAATAAAAGAACCAAAAGAAGTAAAAGAGATTAGAAGCTAGACGAGATGGTAATAGGCTGTGATTAGGTGTAAAGTGTACTGGCAGGGCAAAAGATAGCTGCCAGGTGTGAGAGAGAAACAAAAGGAAAGGGGGGGGGGGGGGGAAAGGAAAGGAGTGGAAAAATATAAGTGAAAATGAAATAGGGGCCGAGGTTATGATCTGAAATTGTTGAACTCGATATTGAGACCGGAAGGCTGCAGACTGCCTAATCGGAAGATGAGGCCTCCGTTCAGTCCGTAAGGGTGACCCCGAGCTTCCGGTCGCCTGTCATTTCAATTCACCGCTCCATTCCCACTCGGACCTCACCGTCCTTGGCCTCTTGTACTGTTCCACGGAAGCTCAACGTAAACTCGAGGAACAGCACCTCATCTTCCGATTAGGCAGTCTGCAGCCTTCCGGTCTCAATATCGAGTTCAACAATTTCAGATCATAACCTCGGCCCCTATTTCATTTTCACTTATATTTTTCCACTCCTTTCCTTTCCCCCCCCCCCCTTTCCTTTTGTTTCTCTCTCACACCTGGCAGCTATCTTTTGCCCTGCCAGTACACTTTACACCTAATCACAGCCTATTACCATCTCGTCTAGCTTCTAATCTCTTTTACTTCTTTTGGTTCTTTTATTCTTTTGTCCGATCGCAGCCCTGCCTTCGATCTAGTTCCTTTTCTCTCCAGTTTTGAAGAAGGGTCAAACCCGAAACGTCAACTCAAATTTCTCTCCACGGATGTTGCCTGACTTGCTGAGTTTTTCCAGCATTTTCTGTTGTTATCACTAACACAGATTTGGTCATTATCACATTGCTGTTTGTGGGAGCTTGCTGTGTGCAAATTGGCTGCCACATTTCAATACTTCAAAAGTACTTCATTGATTGTAAAGTGCTTTGGGACAGCCCGAGGTAGTGAAAGGCACTATATAAATACAAGTCTTTCTTTCATCATGGAATAATAGCTGGATCTACTTATTGAAAATATTGTAACATTGACCGATCATTCATTCCAGATAATTCTCTGCTTAAAAGCCATACAAAGAACTTTCAAAGATTGTGCAGTCAAAACCATATTAGATCACATCTATAGAATACAGTAAAAATATCAATGTTACCTCATCACTTCTGGGGAAAAAAAATTATCATGACACCACAAACACACTCATTTTCAACCATTTTCTTCAAACCATCTATACCGATCTTTTTTGGGAATGGCACAAAAGGGGTAGAAGGAAAATATTACAAGTGGCTCCTTTCTCTCTCCCTAAACAAACAAAAAGTGTGATTGAAGTGAGGATGTTTTTTAAACGTTAGATCTTAAGCACTTTGCAACAAACACAGCCTGCTTACAGGCCTCAATTATTCACAGCTACACATGGGTTTAGCAACACATGCCACAATTTGTTTTATTGAGTTTTATACAATAAGTTATACATTGTGCTTATAGTTATACATTTGTATAAAAAAAAGAGTGGTTTATAGCAAGGTACAACACCTCGATCTTGCAAGTGTTGATGCTACAAGTTTCCTTATTAAACTCATCTTCCAACAAGGATTCCCGCTATATCACAGAAAATTTTTAGGTTGTTTTGTTGTGCAGACTAAAATGAGGAAGAGTGAGATTTTCTTTTTCAACTTGGCAGTTTTGAAATATTTAAAAAAAACTACGATTCTGTTAAAGTATCTCCAACAGGGGTCCATAGGGCATGAAGCTAACAATTTGAAGTATGTGGCCTTGTGAAATGCTAATCATTCCAGTCATTAGGCCTTCATTATTGAGCATCAGTATTAAATATAAATCCCTTCAGGCACCAGTGAAGGATTCTTCCCTTCATCTACACCTTTGTGGTGTGCAAATAAATTTAAGTATATTAATGTGCAAGATTTTCAAGATGGCAGTCAGATTGCGCTAACATGAAAATTGTCTCACAAAGTAATAAAACATTTAAGTGTTCTGAGTGCTTAGACTAGTTCAGATTTTTTTTAAAGTCGCATTTTTTTCTTCATTCACATTTAACACCAGGTATGTGACATAAGAGATTATATTCAGTGGTAAAATGTAGAATTTTTTCTACACAAACATCTGTGACACCCAATTTATTCAGTCCCTCATGTGCATAAGTTCCATGTTTCACAAGTTATCATCCAGTACTCTTATTTATTGGAAGCCTGTTATGAAAGTTTTTGCAACCTCATCACAAATGATTAGTAATCACAGTAGTGTTGTATCTTAAAGCAGTTCCAATGCCTTTAGTGTTTCATTGATAACAAATATTTAAGTATATTCTACCGAACAATTAGGTTGTTTACTTATGTTCTGGCAAGGGGATTGAAGGTTATAGTATATATTACCACATTGACTACACTTCAAAAGCAAGGCTGTTGAGTACTTCAGGGTGCCCGGAGGTTGTGAAAGATGCTATATAGGGATGCAAGTTCTTTTGTCATAGATCTGTTTGATTTGCATGGAGCTAGGGATGTAAATATCTTAGGAGGTGTCCATCAGTGAGGTGATCCTGCCTGGACTGTGGAAGGAGCAGGATTGATGGGCTGAAGAGTTTTTTTTCATTTCAAGATTTCTTACGTAATCCTAATTATTATAAAGAGAGACGGTGTCTCATGATCACCTTTAGTTGTCTCATTTTCTACTAGT
The DNA here is from genome assembly GCF_052327205.1 of Somniosus microcephalus. Taxonomy (NCBI): domain Eukaryota; kingdom Metazoa; phylum Chordata; class Chondrichthyes; order Squaliformes; family Somniosidae; genus Somniosus; species Somniosus microcephalus. Next base: position 176,153,682 of record NC_140990.1, on the reverse strand, counting down.
TAGAAGCAACCCAAGAGCAGACATTTTGTGTAGAACCTCCCTTCCTGTGACAGCATGGCTTGTCCACTTTCCATCACAAATTGTAAATTTACCCATAATCTATTGATCCTATTCACAACTTCGCTGGGGTGGATTTTGATGAAGGGGAAGTTCCACACAAAGTATCCGCTCTCAGGCAGCCCCGAACTATAATTCTGACACATGAAATGGCAAAACAAAAGCATGTATACAGGTAGGCTCTTTCCCAACATTTGGAATTATGGCTAGTTTAGCAGAATATATCTTTTTAAAGAAAATAAATTAACTGGTTGATTGACATTTTTAGTTGGGGTATGAAACAGATTGCACAATGGGGAAACACTTGAGCACCCATTTTATTGCATGCAAGGGAAAATGTTCATGGCTTACTTGTGGATGCAGTCTTCCTGGGTTGTGGAACAAAGGGAGCAGCTAACAGGTACCCAGTGCTTTCCTCTATAAAAATTGGTATTGGCCCATCCAAAGGCTCAATCGGGATTCTGTAGGAAATCTCAAAACTTGTTGCAAGACCATTAACTAGATAACATTTAAAAAACCAAATGCCAACTATTCCTCCATATATACATAGAATTGTAACCCCGGCCCCAAACATCCCTCATGGTCAGGGTAAGTGTCTAGATGTGGAGTGAACATGCTAGCCAAAGGTTCAGATTTTGATCACATCCCCACTTGCAGCAAGACAGATCCTTAATTTACACCACATAATATACCTATCACATCAAATAACTCCAAAAATAATTTTTTTGGGGCCCTTAAGACGTAAAATAAAATCTACTTTGTTACAAGGCAATGGCTGATTTCTCTTTCTTCCAAAATCCTGACAAGTATGCATAAGGCACACCTTTCAATAAATTGATCAGTATTGTACAGAACTGAAATGAAGAACTATTGAGGGGAAGAATCAGAAATAATGGGGGGCGGGGGTGGGAAGGAAGATTTCTCCAGAGGATGAGGTTCACTCTCCATTGCTTCTCCTGCAGGCCTGCTATAGAGTCAATGGCAGAGGCCTGGGTGAAGTTGAGCTGGCCAGTTGCTCCATCAGGTGTTGCGTGGCAGAGAAGTAGTAAATAAAACAGCTGAAAATAACTTTTCGCAACATAAAGTGAATGACCAGAGGAGTGCAACTGTTTGGGGAAGTGGGGCAAAAGAGAAAGATTTTTAGTACAAAAAAAGGTTCTACGATCAAAGAATTTAAACACAGAGCCTCTCCAGTTTGTCATAAATACTTCAGTGAATAATTTATTTGTCCAGCTGTTATATTACCTTAGGCTTACAGGCCAAATCATGTTCAGTCACATCCTGCATAGTGTCCTCAACACATTAACATTGTGAAACAGCTTTGTACTACAATTGTGGATTCGTATCCCCAATATGGTGAGGTTGAACCAAGGCATAAAGAACATAATGCAATTATATCCACTGTACAGCAATGTGACCAAACGTATTATTCACACCTTTGTATGAGAGAAGTAATTACCTGCAATGTTGAGCACTCTTTACCGGACAAAAAAGAATAGGACTACATTTGAGACCAACAAAATTTGTTTAGGAACAATCCCTTTGTTCAAAAGCTCCAATATTAACCTCAAAATAAGACAAAAAGGTATAAATACGTTCTGACAGCCCTCCAGAGAACATTAAGAATTTAAAGGGGATATTTCGCTGCATAGCAGACCCCAATTTCACTGGGAGAAAAAAATTGTTTGATGGGTTATATACAAGCAATATACCATAGGTGAACCCAACTGCATAACTGTAAAGGAAATTATCGGACTGTTTGTAGGTGGCACGGTTTAGTTATATATAAATCCAAATGATCAGGAACTGTGTATAGTGTTTGTTCTGCAAGTTCTTTTGCTAAAATATAAAAACCATGAACAGTAGTTCCTGCGCCTGACAGCTACAAAAAATGATGGTACCTTACTGGAGTTACAACACAGAGGCGCTCAGGCAATAACCACCCTATCAAATCACTATCATTTTAAACACCTCGATTAGTTTCAGCCCTCAACCGTTCAAACTCGAGGGAATACAAACCAAGTTTTTGCAACCTATCCTCATAATTTAAACCTCATTAGCCCTGGTATCATTCCGGTGAATCTGCACTGCACCCTTTCCAAAGCCAATATATCCTTCCCGAGGTGCCCACGTGCCAAAAACTGAGCAGTACACCAGATGAGGTCTCAAGGCTCTGTGCAACTGAAGCCTCACTTTTAAATTCCAGCCCCCTTGAGATAAAGGCTATTAGCTTTTTAAATTATTATTTCTACCTTTGAACTAGCTTTTAGTGATTTGTGTACATGGACCCCTAAATCCCTTTCTTCTTCGACATCTCCTAATCGCTCATTAAGAAAATATTCTGACTTGTCTTTCTCTGATCCAATGTGGATGATCTCACACTTCTCCATATTGAACTCAATCTGCCAGATTTGCCCAGTCTGTTATGGCTATTTGTAATTTCCTGTTTCCATCTACACAAGTTATTAAGCCTCCTATCAGATTTCACATCAGTATTTTCTCCAGGTCCTACAAGCAAACTCTTCTTACCCCCACCCAAACAATCTAATTATTACCACTAATAATCAGCTGCAGGCTGAAGTACTTACACAGTAAGAAATTCAAACAAAATACGCTATTCATAAAGACGTGATCTGCTGAAAACAGCAGTTAGTGTTATTACCTGAAGAAACTGCATTTATTTACAGTTTGTGTGTTAAAAGGGAGGTTCCACACTGAACAGCCAAAGTAAAGTTCTGGGACCAGTTGAAACTCTCATACTTTCACAATACATCCCATAATAGCGTTGAAGGCACAGTGGTACACTTTTGGTAAATGATGAAACAAAATAAAGGTAAAATACAGTGTAAACACAGTGCATACACATTTAGAGTTTGGGTCCCATTTTAAACAATGGAAACAGATGGCACCAAAACTTTGTACTTGCTGGTCTTGTGGGAGTTTTGAGGATATAACAGCCCCATCATTTCAAACAGAAGAGAGTTAAACTTTGAGTTTTGTTTTTCATTAAAATGGCAGATATTCCTTCACTTGGTACTTCCCGACCTAGAGGGTGGGCAGGTTAACTGTTCCCCAAGCACTGCAATTGGATGAGAACGTCTCAGGGTAACTTGCCTGTCAATTCCTCTCCTCTCTCCATTTCTATTTGGACCAGCAGACCACTGCTCAGTGCTTTGCCCACACCCCAGCCCGATATCATGCCATGGCAAAATTAGGAACACACCGCAGGGGAAACTGCAGGTTCAAATCTGTTTAATCTTCTAGGACACACAGAGCTCACTAGTGCCCCAACACACCACCGCAATGGTGTGTTATGATACACCAAGCCTTAACTTTAATGTTAAAGATCAGCCATGATCTCATTAAATGGCGGAGCAGGCTCGAGGGGCCGAATGGCCTATTCCTGCTCCTATCTTCTATGTTTCTATGTTGCACCTGTATGTAAAGAAAATACAAAGATATGTTCAAAAATATATTTATGTGCTTGTGCATGCAGCCAGTTTGAGTGCCTTGGGCAACTGCAGATGCTAATGTTCCAAATTACCTTTCAAGGCAATAATGTAATACTGAAGTACAAAATGCACCACGTATAATGGTAAATAAATTTCCAATCTGGCTGCAGGATCAATTTGGATTAAGCTGTGTAAATGTCTGATCTAGGTTTACAGCAGAGAAGTAGTCCTGCAACCCCATCTACAATATGTTCAGCACAAAAGGTAATGGTGACGAATTCCCAATTTTAGCAGTTCATTTTCCTTGCCTTCAGTCACCTTAATGGGCAACTGATATAAGTTGTCTCCAATTCAAACTCATTTTGTTTGGGTTTTTTTTTAAAAATAAGAAAAGCTGGGTAAAGCAAGAATAGTTAAAATTCCCAGTCACCACCTAGCTCCTGTAAAGGATTGATTGGGCCATCTCCATGCGACTGCGAGGTCCCTGCTGTGGCCTGAGAACCAGAGAGTGGCACCGCTGGTCGAAGCAGATTTATCAGCGTCTCCCTAGTCTGTTTTTTCACCTGCAGAAAAGAAAAAAAAATGAAAACCAGTCTCAGCAAGGTAGTCTGCAAAGGCTAGGGCTTCCAAAATGACTCAAGCCAATCTCCAGTGCAAGAGCATACTTCTGATAAAGCCCTCTATTCAAACCTCAGCACTGAGCTAACTATTAAAATGTTAAACAAAAATAATGAACACTGAATCTTACACCTGCTCCTGTAGCTGTTTATCATAGTGGCAAAGCCCAATACAATTTACTGATATTCATATAAGCTGCACCACCGTAACCCCCACCCCCGATAAATTGGGTTTTATTCACTGCATATGTTCCTCATTAGCAATGAATTAAATTACTGCAAATGTCTGGACAGACATTTACTTTGGCATAGATTTTTTTTTTTTTTTTTTTTTTTTTAAACTGTAAATGCTAGAAATCTAACAAAGTGGACTCCACCCTATATTATTCATCCGCCTTTCTCTCTCGGGTTCCAAGGCACCTACTCTGTCGATTTCCAACATTTCCATATACAGGTACATAAAATAACCAGAGTAAATACTCACCTGTTTGAAGAAGGGGTGGGCTAACAACATGCTTGCTGATGGTCTGGAACAGAAGAGAAGATGATTTATTAAATTCAAATAAATATAAAAAGTTTGCCAGGTTAGTTATAAAAAAATATTCTTCACTTTTCACCACAATATAAAGAGATTTTTTTTTGAAGACAGTCTAATAATATTAATTCAAATTCACAAATCAAATTACTGGTTAGTTTGAATTATAATTTTGTTTAAAAGGGCTACTGTCATTTTAATGCAATTGCACAATTCAAATTATTGGATAATTTCATTCTCTTTGGACATAAAACTCTGAATTACCAGGGGTAGACTGCATTTTCTCTGTACTACACACCATCTCCAGCCAAGATGGCAAGTAGGCAACCTGTTCAACAATGCTGCCCTAAAGCCAAATATAGCCATGCCGCTGCAAGCGTCTTGCTCAGATTCTCTCCATTGTTCGGAAGTGCCTTCCTTGTCCTTAGCCTTTACCATCTTCCTCCAATGCCTCTCTTCCGTTTGTCCAGCTCAGTGAGATTGCCCCCAGTTGGTTCCACTGCTACATACCCAATTGTAGATAGAGCATCTCCAGCAATGGCTTCCCTTCCCATCTCTACATCATTACCTCTGGAATCCCCTAAGCATCTGTCCTTGGCTCCCTCCTTTTCATGTTGCCCCTTGCTGACATCATCCAAAGACTTGGGGTCAGTTTCCATATGTATGCTGACGGCACCTAGCTCACCCTCCACCACCTAGTTCGACTGCACCACTGACTCTGTGCTGTCAGACTGCATATCTGACATCCAATCTTGGGTAAGCTGCATTTTCCTCCAGTTAAAACACTGGGAAGACCCAAGTCATCATACCCTTCCTATCGATTCCATGCCCTCCCTGGCCACGGTCTCAGGTTGAACCAGACTGTTTGAAATCTCGGCATCCCAATTGACATTGAGCTGAGCTTACGACCCCATATCCTCTCCATTACAAAGACCATCTACTTCCATCTCAGTAACATCGCCCACCTCCATCCCTGCCTCAACCCACCTGCTGCTGAAACTCTCATTCATGCCAATGTCACCTCCAGACTATTGCAATGCTCCACCATCCTCCACCCTCTAAACTTCAGTTCATTGAAAACTCTGCTTGCCTGTATCCTAACCCGCACCAAGTCCCGCTCACCCATCACTCCTATCCTTGCTGAGCTACATTGGCTCTCAGTTCCCCAATGCTTCCCATTTAAAATGCACACTCATGTTTAAATCCCTACATAACCTTGCACCTACCATCTCTAACCTCCTCCAGGCCCCCATAGAACTCTCCATTTCTCCAACTCTACATGTCCACCTCCACCACCCTTCATCCCTTCATTAGTAGCCATGGCTTTAGCCATCTACAGCATTCCTCCCTATGAAGTACTTTTGCAATTATATAAATGCTAGTTATTATATCCTGCACTGGCCTTTTCTGGATAGTGGAGATCAGTAATTTGGAATGTGGAGCTTCAAAAGCACAACCAATTAGAGCCCAGGGCTGCAGGAACAAAACCAACTTCACAATCCCAGTCCAGTATTTTGGTGAAACACCTACTGTGTATCCCAGAGGCTCTAATGCAGATATCTTAATGCAGTACTGAGGGAGTGCTACATTTTTGGAGGTGTCATTGTTTGGATGAGAAGTTTCACCAAGATCATAAATTAAACATCGCTTAAAAGGTTCCTGACATCTGCTAGACACCATCCCTCTATACTTCCCGCTCCAGATTCTGAACTGTTGCCTCTTGCTGTGATCTAGTTCCACAGGTGGTAGGCAGCCCTGAAATCCGACTCAGTAGCAATTCATGTGTGAGCCGAGATACTGAATCTCAGCAGGCTATTCCGAAATGCTGTTCTTACCAGACATCCTCGTTCCAGATGGGGTCACTGGACCGTGGCCAGGAGCGGAGAACCTGGGGTAATTTTTCCCCTCCTCTAGCTCAGGTGCACGCTGAGGCCAATTGTGCCTCAAGCGCTGCCTGACTGAAATCAGCTAATACAGCACAGACGAGAGCTCAAACACGACACTTTTAAGTCTGTGCAGTTTAGTGCTACACAGAATAATGCCATTGCTCACTAGGTTATCAGACAGGTTAATACTGGATTTGTTAACTGCGTCAGCCAAGGATCAGTGGGTAGCACTCTCGCCTCTGAGTCAGAAGGTTGTGGGTTCAAGTGTAATCCCACTCCAGAGACTTAAGCCCAAAAACCTGGGTGACACTCCAATGCAGAACTGAGGGACGAGATGTTAAACAGAGACCCCCGTCTGCCCTCTCAGATGGACGTAAAAGATCCCATGGCATTATTTCGATAAAGAGCAGGGGTGTTCTCCATGGTGTCCTGGGCAATATTGCATCCCTCAACCAACATCACTTTAAAAAAAAAAAAAATTATCTGGTCATTATTTCATTACTGTTTATGGGAGTTTGCTGTGCGCAGATTGGCTGCTGCATTTCCTACATTACAACAGTGACTACACTTCAAAAATACTTCATTGGCTGTAAAGTGCTTTGGGATGTCCCGAGGACATGAAATGCACTATATAAATGCAAGTCTTTCTTTTGAATCACATGGGTTCCCAATACATTCAAATCTACACAGTGGTGCAACACACGTGTTCACAATCCCCAATCCCAACCACAGTGCAATGGAGAACAGAGGCTAGAAATTTCCCCACGGATAGCAAGGAAGGAAGGCAGGCAGAGGATATGCAGCACAGACAGATTGAGAAAAATTAAGGGATAAAAATATATGTTCATTCTAACCAAAGAATGATTTAGTAGACCTACCGATTTTCAGGCTCTCTCTGCAGACAGAGCTCCAAAAAGCTGTGAAAGGCTGCAGAGAAAGTTTTATTTATTGAACTCGGCGATCGTTCACTTGTGTTTGTCCTCATCATGCTGCAGGTAGCAACACTCTCCCCAATTCCAGAATCCACCCCAGAGCGGGAATTCTTCATCACTAGTTCCTTTGGAGGGAAACTGAGGTCTACCAGACACAAGGAGCCCCTCAGCTTCTGGAGCAGCATCTGTGAGGAAATATTAAAGGATCAGGCAAACAATACTTTAAACTATCCTTCTCTCTCCCCTTCATCCATAGGTCAGCCCACGTCATACACACTCTTAAGGTACAGTGCTCCATGTTAAAAGATTAAGAAAAGGTCACCTGCGTAGGCCGCATATCCTGAAAGGGAACCTGGCCTCTGGCTAACTCACACGCTGTGATCCCAAGGCTGTAGATGTCAGACTTCGCATCATATCCGTGCAAGTCCTAATGTGGAAGAGAAGACACAATGTTTGAAACTCAAAGGGGAGGTAATGGGGCAAGCTTTCTATACTCCAACTCGTTCAGAGTGTGGATACTGAAATCCAGCTGACTGCATTCCAAAATACATTGAAAAGATCTGCTCCTTCCTTCCTCACATTCAAGACACAGTGGCAGTCAGCCTCCTTTGTGTGTGTTGGACATAGTTTGATTCACGTTCTGCTCAACAGCCTTTAGCCCTATTATAGATCAGTAGGCAAGAGGTGAAATTTGAGCAGATCCGTGCCAGATTTCTGTACTCACCTCCCACTCCAACATTTAAAGCATGGCTCAGTGCAGTCGCTCAAGAAACTGGCCCGGCCAGTTAGGAGGGAGAGGCAGCTCTGCAAATGAAATTCTCTTGCCCCACCCCCCTACTGCTCATCTTGGCCCTCAAACAGAATCCTTGGCTGAGTATTCTGCAGTGTGTTACTATAATAATAATAATAATAATAATAATAATCAACTTTATTGTCATTGTTAGTGCACAAGTGCAGTACAACGAAATGTAGGCTTGCGGCTCCCGAGAGTGTACATTTAGATTAAGACATTTAAACATTCAACATTCATTTGGCTTGTAATACATTAACATAAACATAGTAAAGTGCATTGGCAGATGTGCAGGCTTTAGAGTTTATTTGTGGAGTTCAGTAGGATGACAGCCCTGGGAAAGAAGCTGTTCCTAAATCTGGTCGTTCGGGTGCGAATGCATCTGTAGCGTCTCCCAGATGGCAGGAGGGCGAACAGACTGTGGCTGGGGTGGGTAGGGTCTTTAATTATGGTCCGTGACCTCCATAAACAGCATTTCTGGTATATGTGCTCTATGGTCGGTAGCCGGGTGCCAGTAATGCGTTGGGCAGTTTTGACTGAAGCTGCAAGGCTTTCAGCTGCCATATCCAGACCACCTGCCTGCAAAGTAGGGTAACGTGACACACTCTGAGCCCTCTCTCCCTCTTCATTTACAAGAGAAAAACACAAAGCAACACGCCCATGCCAAATTCTGCAGGTCAGCTAAATATCACTTCTCAACATGGAGAAAGAAACTGCGATGGTACAAAACTGGATTTCTTCACAAGATTCACAACAGCAGGCAGAGCATTCTGGTTCTGAGTATACTTGTGAAGACAGGTTGTATTGACTAGGTTTGTATTCCCTTGCACATAGAACATTAAGGGGTGACCTAACTGAGTGTTTAAGATGATTAAAGGAGTTACATAGGATATATGGCACAGCAACAGGCCATTCGGCCCAACCAGTCCATTCTGGTGTTTATGCTCCACTCGTTTATCCTCCCATCTTTCCTCATCTAAATCTATCAGCATAACTCTCTATTCCCTTCTCTCTTATACGTTTGTCCAGCCTCCCCTATATGCATCTATACTATTCGCTTCAACCACTCCCTGGGTAAAGAAGTTTCTTCTGAATTCCCTATTGGATTTCTCGGTGATTATCTTATATTGATGGCCTCTAGTTATGCTTTTCCCCACAAGTGGAAACATTCTCTCTGTATCCACTCTATCAAAACCTTTCATAATTTTAAAGACCTCTGTTAGGTCACCCCTCAGCCTTCTTTTTTCAAGAGAAAAGAGACCCAGCCTGTTCATCCTTTCCCGATATGTATAATCTCGCATTTCTGGTATCATCCTTGTAAATCTTCTCTGCACCCTCTCCAATGCCTCTATATCCTTTTTATAATATGGCGACCAGAACTGTACACAGTACTCTGTGTGATCTAACCAAGGTTCGATACAGGTTCAGCATAACTTCCCTACTTTTCAATTCTATCCCTCTAGAAATAAACCCTAGTGCTTGGTTTGCATTTTTTTATGGCCTTGCTAACCTGTGTCGCAACTTTTAGTGATTTGTGTATTTGTACTCCTAGGTCCCTCTGTTCCTCTACCCCACCTAGACTCGCACCCTCCAAGTGATGTGACCTCCCTATTCTTCCTACCAAAATGTAATACCTCACATTTGTCTGTGTTGAACTTAATTTGCCAATTATTTGCCCATTCTGCAAGTTTATTAATGTCCTGCTGTAATTTGTTGCAGTCCTCCTCAGAATTGACTATTCCCCCCCAATTTGGTATCATCCGCAAATTTAGAAATTGAGTTTTTGATTCCAAAGCCTGAATCGTTAATGTAAATTGTGAACAGCACCGATCCCCGTGGAACACCACTTCCCACCTTCTACCACTGTGAATAGCTACCCTTCACTCCCACTCTCTGCTTTGTGTCTTGAAGCCAGCTAGTAATTCATTCTGCTACTTGTCCCCTGACTTCACATTCTCTGACCTTATTCATTAGTCTATTATGGGCACCTTATCGAAGGCCTTTTGAAAATCTAGATAAATTACATCTACTGCATTATGGTAGATGGGGTAGATAGAGAGAAACTATTTCCTCTGGTGGGGGAGTACAGAACAAGGGGCATAACCTTAAAATTAGAGCTAGGCCATTCAGGGGTGATGTCAGGAAGCACTTCTTCACTCAAGGAGTAGTGGAAATCTGGAACTCTCCCCCAAAATCTGTTGAGGCTGGGGGTCAATTGAAAACTTCAAAATTGAGATTGGTAGATTTTTGTTAGGCAAGGGTATTAGGGATATGGAACCAAGGCGGGAAAATTGAGTTAAGATACAGATCAGCCATGATCTAACTGAATGGCGAAACAGGCTCGAGGGGCTGAATGGCTTATACTTGTGAAATACTTGGTTTCAAGGGAGGAAAAATTTGCCTTTATTACACAAAACTATTAGTTCCATTTGAAACATCACACAAATGAATAATTGCAGACTTTACACTTTGGAACTGGTACATTAAAACTACTTGTGAAATACAGTGCTGAAGTAGATAAACCAGTTATTCTGCATTCTTCACACTAACTTAGGTCAGTACCCAAGCAGGCAAGTTATAGTGCAGCTGAAGCTTACCTGCTGGAGAACTTCAGGGCTCAGCCAAGGCAAAATAGAAGCACTGAACTCTGGGAAATCATACACAACTCTTAGCCTTTGTCCATCTGTGACCATACTGCAGAGACGGTGCAGACCAGAGAGATAAATGTGTCCCTCCCCAGATATAAGAATATGGCTGGGTCTAACACTCCTGTTGAAGAAAGAGAAAAAACATTTGGAGCTCAGCTTGACTGCATTTGGAAAGTTTTCTGAAGGAACAACAGTCAAATCCAGCCTACAGCATGGGGATGAATGACTCCTCACTCTAATAAGGCCTGTCAAAATTTGAAGGTGAAATCAGTCTCGACAGTCTCATACAGTTTTGAGTAGACACCAAACTGTCCCTCCAGGGCTACACCAGCACAGATTCAGTCATTTTACTAACAGAAGCCAAAGGAAGTTACACTAACGTAGTCAGTGTCGAGGTAATCCATGGGCATTACAGAAAAAAGTGTTTTGTTTTTTTTAAATACTCATTCCCTTAACTCTGCTTTCACTCAACTCGAATTCATGTCGTTTCATTCCACATTTAGGTACAGAGTTTTTCCATTAGTGTCTAGATTTAAAACAACATTGGCATCTTATGTTTAATAAATGGGCTAGCAACTGCCTTAAAATAAACCAAGACAGGAATGCAGTGTGAACATGTTAACCAGTACGCTAACAGGGTAATCAAATCCTAAGTGAAAAGAAGTTCTCTCAAGATTGGGGTGCAAGTGCAGTGTTAGAACAATGCCAATATTTGACAGAGTCATTGGAGACAGTGAGGTTAGATCTATCTTAACATACCGCAAAGGAAACGAACGTAAAGCAACTGTGACAGAATAGAGCAGAGACAGTTTATACTCTTACATCCGACAATTGTACGAAAGCAGGAAGACAATAGTTTACAGGTAACGAGGTTTACGGATGGCAGCGGTTCAAGGCGGTGGCTCACCACCACCTTTTCAAGGGCAATTAGGGATGGGCAATAAATGCTGGCCTTGCCAGCGACACCCACATCCTATGAATGAATAAAAGGTTCAACATTACAAAGAAATACATGAATGCATGCTAACACTGTACACTTGTTTCATTTGGCTCATGGGAGAGCAGCAATGTTTACACTGCTGGAGAAAAAATGCCTCTTATTCTATAACTGAGTTAAGAGAGTTGGTTTTTATAGGATAAATGCAGATACCATTTTCTCGTAATCCATACTGAATGCCCTCCATGACCTCGCCCCTCCCCATCTCTGTAACCTCCTCCAGTCTAACGACGCTCCAATTCTGGCCTCTTGCACATTTCTGATTTTCACCGCTCCACCATTGGCAGCTATGCCTTCAGCTGCCTAGGCTCCAAACTTTGGAATTTCCTCTCTAAACCTCTCCGCTTCGCTACCTCTCTTTCCTCCTTTAAGACACTCCTTAAAACCTCTCTCTTTGACCAAGCTTTTGGTCATCTGCCCTAACATTTTATGTGCCTTGATGTCAAATTGTGTCTGATAACACTCCTGTGAAGCACCTTGGGACGTTTTACTACATAAAAGCGCTATAAAAATGCCACTTGTTGAATGAGCAACAATATAAAAGTCCCTTACTATGCCTTTTGGGAGACAGTACACACTGTTTGAAGTATAAACCATTGCCTATGTTGGTCACTCTCCATGAGCTTCTCTTCGCAATTTTAAGTCACATTTTTATAACAGGTATAAACGGAGAACCAGGAGATCACTGGATTTATCACTCAGGGCTGTTTACATCACATATCTGTCTCTAAAGAATCAAAGCAGTATCATGGTGCAGCTAGTTCAACCACACTAATGCATAAGCGTATGCTCAAAAATGAACACAACAGGTTAAAGGTTATCATGAGGTTGGACCTTCTCCAGAAACCTGTTTTTGGAAGCTATAAAAATGTGACAGTGACGACAGCAGTGAGAAAGATTTTTCTTTTTGGGGGGGGGGGGGGGGGGGAATGGAGGGAGAAAGTTCATACAAAAACAAAAGACTGGTTGGCTTAAAATCTAAATTTACCTATGAATGCATCCCATTCGGTGAATATAATCCAATGCCTTCAGGACTTCAAAAAAAATATGCGCAATGAGACTTTCACTCATGCCTTCAGTAAAATATAACTTTAGGAGGCTGCTGGCAGAACCTACACAAGGTCAGAAAAGCAAACTCAGGACATGTTTATTGGTTAAATGTGGCTTTTAAGTACAAAATGTAGGACACACAGCAGATTGTAACAGAGGAAGCTCCCTCTCCAGGTTTTATCTTACCGTAAGCTGTGAATGCCACAATGACCCATAGCTCGCTGCCCTCTGCAAAAACGGCTCTGTGTGGCAGGATGTTTGGGTGCCTGAACAATTGCCAGACGAGAAGTTCATTCTGAAAGTAAAGCATAAATTCTCTAAGTAAGGCACATCATGTTCAGGGCACTGTTGTGGCCACGTTCAGGGAAACACAAATAATGCACAGTTTCCTGCACGAGGAGAGAAGGCTGCATTGTTCCTTTACCATGCCAGCAATATTTTTTCTTTGGCTGTTCTTTATTTTAAAACTTACAGATCTCTGGGAAAAATCATGGCTATGTAATGTCACGTTGCACGGAGCCTGTAACTCATTGGTTCATTGAGGTGTAAGTTTGATGACTGGTGTTCTTAGTCTGGATAGCAATTGACGTGCTACAATTGGCTTCAACATTCCTGCATAAGGGAAGGGGGGTGGGGGGGGTGGGAAGGTCAGCCAGTTTTCATGTCCCGATTTCTATCCAGCGACCCCCTACTGGAAAGTGTCTGTGTCTGTACATCAAATGATGCACTCCAAGGTCAAATAAATCACCAACATTCACATGTGAAAAAGGGACATTCGGTAAGGCTTCAGGGAAGAGGGGGCAGGGAAACATTTCAGAGATGCATATCAGGATACTTATTCAGATATCTCTATGTAACCATTTAATAAGTTTTAGAAGCGCTGAGCTCAATTAACCAATATTTTATACATTTAAAATGTACTCTGCTTCTTTACATTTCTACTATACTGACCTGCAAGGAGGACAGATTTTCTTCAGAACAGGTGTCCATATTAGTGCGTTTTACAACTACCATGTTACCAGATGGGATGTGTTTAGCCAGGTTCACCGTGGTTAGATTACTAAAACTCTTTCCTAACACAAAAACAAATAAAAATATCAAGAAACGATAACCAAATATTTAGGTTGTGAAAGGAGTTATATAAATGCAGTCTTTCTTCTCTATTGACAGACAGTAACAGGCCTGCCTGTTGATCCTCACCAATAGAGCCTACTGCTGCCAGCCAGGCTTGTGATAATATAATGCCAAGTCTTACGCATTTTATTCTACAGATTGTGTCTTTAGGCACGTACAATCTTTGAAGCAAGATCTTAAATCGTCTGCCAGGTCGGGCGGACATTAAAAAAGTCCCACGGCGCTATCTGAAGGAAAGCAAGTTTTCCCAGTGTCACGCGCAACATTTATCCCTCAACCAACACCGTTCAAACAGATTAATTGGTCATTTATCTCATTGTCATCTGTGGGATCTTGTGGGGCATAAATTGGCTGCCGCATTTGAACAGTGACTACACTTCAAATGTAATTCATTGGTTGTGAAGCACTTTATAACATCCTGAGGACATGAAAATGTGCTATGTAAATGCAAATTCATTCTTTAGAAAATCAAATGTTATTTGTGCCCTCCTCCCCCCAACGCCCCAGACATTTTTATCGTCCAAGGCATGGTGTAACTTTCTAGATTGACAAATTGTCACATTGTATCTGTGATGCAACTGTATCCTATACTTAATTTATTTGGATCATTAGTTTTTTTTAATTACCCCAGCACACCTGACACTACTAAAAGGCTGAATTCCTGATGGCACAGTGGGTAAATGTGCCATCAGAAAGTTGTTATATCTATCCCTGGTCAATGGTGAGTAAACTCCACTCCAGGATTTGAGCATATCATCTAGCTGATGCTTCAGTGTTGTACGGAGGGAGAGCTGCATTGTCAGGGAAGAAGGGAAGACATCTTATGGAGGAGAAGTTACCCTGAGGCACCATCTGCCTGATCAGGTGGATCTAAAAGGTCACATGGTGCTATTTGTCCAGAGGACATGAAAGGTGCTATATAAATGCAAATTATTTGTTAAATAATTTCAGATGGAAGGGCAGTTTGGGTGCTCCTTTTGGCTTCAGAATCCTTGAGCTAGGAAGAAAATCAGGCATATTTTCCACTTCTAATCAATATCTAGTGAAATCTTCTGCAAACTGTGCACATGTATGCATCTGTTGATAACAGGTTTAGCTTGTGGTGATGCCATCCAGAGTCAAATAGCCTGCCTACACATACCATTTTGACTCACCTGAAAAATGCCTACTGGACAAGGTACAAAGGGCTACGGTCACCAGTAGAACTGCACTCCTGTGCCTTAAGGGGGGGGGGGGAAGATATTGGATTAAAACATTTCTAGTATCTACAGCAGCTGCTACTCTAGGTTTAGACACAATTTATTTGACGCAGAGTGGGTATGTGGAATTCTCTGCCGCAGATCGCGTTGAGTTAATACATTTTAAAATGGAACTGCTTTTAAAAAAGAGAAATGTTAAAGGGTTTGGGGAGCGAACAGGAGAGTGAGATTAGGCTAGGTATCTTGTGAAGAAAACATTAGCACAGCACCTCATCTTTCGATTAGGCACTTTACAGCCTTCTGGACTCAACATTGAGTTCAACAATTTCAGACCATAACCTCAGCCCCAATCATTTTTCCCCTCTCTCTCTCACATGGCAGCTGTCGATCATTCTGCCATTGCCATTTGCATCTCATCTAGAGTCATCTTTTGTTTCTTAACTTGCCCCATTACCATCTCTTTTTGCCTTGCACCATCATCCCTTTTGTCTTTTAATCTCTCCTGCCTTCCATCTATCACAGACCTTCCTTTTTGTTCTTTCCTCCCCTCACCCACTGTCCCTGCCCCTACACTTGCTTAAAAACCTGTTATATCTCCAACTTTTTCCAGTTCTAATGAAGGGTTATCAACCTGAAATGTTAACTCGGTTTCTCTCTCCACAGATGCTGCCTGACCTGCTGAGTATTTCCAGCATTTCCTGTTTCTATTTCAGATTTCCAGCATAGAGTATTTTGCTTTTGTATTAGCACAGACTACCTGGGCCAAATGGCCTGTTTCTATTCTGTAACATTCTAGGATTCTTCATTCAAGCACTGTCTGTGATGGCATTACCGAATGAAGAAAATTCAGAAAGTATTTTTACCTAGTTCAGATAGAAGCTCATAGTGACTGGCACTGGTTGTGTACATCATCGTTGCATCTCGCAGAGGGCTCTGTGAATGTGCTGAAAGTTCATCTCTCTGTGTGGAGTAAAAGAAAGCACATTATTACTGGATGAGTATGTGCTCAGGACAGGAAGAACAGCAGTCAATTAAATACTATTCTTGTATGTATCGCATCCAGTGTTAAACACTCCCAGGTAAGCTTTGATGTCAGGCAGCTGGCAGGGAACAAGAAAAAAATTGGGATTGGTACCCAACCTTGAGAGTTTACTTGCACAAGGATCATTAAATTAATCAAATATCTGAGTTGCATTGTAGTTTAGACATGTATTCACTAGTTCCTGAGAAAAGCTATAGCCTGAAGTCTAATAATTACTATACACATCTTCTACAACTGTACACAGTAAATAAGTATACTATTATTATACACAATACTTCTGTATTGTAACTTGATGCACATTATTCAGAAGCAGCTGAAATAATGCAGTGAGCCTGATCCTGCAGGTTTCATATATGGGGTAGAATTTCCTCTCTTGCACGCAAGTGCATGGAGGAAAATCAGGTAGGGAGGACTGCAGATTCATAAGAAGTCTGCCTAATTTTCTGTCCATTAATTTGAATAGACAGTCCTCCCAAACTATTTCTGCTCTGTCCAAGCAATAATTTACACCTATGCTCAAAGGAAGATAATCTGCCCCATAATGTTTTGCATTACCAATAATGAGTTTTTTTTTTCTCAATACATAGCATCCCTCGGAGAAAGCTTCTGCTTGTGTGTCTCTGTCTCATAATACAGGTTATACATACGCACATATGAATAGACAGCTTACGTTGGGATCCCTTCCAAACCTAACTGGACTGTTGGAGACAAACAGTCATACGCACTGAAACTCATGTTCTCAGTCTGGCACTATTCAGCTCAGTTCCAGGATAATGTGAATGTGTCCAATATGCACTCAATAAAAGGTCCACTACAAGATTACTTTGCAAAAACAGGCCAGAAAACGCTTCCGCCAAATGAAAAGACGCCACTACCGCTTATGTATGCCTACCTCTCCCACAGCGCTAACATCATGTGAAAACCACAACCTACCAGATGCAGACGGTCTATCCCGTCTACCTGGCTTCCAACATCAATTGATTCTATTTCTGTCTGGGAAATGCAGGAACAATCCTTAAAAGAGAAAAAAAAAAAGCACAAAAGAAACTTAAAATGCAAAGTTAAAGAGCAATTAAAACCTAGATGAAGGGGACAGGAGGTGAATGGAGTCTGGAAGTGGATTTCTGATGTCCAAGAAGGTCACTGATGTGAGTCAAACCAACAGAAGGTTGTAAGCACCCATCCAATATGGGATACAAGCCAGCATCAAGGACAAATTACATAGAATTTACAGCACAGAAACAGGCCATTTGGCCCAACGGGTCTATGTCAGTGTTTATGCTCCACACGAGCCTCCACCCACCCTACTTCATCTAATCCTATCAACATATCCTTCTATTCCTTTCTCCCTCATCTACTTATGCAGCTTCTGCTTAAATGCATCTATGCTATTCGTCTCAACTACTCCATGTGGTAGCTAGTTCTGTATTCTAACCACTCACTGAGTAAAGAAGTTTCCCCCGAATCCCTGATTGCTTCATATATAAGATAGTCACTAATAAATCCAAAGAGGCTTCAAGGCGATTTAGACAAGTTGAGTGAGTGGGCAAATACATGGCAGATGCAGTATAACATGGATAAATGTGAAGTTATCCACTTCGGTAGAAAAAACAAAGGCAGAGTATTATTTAAATGGTGATAGATTGGGAAATGTTGATGTACAAAGGGACCTGGGTGTCCTTGTACACCAGTCTCTGAAAGCAAACATGCAGTTGCAGCAAGCAGTTAGGAAAGCAAATGGTATGTTGACCTTCATTGCAAGAGGATTTGAGTACAGGAGCAAGGATGTCTTACTACAGTTATACAGGGCCTTAGTGAGACCACACCTGGAGTACTGCGTGCAGTTTTGGTCTCCTTACCCAAGAAAAGATATACTTGCCATAGAGGGAGTGCAGTGAAGGTTCACCATACTGATTACTGGGATGGCAGGATTGCCGTATGAGGAGAGATTGGGTCGACTAGGCCTGTATGCACTAGAGTTTAGAAGAATGAGAGGGGATGTCATTGAAAGGTATAAAATTCTGACAGGGCTAGACAGACTGGATGCAGGGAGGATGTTTCCCCTGGCTGGGGAGTCTAGAACAAGGGGTCACAGTCTCAGGATACAGGGTAGGACATTTAGGACTGAGATGAGGAGAAATTTCTTCACTCAGAGGGTGATGAACCTGTGGAATTCTCTGCCACAGAAGGCTGTGGAGGTGAAATCACTGAATATATTTAAGAAGGAGATAGATAGATTTCTAGATACAAAAGGCATCAAGGGGTATGGGGGGGGGGGGGGGAAAGAACATAATAAGAACATAAGAAGTAGGAGCAGGAGTAGGCCATACGGCCCCTCGGGCCTGCTCCGCCATTTAATAGGATCATCGCTGATCCAAACCTAGACTCACGTCCACTTCCCTGCCCGCTCCCCGTAACCCCTTATTCCCTTATCAGCTAGGAAACTGTCTATCTCCGTTTTAAATTTATTTAGTGTCGCAGCTTCCACAGCTCTGAGGTAGCAAATTCCATAGATTTACTACCCTCTGAGTGAAGAAGTTTCTCCTCATCTCAGTTTTGAAACGGCAGCCCCTTATTCTAAGATTATGCCCCCTAGTTCTAGTCTCACCCATCAGTGGAAACATCCTCACCGCATCCACCCGATCAAGCCCCCTCACAATCTTATATGTTTCTATAAGATCGCCTCTCATTCTTCTGAATTCCAATGAGTAGAGGCCCAACCTACTCAACCTTTCCTCATAAGTCAACCCCCTCATCTCCGGAATCAACCGAGTGAACCTTCTCTGAACTGCCTCGAGAGCAAGTATATCTTTTCTTAAATATGGAAACCAAAACTGTACGCAATATTCCAGGTGTGGCCTCACCAGTACCCTGTATAACTGCAGCAAGACTTCCCTGCTTTTATACTCCAGCCCCCTTGCAATAAAAGCCAAGATTCCATTGGCCTTCCTGATCACCTGCTGTACCTGCATACTAACCTTCTGTGTTTCATGCACCAGGACCCCCAGATCCCTTTGTACTGTAGCACTTTGCAGTTTCTTTTCATTTAGATAATAATTTGCTCTTTGATTTTTTCTGCCAAAGTGCATAACCTCACACTTTCCAACATTATATTCCATCTGCCAAATTTCTGCCCACTCATTTAGCCTATGTCCTTTTGCAGGTTTTTTATGTCCTCCTCACTTACTGCTTTCCCTCCCATCTTTGTATCGTCGGCAAACTTGGATACTTTGCACTCGGTCCCTTCCTCCAAATCGTTAATATAGATTGTAAAGAGTTGGGGTCCCAGCACTGACCCCTGCGGAACACCACTAGTCACTGATTGCCAACCCGAGAATGAACCATTTATCCCAACTCTCTGTTTTCTGTTAGATAGCCAATCTTCCACCCACGCCAGAATATTACCCCCAATCCTGTGATTTTTTATCTTGTGCAGTAATCTTGTGTGGCACCTTGTCAAATGCCTTTTGGAAGTCCAAATACACCACATCCACTGGTTCCCCTTTATCCACCCTGTTTGTTACGTCCTCAAAGAATTCGAGCAAATTTGTCAAACATGACTTCCCCTTCATAAATCCATGTTGACTCTGTCCGATTAAATTATGCTTATCCAAATGCCCTGTTACTGCTTCCTTAATGATGGACTCCAACATTTTACCAACCACAGATGTTAGGCTAACTGGTCTATAGTTTCCAGCCTTTTGTCTACTTCCCTTTTTAAATAAGGGCGTTACATTAGCGATTTTCCAATCTGCTGGGACCTTTCCTGAATCCAGGGAGTTTTGGAAAATTACCACCAATGCATCCGAAATCCCTACCGCTACTTCTCTCAAGACCCTAGGATGTAAGCCATCAGGTCCAGGGGATTTATCCGCTTTTAGTCCCATTATCTTACCGAGTACCACCTCCTTAGTGATTTTAATCGTGTTTAACTCCTCCCCCCCTATAGCCTCCTGTTTGTCCAGTGTTGGGATATTTTTAGTGTCCTCTACTGTAAAGACTGATACAAAATATTTGTTCAGCGTTTTTGCCATTTCCATGTTCCCCGCTACTAATTTCCCGGTCTCATCCTCTAAGGGACCAACATTCACTTTAGCCACCCTTTTTCTTTTTATATAACTGTAGAAACTCTTGCTATCTGTTTTTATATTTTTTGCTAGTTTACTTTCATAATCTATCTTCCCTTTCTTAATTAATCTTTTAGTTATTCTTTGCTGGCTTTTAAATGCTTCCCAATCTTCTATCCTCCCACTAGATTTGGCTACTTTATATGCCCTTGTTTTCAGTCGGATACTATCCTTTATTACTTTACTTAGCCACAGATGGCTGTCTTTTCTTTTACGCCCCTTTTTCCTCAGTGGAATATATTTTTCTTGAAAGTTGTGAAATATCTCCTTGAATGTACACCACTGCTCATGTATCGTCTTACACTTTAATCTATTTTCCCAGTCCACTTTAGTCAACTCTGCTCTCATACCTTCATAATCTCCTTTATTTAAGCTTAGTACACTGGTTTCACAGAATCAAATCACAGAAACCCCACAGTGCAGATAGAGGCCATTTCGGCCCATCGAGCCTGCACCGACACATATCCCACCCGATCCCCGTAACCCCTACACCAACACATATCCCACCCTATCCCCGTAACCCCACGTATTTAATCCCCCTAACACTAAGGGTCAATTTATCATAGCCAATCAACCTAACCCGCACATCTTTGGACTGTGGGAGGAAACCGGAGCACCCGGAGGAAACCCACGCAAACACGGGGAGAATGTGCAAACTCCACACAGACAGTCACCCGAGGCCGGATTTGAACCCGGGTCCCTGGCGCTGTGAGGCAACAGTGCTAACCACTATGCCACCGTGGTTTGAGATCCAACTCTCTCACCCTCCAACTGAATTTGGAATTCAACCATGTTATGGTCACTCATTCCAAGGGGATCCTTTACTGGGACATTTTTTATTAATCCTCTCTCATTACACAGGACCAGATCCAAGATTGCCTGCCCCCTGGTTGGTTCAGTAACATACTGCTCAAGGAACCCGTCCCTAATGCACTCTATGAACTCTTCCTCAAGGCTGCCCTGCCCAATTTGATTTGCCCAGTCAATATGAAAGTTAAAATCCCCCATGATTATAGCTGTTCCCTTATTACAAGCCCCAACTATTTCCTGATTTATACTCCGACCAACAGAGTTGCAACTGTTAGGAGGCCTATAGACTACGCCCACTCGTGACTTTTTCCCCTTATTATTCCTTATCTCCACCCAAACTGTTTCACTATCCTGATCCTTTGACCCAATATCACTTCTCACTATTGCAGTGATTCCATCCTTTATTAACATAGCCACCCCACCTCCCTTTCCTTTCTGTCTGTCCTTCCTAATTGTCAAATACCCCTGGATGTTTAGTGCCCAGTCATGGTCACCTTGCAGCCATGTTTCTGTAATGGCCACCAGATCATACCCATGTGTAGTTATTTGTACCGTCAACTCGTCTATTTTGTTACAAATGCTGCGTGCATTCAGATAAAGAACTTTTAAATATGTTTTGTGACAATTTATTCCTGCTTTTACCCCCTTTACTACTTTACCTTTATCTTTATATACATTCTGTCCCTTCCTGACATGCTCTGGTTTTTAATTCCCCCACTGCTACCTTGCTCTATTGCCTTCTCCACTGACATTTTTATTTTTTGCTCTCTTGAAACCAGAAATATGGTATTGAGATAGAGGATCAGCCATGATCATATTGAATGACGGAGCAGGCGCGAAGGGCCGAATGGCCTACTCCTGCTCCTATTTTCCTATGTTTCTATTTATGGCCCCTAGTTTTGGACTCCCCCACAAGTGGAAGCATCTTTTCTATGTCTACCCTATCAAACACCTGCATAATTTTAAAGACCTCTATTAGGTCACCCCTCAGCCGTCTCTTTTCTAGAGAAAATAGCCCAGCCTGTTCAGGTTTTTTGGATATTTATAACCTCTCAGTTCTGGTATCAATCTTGTAAATGTTTTTTGCACATTCTCCAGAGTCTCTATATCCTTTTTGTAATATGTAATATTAATTTAATATATTAAATATCCCAAATTGTTGACCCAGATCTTTACAATACCAGCCCAGCCCTTAATTAGACCCCCCCATAGTCATTACCACTGTGCTCCAGAGAGGATATAATAAAAAGGACCATCAAACCAATCTTCTCAGAATATCCCAGACCTCCCCATCACTTTGTATTTTTTTTTTTTACCTGGAATATTCTTATTAATTTGCCAACATCTTTTGTTTCCATTTGACCATTTTTCCCATTTGCACAACTTTCTCACATTTGATTTATTTGCTGTCTTTATTCCTTTCCCTAGATCTTCACTTTTATTTCCCAACTCCTGTACTGTATGTTTTTGCATTATATTTCATTTTGGTTTTAATTCTTTTATATCTCTCCAGAGTTTTGTATTGTACATTTCTTCTTCCTCTTTCCTCCTTTGTCCCAGGTCCCTTTTGAGTACCTAACCTTGGTGATGTTGCCACCCTGATGCCATCAGTCTCTTTCCCACAACTTCTACATCTCTGCAGCACAGAGGTAATGACTATGGGGGTCTAATTAAGTTATTCTCATGCTAATACAGGTAGTGTTCACTCTTCAGTTGGTAGCACTCCTGCCTCTGAGTCAGAAGGTTGTGGGTTCAAGTCCCAGAGACTTGAGCACAAAAACCTAGGCTGACATTCTAGTGCAGTACTGAGGGAGTGCTGCATGGTCAGAGGTGCCATCTTACCAAGGCCCTGTCTGCTCTCTCAGGTGTGCATAAAAGATCCCATGGCACTATATCGAAGAGCTGGGGATTATCCCTGGTGTCCTGGCCAATATTTATCCCTCAATCAACATCACTAAAAAAATATTTTCGATCATTATCACATTGCTGTTTGTGGGAGCATGATGTGCACAAATTGGCTGCCGTGTTTCCTACCTTACAACAGTGACTACACTTAAAAGTACTTCATTGGTTGTAAAGCGCTTTGGGACATCCCGAGGTCATGAAAGGCGCTACATAAATGCAATTATTTCAGTTTTTGGGAATTATCCATTTCATCACTGTTGATGAAATTTTGTACTCTACACCCATATAACATGATGTGCAACCACTGCTACCTGTTCAGGAATACAGGACTGTGGTTGTATTCAGAATAAGGCATTTTTGTAACAACTTTGGGTTGACTTACCAGAAAAGACATGGAAGCTCCTGATACATTTGGTGACTCATATGAGCACAGCAATCCTGAAAATGATAAGTATATGTGTGAAGGACAGTCCGCTGCTTTATTTGGCTGCAGATTAAACACAGGCCAACATAATGAATGCACGGTAGATATTTCTGTAGTCCCCTGTAAAAATACATAAAGCTGTACTACCTTTGATCCTATATTCCTTCAGGTACTGAATGTCATATGAAATCAAACAGCCACAGCAATAGCAATAAAATGGATAAAGAAAATTGGGAAGAAAAACAATCCTTTTTACAATATATTTTAAGCAGCAACAGATACTGCAGTGAACTTAAGGCGAGGTAACACTATGGGCAAGTACTTCCGTGATATGGTGTTTGTTTGTTTTTAGCTTGTTTACAGAGTTCCATAGAGCCCTGGATACCAAACACAGTAGCATAAAGCAAGGGTCAGTGTTTACAGTCTCTTTAGAGACCAGTCATAGTTCTTTTTGTGCATCTCCCACCCCCCATCCTTTCTCTAATAGAGCAAACATTAACACCTACCCCCGCGACCGCCCCCCCCCCCCCCATCCCATCTCCTTCTCTTGTCCATCTTTGCAAAACAGACTCCCTGCCCTTCTGTAGTCACTAATATTGAACTGTGGGAAGTGCTACAAAGTCACACTGAACAAGAGAGTATGGCTGAGGTACTAAATGAGTACTTTGCATCTGTCTTCACCAAGAGGATGCTGCCATAGACATAGTGAAGGAGGAGGTAGTGGAGACACTTGCTAGTACAAAAATTGATAAAGAGGTATTAGAAAGGCTGGCTGTACTTAAAAATAGATAAATCACCAGGAGCAGATGGGATGCATCCTAGGATGCGGAGGGAATGGAGAGCGGAAATCGCAGAGGTACAGGCCATAATATTCCAATCCTGCATTGATATGGGGGTGGTGCCAGAGGACAGGAGAATTGCAAATGTTACACCATTGTTCAAAAAAGGGTGTAAAGATAAACCCAGCAACTACAGGCCAGTCAGTTTAACCTCGGTAGTGAGGATGCTTTTAGAAACAGTAATCAGGGAAAATATTAAGTCACTTGGATAGGTGTGGATTAATTAAGGAAAGCCAGCACAGATTTGTTAAAGGTAAATCCATGCTGGCTTTCCTATCACAGACCTTCCCTTTGTTCTTTCCTCCCCTCTTCTCTTTCCCTGCCCCACACTTGCTTAAAAATCTGTTACTTCTCCAACTTTTTCCAGTTCTGACAAAGGGTCATCAATTGAAACGTTAACTCTGTTTCTCTCTCCACGATGCTGCCTGACCTGCTGAGTGTTTCCAGCATTTTCTGTTTTTATTTGTTAAAGGCAAATTGTGTTTAACCAACTTGATCCGAGTTTTTTGATGAGGTAACAGAGAGGGTTGATGAGGGCAATGCAGTTGACAGTGTACATGGATTTCCAAAAGGCGTTCGACAAACTACCACATAATAGGTTCGCCAGCAAAGTTGAAGCCCATGGAATAAAAGGGACAGTGGCAACATAAATACAAAATTGGCTAAGTGACAGGAAACAGAGTAGTGGTGAACGGTTGTTTTTCGGACTGGAGGAACGTATACAGTGGTGTTCCCCAGGGGTCGGTTCTAGGACCACTGCTTTTCTTGATATATATTAATGACTTGGACGTGGGTGTACAGGAGTTTCAAAATTTGCAGATGACACAAAACTTGGAAGTATAGTGAACAGTGAGGAGGAGAGTGATAGACTTCAGGAAGACAGACTGGTGAAATAGGCAGACACGTGGCAGATGAAATTTAACGCAGAAAAGTGTGAAGTGATACATTTTGGTAGAAAGAATAAGAGGACATATAAACTAAATGGTACAATCCTAAGGGGGTGCATGAACAGAGACCTGGGGGTACATGTGCACAAATCATTGAAGGTGGCAGGGCAGGTGGAGAAAGCAGTTCAAAAGACTTACAGGATCCTGGGCTTCATAAACAGAGGTATAGAGTACAAAAGTGTGGAAATGATGATGAAACTGGAGTATGTGTCCAATTCTGGGCTATACACTTTAGGAAGGATGTGAAAGCCTTAGAGAGGGTGCAGAAAAGATTTACGAGAATGACTCCAGGAATGAGGGACTTCAGTTATGTTGATAGACTGGAGAAGCTGGGGTTGTTCTCTTTGGAGCAGAGAAGATTGAGGGGAGATTTGATAGAGGTGTTCAAAATCATGAGGGGTCTGGTCAGAGTAGATAGAGAAAAACTGTTCCCGTTGCCAGAAGGGTCGAGAACCAGAGGACACAGATTTAATGTGATTGGCAAAAGAACCAAAGGCGACGCAAGAAAAAACTTTTTTACGCAGCAAGTGGTTAAGATCTGGAATGCACTGCCTGAAAGGGTGGTGGAGGCAGACTCAATCTTATCTTTCAAAAGGGAGTTGGATAAGTATCTGAAGGAAAAAAACTTGCAGGGCTACAGGGACTGAGCATGGGAATGGGACTAGCTGAGAGTCGGCACGGGCATGATGCCAAATGGCCGCCTTCTGTGCTATAACCATTCTATGCTTCTAACAACAGCACTAAAGAACTCCATACAAAATTTCTACTCCCAGGTTGCCTATGACCAACAATTTTAAAGCAGGAAACACAGCAACTAGATCTAAAAGTCACCAGTATGGCACTTGATGGAGAGACTTGCTTTTTAAATGTGCAGAGTGAAGTTTTGTTTTATCATTAATTTCCTCTTACTCTCCTGACCAGTGCCATCCACCCTCTTATATGTCACCCAAATGTTAAAAAAAAATATTGCTGTGGTATTGATGTCAGTACTAAATGTACTGCATCATTTGCAAAGAATGTCAACGATAGCTAGGAAAAAGATCAGTACTTCAATACACACCCTTCTGCCTCTCAAGAAACACACTGGACTCTCGAAAATGGAATGAACTTCTGCTTCTAATACCTTGATCAGCCAATCGAAGGCACTGTAAAATAAAATAAAAATTAAGCCACCAATTCTACGGAAAGTCGTTTCACCCCCAATTAAGTGGAGGCGAGTCATTGAAGTCAACAACTGCAAAAAGTTGGCATCTTTCTTACATATATACTGTTTGCTTGTAAATAAGCAGTGACTTTTTATGGCGATTTTACAAAAAAAGTCTATGATCGATCACAGATTCTAATGACCGAAGGCATTTAAAGCATAGCCCCCTCCCCATTCCCGGAAAAGCGCCCTAGTCATTCCTTCAACACCAAGTTCTTGGGGGGGGGGGGGAGGTGGCGGCGGGGAAGAGATGTCTTCCCAGTATCATGGCTTTAAATGTCATTGTGTCTGACTGTTGTCCATGTGTTACTCCTGATACCTCATTTGGGGCCCTCCTGGAGTCGCCACAGGCCGGGGGGCCGGGCTGGGCTTGGGGCTGGGAGCCGGCCAGGCCTCGGACCCTGGGAGCTCGAGCACTGGGGGGCAACGGGCAAACGCCGAGCACTTCATCCCGCCAGGCGCGCCGGCTTTCTTTTTAAAGGTCTTCCTGCTCCTCCCCTCCATTTCCCAAGGCCGTGTCTCCAGCCCACCGGGGCGACGGTTCTCTCCCCCAACGCTTTCCCTCTTCTTCCTCTATCGGAGCCCTGCTACGTCTCTCTCTCACCTTGCCCGGGGGAGGGGAGGGAGAGGGAGCGAACCCCGGCTTGTGACGTCACAGAGTTCCTCCCTCCTCAAGGGGGGTCGGCGGGCCGCCATCTTCGTCCCGCTGCAAATCTCGCGACAGCGCGACCAACCTTCCCCGGCGCCAGCGGCAGCCGTTATATTTTGAAATAACAACTGAAAATGCTGGAAAAACTCAGCAGGACAGGCAACATGCGTGGAGAGAGAAATAAAGTCAATGTTTCGGGCCGAAACCCTTCGTCAGGACTGAAAAAACACAGAAAATGAAACATTAAAAGGCCAGTTTGGGGGCTGGGAAATGGGGATGAAAGAACAAAAGTGAAGAGACATTAAGAGGTACTCAAAACGTGGCGAGATGGTGATAGGACTAGTAAAGAGACAAAAGACGGCTCTAGATTAGGTGTGAAATGCGCTGGCAGAATGAGAGACAGCTGCCATGCGGGGGGGGGGAAGGGCACAAAACAAAGATGTGGATAATAAAAAATATATATATAAATATAATAGGGGCCGAGGTTATGATCTGAAATTGTTGAACTCAATATTGAGTCCGGAAGGCTGTAAAGTGCTTAATCGGAAGATGAGGTGCTGTTCCTCGAGCTTACGGTGAGCTTCCGTGGAACAATGTATTCAAGAAAGAGTTGGATATATTTCTTAAGGCTAAAGGGATCAAGGGATATGGGGAGAAGGCAGGGACCGGGTACTGAATTTGGATGATCAGCCATGATCTCATTGAATGGCGGAGCAGGCTCGAAGGGCTGAATGGCCTACTCCTGCTCCTATCTTCTATGTTTCTATGTTTAAGAGCCCGAGGACGGTGAGGTCTGAGTGGGAATGGAACGGTGAATTAAAGTGACAGGCGACCGGAAGCTCGGGGTCCCCCTTACGGACTGAACGGAGGTGTTCCGCAAAGCGGTCACCCAATCTGCGTTTGGTCTCCCCAATGTAGAGGAGACCACATCGTGAGCAGTGAATACAGTATACTAAATTGCAAGAAGTACAAGTAAATCGCTGTTTCACCTGGAAGGGGTGTTTGGAGCCCTGGACAGTGGGAAGGGGGTAGGTACAAGGGCAGGTGTTGCATCTCCTGTGCTTGCACGGGAAGGTGCTGGAACCTTCTTCCCCTTCCCTTTCCTCTGACCCCCCTTCTCCCAATCTCACCCCCTGCCTCGTTTTCACTATCCCCTCTGACCTTCCCCTCTCTGACCCCGAACAATCAGTCCTCGGCAAAGGCCTGAGCTTCATCCCCTTACACCCCCACTGTAAAGTCTGTAGGTATTATGGCGAATTAATACACAGACTACAAGAGTAACTTTAACAGGACTTTACTATTCGAAGGTCAGGGCGAATCTGCCCAATAAATCCTGACACAGCACTTATATACCGGTGTGGTCACCGTCGGTATTACAGTATACAGCAGCCAAGATAAAGTAGTGCCACACCGAAAATAGTTCTCTTAAAGGTGAACGGTTACATACAATAGTTCTCTTAAAGGTAGAACAGTTACATACACTACAATCCTCCCTTTTTAGCTTACAACATACTTATTCCCTGATATACCTATCAATTCGTCCAATAAAAAGCGACGAGTTAGGAACGTAACTAAAGGTTTTTATTGACTAAATAACAGAGCCCACCCTCGTGGGTGATCGGGTCCAACAAGGAGGAATACCAGCCAGTCGACTACCTTTATACCTGGGCAGGTAGGTGGAGCCATGGGCGGAGTCGGAGGTGGTCAGCCCAGGTATAACAGCGCGACAAGAGGCGACCTCGTATCGTGATACAACAGTGATAACGGTGATAACAATACAACAGTGATAACTATAGTGTAACGATAAAAGTGGTTTACCACATTCACCCCTTGTTTAGATTTGAGTCCGGCGGGGTGAAGTGTACTACCAGTTCTGGTATGTCAGTCTGTCCGGAGGCCTCGTAAGCCTCTCCGATCGTCGCAGCGGCGGTGCTGCATTATCCGGTGTTAGTGCTGGTGTCTGCGTGGTCGGCGAAGGCTCGTGGGGTTCCGGCATGCCGTCTACCTGGGCTGGAATTGGGGGGGTGGTGGGGGGGGGTAAAGGTGGTGTCTCCGGAGTGCCCGAGGGTGCGAGGTCTCGTAAGGAGACAGTGTCCTCCCGCCCGTCTGGGTAAGCCACGTAGGCGTACTGGGGGTTGGCGTGCAGGAGGTTCACCCTCTCGACCAGGGGGTCTGTTTTATGGGCCCTCACGTGCTTTCGCAGCAAGACAGGCCCCAGAGAGGTCAGCCAGGTTGGTAGAGTGGTTCCCGTAGTCGACTTCCTGGGGAAAACAAACATTCGTTCATGGGGGGTGGCGTTAACGGCAGTGCAAAGTAGTGACCGGATGGAGTGCAGCGCTGTCGGGAGGACTTCCTGCCAGCGGGAGGTTGGGAGGCCCTTAGACTTTAAGGCTAAGAGGACGGCCTTCCATACCGTCGCGTTCTCTCCACCTGGCCGTTCCCTCGGGGGTTGTAGCTGGTGGTCCTACTTGCTGCAATACCTCTCGCTAGTAGGAACTGACGGAGTTCCTCGCTCATGAAAGAGGAGCCCCGGTCACTATGTATATAGTTTGGGAACCCGAACAAGGCGAAGAGGTCGTTCAGGCATTTAATGACCGTGGTACTGGTCATGTCTGGGCAGGGGAAGGCAAAGGGGAAACGGGAGTACTCATCAACAATGTTGAGGAAGTACACATTACGGTCAGAGGACGGGAGGGGCCCCTTAAAGTCGATGCTCAGGCGCTCGAAGGGGCGGGTGGCCTTGATCAGGCTTGCTCTGTCCGGCCTAAAGAAGTGCGGTTTGCACTCGGCACAGGTCTGGCAGTTCCTGGTTATGGTCCTGACCTCCTCGATGGAGTAGGGCAGGTTGCGGGCCTTAATGAAGTGGTAAAGTCTGGTGACCCCGGGGTGGCAGAGGTCGTTGTGGAGGGTCTGAAGTCTATCACTTTGCGCGCTGGCGCATGTAATTCGTGACAGAGCATCGGGGGGTTCGTTCAGCTTACCTGGCCGGTACAAGATATCATAATCGTAGGTGGAGAGCTCGATTCTCCACCTCAAGATCTTGTCATTCTTGATTTTGCCCCTCAGCTTGTTATTAAACATAAAAGCGACCGAACGTTGGTCGGTAAGGAGGGTAAATCGTTTGCCTGCCAGGTAGTGCCTCCAGCGTCGTACCGCCTCCACAATCGCCTGGGCCTCCTTCTCGACCGACGAGTGTCGGATCTCAGGGCCCTGTAGGATCCTTGAGAAGAAGGCCACCGGTCTCCCCTCCTGGTTAAGGGTGGCGGCTAGGGCGAAGTCGGATGCATCGCTCTCGACTTGGAAGGGGATGGACTCATCCACTGCGTGCATAGTGGCCTTGGCAATGTCTCCCTTAATGAGGGAGAAGGCTGCGCACGCTTCCTCCGTAAGGGGGAAGGATGTGGACTTCATGAGGGGTCTGGCTTTGTCCGCATAATTGGGCACCCATTGGGCATAGTAGGCGAAGAGCCCCAGGGTTCTCTTAAGTGCCTTAGGGCAGTGGGGGAGGGGTAGCTCCATGAGGGGGCGCATTCTTTCGGGGTCGGGGCCGATGAGTCCGTTCTCTACTACACAGCCAAGGATGGCAAGGCGCGAGGTGTTAAAACACACATTTCTCCTTATTGTAGGTGAGGTTCAGCCGTTGGGCTGTACGGAGGAATTTCTCCAGATTCACGTCGTGGTCCTGCCGGTCGCGGCCGCAGATGGTGACGTTATCTAGGTAGGGGAATGTGGCCTGCAGTCCGTTCTGGTCAACCATCCGGTCCATCTCCCTTTGGAAGACCGAGACCCCGTTGGTGACACCGAAGGGGACCCTAAGGAAGTGGTATAGGCGCCCATTCGCCTCGAAGGCGGTGTACTGGCGGTCCTCGGGGTGGATAGGGAGTTGGTGGTAGGCCGACTTAAGGTCGATGGTCGAGAATATGCGGTATTGTGCAATCTGATTGACCATGTCAGATATGCGGGGAAGGGGGTATGCGTCCAGCTGGGTGTATCTGTTTATGGTCTGGCTGTAGTCGATGACCAGGCGATTTTTATCGCCGGTCTTAACGACCACGACCTGGGCACGCCAGGGGCTGTTGCTCCCCTCGATGATGCCCTCCTTCAGGAGACGCTGCACCTCAGAGCTAATGAAAGCTCTGTCCCCAGCGCTGTACCGCCTGCTCTTGGTAGCGACGGGTTTGCAGTCGGGGGTGAGGTTAGCGAACAGGGAAGGTGGCGGCACCTTGAGGGTGGATAGGCTGCAGGTGTTACGCGGTAGGCGGTTTAACCTTCGCTGGTTGTCGACTGTGAGTGGGGGGAGGGGTCCACCGTATGCTAGGGTTACACTTTGGAGGTGGGATTGGAAGTCCAGCCCTAGTAGGACGGCAGCGCAGAGCTGGGGGAGGACGAGGAGTTTAAAGTTTTTATACTCTGTACCCTTAACCGACAAGGTCACAGCACAGTAGCCGCTAATGTCCGTGGCGTGGGACCTCGATGCCATCGAGATTCGGTTGCGCGTTGGCAGGACAGGGAGGGAGTAGTGGCTCACCGTGTCTGGGTGGATGAAGCTCTCCGTGCTTCCGCTGTCGAACAGGCAGGTCGTGGCGTGGCCGTTTACTTTGATGTCCATCATCGACTTGGACAGGTGGTGTGGGCGGGCTTGATCCAGAGTGACGGAGGCTAGTGTGTAGGTAAGCGAGTCGTTGTCGTCTGCGGGCGAGGCGGTCGTCGGGTCCGGGGGCCCGGTGGCAGTCGGGCGTGGTGGGTAAAATGGCGTCTCCCACGAGGTAGGACAAAATGGCGGAGAAGATGGCTGCCCCCATAACTCACATGAGGCACTATTGGGGTCGGTTGCCTTGATCAAAGATGGCCGCCCCCATGACTCACGTGTGGGGATACTGGCCTCAGTTGCCGTGAAAGAAGATGGCCGCCCCCACAGTTCGCATGAGGCACTGCTGGCCTCTGAAGATCCGCTCCTGCAGGCCTTAGAGAAGTGGCCTTTCTTCCTGCAGGTTGCGCAGGTAGAGTTCCTGGCTGGGCAGCGCGACCTCGGGTGCTTCTCCTGGCCGCAAAAGAAGCAGCCGGCGGCCCGATCGCGGGTGCCCGATGTCGGAGCCGGTACCGGGGGTGGCGGGCCCGGTCGGGTCCGGGACGCCGACGCTGAGGTAGGTCCCGGGGGCGGCGCTGCGAAGGGTATTGCGGTAGGGGTCGGGCCCGAGTCCCAGGGTCGCGAGCAGTACCTGGAAAACGCCTCCTGGTCCTGATGGGCCACCTCCAGGGAGAGAGCGAGGGCTTCAGCTTTGTCCAGGTCGAGGTCTTTAGCTTCAAGCAGTCTTTGCCGTGAGTAGTCGGACCGTAGGCCTTTAACAAAGGCATCGCGGATATTATCTTCCGTATTTTCAACAGCCGTCACCGCTTTAAAGTCACAGTTCCTGCCGAGTGCTCTTAGCGCCCGTAAAAATTCAGCTACAGACTCTCCTGGCTGTTGCGGGCGGGATCTTAGGAGGTGCCTGGTGTACATGTAATTTACCGGGCTGCGGTACTGCTGTTTCAGTAGGTTGATAGTGGCCTCGTATGTAGTCGTGTCCTGGATGAGTGCGTATACTCTCGGGCTTGCTTGGGCGTTCAGAAGTCTTAGTTTGGATCTCTGCGGGGCGCCGGATTCTTCCAGGTAGGATTCGAAGCAGTCCAGCCAGTGTTTGAAGTTGAGGGCTGAGTTTGCTGCCTGTGGGTTTAGATCCAGGTACGGTGGTTTGAGGGCTTGCAGCCAAGCCGGCTGGTGTGGCTGGTGTAGCCCGGTGTCTGAAAGCTGCTGTGGCTGTGCTTCTGGGAGGGCTTCTGGCTGGCCAGTAGTAGACATCTTTAAAATTTAGTCAATAAAATTGATATACCTATCAATTCGTCCAATAAAAAGCGACGAGTTAGGAACGTAACTAAAGGTTTTTATTGACTAAATAACAGAGCCCACCCTCGTGGGTGATCGGGTCCAACAAGGAGGAATACCAGCCAGTCGACTACCTTTATACCTGGGCAGGTAGGTGGAGCCATGGG
The DNA here is from genome assembly GCF_052327205.1 of Somniosus microcephalus. NCBI lineage: Eukaryota > Metazoa > Chordata > Chondrichthyes > Squaliformes > Somniosidae > Somniosus > Somniosus microcephalus. Next base: position 176,120,408 of record NC_140990.1, on the reverse strand, counting down.
CGGAGTCGGAGGTGGTCAGCCCAGGTATAACAGCGCGACAAGAGGCGACCTCGTATCGTGATACAACAGTGATAACGGTGATAACAATACAACAGTGATAACTATAGTGTAACGATAAAAGTGGTTTACCACATTCCCCATTAAACATAACATCATAACATATATCCAACTTCATGTTAAAACAGTTCACAGATGTAGTCTCTGCGGAAACAGTTCACAGATTCAGTCTGCGGGAAACAGTTCATAGATTCAGTCTCTGCGGAAAACAGTTCACAGATTCAATCTCGGTGGATGCGCCTTCCGTGCTTCTTGACTCAGTCCTGACAACACCTCAGTGGTGTAGCAGTTCCCTGTGGTGTAGTCGGTTCCCGTTGCTGGAGTGACTCATCCAATAGTCCTTCACTGGACTTAACAGCTTGAACTTCCGTCCTTCTGAACCAGCATTGTTGGCTTGTAAAAACTTGAGTACCTTGGGAAGTTTTTCTACTTCCAAACTGATTTGGCTCCGTTCGAAGGGACCCCGTGCGTGATCTAGTAGTGATGATGATGGTCCAGATGATCATCATCTTCTGCTTCGTCTTTTCCTTTTCTGCTTCTTGGAGACTCTCTGGGCTCCACTGTCAGCTGCCAGCTGCATGCACAGTTCCTCCTTCTCGTCCTCCTTTTTCCGTAGTAGCGCCACCATCTCCCGATGTTCCTTAGACTTTTTGTGATTCTTCATGGTTTCTGCACTTTGGGAGTTTTCATCACAAGCTGGGCAGAACAGGTCATCGTAATATTCGATGTCGTCCAACAGGTCATGGTAATATTCGGTGTCATCTTGAGCTAGGCCAGTGAGAGGGTTTTCTATTTCCTCCATACCCAGCTGGACATTAGCCAGCTTTTGTTCCAAATCCAGACATCTTTCCTGAAGAGACTTCTTCAGGCGTTCAGCTTCATCCAGCTTTTTCTGGGCTTCCTGCAAGTCTTTTACTAATGACGTCATTTGTGATTTCAATACTTCAACTTCATTCGGAGATTGGTTGATCGGACTATTCAATCCCTCTACTGCAGCAGCTGTTTCAACCTTCTGTTGTTCAACATTGACGTGAGTCAGCGTACTTTTGGCATCCAAGGGTTGCTCTGCTGCCCTCTTCTCAGTCTGTGTTGCAACCTCAGCTATTTCAATAACTTTTGGGAGCTCCAAACCCCTCTCCTTTGAAGATTTAAACTCCTGTTCAATTTGTTCCCATTTCAGAGTCTTGTCCTTCAGCATATGAAGGAGTTGGCTGACCGTTAACTCCAAACCCCTCTCCTTTGAAGATTTAAACTCATGTTCAATTTGTTCCCATTTCAGAGTCTTGTCCTTCAGCATATGAAAGAGTTGGCTGACCGTTAACTCTTCTGACCTCATACGTTTCCCAGTAGCTGCAGGGCTGATTATAACCTTGCCCTGGGGCTCCTTTGCTGTTTCTACTTTGCCATCATCCGCAGCCTCCACCATTCGAATTTCCCCACTTGAATCGTCCGGTGATGCTGCACCCAACTTCAGTAGGAGCTCGGAGTTCATGGCGACCAAATCAGTCTTTTCTGCCTGCAATCCGCTAACAAGCGCTTTCAGTTGCTGAACCTCTTGCTCCACCAGATTAAAGCACGCACCTTCTGAAACCGAATCAGCTTTGATTCGTTTGGCCTCCTTGCCCCGGCGGTTTGTGTGCTCCTGCTCCTTTTTCTCCATCAGCTGTTTCTGTTGTCTTTCCAGGTTCTCCCACTCTGTGTCACAGAACTTTTTCATTGCTTTCATCTCTTGTTCGAGACGGCAACTCAATTGTTCTAATTGCTGTTGTAATTTGAAATGGAGTTGAGTTCGAGCCCGGTGTTCCTCAGAATTGTGCATATCTGTAAACTGGACAGACTCAGAATTCTCTGTCAAACTATGTTGTTGTTGTTCAGTGGAATTCTGTTCTGAAACTTTGTTCTCCTCTGAAGCATAAGCATTTATGCACTCCTTCGTTTTTCCAACCTTAGTCAGCAAGTCCATTTTAAACTTGTCTTTCGCACCTGGGCTGGTCTTATCGTCATCCGTTTCAGAGTCTGAGCTGATTGTCTTCACCGAGTTCTCACTCATTATTGCTTTTAAATAGTGCCATTCCATGTTTATTTCCCAGATCCACTCCCGTCCCAGAAGTGGTGGACCTCCCTCAGGTAGTACATATAAATACATTCCTTGGTGTTCTTTTCCCCTGTCTCTCACCTTGACTTTTATCTTTCCCATGGGGTATACTTTCTGCCCCGTGTATGTCTGCAATACGATCTTGGTATCTCTCAAGGGTATGTGTGAGAATAGCCGGTTGTAATCCCTTCGATTTATGACTGATAGGGCTGATCCTGTGTCCAATTCCATTTTCACTTGGACTCTGGCTATTTTTAGCATGACCCAGATAGTTTGCAGGTCAACTTCCTTACTCACATTGTGAATTCTCAGACTACCCAGTTCCTGAACGGTTGGGTCTGAATCCGAATTCTGTTCATCTGAACTCTTCTCAGCCACCTTGTGTACCTTATTGTACTTTTCCTGCGGTGACTTGTTTTTGTTGTTGTTGGTCTTTTTTCCTGACCGGCATACCTTAGCTATGTGACCAAGTTTGCCACATTTTCTACATTCCTGGTTTTTAAACCAGCATTGGTTCTGGTCGTGTGTTGTCTTCCCACAACGATAACATTTCGATGTACCCGAAGTAATTTGATCCACACTGAGTACCGCTGCCTTCAGCTGCATTTCCGCTGTGCCTCTCGCTGCGGCTTCGTGCGATGCTGCAATAAGGACAGCCTTATCAAGTGTGAGATCGTTCTCTTCTAGCAGACGCTTTTGTGTTCCTTCCTTCGACAACCCGCACACGAACTTGTCTCTCAATGCCTCTGTCAGATTTTCCCCAAACTGGCAGTATTTCGCTAGTCTACGCAGTTCGACCAAGTATTCCGCGTTGCTTTCCTCTTTCCGTTGCGTTCTCGCATAGAATTTGAATCGTTCCGCCAACATCAGTGGTGTGGGGTTCAAATGATCCTTCAGGACAGCAACAATATTAGCGAAAGTCTGATCCGCCGGTTTAGCTGGTGATAGAAGATGCTTCAATAGCCCGTATGTCTTTGCCCCCATTGCGTTTAATAAGGTGAGAGCTTTGTCATCATCTGCTATCTTATTGGCCTCACAATATATCTCGATACGTTCTACGTACGTGGCCCAATCTTCCACCTCGGCATCGAAGTTGTTGATGTTACCATGCTTAGGCATCTTCACTATCTCTCACTATCTTTCTGCGAACAAACACGAAATTTTTCTTTAACTTTTTTTTTCAAAATGGCGGTTTCCCACGCTTGTCTTCTTCCCCCGCCCACTTTCAAAATGGCGGTTTCCCGCTTCTGTCGTCTTCCCCGCCTACTGGCGGCTTCCCGCGTTTCTTCCCCTGGCGGGAGGGGTAAGCTTTTCCCTCGGGCGACGACCGCTGGCTTTCGGGGTTCGCAGCCTGCGCGTCAGCTTCAGTGCGTTCCTTGTTCCCTTTTCTCGGCAGGGCAACCGGCGCTGGGTACAACCCGTTGACGGCGAACAGTTTCAGCCGCTGGGCTGGATCTCGCTCAGTCTCCCTCGCTCGGGCTCTGTTGTTCCCTTTTCTCGGCAGGGCAACCGGCGCTGGGTACAACCCGTTGACAGCGAACAGTTTCAGCCACTGGCTGGATCTCGCTCAGTCTCCCTCGCTCGGGCTCTGTCTCTCCCGCTCGCTTGGGCTCTGTCTCTCCCTCAGCGGCTTCCAATCGCGCCTCCCAGCCCTCTCGCAGTCCGGTGCTTTCCTCCCCGGCTGCGGCTGAGTTTTCCGTGATTTATTTATTTTTATATCTTCCCGCGCCTTACGATCCCGGTCGCAGCGCTTCGTGGCCTCGGTCGCTGCCCGGCCTTTTTCACTCCAATCGCGCCTCCCAGCCCTCTCGCAGTCCGGTGCTTTCCTCCCCGGCTGCAGCTGAGTTCCCCGCGGTTTATTTATTTTTATATCTTCCCGCGCCTTACGATCCCGGTCGCAGTGCCTCGTGGCCTCGGTAGCTGCCCGGCCTTTTTCGCCGGTCGCGGTCTAGCTGTCTCACGACGCCGTTGCGTCTCCCAGCCCGCTTGTACCGCGGCTTCTGTGCTCCACGCTGCCCCAGTCTCAGCGCCTCTGGGCCCGACTTCTGTCCGGCTCCTTTCCCCCGACCGTGGTCGAGTTCACCGCCCTTATCCTCCGTTTATTTTTTTTATTTTCCCTTTACTCACAGTCACCGTGGCCGACTTGCTTCTCGTGCTGATCGGCTCACTCACCACCGTGGCAGAAGGGACAATCAGTGCCTGTTGCTGATGGAAGGCTTCGTGTCTGAATTCTTCCTTCTTCCTTGCTCTGCAGACTCGAGTTTTCTCTCAGCAGAACGACGAGGGCGGGTGCCTCTTCTCGACGCTCGTTAACTGCTTCGGAAGTATTGTTGCCGCAGGGTAAGATCGAACTCGTCGCCACTGTAAAGTCTGTAGGTATTATGGCGAATTAATACACAGACTACAAGAGTAACTTTAACAGGACTTTACTATTCGATGGTCAGGGCGAATCTGCCCAATAAATCCTGACACAGCACTTATATACCGGTGTGGTCACCGTCAGTATTACAGTATACAGCAGCCAAGATAAAGTAGTGCCACACCTAAAATAGTTCTCTTAAAGGTGAACGGTTACATACAGTAGTTCTCTTAAAGGTAGAACAGTTACATACACTACACCCACCTCAATGAATTTCGAGCTCGGCACGATGCTGAGCTCTTTTTCCGCCGCCTTCTTCTCCGTGCCCACTTCTCTGGCCAGGAGTCTTCCCCCAGCACGGCTGACCCTTTCTCCCGCTTTCAGAATTCTTGTTCTACCTGGACCCCTCCCTCTGGCCTCTTACCCTCTCTAGATCTTTTCATTGCAAACTGCCACCGTGACATCAGCCGTCTCCATTTCTCTGCTCCCCTCACTCACTCCAACCTACCTCCCCCTGAACTTGCAGCACTCCATTCTCTCAGATCCAACCCCGACATTGTCATTAAACCTGCTGACAAGGGTGGTGCTGTTGTTGTTTGGCGAACCGACCTCTACCTAGCGGAAGCTGGACACCAACTCTCCGATACCTCCTCCTACCTCCACCTGGACCATGACTCCACTACCGAACATCAAACCACCGTTTCCAAGACTGTCACTGACCTCATCTCCTCTGGAGATCTTCCCCCCGCGGCCACCAACCTCATAGTTCCCCAACCCCGCACAGCCCACTTCTACCTCCTTCCCAAGATCCACAAACAGGACTGCCCTGGTAGACCCATCGTTTTAGCCTGTTCTTGCCCCACGGAACTTATCTCTTCCTATCTCGACTCTTTTCTCCCCTTGTCCAGTCTCTTCCCACCTACATCCGCGACTCTTCTGACGCCCTCCGCCACTTTAACAGTTGTCAGTTTCCTGGCCCCAACCGCCTCCTTTTCACCATGGACGTACAATCCCTCTACACCTCCATCCCCCACCAGGATGGCCTAAGGGCGCTCCGCTTCTTCCTTGAACAGAGGCCCGACCAGTCCCCATCCACCACCACCCTCCTCCGCCTGGCTGAACTTGTTCTCACATTGAACAACTTCTCCTTTGACTCCACTCACTTCCTCCAAATTAAAGGTGTTGCCATGGGTACCCGCATGGGTCCTAGCTATGGCTGCCTTTTCGTGGGCTATGTGGAACAATCTTTGTTCCAGTCCTACTTGGGTCCCCTCCCTCACCTCTTTTTCCGATACATTGATGACTGTATCGGTGCCGTTTCCTGCTCTCACCCTGAACTAGACAATTTAATTCACATTGCCTCCAATTTCCACCCTTCCCTCACCTTCACATGGTCCATCTCCGACTCTTCCCTTCCTCAACTTCTCCGTCTCCATCTCATGGGATAGGTTATTGACCAACATTCACGACAAGCCCACTGACTCCCACAGCTACCTGGACTACACTTCATCCCACCCTGCCTCCTGTAAGGACTCTATTCCATTCTCCCAGTTTCTCCGTCTCCGCCGCATCTGCTCTGACGATGCCACCTTCCACACCAGTGCTTCCGACATGTCTTCCTTTTTCCTCAACCAAGGATTCCCCTCTACCGTGGTTGACACGGCCCTCGACCGTGTCCGTTCTATCTACCGCACTTCTGCCCTCACCCCTGCCCCTCCCTCCCAGAACCATGATAGGGTTCCCCTTGTCCTCACCTTTCACCCCACCAGCCTCCACATTCAACAGATCATCCTCCACCATTTCCGCCACCTCCAATGTGATCCCACCACCAAACGCATCTTCCCCTCCCTTCCTCTTTCAGCATTCCGTAGGGACCGCTCCCTCCGAGACACCCTAGTCCAGTCCTCTATCACCCCCAGCACTCCTTCCCCCAGCACCTTCCCGTGCAAGCGCAGGAGATGCAACACATGCCCTTATACCTCCCCCTTCCCACTGTCCAGGGCCCCAAACACCCCTTCCAGGTGAAACAGCGATTTATTTATACTTCTTGCAATCTAGTATACTGTATTCGCTGCTCACGATGTGGTCTCCTCTACATTGGGGAGACCAAACGCAGATTGGGTGACCGCTTTGCGGAACACCTCCGTTCAGTCCGTAAGGGTGACCCTGAGCTTCCGGTCGTCTGTCATTTTAATTCACCGCCCCATTCCCACTCAGACCTCACTGTACTCGGGCTCTTGCATTGTTCCACGGAAACCCAGCGTAAGCTCAAGGAACAGCACCTCATCTTCCGATTAGGCATTTTACAGCCTTCCAGACTCAATATCGAGTTCAACAATTTCAGATCATAACCTTGGCCCCTATTACATTTTTATATATATTTTTTATCCACGCCTTTGTTTGTGCCCTTCCCCCTTTTTTTTCTCTTCCCACATGGCAGCTGTCTCTCTGCCAGCGCATTTCACACCTAATCTAGAGCTGTCTTTTGTCTCTTTACTAGTCCTATCACCATCTCGTCTCGTTTTGAATACCTCTTAATGTCTCTTCACTTCTCTTTTGTTCTTTCATCCCCATTTCCCAGCCCCCAAACTGGCCTTTTAATCTGTTTCATTTCCTGTGTTTTTTCAGTCCTGACGAAGGGTTTCGACCTGAAACGTTGACTTTATTTCTCTCTCCACGCATGTTGCCTGGCCTGCTGAGTTTTTCCAGCATTTTCTGTTGTTATTTTGGATTTCTAGCATCCGCAGTATTTTGCTATCGTTATATTTTGAATGCGGTTTAAATCCTTCGGCAGTTTGGCTGGGCTCTGCTCATTTGGTTACTCAATAAAAAGATGATCAAACCGTCAGTCGGAAACTCATAAACCATAAGTGCCCTCTTTTTTAAAGGCGCACAAACAATAAGTTCCAAATGATGACAAAACTAACAAAAAAAACTTTCAAGTTCTACATTTTATTTAATAAAAACAAACTGCTGGAAATACTCAGCAGGCCAGCATCTGTGGAGAAACAGAGTTGTTTCTCTTTCTCCACAGATGCTACCTGACCTGATGAGTCTTTCCAGCATTTTCTGTTTTTATTTCAGAATTCCAGCATTCACAGTATTTTCCTTCTGTCTAAATTTTATTCCCTGTGCCCACAATGCACTCCAGTCCCTCTCGTGCCCACCGGTCGCGCAAAGCCTCCATCATACCGGCAGTCACCGCGTGCTCCCCAGCCAAAGACAGCCGGGCGCGGACGTAGTCGCGGAAGAGAGGCAGGTGGCCGGACCGAATGGCCCCCATCAACCGCACACTACCTGTGTCTGGCCAAGGTAGCTATTAACCAATTAAAATGAACCAACTTCTCGTTGCTAACTCTCCAGGATTGCCCTGGAGTCTCCAAGAATTAAAGATTAATCTCCAGGACACTGCTGCGAGCAACCCGGGAGAAAAGTGATAGCGTTAAAAATATGTTGGGTTTCTTCGTTTACTTTAAACAATTTCCTTAGTTATAAAAATATTGGGTATAGAGTATAATATTACAGTTTGATCAACAGTCAAGATTCATCTAATCGTATAACCAAGGCTCCATGCTTTTCCCAATTGGCGTGGGAAGGTGGTGCGTTGCAAAGGACGGAAGTGTCGGATGGCCAATGGCGGGATCGTGGGAGCGGGGTGGTTGGAGGTCATGTGATGAAACCCTTTGGAATATGACCAAGCAGAGTTGGCAACCCTAACTTCAAGCTGGAGAATGGCAGTGCAAGGCCAGGGCATTGTTCAGCAAACCCCAGTCCATCCAGTGTGCATATTGCATCAAAGGGCCTGGTACTTCAGCTGACAACATACTTCGAGGTGGTAGTGAAGACGAACCTCCTGAACTATCTTTTGCTAGTTTGACCCTGTGTCCCCATGTCCTTCTCCCGCAGTGTCACTTATAGTAGTGCTCCGGATTAAGCTTTTCCCATGTCATTTACTAACTGATTAGTTTACACTGCCCTCAAATTTCCTCAATGGTTCCATGAAAGCAAACGACCAACACAAGATGTTTATGGATGAAGTTGGCCATCTTAATTCATCCATCCAGAACAACCCTCCACTTCCCACTTTGCTGCAACTAGTTGTTTCAGAAATGATTCCAGATTTTGTCTCCACCACTCTGCCTGGGAGTCCATCCCAAATGTTGATCACTCTGCGGGAAGAAGAACATCAGTCTTAAAGTTACATTTTACTAGTTTGAATCTGTGTCCCATTGTCTACTACCACTGTTTAATTTATAGTAGTATTCCAGATTAACCATTTCTCATGCCATTTACTATCTTATGTACAGCACACTTCATCCTGCCCTCGAATTTCCTCAAATTCTATTCCAGTAATGATGAAGAGTTGCACCCCTTTACAGGTACATAGCGACTATTCGTTTACCGTGTGCCAGTCTTTATTTCTACCACATTCGGCTTTCCTATCTTTCTAGTAACATTCCCCAAATGAAAGCAAGCCATAATAAGATGGCCTTTTGTTGTACCTCAAAGGTATGAATAATTACAAAAGGTCATTGACCTGAAACGTTAATTCTGTTTCTCTCTCCACAGATGCTGCCTGACCTGCTGAGTATTCCCAGTATTTTCTGTTTTTATTAATAATTATACTATTAGCTTTTTCAGATAGCTTGTTGATAGCTACAACTCAGAAGTACAGATAGACTCCAAACTCATTGACTGAAGAACCAACTGATCACAACCAATTGATAAAATTTTGCACAGTGACATTAATGACTAGGAAGAAATGGAACCAAAAAGTCAATGTCTTAATAAAGAACTTCAGAAAGACAACTTTAGAAGTGGCATGCAGCCATAATTGATTGGGCCGACCATTACAATACAACAGACTTCCTGGGTAAATTGGGCAATAAGACTGCTCTGGAGAATAAGCTAATGGGCATTATGGATGGAGCTTTCCACTTACGTGCTCGTCAGCACTCCCGCAAAAAATATTTTCCACTCATTATAGTAAATCGAGGAAAAATTGTGGTCTGGTGATGATGAGTTTGGAAGCAGAAAATTCTGGCCGTATCTCTTGACTCCCAGAAAGCATTAGATAATGTCCCTCACAGAAGATATGAGGCAAAAGTGAAAGTTTAAGGGACCCACGATAACATATTAGACATATTCCGAGCAGCATAGAAATTTACAGCACAGAAGGAGGCCATTCGGCCTGTTGTGTCTGTGCTTTTTAGAAATAGAAATAGAAATTTATGGCACAGAAGGAGGCCATTCGACCCATCGTGTCTGCCAAAAAATATCTATCCAGCCAAATCCCACTTTCCAGCTCTTGGTCCATAGCCTTGCAATTTACGGCTCTTCAAGTGCTTATCCAAGTACTTTTTAACTGTAATTCGGGTTTCTGCCTCTACCGCCCTTTCAGGCAACAATTTCCAGACCCCCACCACCCTCTGGGTGAAATGACGGAAAGAGTGAATCTCTTCAGGAACTCCCACTCCAGTGTCTCTGTCACACACTCGTTTTATCAGTAATTCGGATGATAATTAACGTCCTCTCAATGTGGCCCATTTAATTAATGATAAAAGTGACGGGCAGGGCCCATGTGAGCTCCCCTCCCCCAGCTCTGCCAGCGGGTGCCGTTTCCTCTGTGCTCGGGTGATGAAAACTACAAACACATATTCTATTCGCTCTTTCCCTTTGCTCTCAGTCCATATTCTTTCAATCTGGTGAGCACCAGTTCCAAATTTGCAAGGTGTTCCTCGTCATCATCTCCTGTAATCAGAATATCGTCCAGGTAACATTGTGTGCCTGGAATTCCCTGTAATACCTGCTCCATGGCCCTCTGCCAAATTGCTGGAGCCGATGCCACTCCAAAAACCAGTCTATTATACCGGTACAAGCCTCTATGCGTGTTGATCATGAGATACTGGCGTGACTCTTCCTCAACTTCCATCTGTAAGTACGCCTGCGCCAGGTCTATCTTGGTGAAGTGTTTCCCGCCAGACAACGAAGCGAAGATATCCTCAATCCGCGGAAGCGGATACTGCACCGTGTGAAGCACCGGATTAACAGTGATCTTGAAATCTCCACAGATGCGAACCTTCCCCGGTTCCCCCGGCTTGTTGCTCGATGAACGCTTCATGACGGGAACAATGGGTGTGGCCCACTCACTCCAGTCTACCTTAGACAGTACTCCTGAACGTTCTAGCCCTTCCAGCTCAGCTTCCACAGCAGGTCGTATCGCATAAGGTACCGGTCTGGCTTTGAAAAATTTCGGGTTTGCATGTTCTTCAACCTTGATGTTTGCCGTAATTCCTCTCAGTGTTCCCAGTCCCTGTTGGAACACCTCTTTAGCATCATCCAATATTCTGGACAATCGTTTAGGTTTGACATCTTTTTTACCGGAATCTACCGTTAGTGCTTTTAAGGAATGCCAGTCCATATTTATTTTCCTAATCCACTCCCGTCCCAGTAGTGGTGGACCTCCCTCAGGTAGCACATATAAGTCCATTCCTCGGCTTTCTTTGCCCTTGTGGACCACCTTTACCTCTATCTTCCCGATGGGGTATACTCTTTGCCCCGTGTATGTTTTCAATACAATCTCCGTATCCCGTAGGGGAATATGTGGGAATAACCTTTTGTAATCTTGCTTATTCATGACCGTCAATGCCGATCCAGTGTCCAATTCCATCTTCACTTGGACTCCTGCTATCTGAAGTGTGACCCAGATTGTTTGGAGGTCTGCTTCATTACCAACATTGTGTACTCTTAGACTACCCAGTTCATTACTGCTGGAGTCTGAATCTGACTTCTGTTCGTTCGAACTGTTATCTGTCACCTTGTGTACCTTTCTGTACTTTTCCTGCGATGACGTTTTGTTGCTGGTCTTCTTTCCTGACCGGCATACTTTAGCTATGTGACCCAGCCTGCCACATTTTCTGCATTCCTGATTTTTGAACCAGCACTGGTTCTGATCGTGCGTTGTCTTTCCACAACGATAACATTTTACTGTACCCAAGACCATTTGATTGGTGCTGAGTTCCGGTGACTGTAGCGGCATTTCCGCAGTGCCTCTCGCTGTGGCTTCGTGTGATGCTGCAATAGTGACAGCTTTATCAAGCGTAAGATCATTCTCCTTAAGCAGTCGCTTTTGTGTTCCTTCTTTTAACAATCCACACACAAATTTATCTCTCAGCGCATCTGCTAGTCCTGTTCCAAACTGACAGTACTTTGATAGCTTACGCAGTTCAATTAAAAATTCAGCGTTGCTTTTGTCTTTCAGCTGCGTTCTTCTGTAAAATTTAAATCGTTCCGCTATCATCAGTGGCGTGGGGTTTCAATGATTTTTCAGGACAGTAACAATATTCGCGAAAGTCTGATCCGCCGGTTTATCTGGTGATAGAAGGTGCTTCAATAGCCCGTATGTCTTTGCACCCATTGAGCTTAATAAGGTTAGTGCTTTCTCATCATCTGGTACCTTATTTGCTTTACAATAAACTTCCATGCGTTCTACATACGTGGTCCAATCTTCGATATCACTGTGATAAAAATGATAACTTCTGGGAAGTTATGTCATCACTTCCTGTGAACTATGAACTATGAACTATGAACTGTGTACATACCTCACTTCCTGTCATGTCACTTCCTGTTGGACTGGTATAAATACTGGTCTGTTCAGTATTGTAAGAGGCTTCTACCAGAGGCATGGTAAAGACCTCTCTTGTGTATAGTGTGTTTATAAGTTACTTAAAGCTTACTTTAAAGTTACTTGATGGTAAGTCTCCTTTTTCTTACATCAATTTAAGTAACTTAGTATTTACACTGACAAATACTAGACCTTCAGACAAACTCGGAAGTTAAGGATCCAGGGAACCACCCATCATGGAGAAAATCCTTAGACCTATTCGTCTGGACTTGGACCCGAGTACACCAGCAGCTGGCAGGGTATGGAAGCATTGGTATCGTACTTTTGAGAATTTTCTGGATGAATGTAAAGCGGATGCTCCTGCTAAATTGAAGATACTTGTCAATTATGTGACCCCAAAAGTGTTCGAATATGTTGATGACTGGGATAATTACGAAGAGGTGATTCGGGCACTTAAGAAACTGTATGCGAAGACCCCAAATGAGGTCTATGCTAGACATCTACTGGCCACAGCCCGACAAGGGCCAGGGGAATCAATTGACGAATTCCTGCAAGAACTTCGCAGGCTCAGCGTAGATTGTAACTTTCAGGCAGCCTCAGCTGAGCTGTACCGCCAAGAAATGATTCGTGATGCTTTCATCTGCGGGATTGCCTCTCCATTTATACGCCAGCGTCTACTAGAAAGTAAAACACTTGAGCTACAAAAAGCTTTTGACCTAGCTTGTTCACTGGATTTGGCAAAGAGAAATGCAGACCTCTATCAGCTGCCCAGATCTCGATCTGCTGCTGTAGCTGCAGCCAGACAATTCAAGCGGTCTCAGGTGAACCCTATCATGGGGGAATCTAATTCTGATAATTCTGATGAAGAAGAGGAGGACGACCCCACTTTAGCAGCCTCTTGGCAATCTAGGAAGGAATGCTTCTTTTGTGGAGATGCTTTTCACCCTAGGAAAACCTGCCCTGCTCGCAATGCAATCTGCAGTTATTGCGGGAAAAAAGGACACTTTGCTAAAGTTTGCCTATCAAGGGCCTCTACGAGGGCCAATCCAGCTAAGGCCTACCGAACTGCCCCAATTAGGGCCTATCAAGATGCTCCAGCTAGGACCTATCAAGCTTCCTCTCGAGCTCTCTCCCGAAGAAGCACACCGAGAGTTTTAGCCACTCTCTGTGCAACGACACCAATTACAGCTGCTTGCCCACAGAACCTGTCTCAGGCAGCCACAAAAATTTCAATTAAAGGGCATACCTTAGATGCCTTAATTGACTCAGGAAGTACTGATAGTTTCATTTAAGGAACAGATTGTTGCGAAATTGAAACTACATGTCTTCCCATCGGACCAGGCAATTGCGATGGCCCAGTCATCACTTAATACCAGAATCTCCGGCTTTTGTGTTGTTGATATGACACTTCATGGTCGTATGTATCCCTCCACCCGACTTTCGGTGCTCAAAGACTTATGTAGTGATCTCCTTTTAGGGCTGGACTTCCAAAAACAGCATAAGAAACTCACCATTGAGTTTGGTGGATCCAAACCCGGACTTACTATTTCTAATATACCATCTAAATTACCATTTTGTGCATTATCAGCAGCTTCACTTGATGAACCCTCATTATTTGCCAGTATTCCGCCTCAATGCCAACCGATAATAACGAAATCGCGGCGCTTTAATCAGGAAGACCAATCTTTTATTGCGGCTGAAATCTCTCGACTTCTAGCAGAGGATATCATTGAACCATGTTCGTCACCCTGGCGGGCTCAAGTCGTCATTGTCAAGAACCCTCTAAAACCTCACAAACAGCGACTATGCATCGATTATTCGCAAACCATCAATCAATATACTGACTTGGACGCCTACCCATTGCCACGCATTGATGATATGGTTAATAAACTGGCCGAATACAAAGTGTTCTCAACTTACGATTTAAAAAGTGCCTATCATCAGTTACCCTTGAAGGTCTCAGATAAGCAGTACACAGCCTTTGAGGCTAATGGACGGCTGTACCAATTTCGTCGCCTCCCATTCGGGGTTACTAATGGAGTGGCTGTCTTTCAACGGGCAATGGATGGCCTGGTTAAGCAGGAAAACCTAAGGGACACTTTTCCCTATCTTGATAACATTACCATTGCAGGTCACGATCAACAGGAACACGACTCCAACCTCCAAAAATTTCGGGATGCCCTCCATCGCCGTAATTTGACCCTGAATTAATCCAAATCTGTTGAGTCGCAACCGACCATCAACATCCTTGGCTACTGCGTAGGCAATGGTATCATTAAGCCAGACCCAGAAAGACTTCGCCCGCTCCAAGAGCTCCCGTCACCTAAGAATCCGGCTTCTTTACGTCGGGCTCTCGGTCTGTTTGCATACTACGCTAAATGGATTCCTCATTTTTCGGACAAAATCCAACCCTTGCTGCATGCTAGATCATTTCCACTGGGAACAGCGGCTGTTGCAGCCTTTAACCTTCTCAAAAAACAGTTGGAGAAAGCGGCTCTTCACTCCATTGATGAGAATCTCCCTTTCGTGGTTGAATGTGATGCCTCGGAGGTGGCGATCTCGGCTACTCTGAATCAGGAAGGTCGTCCTGTAGCATTTATGTCCAGGACCTTACAAGGTGCCGAGCTACATTATCCTCCGGTTGAGAAAGAAGCCACAGCCATCATAGAGGCAGTACGGAAGTGGAACCATTTTCTAGCTCGCCAGCACTTTACATTGATCACGGACCAACGATCAGTCGCCTTCATGCTCGATAATCGAAAACGAACCAAAATTAAGAATAATAAAATACAACTTTGGAGGATGGAACTGGCCTCTTTTGGTTATACCATTCTCTATCGGCCTGGCAAGGAGAATGTGGCCCCGGACACCCTCACACGGGCATTCTGCTCCACTATGTCATCCTCCACTCTCATGGATGTCCACAATGGTTTGTGTCATCCTGGCGTTACGCGCATGCTACATTTCGTACGATCACGGAATCTCCCTTTTTCCACTGGAGATGTAAAGAAAATATGCTCAGAATGCCGGCTTTGTGCGGAATTAAAACCTCAGTTCTTCCGCCCCTCAGATGGTATACTCATACATGCAACCCAACCGATGCAACGACTTAGCATCGATTTTAAGGGCCCAGTGCCCTCTTCAACTCGGAACACATTTGCTCACCATGATCGACGAATATTCACGTTTTCCGTTTGCCTTCCCCTGCTCCAATATGCTGGCGTCCACAGTAATCTGCTGCCTTGAGCAGGTATTTTCTCTCTGTGGCATGCCGGCTTATATTCACTCAGATCGGGGTCCATCCTTTATGTCGAGGGAACTCAAGGACTACCTCTCAGAACGGGGAATTGCTACAAGCAAAACAACACCATACCATCCCATCGGAAATGGGCAGGTAGAGAGGTATAACGGTATCATCTGGAATTCCGTACGTCTCGCTTTAAGATCTCGGGGCCTACCAGACCAGCAATGGGAAACAGTGCTTCCGGATGCATTGCACTCTATACGGTCCCTGCTTTCTACAGCCACAAATACTACACCTCATGAGCGGTTCTTTGGATTCCAGCGTCGCTCATCTCATGGGACATCACTCCCGTCATGGCTAACTACTCCTGGACCTGTATTACTCCGAAGATACGTTCGGACGTCTAAAAATGACCCTCTTGTAGACGAGGTCGAACTAACCGATGCCAACCCCACCTATGCAAACATACGATATTCCGACGGCCGAGAATCTACCGTATCATTACGGGATCTGGCTCCCTGCCCACCAGGACCTAGTGGGACATCGGGTGATGGCATTTCACCAGGAAACTCTTGGGACCTATCGGGTACCCCTCTCCAGGATCCTGATCGGACACCAACTAGCTTGGTGCCGGTAGAACCCCGTGCTCAAGGTGGCGACCCTCCCAGTACCACGCATGAAAGTACTGGTCTGCCACAGACCAGCTCTGCACCTCCCTCTGAACAGAGGCAGTCTGACTTTGAACCTATTGGGGCTCGTACTCGAAGCCATGATCTCCCCGACCCTTCACAGGGCAATCCAGGCCACACGGACTCTGGCCAATGGCCAACCGCATGTAAGCGGACCAGCGACCCTCTACGACGGGAATCCAAACGGGTGCGACTCTTCCTTGTTCGGCGGCTGCGGACCAAAAGGTAGACCACAGCCTCCTAATCCTGCAGGAGGGAAGAATGTGATAAAAATGATAACTTCTGGGAAGTTATGTCATCACTTCCTATGAACTATGAACTGTGTACATACCTCACTTCCTGTCATGTCACTTCCTGTTGGACTGGTATAAATACTGGTCTGTTCAGTATTGTAAGAGGCTTCTACCAGAGGCATGGTAAAGACCTCTCTTGTGTATAGTGTGTTTATAAGTTACTTAAAGCTTACTTTAAAGTTACTTGATGGTAAGTCTCCTTTTTCTTACATCAATCACTATCAAAGGTATTAATGTTCCCATGTTTAGGCATTCTTGCAAGTTTTTAAATTGTTCTTTTTCTCAAAATGGCGGCTTCCCGCGCTTGTCTTCTTCCCCCGCCTACTAAAATGGCGGCTTCCCGCGCTTGGCGGTCTTTCCCGCGCTCGTCTTCTTCCCCCACCGACTACAATGGCGGATTCCCGCGTTTGCCTTCTTCCCCCGCTGGCTGCAATGGCGATTGCCGTGCTGCTGCCGTTCTCGCCTCCCCAGCGGTTCTCAATTCCCCGACGCTGCTTTTACTCCCCCGCGGTTCCCGTGGGCATTCACGCTTCCCCTGCTGTTGCGCCTCTCAGCCCCGCATGCAGCCCGGTCCTTTACACTGGCTGCGTTTGAGTTCTCCGCGGCTCTCGTGCCTTAAGCTGCCCCAGTCGCTGCGCCTCTCAGCCTCGATTGCAGCCCGGCCCTTTTCATCGGCCGTGGTCGCGTTCTCCGCCCTTTTTCCTCCGTTTTCCCTCCCCCACTCCACAGTCAACGCGGCCGACTTTCTGCTCGTGTCGCTGATCGGCTTACCCACCACCGTGGTAGAAGGGATGATCACTGCCTGTCGCTGATGGAGGGCTTCGTGGTCAGAATTTTTCTTTTTAACCCGGGTTCTCGATGCCTCCCGTGTGATGGTGCTCAGCAGGTTGATGAGGGCGGATGCCTCTTCTCGACGCCCGTTCTGAGGATGAAGCTGCCTTGGATGTAAAACTGCCACAGGGTAAGATCGGACTCGTCGCCACTGTTAAGTCTGTGTGTCCCAGTTATGCTTATTATAAATCACTGGACACAGACCACAAGAATAACTTTTAACAGGTCTTTACTATTCGGAGGTCAGGGCTGAACTGCCCAGCAAATCCCTACACAACACTTTGCTACCGGGGTGGTCACCACCGGTATTACAGTATACAGCAGCCAAGAGAAAGTAGTACATCTCTTAAGGTAGTTCTCTTAAGGTGGAACAGGTTACATACACCAAACACTTGAAGTGCTGTAACCTACAAGGCTACGGACCACGAGCTGGGAAGTGGGATTAGGCTGGATGGCTCTTTTTCGGCCGGCACAGACATGATGGATCGAATGGCCTCCATCTGTGCCGTAAATTTCTATGATTCTATAATATTTAGCAGACCAAGGGACATCTTGAGAGGGACTGATACCGAAAGTGGGTAAAGGGATACGGAATGCAGATGCCTATGCAGTAGTGCAGCTAGAGACAGTAGAAATGGGGTAACCCTATATGTTGGGAGATGAAGAAGGGAGGCATCTGGAGGGTTGAGCTCAACTGACTATAACATGTGTATCTTCCACAACCGCATCTTATGTAATCTTGATGTTGCCCGTGAGTATGTTGGATAATTTAAGCTTTAATAAACCTTCAGGTGTTTGACTGTGCGTTGAATTAATTCTTGGCATACAGGTGCAAAACTGCAGCCTTTGTCCATAATATTACAAAATTCACAATCCTAACATGTTGTGTATTTTGAATGTGTATTAGAATTGTCCCACATGGGATACCGTAGTGGTGATTTGCAATGCACTATGTGAAATGTAGTGCATTGAGTGAAGAAGCACATTGTAAATAAAATGGCTGTTAACTAAACTCTCCACCCCGGAGTCCTTCTTAATTGTTATATAGGTAAGGGTATAAAACCCCTTGAGACACAACAAAACTGGCGACGAGGACGACGGACTTGTGCATCACTTTGCACTGGAATCGGCGATGTTTAAAGTAAGAAGTTCCTGTCTTTTCTTAATGGCGCGCCCGCAGTTTAGTGCTGATGCAATCGCCTCGTAAAGGTGGCGGTTCGTGTGTTACACAAATAAGAAGGGGGAGAGTAACAATACAGTGAAACGAAATGGAGGAAAAGGACTGTAAAAATTAAAAAAAAGTGGAGGAAAAGGAATGTAAAGATAAAATAAAAGGAAAACAAAATGGCTATGCTAACCGGAGCGTTTGGACCATTTGATGAAATGGCGGAGCAATGGAGTGCTTATACAGAGCGTTTCAGATTTTTCGTGACTGCAAATGGCATTAAAGATGACGTGAAAGTGGCGACGTTCCTCAGTGTGATCGGAGCAAAAACATTTGGCTTGTTACGGAGTTTGATGCACCCGGATAAGCCCGGCGCTAAGACATATGATCAGATTGTGGAAGTTTTGGAAACACATTTCGCACCCAAGCCACTGCTGATTGCTGAGACGTTCAGGTTTCACAAATGAAACCAAGGGGAGGGTGAGTCCATAGCCGAATATGTTGCAGTGCTAAAGAAGCTAACTGAGCATTGTGAGTTTGGTGCAACTCTAAATGACACTGTCCGTGATAGGTTTGTGTGTGGATTAAGATGTGAAGCAACACAGAAGCGCTTGCTCACGACTGACAAACTGACACTTAAATCAGCAGTGGAGCTCGCTGTGTCTATGGAGTTAGCAGCTAAAGATGCACAGCTGTTGGGGGCTGCAACAAGAGTGCACAGGGTAGCAGCTACACCGGATAAGCATGCAAGGGGCTCCAGAGAGTGTTACAGATGTGGAAGGTCAGGTCATCAGCCATCTGACTGCTGGTGTAAAGACCTGACCTGTCGGAAATGTGAAAAGAAAGGACACATTGAACGTGTGTGTAAAGGGCAAAGCAAACAATCCTACACAGAGACACACAAAAACAAACAAGGAAACACATCCAACCGGCGTTCTAAAAAGAAAAACCTACACATGGTGAAACAAGAACAGGAAGACAGTGACACAGACTCTAATGGGGAGCTGAATCTCCATGTGTTAACGGTGAACGGAGGCTCATCAGGCTATGGAGTCACTCCACTACTAGAGGGAATACCGGTCAAAATGGAGTTGGATACGGGGGCTGCTGTCTCCTTGATTTCAGAGAAGCTATTCAAAGAAAAACTGAACCACCTATCACTGACTCCGGCCAAGCTCATCTTAAAGACCTACACTGGGGAAACAGTCCCAATGCTGGGTAAGACGGAGGTCAAGGTGGAGCTTAATGGACAAACCGTGATGCTGCCAGTTTACGTGGTCAAGGGTGACTATCCATCCCTGATGGGCAGGCCATGGTTGGAGAAAATTCATCTGAATCGGAAAAAAGTGAATGCGGTATCAGTCGAAGAGGCGCGGCTAGCGGCAGTGTTGACAAAGCAGCGGCTATCTTTGACGGAGAATTGGGGAG
The DNA here is from genome assembly GCF_052327205.1 of Somniosus microcephalus. NCBI lineage: Eukaryota > Metazoa > Chordata > Chondrichthyes > Squaliformes > Somniosidae > Somniosus > Somniosus microcephalus. Next base: position 176,100,623 of record NC_140990.1, on the reverse strand, counting down.
TATGAAGGGGATTACGGTCAAACTCAAGGTGAAGCCTGACAGCCAGCCATGATTCCTGAAGGCCAGGAACGTTCCCTACGCCCTCAGACCAAAGGTGGAGGCTGACCTGGAGCGTCTGGTCAAGATAGGGGTCCTGGTGCCGGTTTCGCACAGTGAGTGGGCCATGCCCGTGGTACCAGTGACGAAGAGTGATGGCGCGGTTCGCTTATGTGGAGATTTCAAAGTAACAGTGAATCCTGTGCTCTCAGCTGAACAGTACCCCCTCCCCATCATTGAAGATCTTTTCGCGGGTCTAGCAGGCGGTCAGAAGTTTAGCAAGATTGATCTATGCCAAGCCTACTTGCAGATGCATGTAGAAGAGGACTCACAGAAGTACCTCACCATCACCACCCACAAGGGCCTCTACAGGTACTGCCGCCTACCCTTTGGTATAACGTCAGCACCAGCATTGTTTCAGCGGGCTATGGACCAGATCTTAAGCGGCACTCCAGGGGTACAATGTTATCGCGACGATATCCTTGTCACAGGAAAGGACGACAACGAGCATCTGCAGAACCTGACGAAGGCACTGGGAAGACTTGAAGAATATGGCTTACACATTCGCAAGGACAAATGCGAATTTTTCAAGCCATCAGTGGAGCACCTAGGCCATGTCATCGACGCGGACGGCCTACACACAGCACCGTCAAAAGTGAAAGCCATTGCTGATGCTCCTGCACCTACAAATGTCGGCCAGCTGCGGTCATTCTTAGGTCTCCTGAACTATTACGGAAAGTTTATTCCACAGCTGGCATCACTGTTGAAGCCATTACATGAGTTGCTGTGTCAGGGCAAGGCCTGGGCGTGGACGAAGGAGTGCGAAGCTGCATTCAAGGAAGCCAAAGCAGCTTTGACTGACCCCAGAGTGTTGACGCACTTTGACCCATTGTTGCAGATTCAGCTGGCCTGTGACGCGTCGACTTATGGCGTCGGCGCGGTCGTGTCCCACATCTTTCCCTCAGGCGAAGAGAAGCCGATTGCATTCGCGTCAAGGTCCCTGAGCAAGGCGGAGGTGAAATACCCGCAGATCGAAAAAGAGGCTTTGGGCATCATCTTTGGAATCAAAAAGTTCCATCACTACTTGTTCGGGAGGAAATTCACCTTGCTGACGGATCATCGTTCTCTGACATTGATCTTTGGTCCACACACAGGAATACCCTCCCTGGCAGTGTGCAGGATGCAGCGCTGGGTGCTGATGTTAAGCGCTCACAATTACAACATCAAATACCGGAGGTCAGCAGCACATGGCAATGCGGATGGATTGTCAAGACTTCCGCTGCCTGTGCCCTCTGAAGGCTGTGAGCAGAAGATTTTCTACTTTGACATGGTGAGCAATGCCCCTGTCATGGCCCGGCAGGTCAAGAAAGAGACCAGAGTGGACCCTATGCTATCCAAGGTGCTGGATCGGGTGATGCGAGGAGACGGATCACGGGTGTCAGACGCACCACCTGAGCTCCTACCTTACCTGTCAAGAGGGAAGGAGTTGTCTGTCACATCAGGATGCCTTCTTTGGGGCATGCGAGTGATCATACCACCAAAGCTGCGGAAACATGTCCTCAACGAGCTGCACTCAGGACATTGTTGTATTGTCCAGATGAAGGAGCTGGCAAAAAGCTACTTCTGGTGGCCCGGTCTGGATCATGAAATTGAAGTTGAAGCGAAATCATGCCCATCATGCGAGACAACCAGGGATACGCCAAGAGCAGCGCCACTGCATCCATGGGAATGGCCGGCGACACCGTGGCAACGGATCCATCTGGACTTCGCAGGACCAGTGGAAGGAGTGATGTTCCTGGTCGCGGTGGACTCCCATTCCAAATGGCCGGAGGTTGTAGTAATGTCCACTACCACTACGTAGAAAACCATCGAGACTCAGAGAGATGTTCGGGCGATTTGGTCTGCCGGAGCAGATCGTAACCGACAATGGAACACAGTTCACATCCCAGGAGATGGAGGAGTTCCTCAAGAGCAATGGAATCCAGCACACGTTCTCCGCGCCTTATCATCCATCCATGAATGGATTGGCGGAGAGATTTGTCAGAACGCTGAAACGCGCGTTGAAAGCGGCAAGAAGTGATGCTCCTCTAAAGCAGCGCCTGAATGCTTTCTTGCTGAAATACCAAAACACACCTCATGCTACGACTGGAGCATCTCCTGCTTACCTACTCATGGGAAGGCAGCTACGGACACACCTTGACCTGCTGAGGCCAACATCCACAGAAGCAGTGGTGCACGCCAATCAGCAGGATCAAGTCAGCAGACGAGCTCAGAGGTCCAAAGAACGACACTTTGTGGTGGGGGGCAAAGTCCTCGCACGTAACTACACCACCCCGGAGCGGTGGGTCCTGGCTATGGTCATTCAAAAGACGGGCCCCGTTTCATACCGAGTCTGCACCGGAGATGACCGAACATGGAGACGGCATGTAGACCAGTTACTGCCAAGACAGTCGCCACAGGTAACCCAAGAAGCAGAGGATCAAGGACCTGCTGGGGGCTCCAGCAGGGACTGGTCGTCCGACCCTGAGATGGTGGCACCATCCACTCTTGTGCCATCGAGGGAGGAAGCCACGCCTGCAGGGTCACGGGAGAGCCAGCCAGAGCCTGCTCCTGAGACTAGGCGTTACCCCCAAAGAGAAAGGCAGACTCCAGAGCACCTTAGTTACAGTTAGTGCTAACCTGTGTGCATGGGGCAGAATAATCCCCAGGGTTAGCGGAATGTAGAGGCAGTCTACCCTCTCTTCCAAAGTTATAGTCATTTTCAGTTATTCTGTTTTGTGGACATTCTATTTTAAGGGGGAGGAAATATGTTGTGTATTTTGAATGTGTATTAGAATTGTCCCACATGGGATACCGTGGTGGTGATTTGCAATGCACTATGGGAAATGTAGTGCATTGAGTGAAGAAGCACATTCTAAATAAAATGGCCGTTAACTAAACTCTCCACCCCGGAGTCCTCCTTAATTGTTATATAGGTAAGGGTATAAAACCCCTTGAGACACAACATAACAAAAGGCTTATTCCTCCGCATTGTCATTTTAGGCCTTATCGTATCAAACAAACAATGATTATTAGAGTCAGAGTGTTTGGACTGACTAGAAACTAAATGAATGAGTGTCACTTGGCAGGTTTGCTAGTAAAGTAGAGGCACAATTCAATTGCACCTTTCGAAGGAAGACAGTTTATAGGGGAATGTGTTTATCGTTTCACGAATCATTTTTGTTCTCTTGCTAAACACTGTGCCGATGACCCAATTTGCAAAACCGTCACTACCTTGTGACGTGATCCTGAAAAAAAACTGACCTGCAGGCGTTTTGGTTAGTCCCCCTCACTGTAGCAAATGGAAATCCCTTTTTCTTTTTTTAAAAAGAATAAGTGCACTGCCCAGTGTGGAACCAAGCCATGCAAAGTCCCAGGATTGATCCTTGAACTGCACTATGCATGCTGATCTTTCCTAGGCCAGCATTAGGGACACTCAAACGGGCCTCTTGGGCCAGTGTGGGGAAACATCATTCAGGTATACCAGCCTCATCACTACCTAGTGACCTCTAGTGACATCTGTGAATAGCAGGTGAAGACAGGCTTAGGTGTGCTTGAATTGCCTCCTAGCACATATGTGAAAAATAAGACTGCCAATCCTCCAGGATTGTTCTGGAATCTCCAGGAATTAAAGATTAATAAACAGGACATGTTGCAGGCAACCAGAGAGAAAAATCACCTCTGTGACGTTGCCCTGTCTCCACCCCTGCCTCAGCTTATCTGTTACCGAAACCCGCCTTTGTTACCTCTAGACTCGACTATTCCAACACTCTCCTGGCCGGCCTCCCACCTTGCACCCTCCGCAAACTTGAGCTCATCCAAAACTCTGCTACCTGTACCCTAACTCGCATCAAGTGCCATTCGCCCATCACCCCTGTGCCCGCTGACCTATATTGGCTCCTGTTGTATCCGTGTGTTAATGGAGACACGGAATGCAGGAGTTGGTTTAACAGGTGTTTACTGAACAAAGTCTGGAGGTGAACTAAAAGATACAAGACACTATACAGGCTTATATAGCCCGAGTGGTCACTACCGGTATTACAGTACACAGGGGCTCGTAAAGGTACATACACTACAATTCCTCCCCTTTTAGATAATTAGTACATAACATTTTAAGTAATCATTAATTAACATGTTTACAAGAACAATAATCTACACATTTGCTGCAGTTAATCAATTATAAGTCAATCTCTCTGGAGGCTTCCTGACTCGCTCCGGATAACGCCTCGGTGGTGTAGTAGTTTTCGGTGGTGTAGTAGGTTCTTTTGGCAAGGTCGATTCGGCTTGAATGCCAGTGTCGGGTTCATCTGGTTCCAGTATCACCGGATCGGAGGTAGACACAATGGGTATCTCTGCTTCATCATTAGGCGTATAGAGTTGTGGTGTAGGTTGTCCCTTTTCGGATGACTCTATGATCTGGTCAGCATGGCGCCTTATTATGCTTTCTCCAATGTCCACGGTATACATCAGCGGTCCTAGTCGTCTGCAAATAGTTCCAGGCTGCCATTTCTCGGTACGGTAGTCCCGGGCCAAAACTTGTTGACTTATCTGGAAGGTTCTAGTTGGCCTTTCATTCATGCCTTGAAATTGCCGGTTCTCTACGTCCCTTCTGATGTTTGGCTTGATCAAATCCAACCGGCATCTTAGTCTTCTATTGAAAAACATCATGGCGGGAGTTTGGTATGTAACCACATGTGTTGCATTCCTGTACGCAAACAAGAAATTATCTACCTTATGTTGTAGATTTATGTCTTCATTACCCATGGCCTTTATGGCCTTCTTGAAGGTCTGGACAAACCTTTCAGCCAATCCATTGGTGGCGGGATGGTATGGGGCGGACGTGTAGTGCTTAACGCCATTGTTTTTTAAGAACTTCCTGAATTCTTCGGACACAAATTGCGGTCCATTATCAGAACAGATCTGTTCAGGCAGCCCATTCCTGGCAAATATGGTCCTTAATACTGTGATGGTTTTTTCCGTGGTGGTGGAGGACATCTTTATTACCTCCGGCCACTTGGAGTGTGCATCAACCGCGATTAAGAACATTGAGTCCATAAATGGACCAGCAAAGTCGATGTGTACCCTTTGCCATGGAGATGAGGGCCACTCCCATGGATGTAGAGGGACTTGTGGTGGGGCGTTTTGGACCTTCTGGCATCCTAGACAGCTCTTGGTCATTTCTTCGATGTCTCCATCGATACCTGGCCACCATACAAATGCTCTGGCTAGGTTCTTCATTTTCACTCCACCCAGATGCCCCTCGTGAAGCTCCTTTAGCACTTTATCCTGGAGTTTGGGTGGAATCACCACTCTGGATCCACACATCAAGGTTCCTCGGCACACTGACAGCTGTTCTCTTCTTTGCGAGAATGCTGGCAACAGTGGTTCGCCATGTGCTGGCCATCCCTTCACCGTTAAATCGTAGACTCGTGAGAGAGTCGGGTCATTTCTCGTTTCCTTTTCAATGGTAGAATTTGTTACTGGTAGACATTCCACTATGGTTGAGTGGAACATCTCCACTGAGTCCACTGTAGGTGCCTATTCTACCGTTGGCAACGGTAGGCGCGATAAACCGTCAGCATTCCCATGCTGTTTTGATCCTTTGTATTCTATGTCATATTGGTGTGCCCCTAGGAAAAGGGACCAGCTCTGTAGCCTTTGCGCTGTCATAATGGGAACGCCCTTTTTAGGGTTGAATATGGAGACGAATGGCTGATGGTCAGTCAACAAGGTAAATTTTTGTCCGTGTAGGTAATGGTTGAATTTCTTCACTCCCCATACCAGGCTGACTGCTTCCCTGTCGATCTGGGCATAGTTACGCTCAGCTGAGTTCAATGAGCGTGACGCAAAAGCTATCAGCCGCTCCGAGCCATCAGGGAATCTATGCGATAATACCACTCCTACGCCATAAGGGGATGCATCGCACGCCAGTCTGATTGGCAGTGATGGGTTGTAATGAGCCAACACTTCCTTGGACGTGATCAAGCCTTTGCATTTATGGAAGGCACGTTTACAGTCTTCGCTCCATTTCCAAATTACTCCCGTTTGTAGCAGTGCGTTAAGAGGGTGCAGAACAGTTGACAAGTTCGGTAAAAATTTATGATAGTAATTTATCAATCCCAGGAACGACCTTAATTGTGAGACATTTTCAGGTGCTGGGGCTTTTATGACCGCTTCAATTTTTTCAGGTGACTTATGCAACCCTTCTTCGTTAATTATATGGCCACAATATGATATTTGTTTCTGGAAAAATTTGCACTTGGGGCGATTTGCTCGTAGGCCCCGTTCTCTCAGCCTAGTGAGCATCTGCTCCAAATTGGCAAGGTGCTCGTTGTCGTTTTCTCCTGTTACAAGGATGTCGTCTAGGTAGCATTGAGTCCCCGGAATCCCTTGCAGGACTTGCTCCATAGCTCTTTGCCAGATAGCTGGAGCTGATGCTACTCCGAAAACCAGTCGGTTGTACTGGTACAGGCCTTTGTGTGTGTTTATCGTGAGATACTTTTTAGAGGCCTCCTCAACCTCCATCTGTAGATATGCCTGTGCCAAGTCAATTTTGGTGAAACGTTTCCCTCCGGATAGTGAGGCAAAAATATCTTCTATCCTCGGAAGAGGATACTGTACCGTGTGAAGGACCGGGGTTACAGTCACCTTGAAGTCCCCACAGATGCGAATTTTTCTTTGTTCTTCAGGTTTATCATTATTCAACGTTTTCTTCATGACCGGGACGATGGGTGTTGCCCACTCGCTCCAATCTACCTTGGATAACACGCCTGCCTTTTCCAAATTCTCCAGCTCTGCCTCAACTGCTGGACGAATTGCATATGGCACCGGCCTTGCCTTAAAATACTTGGGAATTGCCGCATCTTCCACTTTTATTGAGGCGGTGATGCCTTTCAAGGTTCCTAGTTCCTGTTGAAACACTTCTTTGGCGTTGGCCAAGATGTCTTTTAATCGTTCAGGTATGACGTCATCATCATTTTTTTTCTTACTGGTCGCCGTCAGTGCCTGAATGGAGTGCCAGTCTAAACGTATCTTCCTGATCCATTCACGTCCCAACAGCGGTGGACCACCATCTTACAGAACGTATAAATACAACTTCTGTATTTCCTTGCCGTTGTATACAACAGGCACCCTTATTTTCCCTCTGGGGTATACTTTCTGCCCCGTATATGTCTTCAAGATAATGGATGTGTCTTTCAAAGGTATATGCGGAAATAGCCGCTCATAATCCCGTCGACTTATGACGGTCAGAGCTGATCCTGTATCTAGCTCCATTTTAACTGGGGACCCCGCTATCGTGAGGGTAACCCAAATGGTCTGGTAATCTTCTTTAGCAATTACATTATGTAATTTGAGACAGCTTAGTCTCTTGTTTCCGGAGTCGCTATCGCTCTTCTGGTCTTCGGAGCTAATGTCCGTCATCATTTGTACCTTTCTGTACTTTTCCTCATTGATTTTTTTTCTGTCAGTGGATTTTTTGTTTCCAGATCGGCATACACGTGCAATGTGTCCCATCTTTCCGCATTGCCTGCATGCTTTGTCCTTGAACCAGCAGTCCCTCTGGTTATGGGTGGATCTGCCGCAGCGATAACATCTCTCGAAACCCCGTGTCATTTCATGGGTGCCGAAGTCCTGTGGCTTTTGCTGTATCTCTGCAGCTCCTCTTGCCGCTGCTTCGTATGATACAGCCACACTGAAAGCCTTGTCCAGTGTCAAATCTTTCTCAGAAAGTAGCCTTTTCTGTGTTCCTTCGCTTAGGAGACCGCAGACGAATTTGTCTCGTCGAGAATCTGCCAGTCCTGCCCCGAATTGGCAGTGCTTTGACAGCTTTCTTAATTCGGTGAGGTAATCAGCGTTACTTTCATTCTTGTGCTGATTCCTCCTGAAGAATTTGAATCGTTCCGCTATCAGCAGCGGTGTTGGGTTTAAGTGCTCCTGTAGGGTATCAACAATCTCCTTAAAATTCTTGTCCATCGGTTTGGCTGGAGTGATTAAGTTTCGTAACAGCCCGTATGTCCTTGCGCCCATCAGATTTAGAAGTACCGATGCCTTTTTATCATCCTCTACTTCATTCGCTGTGCAATATACCTCCACTCTTTCCACATATGTGGTCCAATCCTCTATATCACTATCGAAAGCAGTAATATTGCCAGTCTTAGGCATCCTGAAAATCAAAAATGGCACCTCCCGCGCTTTCCTTTCTTCCCTGCCAAGAAAAAATGGCGCCTCCCGCGCTTTCCCTCCGCTGCCGCTGCTGACAACGCTGTTCTCCACGGTTTTTATTTAAACAGATATTTTTAATAGTTGGAGACTCGTTCCCACCGGACTCTCTGGGACTTTTCCCTCCCTCTGCTTGGTCCGAATGCCGACCTGCTTTGCAGCGCCAGCCGTCTCACGAGTGCGCCACCCTCCGTCTCGGTTTGCCTCCGCCTTCCGACTCGCTGCTCGGCCCCGCTGCAGAGCCACCCGATTGAGCCCCAGCCCACCGCCCAGGAAGGATTAGTGCAGTACCTGCCACCAGCCCGGCTAGCTGGTGAAACCACTGTTTTTTTTTCTTTGACCTTCGTCTGAAGAATCGATCTCCTTGAGGCGCTGCCGAATTGCAGGTAAGTCCGTTTCCAATTTGTCGCCACTGTTGTATCTGTGTGTTAATGGAGACACGGAATGCAGGAGTTGGTTTAACAGGTGTTTACTGAACAAAGTCTGGAGGTGAACTAAAAGATACAAGACACTATACAGGCTTATATAGCCCGAGTGGTCACTACCGGTATTACAGTACACAGGGGCTCTTAAAGGTACATACACTACAATTCCAGGTCCCCGAATGCATCGATTTTAAAATTCTTATCCTTGTCTTTAAATCCCTCCATGGCCTCACCCATCCCTATCTCTGTAAAGTCCTCCAGCCCTACAATCCTCCGAGATCTCTGCACTCCTCCAATTCTGGCCTCTTGCACATCCTCGATTTTCATCGCTCCACCATTCAGCTGCCTAGGCCCATCCCCCTTCCTTAGAGGTTAAACAAAATCAATATCAATCAATCATAACGACATAAACATCTTCACAACAGTCAACACATTTTCAAAGCTTTACTTTATGAACTCTAAGCTTTTCATTATTTTATTATAGTTTTCTTTGTGCTCAAAGATTAAGTCTATCAGGTTTTTTTACTTCACGTGTGGATCTTCTCAGCACAGGTAAGTCTGATGTGTTTTCATGAGAGCCTGTATGTGTGTTTGTGTTAGATTGTAATTGGATAGTTTCTTGTGTTTTCAGGAGGGAACGGCGGTTCCTCCTGAGAATCTGTCCTTCCTCAGTTCTAACAGTGTATGACCTTGGTCCTACTTCCTCAAGAACTGTAGCTTTCCTGTTCCATGCATCTGGATCCTCAATCCTGACAACATCATCCCTTGTCAATGGTTTCAGAGTTTTGGATGACTTGTCATAGTGTGATTTCTGTTTCAGCTTTAACAGTTGAAGTCTCTGTCTCAGTTCCTTACTCTGCTTTTCTTTTGCACAGCAGGGTAGCGTAGTGCGCAACTTGTGACCCATTAGGAGTTCAGCAGGTGAAGAACCAGAGTCTAAAAGGGAGGCTCGGTAGCTCAGCAGGGCGAGATAAGGATCAGACTTGCTTTCTGTTGCTTTCTTCAGTAGCTGTTTGAGAACTTGAACACCTTTCTCTGCCTTGCCATTCGACTGAGCATACAGAGGACTGGATGTGATGTGTTGAAAGTCATAATGTGCTGCAAACTGTTGCCACTCCTTACAGTTGAAGCACGGACCATTGTCGCTAACAGCAATCCTGGGAATTCCATGTCTGGCGAAGATGGATTTAACATGCATTATGACACTGCTTGCTGATGTGCTTGAGAGCAGCGCCATCTCAGGATAGTTAGAATAGTAGTCAATCACTATTAGATAGTCTTTACCATTCAAATGAAAGAGGTCCATACCAACCTTTTGCCATGGTGCTGTTGGTAAGTCAGCTACTATCATTGGTTCCTTTGCTTGTTTGTTTTGGTGTTTCTGACATGTCTCACATATGCCTATCATGTTCTCAATGTCCTTATTTATGCCAGGCCAATAAACAGTGTCTCTTGCTCTCCTTTTGCATTTTTCAATTCCGAGGTGTCCCTCATGAATCCTTTTGAGCATGTCTTGACGTAGAGCCTGTGGAATGACTATTCTATTCTGTTTTAGTAATAGTCCACTTGCGACACTTAACTCTGACCTGATGTGAAAGTACTTTGGACAGGAACCTTTTGGCCAGCCATGATGAATGTTCTCTATTACTGTTTGTAACACTGTATCTTTTACTGTTTCTTCTGCTATTTGCTTTGATTTTGTGTCTGACACAGGCAACGCAGCAGTGACCATACTCACATGAACATCCACGTCTTCCTCAGTAGAGCTCACATGACTCATTGTGGGTGCTCGGGATAGTGCATCTGCTAACACTATGTGTTTGCCTGGTGTGTAGATCAGTTCAAAGTCATATCTTTGCAGCTTCATCATGAGTCGTTGAATCCTTGGAGACATCTCATTCAGATTTTTTTTTATGATGGCAACCAGTGGGCAGTGGTCTGTCTCAACTGTGAAGGTGGGAAGTCCATATATGTAGCTATGGAACTTTTCTAGTCCAACTACCAAGCCTAGACATTCCTTTTCAATCTGGGCGTATTGACACTCAGAGCCAGTCATAGACCTGGAGGCATAGGCAACAGGCTTCCAATCTTCACCCTCTGCTTGTAGCAAGACCGCGCCTAGGCCATCTTTTGATGCATCCGTTGACACTTTGATTCTGTTTGTTGGGTCAAAGAAGGTGAGTACAGGTGTGGTTGTCAGCACTGTTTTGAGGTTCATCCACTCTTGTTCATGTCTTTCCGTCCATGCGAACTCATTTGTTTTATGTAACAGGTCTCGCAGACAGGCTGTCTTGGCTGACAAGTTAGGAATGAACTTTCCAATGAAGTTTATCATGCCCATGATGCGTAGCACTCCTTTTTTGTCAGTGGGTCGGGGCATGTTGAGTATGGCGTTTACTTTTTCCATATCTGGCTCTATTCCTTTACCAGATAGATTATCTCCTAGGAAAGTGACTTCCTGGATGCCAAACTGACACTTGGCTTTGTTGAGCTTCAGTCCATTCCGGCGTATGCTCTGTAGCACTTTAATCAGTCTCTCATTGTGTTCTTTCAGTGTGGAGCCCCAGATGATGATGTCATCAACATAGACCCGAACTCCTTCCAGACCTTCAATTATGTGTTCCATTGCTCTATGAAAGATTTCAGATGCAGATATTATCCCTAAAGGCATACTGAGGAAACAATACCTGCCAAATGGTGTGTTGAAGCCACAGTATTTGGTGCTCTCTTCATCCAGTTTTAGTTGCCAAAATCCTTGTGAGGCATCGAGCTTTGTGAAGTATCTGGCACCTGACATTTCACTGGTGATTTCTTCTCACTTGGGAATCTGGTAGTGTTCACGTTTTATGTTTGCATTTAAGTCCTTTGGATCCATGCATACTCTTAGATCATTGTTCTTTTTCTTTACACATACCATGGAGTTAACCCAGTCTGTTGGCTCTTCGACTTTCCTGATGACTCCTAGCGTGGTCATTCTGTCCAGTTCTTTCTTGAGCTGGTCACACAGGGGTGCTGGAACTCTCTGTGGAGCATGTACCACTGGCTGAGCATTCTCCTTTAGCTGGATCTTGTAAGTGAATGGTAGAACTCCAAATCCTTTGAACACATCCTGGAAATTACTCACTACAGAATCCATCGAGTCATCTGGTCTGCTTATGGCACAAGTTATACGGTAGACTCTCTTGACCAGTTCTAAGTCCTCACAAGTTTTGTCACCTAGTAGTGAATCAAGTCCTTCAGCCACAACAGAAAACATGAGATGATGCACTTTGTCTTTGACTGTCACTTTGAGTGTGCATACACCTAAGCTATCTATTTTCTGTCCATTATAGTTCTTCAGTAGTACTGACTTTTTCTGTATTTTGGGCTTTTCTTTCATATTTTTAATGTCACTCATACTGATTAAGTTTGCTTTTGCCCCAGTGTCTAGTTTCAATGTAACTAATGCTCCATTTACCTGCAGTGGCATCATCCATTTGTCCTCTTTTACTGCATTAACTTTATGTTCAGCATTGTCCATTCCTGAGGGCTGCACATTTTCTGTATCGTTTCCTATATTGTCACATGACACCATTCCTACAAAAAATGTCTCACTTAAATCAGTGTCCTCAATCACATTGACTTGTTGCCCTTTCTTTGTTTTTACTTTTGAAAAGCATTGTTTGGCAAAGTGATTCTTTCCATTACATTTTGTGCACATTTTCCCAAACGCTGGGCATTGTCTTGACTGGTGCTGGTAACCACAGCGTTCACAATTAAAAATTCCATCCTCCGATTGCTTTGCATTTCTGTCTTGCCCATGTTTCTTCTCCTTGCAGAACACAGCACTGACAGCAGCACAGTCACTCATTACAGTCGCATTATTATTAATTTCACTGAAAGTCTTCGCGTGCTTTTGAGCCAGCTCACTGGCATGGCATATTTTCACAGCATCCTCCAATGTTAGTTCGGTGTCTCTCAACAAACGTTCCCTGACTTTTTTATCATGAATACCTCAGAGCGTCGGCGGGTGTTTCAGCGGCAGAGCGGGGCTACAAAAGGCTCCTGAGACCCAGGTAAGGCCTCAGAGCGTCGGCGGGAATTTCAGCGGCAGCAGCGGGACTATAAAAGACTCCAGAGACCAGGTAAGGCCTCAGAGCATCGGCGGGTTTTTCAGCGGCAGAGCGGGGCTACAAAAGGCTCCCGAGACCCAGGTAAGGCCTCAGAGCATCGGCGGGTGTTTCAGCGGCAGCAGCGGGGCTATAAAAGGCTCCCGAGACCAGGTAAGGCCTCAGAGCATCGGCGGGTGTTTCAGCGGCAGAGCGGGGCTACAAAAGGCTCCCGAGACCCAGGTAAGGCCTCAGAGCATCGGTGGGTGTTTCAGCGGCAGAGCGGGGCTATAAAAGGCTCCCGAGACCAGTCTCCAAACTCGGAACACAGAGGGAAGGAGAGAGGTAAAAAGAAATTGAAGTGTGACGTCACCAGAAAGCAGGTAAGTGATTGGTTGGTGAGTATTTGTCTCTTTTTAAGCTTAAACTCTGGTTTATAGTTTCTATAAGGTGCGATATTCACCATCTAGAATCGGGGCAGTGGATATTTAAAAATAATATTAATAAATTTAATTAAATACATAGAATGGGAGAGCAGGTGATGTGTTGCTGCTGCAATATGTGGGAGCTGGTGGACACCATTGATGATCACGGTGATCACATTTGCAGTAAGTGTTGGCTGCTCGAGGGATTCCAGCTCCGTGTTGATGAGCTGGAGTCCGAGCTTCAAACACTGAGACACATCAGGGAGGGGGAGAGTTACCTGGACTCTGTGTTCCAGGAAGTAGTCACACCAATTAGATTAACTAATTCAGATGTAGTCCGTGGCCAGGGTCAGGATGGTATGACTAGAAGTGAGGAAGGTACGGGGATCCAGGAGGTAATGTTGGAGGAGCCGCAGCCCTTGCTCTTGTCCAACAGGTTTGAGGCTCTTACTCCCTGTGAGGATGGGAACGGGGACTGCGGGGAGGATGAGCAACCTGGCCACAGCACCGTGGAGCGGGGGGCCATTCAAGTGGGGGGGAGATAAAAAAAATGTTGTAGTGGTAGGGGATAGTATCATTAGGGGGATAGATAGGGTTCTTTGCAGCCGAGTGCGAGAGTCCCGAAGGCTGTGTTGCCTGCCCGGTGCCAGGGTTAAGGACATCTCCTTTGGGCTGGAGAGAAACTTGGAGTGGGAGGGGGAGGATCCAGTTGTCGTGGTCCATGTTGGTACCAACGACATAGATAGGACAAGGAAAGAGGTTCTGCTGAGGGAGTTTGAGCAGCTAGGGGCCAAATTAAAAAGCAGAACCACAAGGGTAATAATCTCTGGATTATTACCTGAGCCACGTGCAAATTTGGCTAGGGTAAATAAAATTAGAGAGTTAAATGCGTGGCTCAAAGACTGGTGTGGGAGAAATGGGTTTTGCTTCTTGGGACACTGGCATCAGTACTGGGACAGGAGAGAGCTGTTCCGTTGGGACAGACTTCACTTGGCCAGTGCTGGGACTAGAGTCCTGGCGAATCGAATAACTAGGGCTGTAGAGAGGGCTTTAAACTAATTAGTGCGGGGGAGGTTTTAAGAGAACGAAAAATAAAAATGACAGCGGAGAAGGCAATAGAGCAAGGTAGCATTGGGGGAATTAAAAACCAGAGCGTGTCAGGAAGGGACAGAATGTATAATGGTAAAGTAGTAAAGGGGGTAAAAGTAGGAATAAATTGTCAGAAAACATATTTGAAAGTTCTTTATCTGAATGCACGCAGCATTTGTAACAAAATAGACGAGTTGACGGTACAAATAACTACACATGGGTATGATCTGGTGGCCATTACGGAAACATGGCTGCAAGATGATCATGACTGGGAACTAACCATACAAGGGTATTTGACAATTAGGTAGGACAGACAGGAAGGAAAGGGAGGTGGAGTTGCTATGTTAATCAAGGGTGGAATCACTGCAATAGTCAGAAATGATATTGGGTCAAAGGATCAGGATAGTGAAACAGTTTGGGTGGAGATAAGGAATAATAAGGGGAAAAAGTCACTAGTGGGTGTAGTCTATAGGCCTCCTAACAGTTGCAACTCTGTTGGTCGGTGTATAAATCAGGAAATAGTTGGGGCTTGTAATAAGGGAACAGCTATAATCATGGGGGATTTTAACTTTCATATTGACTGGACCAATCAAATTGGGCAGGGCAGCCTTGAGGAAGAGTTCATAGAGTGTATTAGGGATGGGTTCCTTGAGCAGTATGTAGCTGAACCAACCAGGGGGCAGGCAATCTTAGATCTGGTCCTGTGTAATGAGACAGGATTAATAAAAAATGTCCTAGTAAAGGATCCCCTTGGAATGAGTGACCATAATATGGTTGAATTAAAAATTCAGTTTGAGGGTGAGAGATTTGGATCTCAAACCAGCGTACTGAGCTTAAATAAAGGAGACTATGAAGGTATGAGAGTAGAATTGACTAAAATGGACTGGGAAAACAGATTAAAGTGTAGGACGGTACAAGAGCAGTGGTCTACATTCAAGGAGATATTTCACAACTTTCAAGATAAATACATTCCACTGAGGAAAAAGGGGAGTAAAAGAAAAGACAGCCATCCGTGGCTTAGTAAAGTAATAAAGGATAGTATCCGACTGAAAACAAGGGCATATAAAGTAGCCAAATTTAGTGGGAGGATAGAAGATTGGGAAGCATTTAAAAGCCAGCAAACAATAACTAAAAGATTAATTAAGAAAGGGAAGATAAATTATGAAAGTAAACTAGCAAAAAATATAAAAACAGATAGCAAGAGTTTCTACAGCTATATAAAAAGAAAAAGGGTGGCTAAAGTGAACGTTGGTCCCTTAGAGGATGGGACCGGGAAACTAGTGGTGGGGAACATGGAGATGGCAAAGATGCTGAACAAATATTTTGTATCAGTCTTTACAGTAGAGGACACTAAAAATATCCCAACACTGGACAAACAGGGGGCAATGGGGGGGGGGGAGGAGCTAAACACGATTAAAATCACTAAGGAGATGGTACTCGGTAAAATAATGGGACTTAAGGCGAATAAATCCCCCGGACCTGATGGCCTACATCCTAGGGTCTTGAGAGAAGTGGCGGTAGGGATTGTGGATGCATTGGTGATTATTTTCCAAAACTCCCTGGACTCAGGAAAGGTCCCGGCAGATTGGAAAACTGCTAATGTAACACCCTTATTTAAGAAGGGAAGTAGACAAAAGGCCAGAAACTATAGACCAGTTAGCCTAACATCTGTGGTTGGCAAAATGTTGGAGTCCATTATTAAGGAAACAGTAACAGAGCATTTGGATCAACATAATTTAATAGGACAAAGTCAGCATGGTTTTATGAAGTTTGACAAATTTGCTCGAATTCTTTGAGGATGTAACATACAGGGTGGATAAAGGGGAACCAGTGGATGTAGTGTATTTGGACTTCCAAAAGGCATTTGACAAGGCTCCACACAAAAGATTACTGATCAAGATAAAAAGTCACCGGATTGGGGGTAATATACTGGCATGGGTGGAAGATTGGCTATCTAACAGAAAACAAAGAGTTGGGATAAATGGTTCATTCTCGGGCTGGCAATCAGTAACCAGTGGTGTTCCGCAGGGGTCAGTGCTGGGACCCCAACTCTTTACAATCTATATTAACGATTTGGAGGAAGGGACCGAGTGCAACGTATCCAAGTTTGCCGACGATACAAAGATGGGAGGGAAAGCAGTAAGTGAGGAGGACATAAAAAACCTGCAAAAGGACATAGGCTAAATGAATGGGCAGAAATTTGGCAGATGGAATATAATGTTGGAAAGTGTGAGGTTATGCACTTTGGCAGAAAAAATCAAAGAGCAAGTTATTATCTAAATGGAGAGAGACTGCAAAGTGCTACAGTACAAAGGGATCTGGGGGTCCTGGTGCATGAAACACAAAAAGTTAGTATGCAGGTACAGCAGGTGATCAGGAAGGCCAATGGAATCTTAGCTTTTATTGCAAGGGGGCTGGAGTATAAAAACAGGGAAGTCTTGCTTCAGTTATACAGGGTATTGGTGAGGCCACACCTGGAGTACTGCGTGCAGTTTTGGTTTCCATATTTAAGAAAAGATATACTTGCTCTCGAGGCGGTTCAGAGAAGGTTCACTCGGTTGATTCCGGAGATGAGGGGGTTGACGTATGAGGAAAGGTTGAGTAGGTTGGGACTCTACTCATTGGAGTTCAGAAGAATGAGAGGCGATCTTATCGAAACATATAAGATTGTGAGGGGGCTTGATCGGGTGGATGCGGTGAGGATGTTTCCACTGATGGGTGAGACTAGAACTAGGGGGCATAATCTTAGAATAAGGGGCTGCCCTTTCAAAACTGAGATGAGGAGAAACTTCTTCACTCAGAGGGTAGTAAATCTATGGAATTTGCTACCCCAGAGAGCTGTGGAAGCTGCAACATTAAATAAATTTAAAATGGAGATAGACAGTTTCCTAGCAGATAAGGGAATTAGGGGTTATGGGGAGAGGGCAGGGAAGTGGACGTGAGTCTAGATTCAGATCAGCCATGATCCTATTGAATGGCGGAGCAGGCCCGAGGGGCCGTATGGCCTACTCCTGCTCCTACTTCTTATGTTCTTATGTAAACACAATCTGGTCACGAATCATGGATGATTTCAGTTCAGAGAAATTACATGTCTGTGCTTTCAGTTTCAGATCGGTCACAAAGCTATCAAAAGTCTCATTTTGCTGCTGTGTCCGTGAACGGAACACATACCTCTCATAGGTCTCGTTCTTTTTGGGAGAACAATGTGTATCAAACTTCTTTAGCACATCATCCATTTTTTCTCTGTCCTCCTCTTGATCAAATACAAATGTATTAAATACCTCTATCGCCTGCGGGCCTGCAACCGTGAGCAGTAATGCTATTTTCCTTGCGTCTGGCTTCGTACCGAACCAGATGGCAGCAATGTAGAGTTCGAATTGTTGTTTGAAAGTCCGCCAATTGCAGTCGACATTCCCCGTGAGTTTCAAACCCTCTGGTGGCTTCAAATACTTCATGTCGCATTTTGCAATATTCAGCAGATATTACCACTTCTGGTACCATGTTATGTTCATAAATAAATAGATGTTTTCATTATGAACAGCTAGCTTGAGCTAGTCATTTATTCAGCCATGTGGACTAGTGTACAGGCATCCATCTTGACTACTGCCTTGTGGGTAGCCCACTACTAAACATACAGCTCCACCCAGTGTACCATTCTAGAATGACATGTTACTGATCATTACATACGTCGCATCATGACCTGCAGCGCTCCCATGTCCCAGTGGATCTTAAGAGCGCAGAATACGTGTTCATTCAGCAGGATGCTCGCAAAAACCCGCTGAAACCGCCTTATACAGGTCTGTTCCACATCATCTCGTCAGGTGACAAGTACTTCACAGTCGACGTCGGCGGTAAGCCTGACCACATCTCCATCGACCGGTTGAAACCGGCGCATCTGGATCTGAGCGAACCAGTCGTTACCGCTCAACCGCCTCGTCGTGGTCGTCCACCGTCGACTGCCGGTCCAGTACAGCCACAGTCATCCGCCGAGTCGCCAGTGCCCGCCTCACCGGGTCGACCACAGCCGGCCTCTTCTTCTTCTCCACCTGCGGCGTCATCCCAACCACAGCCAATGGTCAGTTCATCTTCTAGCACTCCGTTCCAGCTGCCGGGGTATCGCAGTCGGTCGGACAGACTCGTCAGACCCCCTTCTCGCCTTACCTTCTCTGTTAAAAGCAATTCTGGGGGGGCTCATGTGGCGGGACCACCAGAGGATTACGGACAATTGTATATAATTCCTTTTACAGCAATGTAGTACAGCTGGGGGCTGCACCTTTAATGTATCTGTTAACTGTACTAGGGCTTCTTTCCTGTACTCCGCGTGATGACATCATGCCGTCCGTCACGTGATCTCTCAACGGCAGGAAGAACATGATGACGTCATGACGTCAGAGCTCGGAACCTGCTAGCAGTAGAGCTCGGAACCTTCTAGCAGTTGAGCTCGCAACCTTCTAGCGGTTTCCAGAGAGGCTTTCAAGCAGACCAGACCTATTTGCATTGTATCCTACAGTTTCCTGTACAGCTTCGTTTGTTCATTAAATTTGATTGTTTTTGATTTTCTGAGTCAACCTCAATTCTTCGGCTAGGAACCCCAGTTCCTACAGCAGTGTAGATTTACCAGAAAGACACCTGGACTCCATGGGTTGAGTTACGAGGAGAGATTACACAAATTAGGGTTGTATTCCGTGTAATTTAGAAGGTTAAGGGGTGATTTGATCAAAGTTTTCAAGATATTAAGGAGAACAGATAGGGTAGAGAGAAACTATATCTGCTGGGTGGAGTCTAGGACTCGGGGACATAGTCTAAAAATTAGAGCCAGGCCTTTCAGGAGTGAAGTTAGGAAACACTTCCACACTCAAAGGGTGGTAGAAGTTTGGAACTCTCATCTGCAAACAGCAATTGGTGCAAGGTCAATTGTTAATTTTAAATCTGAGATTGATAGTTTTTTGTTAACCAAACGTATTAAGGGATATGGGCCAAAGGCGGGTATATGAATTTAGGACACAGACCAGCCATGTATAGTGGAACAGGCTCGAGGGGCTAAATGGCCTACACCTGTTCCTATGTGTGTGGTTTGAGGAACAAATAAGATTTGTGAATATTGGTATTTTATAGAAGATAAAGGACTTGCTTTTTGGGTAAGGTTGCCAAACCTCCAGGATTGTCCTGGAGTCTCCAGGAATTAAAGATTAATCTCTTGAACACTGCTGTGAGCAAAAACCCAGGAGAAAAATCAAATGGACATTAAAAGAGATGTGTGTATTTTTAATTTTCTTTCAACACTTCTGTTTATCAGTTATAAAAAATATTGGAGATAGGAAAAAAGGCTGTTTGACTGGCTGGGACGGTTGGAGGTAGGAGGTTGTGCGATTAAACCTCTAGGAATAGGCCCAACTCGAGTTGGCGAACTTATTTTTGAGAGAAATAAAAACAGAAAATGCTGGAAATACTCAGCAGGTCAGGCAGCATTTGTGGAGAGAGAAACAAAGTTAACGTTTCAGGCCGATGGTCTTTCGTCAAAACTGGAAACAGTTAGAGATGTAACAGATTTTAAGCAAGTGCAGGGGCAGGGAAAAGGGGAGGGGAGGAAAGAACAAAAGGGAAGGTCTGTGATAGGGTGTAAGGCAGGAGTGATTAAATGACAAAAGGTATGATAGTACAAAGCAAAAGGAGATGGTAATGGGACAAGTAAAGAAGCAAAAGCTGAGTCTAGAAGACGTGTAAATGGGTGTAATGTATATACCTTTAAGGGGGGAACTATCTTTTACAGCTCATGTATACTGCAGTACCGGCAGTGACCACACCTGTATATAGCACTGAGTAGTAATCTGTACAGTTCAGTTCCAGTGTGAGCCACGTTGAGTAAACACCTGTTGTACCGTTCTCCTGCAGTCTGTGTCTTATTATACACGGACACAACATTGGCGACAAGGCAAGTTCGAACCTACCTGCAGCTCTGCATCACCTCCCGGGGATTCGTTCCTGGAGATCAGTGGATTGGAGGTCAAGGCCAGAGACTCGGGCGTCGACCACGGGCAACCGCCCAGTCATCCAGCAGAGACTCGAGAATTGCGGGGGAGGCTGTCGAGAGCCAGGCTTGGCTTTCCAGTCGAGGTGGTCCAGCGAAACGGGCTGGCAACAGGTAGTGCGCAGACCCTTCCCGGACAGCGGCAGGCTAGAGCCCGACCGAGCGGCACAGCAAAGGGCCGAGCAGCATCGACGGGGGAGAGAGAGAGAGGGCAGCGCGCACAGGGCGCAGCCGGTGTTCAGGGGCCGAGCAGCGTCGAAGAGAGGGAGAGAGAGACGCACAGAAACCCGCGAGGCACCGCCATTGGCACGAGGACCGCCGAGAGCGGCGCTGGCAGCAGCGCAGGAGAAACGCGCGAAACCTACAGGGCGCCGCCATTGCCACGAGAACCGCCGGGAGTGGCGTTGGCAGCAGCGGGGGAGGAAGGAAAGCGCGGGAGATGCCATTTTAAGCCATTGGGAGACACCATTTTAAACCACACCCAAAATGCCGAAGAGTGGCAGTATCACCGCATTTGACAATGAAGTCGAAGATTGGACTACATATGTCGAACGAATAGAGGTATACTGCAAGGCAAATGAGGTGTCAGATGACAAGAAAGCGTCGGTATTGTTAAATTTAATGGGTGCAAAGACGTATGGTTTATTACGAAATCTAGTAACCCCAACGAAGCCAATGGAAAAGAGTTTTGAAGACATAGTAACGATACTACAGGAACATTTAAACCCCACACTGCTGCTGATAGCAGAAAGATTCACAAACGGAACCAGCATAAGAAATAGGAGCAGGAGTAGGCCAATCGGCCCCTCGAGCCTGCTCCACTATTCAATAAGATCATGGCTGATCTGATCCTAACCTCAAATCTTCTATCACTCTCCATCCACCCGAGCCCATGTGATCTCCCGGGAGAGGTGAAAAACCAGATAAAAGACCCAATGGCCAATTTGGGAGAAAAAAATCTGGGAAATTCCTCTCCGACCCATCTAGGCGATCGAAACTCGTCCAGGAGATCACTCTGTCCCTATATTTTCTACAATACTTACCTTCTGTAAAGGCGATCTCCACCCCAGCCAGGAACAGGAATAAAACCATCTCCTGAAATCTAACACAGAATTAGAACACAGTAGGAGCAGAACCAGGCTACACAGCCCCTGGGCCCACTCCACTACCCACAGGGCTATGACCATTCCGAACCTAGACTCATGTCCAGTTTCCTGCCCGCTCCCCGTAACCCTTAATTCCCTTTACTTCTAGGAAACTATCTATTTCTGTTTTAAATTTATTTAATGATGTAGCTTCCACAGCTTTCTGGGGCAGCAAATTCCACAAACCTACCACCCTCTGAGTGAAGAAGTTTCTCCTCATCTCAGTTTTGAAAGAGCAGCCCCTTATTCTAAGATTATGCCCCCTAGTTCTAGTTTCACCCATCATTGGGAACATCCTCACCGCATCCACCCGATCAAGCCCCTTCACAATCTTATATGTTTCAATAAGATCGCCTCTCATTCTTCTGAACGCCAATGAGTAGAGTCCCAATCTACTCAACCTCTCCTCATATGTCCATCCCCTCATCCCCGGGATTAAATGAGTGAACCTTCTTTGTACTGACTCGAGAGCAAGTATGTCTTTTCTTAAGTATGGACACCAAAACTGTATGCAGTATTCCAGGTGCGGTCTCACCAATACCTTGTACAACTGCAGCAATACCTCCCTGTTTTTATAGTCTATCCCGCTAGCAATAAAAGCCAACATTCCATTGGCCTTCTTGATCACTTGCTGCACCTGCATACTAACTTTTTGAGTTTCGTGCACCAGGACCCCCAGATCCCTTTGTACTACAGTACTTTCCAGTTTCTTGCCATTAAGATAATAACTTGCTCTATGATTTTTCCTGCCAAAGTGCATAACCTCACACTTTCCAGTATTGTATTCCATCTGCCAAATCTCTGCCCACTTACTTAGCCTGTCTATGTCCCTTTGCAGGTTTTTTATGTCCTCCTCACTCACTACTTTCCGTCCCATCTTTGTATCATCTGCAAACTTTGATATGTTACACTTGGTCCCCTCCTCCAAATCGTTAATATAGATTGTAAAGAGTTGGGGACCCAGCACTGACCCTTGCGGAACACCACTAGTTACTGGTTGCCAGTCTGAGAACGAACCATTTATCCCAACTCTCTGCTTTCTGTTAGAGAGCCAATCCTCCACCCACGCCAGAATATTACCCCCAATCCCGTGATTTTTTATCTTGAGCAATAATCTTTTGTGTCGCACCTTGTCAAATGCCTTTTGAAAGTCTAAATACACTACGTCCACTGGTTCCCCTTTATCCACCCTGTATGTTACTTCCTCAAAGAACTCCAGCAAATTTGTCAAACATGACTTCCCCTTCATGAAACCATGCTGAGTTTGTCCTATTAAATTATGTTTATCCAAATGTCCCGTTACTGTCTCCTTAATAATGGACTCTACCATTTTACCAACCACAGATGTTAGGCTAACAGGTCTATAGTTTCCAGCCTTCTGCCTACTACCCTTTTTAAATAAGGGTGTTACATTAGCAGTTTTCCAATCTGCCGGGACCTTTGCTGAGTCCAGGGAGTTTTAGAAAATTATTACCAATGCATCCACAATCCCTACCGCCACTTCCCTCAAGACCCTAGGATGCAAGCCATCAGGTCCAGGGGATTTATCCGCCTTGAGTCCCATTATTTTACCAAGTACCACTTCCTTAGTGATATTAATCGTATTTAGCTCCTCTCCCCCTAGAGCCCCCTGTTTGTCCAGTGTTGGGATATTCTTAGTGTCCTCTACCGTAAAGACTGATACAAAATAATTGTTCAGCATTTTTGCCATCTCCATGTTTCCCACCATTAATTTCCCGGTCTCATCCTCTAAGGGACCAACATTTACTTTAGCCACCCTTTTTCTTTTTATATAACTATAGAAACTTTTGCTGTCTGTTTTTATATTTTTTGTTAATTTACTTTCATAATCTATCTTCCCTTTCTTAATCAATCTTTTAGTTATTTTTTGCTGTCTTTTAAAGACTTCCCAATCTTCTATCCTCCCACTAGATTTGGCTACCTTATATGCCCTTGTTTTTAGTCAGATACTATCCTTAATTATTTTACTTAGCCACGGATGGCTATCTTTTCTTTTACACCCTTTTTTCCTCAGTGGAATATAGTTTTTTTGGAAGTTGTAAAATAACTCCTTAAATGTACACCACTGATCATGTACCGTCTTACCCTTTAATCTATTTTCCCAGTCCACTCTAATCAATTCCGCTCTCATACCTTCATAGTCTCCTTTATTCAAGCTCAGCACGCTTGTTTGAGATCCAAGCTTCTCACCCTCTAATTGAATATGGAATTCAACCATGTTATGGTCACTCATTCCAAGGGGATCCTTTACTAGGACATTTTTAATTAATCCTGTCTCATTACACAGGACCAAATCTAAGGTTGCTTGCCCCCTGGTCGGTTCAGTTACATACTGCTCAAGAAACCCATCCCTAATACACTCAATAAACTTATCCTCAAGGCTGCTCTGCCCAATTTGATTTGTCCAGTTAATATGATAATTGAAATCCCCCATAATTATAGCTGTTCCCTTATTACAAGCCTCAACTATTTCCTGATTAATACTCCGTCCAACAGAGTTGCAACTGTTTGGAGGCCTATAGACTACGCCCACTCGTGTTTTTTTCCCCTTATTATTCCTTATCTCCACCCAAACTGTTTCACTATCCTGCTCCTTTGACCCAATATCATTTCTCTATTATAGTGATTCCTTCCTTTATTAACATAGCCACCCCACCTCCCCTCCCTTCCTGCCTGTCCTTCCTGATTGTTAAATAACCTGGTATGTTTAACTCCCAGTCATGGTCATCCTGCAGCCATGTTTCTGTAATGGCCACAAGATCATACCCATATGTCGTTATTTGTGCCATTAACTCATTCATTTTGTTACGAATGCTACGTGCATTCAGGTAAAGAACTTTCAAATATGTTTTGTAACACTTAGTTCCTGTTTTTTCTCCTTTTAGTACTTTACTTTTTACTCCATACCTTCTGTCCCTTCCTGACACGTTCTGTTTTTTAATTCCCCCACTGCTACCTAAGTCTATGACCTTCTCCGTTGTCATTTCTATTATTTGCTCTCCAGAAACCTCCCCCCCCCCCACTAATTAGTTTAAAGCCCTCTCTACAGCCCTAGTTATATGATTCGCCAGGACTAGTCCCAGCACTGGCCAAGTGGAGTCCGTCCCAATGGAACAGCTCCCTCCTATCCCAGTACTGGTGCCAGTGTCCCAAGAATTAAAACCCATTTCTCCCACACCAGTCTTTGAGCCACACATTTAACACTTTAATTTTATTTATCCTAGCCAAATTCGCTCGTGGCTCAGGTAATAACCCAGAGATTATTACCCTTGAGGTTCTGTTTTTTAATTTGACCCCTAGCTGCTCATGCTCCTTTAACAGAACCGTCTTCCTTGTCCTATCTACGTCGTTTGTACCAACATGGACCATGACAACTGGATCCTCCCCCTCCCACTCCAAGTTTCTTTCCAGCCCAGAAGAGATGTCCTTATACCTGGCACCTGGCAGGCAACACAGCCTTCGGGACTCCCGATCTTGACTGCAGAGAACCCTATCTATCCCCCTAATGATACTATCCCCTACCACTACAACATTTCTTTTTACTCCCTCCACTTGAATGGCCCCCTGTACCACGGTGCTGTGGCCAGGTTGCTCATCCTCCCTGCAGTCCCCGTTCCCGCCCTCACAGGGAGTAAGAACCTCGATCCTGATTGACAAGAGCAAGGGCTGCGTCTCCTTCAACACTACATCCTGGATCCCTGTACCTTCCTCACTCGTAGTCACACCGTCTTGTCCCTGACCACGGACTACATCTGCAGTAATTAATTTCATAGGTGTTACCACCTCCTGAAACATAGAGTCCAGGAACTTCTTCCCCTCCCTGATGTGTCGCAGTGTCTGAAGCTCGGTCTCAAGCTCTTTAACATGGAGCTTGAGTTCCTCTAGCAGCAAATACTTATCGCAAATGTAATCACCGTGAGCCTCAATGGGGTCCATCAGCTCCCACATTTCGCAACAGTGACACATCACCTGTTCACCCATATCTATGTAATTAATTAAATTTATTATTATTAGTTATGAAGACCCTCTGCCCCGATGTAGATACTATTACACCACTATTCAATAGGACTTACCAACTTAAAAGGAATAAAAGAGAAGGAAGAAAACCAACCAACCAGCTGATCACCAACCTCCTCCTTGAATACTGTCTGTGGGGCCTGTTTGGTTGACTCGTCTCGCTGCTCCGCTTCCGCAGTGCTGTCTAAGCCTGGGAGTGGAGAACAAAACAGAACAAAAAACACACCCTCACCTCCCACTTGCCCAAACTCTCCCTCTTACCAAACTCTAGCAGCCCTCAATGCACAGCACTCCATGCACAAGCACTAGTCCCGCCCCTTTTATACCCAGATTCTACTTCCGGTTTAAACTCCCCAACAGTTTAATATACACTTAAAAATTAAACACACTTCAAATAATTAACTTTTTAACACACTAAAATTCACAAAATACACTTAATTGACTTTTCTCCCTCTTACCAAACTCCAGCAGCACTCAATGCACAGCACTGAAGCAATGCTGATTATTTAACAGAACTGCGCAAACTATCGAAACACTGCCAGTTTGGAGCGGGACTGGCAGATACCTTAAGGGACAAGTTTGTGTGTGGGCTTCAAAGTGATGGAACCCAGAAATGGCTTTTATCTGAAAAGGACCTTACACTGGAAAAGGCTTTCAGCATTGCGGTATCATATGAAGCAGCAGCACGGGGCGCTGCAGAGATACAACAGAGACCGCAAGAATATGGCACAAACGAAATGTCATATGGAACAGAGAAGTGCTATCACTGCGGCAAAACAACACACGACCAGAATGATTGCTGGTTCAAAGACAAAGTGTGCAGACAGTGTGGAAAAGTAGGACACATAGCACAAGTCTGCAGGTCGGGAAAGAAAACCAGCAATAAGAAACCTACCAAAGGAAAGTACAAGAAGGTACATAAGATGACGGAGAATAGTTCAGACGAACAAAAGAGTGATAACGACTCCGAAAGCAGGGAACTGAGTTGTCTGAAACTACATAATGTGATCACAATGGAGGATCACCGAACCATTTGGGCCACTCTCAAATTAGCAGGAGTCCAGGTAAAGATGGAATTGGACACAGGATCAGCCCTAACAGTCATAAACCGACGGGACTACGAGCGGCTATTCTCACACATACACTTGAGAGACACAAAAATTATTTTGAAAATGTACACGGGGCAAAAAGTCTACCCCAAAGGAAAAATAAGGGTGACCGTTATATATAACGGTAAGGAAACACCAAAACTAGACCTGTATGTATTGCAAGATGGAGGACCACCATTACTGGGACGTGAATGGATCCGGAAAATACAACTGGATTGGCATTCCATACAGGCACTGACTGTGGCTGACAAAAAGGATGACGACGTCACACCTGGGCGACTGTCAAAGATCCTAACTGACGCAAAAGAAGTGTTCCAGCAAGGACTCGGAACACTAAAAGGCATGACAGCGATGATTAAAATTGAAGAAAACGCAAGCCCCAAATTTTTTAAGGCCAGACCGGTACCTTATGCGATCCGCCCAGCCGTCAAAGCAGAGCTGGAGAGTCTGGAACGTTCAGGTGTACTGTCCAAGGTAGACTGGAGTGAGTGGGCTACACCCATCATCCCTGTGATGAAAAAGTCGTTGAGCAGCACGCCTGGGGAACCAAGGAAGGTTCGCATCTGTGGGGACTTTAAGGTAACAGTGAACCCGATCCTTCACACTGTACAATATCCACTTCCGCGGATTGAAGATATTTTCGCCTCGCTATCTGGAGGGAAACACTTCACTAAGATTGATCTGGCCCAGGCGTATCTGCAAATGGAGGTAGAATAAGCATCAAAAAAATACCTCATAATCAACACCCATAAAGGTCTCTACCAATACAACCGGCTGGTATTCGGGGTAGCATCAGCTCCGGCTATTTGGCAGAGAGCAATGGAACAAGTCCTGCAAGGGATCCCAGGGACCCAGTGTTATTTGGACGACATCCTGGTCACGGGCGAAAATGACAGTGATCACCTTGCCAACCTGGAGCAGGTGCTCACTCGGTTGCAGGAATATGGGCTCCGAGCTAACCGCCCCAAATGCGAGTTTTTTAGAAAACAGATCTCGTATTTGTAGTGTATGTACCTTTAAGAGGAGAACTCCTGTATACTGTAGTGCCGGCAGTGACCACACCTGTATATAAACCCTGAGTAGGGATCTGTACTGTTAGTTTTTAGAATACCCTCATCCAGTAAACACCTGTTGATTGTTCAAAACACTAATCACATCGAAAGAGGTATTGGCCCATTTCAACCCGGCATTACCAATTCGGTTGGCATGTGATGCATCACCCTACGGCATTGGAGCGGTGCTGTCGCACAAATTCTCGGACGGCTCAGAGAGGCCAATAGCCTTTGCGTCACGATCACTAACCTCAGCCGAGCGTAACTACGCCCAGATTGACAGGGAGGCCCTCAGCCTAGTGTGGGGAGTGAAAAAGTTCAATCACTATCTGCACGGGCAGAAATTCACCTTGCTGACTGATCACCAGCCTCTTGTCTCCATTTTTAATCCGAAGAAGGGCGTTCCGGTGATGACTGCGCAACGACTACAAAGATGGTCACTTTTTCTAGGGGCGCACCACTATGAGATTGAATATAAGGGCACGAAACAGCATGGAAATGCTGATGGGCTATCACGCCTGCCACTGCCTACTGCGGAGGAAGCACCAGCAGTGGATCCTGTCGAAATATTCCATTCGACTATAGTTGAATACCTACCGGTAACTAATGCTTGTATCGAAAAGGAAACCCGAAATGACCCGACACTGTCTCGGGTATATGATTTGACGGTGAAGGGATGGCCAGCACATGGCGACTCACTGTTGCCAGCATTCTCGACAAGGAGAGAACAGCTGTCAGTGTGCCGGGGGACCTTGATGTGTGGATCCCGAGTGGTAATTCCACCCAAGTTAAGGGATAGAGTGCTCAATGAGTTTGATGAGTGTCATCTGGGAGGGGTAAAAATGAAAAGCCTAGCCAGGGCTTATGTGTGGTGGCCGGGAATCGATAAACAAATCGAGGACCTGACCAAGAGCTGCTCAGGATGCCAGAAAGTCCAAAATGCACCACCACAGGCCCCTCTACACCCATGGGAGTGGCCCTCATCTCCATGGCAACGGGTGCATATTGATTTTGCTGGTCCATTCATGGACTCAATGTTTTTAATAGCCGTGGATGCGCACTCGAAATGGTCTGAGGTCATCAAAATGTCCTCCACCACCACAGAGAAAACTATTGCAGTCCTATGGACCATTTTTGCCAGGAATGGCTTGCCAGAACAGATTTGCTCCGACAACGGACCACAGTTTGTGTCCGAAGAGTTCCGGAGGTTCTTGAAAAAGAATGGGGTAAGGCATTACACATCCGCCCCGTATCATCCAGCCACAAATGGATTGGCTGAGAGGTTCGTACAAACCTTTAAGAAGGCAATAAAGGCTATGTGCAATGACAACATTCCGCTGCAGCACAAGGTGGACAATTTCCTGTTTGCCTACCGGAATGCGACGCATGCAGTCACCAACCAAGCCCCAGCCATGATGTTCTTTAACCGAAGGTTAAGATCTCGCCTGGATTTGCTCAGACCAAACGTACGAAGAGATGTTGAGAGTAAGCAATTCCAGCACATCCATGAGAAGCCAACAAGGAGCTTCAATGTAGGGCAACCAGTCTTGGCCCGCGACTGCCGAACAGAAAAATGGCAGCCAGGAATGATATGCACACGGCAGGGCCCACTAATGTACACAGTGGACGTTGGGGAGAGCATCGTGAGATGCCATGCTGACCAGATCCTAGAGTCACAGGAACAAGTCAACCCCATGCCTCGCCCATACGTACCTGGTGATGAACCCGACGTACAGGTCGCATCTACCCCAGAAACAGTAGCATCGGAAGCTGATGAACCAACCGACGACAGGGGGCCAGAATCGCCTCCGCACCAAAAGCAAGACACTCGGGAAAGGCGCTATCCAGAAAGGATCAGGAAGCCTCCCCAAAGACTGAATATATAAATAGACTATTTTCAGCTAATGTTGCATGTTAAAAGTGTTAATTGTAATTAGTTTGATATTTAATTGTTAAATGAGTGTTATGGTACTGTTAATCTAAAAGGGGAGGAATTGTAATGTATATACCTTTAAGGGGGGAACCATCTTTTACAGCCCATGTATACTGCAGTACCGGCAGTGACCACACCTGTATATAGCACTGAGTAGTAATCTGTACAGTTCAGTTCCAGCGTGAGCCACGTTGAGTAAACACCTGTTGTACCGTTCTCCTGCAGTCTGTGTCTTATTATACACGGACACAACAATGGGAATGGCAGGAATGACGTATGAGGAGAGATTGGGTCGATTAGGCTTATATTCGCTAGAGTTTAGAAGAATGAGAGGGGATCTCATTGAAACGTATAAAATTCTAACAGGACTTGACAGACTAGATGCAGGAAGGATGTTCCCGATGGCAGGGGTGTCCAGAACCAGGGGTCACAGTCTAAGGATAAGGGGTAAGCCATTTAGTACTGAGATGAGGAGAAATTTCTTCACCCAGAGAGTGGTGAACCTGTGGAATTCTCTGCCACAGAAGGCAGTTGAGGCCAATTCATTAAATATATTCAAGAAGAAGTTGGATATATTTCTTGAGGCTAAAGGGATCAAGGGATATGGGGAGAAAGCAGGGACAGGGTACTGAATTTGGATGATCAGCCATGATCTCATTAAATGGCAGAGTGGGCTCAAGGGGCCGAATGGCCTACTCCTGCTCCTATCTTCTATGTTTCTATGTGAAAAAATAGGACCTTCCCATTTGTTCTTTCCTCCCCTCCCCTCTTTCCCTGCCCCTGCACTAGCTTAAAATCTGTTGCATCTCTAACTTTTTCCAGTTCTGACAAAAGGTCATCGGCCTGAAACGTTAACTCTGTTTCTCTCTCCACAGATGCTGCCTGACCTGCTGAGTATTTCCAGCATTTTCTCTTTTTATTTCAGATTTCCAGCATCCGCAGTATTTAGCTTTTGTACTATTTTTGGGAGATGTGCTGTTTAGACATTTTGGGACCTTTTCAATGTTTATATGTGGTTAACTACTTAGAAGTGGTTAAAAAGTGAACACTGGTATTTATCCTGGAAATGAGTCATTTGGCAATTTTAGTAAAACTTGAAGATGCTCCAACTCCCATTTCAGACATTGCCCAAATTGTCCACGACCGGCGGGCACCACAGGGACTGGAGGGCTTGGTGGATAATGCAAATAATGTTATTTAAGTTCTCATACATAAGCAAAATAGTGTGGATGCTGGAAATCTGAAATAAAAACAGAAAATGCTGGAAATACTCAGCAGGTCAGGCAGCAGTTCTGACGAAAGGTCATCGACCTGAAACGTTAACTCTGTTTCTCTCTCCACAGATGCTGCCTGACCTGCTGAGTGTTTCCAGCAATTTCTGTTTTTGTTACTTAAGTTCATCAGTTGAGCCCCTCTAAAAAGGAGGCCCTTTTCTTCGGCTTTTTGTTTGATGATACTGGGGCGACCCAGTGTCTCCTTCTGGTTTAATTAAAAAAAGGCATTAATGGCCAAATCCCATGAACTGTCACAACTGAGTGCTATATGTAACGTCCGTGTGTAATTGGGACACAGACTGCAGAAGTTGGTTATAACAGGTGTTTACTGAATGGAGACAAAACTGGAACTACTATACAAAGGGCCAGAAATTGGTGAACGGGGCTTGCCGCGCGTGCAAGCCCCATATATGCACTTACCCTGCGCTACTGCCGATCAGCTCCAGGGACGCCTGGACTTGGTGTTTGAAAAAGAAGAATCCCGGGCAGCGTATGACGTCACGCCGCCCAGGAGTGCAGCCAGCGCGAAGCCAGGAGCGTGCAGTGCAAGTGAGACACGCCCCTTGAGGTCTCAGTTTCACTGGACACGCCCCCAATGTTTCTGTCAAGCTGCTAAGCATTTTTACATGCAAAGCAGCAGTTTAAATAGGTTTTTGGAAGTTTTTTGAAGATTTTGGTAACTTTTATAAACTTTTTAAAATGTTTACATTATTTTGAGTAATCTGAAGTAGTTTTAAAGAGAATTAAAGCAATTTAAAGACTTTTAAAAGCCCTAAAAGAATTTTTTAAATTCCATTTATTTATTTAGCAATGTCGTCGTCATACGTGTCTTCACACTGTTCCCTTTGGGGAACTGTATGAAGTGGTGGAAGGATTTATGGCCATGATTAACGCTCATTCCGTGACCGTAACCATCTTTGAACCAGCCATTAGGGCGGTTAGTCCTATGGCGGGAGGGTTTTACGGGCTCCCACAAGCTATACAAGGAGGGGGGGCCACCCACACCCACGGACGCAAATATCCCACTGGATGTCAACCCAGAATTTAGAGCCGGAGCTCCGACTCCACTTGCCGGGACTGTCTGGAGCGGGGTTTGAAACCCTACCCTGATCTGGCCCAGCAGCGGGGATCCTACCGCTATGACAAAGGCCCAATCCGATTAGCAACGTGAAATGGCAGCATAGGGCTCCAGTCACGGGGAGGGAAAAGGCGCAGGAAACGTATGGGTGTCACCTTTTGTGCGGAGTGGGCCTTTTGCGTAGCAGTAAGCATCCCCGCCGCTGGGCCAGAAGGAGTAGGGTTTTGAACCCCACTCCAGACAGTCCCGGCAAGTGGAGTCGGAGCTCCAACTTTAAATTCTGGGTGGACATCCAGCGGGATACTTGCGTCCGTGGGTGTTGGTGGCCCTCCCCCCTCAGATGGGTTGTGGGAGCCCGTAAAACCCTCCCGCCATAGGACTAACCACCCTAATGGCTGGTTCAAAGATGGTTACGGTCACGGAATGAGCGTTAATCACGGCCATAAATCCTTCCACCACTTCATACAGTTCCCCAAAGGGAACAGTGTGAGGATACGTACGATGATGACCTCTTGCGCAATGCACCTCCTTGGACCCTCAGTCGCAGATGCGAGGGGGCAAGTCGTGCAATTGTTAAATTTTTCATTTTATTGACATGTAAAATGTTGGCCCAGTAATTCCCTTCCAAATGCGCGAGTACGGTCGGGGTACTTACGCATCTGGCCGGATGAAATGCCGGTTTTCAGCATGCACAGTGCATGTGGGGAAAACCGGCATTTCCTGTCCTCTGAACGAAGGGGTTCAGAGGCAGAACGCGTGCGACTGCACAGGCAGCGCGTGCGCAGTATAATTCGCCGCTTTCATTAATGCTTTCAGTGAGGTCAAGTCATTACAACTTACACATAAAAAAGCATGGGTACAGTTGCTCCAGAGGCTGCGGAGGAAGATATTTATTATCGTGGAGCTTCTGAAAGTATGTATGTCTGTATATATTCCTTTGCGTGTTATGTATATATTCCTTTACTTATGTGTATGAACGTATTATTTAATTATGACTTTCAGAGAAAGTAACTTATTGGAAAATCATAATTAAAAACATACATTCATACACATTAGTAAAGGAATATAAAACATACATACATATACGTAAAGGAATATATGTGGACATACATACATAACTCATTCTCACATTCCATTCACACAGCCACAATTGCTCCTTCTACCTACCGTTCTGAAAACCCTTTAAAAAAAAAAATTTTTAACTTTAAAACTTCCTTAAAATTTCTTAAAATAACTTCCCTCCCTTTCCCAAACAAAAATATTGCATTTCAGAAGCTCCACGATAAAATATATCTTCCTCCGCAGCCAATGAACAACTTTACACTTGCTTTTTTCAAGTGTAACTTCTAAGGACTTACCCTCACTGAATCCATCATTGAAATCCACAAAGTTCACTGCGCAAGCGCTGCCTGTGCAGTCGCACGCGCTGTGAATAGACCTCGGGTCTGGAAATGCCGGCGTTCCCCGCATGCGCTGTTCCTGCTGAACGCCGGCATTTCCAACGGCCAAATGCGTGAGTACCCCGACCGTACTCAAGCTTCTGGCCGCGAATTTCTGGCCCAAAGTTTCTGCACAGGCTTATATACAGGGGTGGTCACTACTGGTACTGCAGTATACAGGGGCTGCAGAATATAGTTCCTTCTTCAAGGTACATACACTACACTATATGTCATTGCTGCTTGTGGCCATGAGGGGACGCTGGCCTCCAAGCCTAATGCGTTTGCCAGTTCGCAAAGATCACTAAGTGATGACGTTGCATGCATCGAGTAAGACCGAATGAGCCCCACGGTCCGCCGTTGATGACGATCGCCCGGGGAGGCGACTCCCTCTGGCGGTTGCTAAGGTCTCCCGAGCCGGGGTCTCAGGCGCAGCCGGCCGGAGTCTGACGGCTCGCTGCGACGGACGGCCGCTTTCAGCGTGGCTTGCATTCGCCGGTAAGGTCGGTGCCTGGTGTTTTGACTGTAGATTTGAGGCCGCCGGGGTGGAGAGTGAGTGATGGCGCCGAGGCGGAGGAGCGGCGGCCCCAGCTCTAGCCCGCGGGCCGGCTCGAACTGTGCCCGCACCGCCTTTATTCATCCCCTGATGCCTTTCTGTGTTAATCTTTTATTGTTACTCTCTTATTAACCTTCAGTCCCTTTAATCAGCCTTTTGCCTTTCGTCGCCCGCCACTGATTTTTTATAAGTAGGGATTTTTTTAGTTTAATGAAATTCACTGAAGTATTTTCTTTTGCATGGAATGCAGATCAAAATCAAAAATTAGGGTCAGAATCTGCTATGTAGTTTCCACCATGGGAAAGCGGTTTGTGGGGCGTGGGGGGAGGAAGAGAAGGAAATACAGTTCTATAAGGCACAAGACTGGTCATTTGGCAGTGTAACGGTGTCACACTTTCCTGCTGCCTCAAAAGCAGTATATTGGTATATTTACATTTCTGAGCAGTTAGTTGGTAGTCATGTTGAAGTAAAAATGGGTTTGATAGCGTATATGCAGTACACACTGGGCTTTACATAACTTCAAACCTCACAATAAATTTAAATCTGAAATTCAAAGGGTTTGATGTGGGCCACCCGTCATCTGAAAATGTCTTGTTGAGTGTCTTCTGTGTTGAGCAGTTGGTCAGTTTTCTTGCTCCTGATTGGTTGTGTCTGCGTTTTTCTTCTTTCTAACTGGTTGCAACACCTTTCTTCCCCAGTCAAGTTTCACAAGAAAAGAATTGCCAGATACAATTATCGTGAAGATTCCTTAACCGCCTAGTTTAAAACACTCACGTAAAATTAGTTCAAATACTGAAAAAATAAAGCACAGGAAGGGGAGGGAAGGAAAAATGCGTGTATGCCTGATCCAGTCTCGAAGTGCTTTACAGCTAATTAATTTTTTACTGTTGTAATGTAGGAAATGCGGCAGCTACAACAACCTGTATTTATATAGCGCGTAAGTAAAATGTCCCAAGGTGCTTCACAGGAGTGTCACAGAATAAAATTTGTTTCAGCAGCAGATGAACTGAGGCAGGGGCGGAGACAGGTGAAGTTATTGAGGTGGAAATAGCCGGTCTTACATAGGATACGTAGTCGGAAGATCATTTCAGGGTCGAATATGACACCAAGGTTGCGGACAGTCTGGTTCAGCTGCAGACAGATACTTGGGAGAGGGATGGAGTTGATGGCTAGGGAACGGAGTTTGTGTTGGGGACCAAAGACCATGGCTTCGGTCTTCCCAATATTTAATTGGAGAAAATTTCTGCTTATCCAGTACTGGATGTCGGACGAGCAGCCTGACAATTTAGAGAGGGTGGAGGTGTTGAGAGAATTGGTGGTGAGGTAGAGCTGGGTGTCGTCGGCGTACATGTGGGAATTGATGCTGTGTTTTCGGATGATGTCGCCAAGGGGCAACATGTAGATGAGAAATAGGAGGGGGCCAAGGATAGATCCTTGGGGGACACCAGAGGTAACAATGTAGGAGTGGGAAGAGAAGCTGTTGCAGGTGATTCTTTAGCTACCATTAGATAGATAAGAATGGAACCAGGCGAGTGCAGTCCCACCCAGCTGGACGACGGCAGAGAGGCATTGGAGGAGGATGGAGTGGTCATCAAAGGATGTCATTTATGACTTTGAGAGCCATTTTGGTACTGTGGCGGGGCGGAAACCTGATTGGAGGGATTGGCATGGATGGGCACGGATTTGGGAGGCGACAACACGTTCAAGGACTTTGGAGAGGAAAGGGAGGTTGGAGATGGGGCGTAGTTTATAAGGACAGAGGGGTCAAAGGTTTTTTTTGCAGAGAGGAGTGATGACGGCAGATTTGAGGGACGGGGGGCAGTACCTGAGGAGAGAGAATTGTTAACAATGTCAGTTAACATGGGAGACAGAAAAGGAAGTTGGGTGGTCAGCAGCTTGGTGGGAATAGGGTCGAGGGAGCAGGAAGAGGGTCTCGTGGACAAGATGAGTGCGGAGAGGTCATGAGGGGAGATTGGAGAGAAACTGGAGACAGATCCGAATTCGGGGCTAGGGCAGGGGGAGCCTTAGAGGAAGTTTGGCCCGCTGGGCTAGGGGAATAAAAAAGAAAGTGGCAGAGGCAGCTGATCGGATGGTTTCAATCTTAGAGACAAAGAAGTCCATGGGCTCCTCGCACTTGTTGGAGGTAAGGGTAGAGGAGACAGGAGAGAGGGGATTAAGAAGACAATTAGCAGTAGAGAAAAGGTTTTGCACTCCAGAATAATCCTGGAATAGTGAGCAGTTTTGGCAAATGAGAGCAGGACCCGATAATGCTTTATATGGTCCGGCCAGATCTGGCGGTGAATGGCTAAACCAGTTGTCCTCCATATTGTTCAAGTCTGTGTTCCTTGGACATAAGATGTGGGCCGTACCAGGGGGAATGGCCAGAGTGAGAGATAGTAAAGGTTTTAATGGGGGCTAGGCCATCAAAGGTGGTGGTGAGGGTGTGGTTGAGCAGATCGGTAGCTGCAGAAATGTCATGGTGAATGGAGGGCCAAACTTCCACAAACAACAATGTGATCGTGACCAGATAATTTGTTGTAGTGGTGTTGATTGAGGGATAAATATTGACAAGAACATCGGGGAGAGCTCCCCTGCTCTTCTTCAGAATAGTGCTGTGAATCTTTTACATCCACCTGAGAGGGCAGATGTTTCATCCAAAAGATGGCACCTCCGGCAGTGCAGCACTCCCTCAGTACTCCTCTGGAGTGTCAGCCTGGATTGCATGCTTAAGTCTGTAAAGTGGGACTTGAACACACAACTTTCTGACTCACGAGGCGAGAGTGCTACCACTGAGCCATGGCTGACACTTAAGGGTTGGCTCTCTTGTTATGGCGGGGGCCAGGCTGGGGAAGCTGGGAGTAAGAGGGGCTGCTGGGCCTTGCACGTCTTGTGTTCTAAAATCACATCCTCCAGCTGACTGTAAGCAACAGCACGGGAGTTCAGTGGGCTGGGCCACAGGTTTTGTATTTGTTTGTTGCAGTATGAGGTTCTGGAATTTTGACCTGGTTGTGGTGGATCTTTTTTTATATGTGAATTTGTTAGTTTGGTGTATTTCCTATTGACACTATGGATTTCCTACATTACAACGGTGACTGCACTTCAAAAGTATTTGATTGGCTGTAAAGGGATTTGGGACGTCCTGAGGTCATGAAAGGCGCTATATAAATGTACGTTCTTTTTCAGCCTGAGCTGCAGTACCTACACGCTGTGTGCCTCGGGTGACTATGATTTCTTTGACTTTCTGCCCGAAGCCGTCCGCACGTGATGTGATCTGGCAACGCTTGTTGAAACGTGCCCTTGCATCCAGAAGTTTGTAAAGGGGATTAGGACTCTGTGGATGCAGGTTGCTGATTTTGGTTTGCTTAATTGCACTGAGCAGCTGTGAGCAATAATACGCTGTCCAGGCAGTGTGGTATTTTTTTTTTTCAGGGTCAGATTCTGCTATGTAGTTTCAGCCATAGGAGAGAGGTTTGGGTGGGGAAAGAAAAGGGAAATATAGTTCTACAATGGAAAAGACTGATAATTTGGCAGCGCACATGTGATACTCCTCCTTTCTTGACGAGCCCCAAAAGCAGGCTTGGCATGTTTGTCTTTCGGATGAGATGTTAAACCGACTCTTCGTCTGCCCCCTCAGGTGGATGTAAAAGATCCCATAGCACTATTTCGAAGAAAAATTCTCCCCGGTGTCCTGGTCAATATTTATCCCTCAACCAACACGTAAAAAAGAGTGTCTGGTCATTATCACATTGCTGTTTGTGGGAACTTGCTGTGTGCAAATTGGCTGCCACATTTCCTACATTACAAAAATGACTTCACAAAAGTACTTAATTGACTGTAAAGGGCTTTGGGACGTCCTGAGGTAATGAAAGGTGCTATATAAATGCAAGTCTTTTTTTCTTTCTGTGCAGTTAATGGGTAGTCTTGTTCAAATAAAGATGGGCTTGATAGTGTATCTGCAGTACACACTGGGCTAAAGGTAGCTATCTAAGCAGTGTTGTTGATTGAAAGCCCTGTAGACAAAACACTTCATTATAAAGACGGCTTGTTCCGCTCTGCCATGGTGGATTTTCAGTTTACCCATCTCGGGTATACTCAGACCAAGCTTACCGAATGTGAGTTCCCTCTTACCTGTTGTGTACCATAATTTGTATGTGTAAATGAATTCTTAAGTACATAATCTCACTTGTAAATTGGAAGATGTTCTGGTTTTGATGAAGATGGCAGTACAGGAAACTTTGGTCTGTCCGGAATGCTCGAGCCACCGGCAAAAATCAGGAGCCGTTTCGTTCGTTTTTTTTTCTTTTCGTTGCTTTTTTTTCACCAGTCAGGCTCTGCAAGGTCTCGCTGAAGCTGTTGCTAAGCTACGGAGCCGCTTGCAAGGTACGGCCGACTGTTTAGAAGCTGTTGCTAAGCAACAGGGTTTGTTGCCAGATACGGAGCTCAAAATCTCCGTATGTTTCAACATTAGTGCTGGTTTGTCCGGCAGTTTTGATGGGACGGCAACAGCTTGGTCCCATCGGTACTGGATAGCACAAAGTTTCCTGTAGAACACTCTGACCATATGCCTGTTGCCCCGGTCGCCTTTTAGGGTCAAGAACTCTCTCTAGGATTGCTCTGGAGTCGGCAGCAATTGAAGATTAATCTCCAGGACACTGCCAGGAGCAACTCGGGAAAAAAAAGACACCGTTTTTTTTTAAATTGTGTTTTTTTATCATTTTCTTCGAACACTTTTGTTTATCAGTTATAATATAGGATTTGGGGGGAACAAAGGCTGTTTGACTGTCAAGAATCATCCAATCAAGTCAGGAAGAGTCTGTTTGCTTTCTCTTTGGCGAGGAAAGATGGTGCGGCATGAGGATGAACGTGTTGGGTCGACCAATGGCGGGGCAGTGGGAGGCAGGATATCTTGTGATGAAACCACCAGGCATGCATCCAACCAGGGTTGACACCCCTATTTGCTGTTGGGGATGAGATGTTTAGCTTGGAGTGTTGGTAAATTCAAAGGATGAGTCATGCTTATGTCCTCATCATGTGAAATGTTGCACAGAACACTGACTTTGTTAATTCCCCTGGGCTCTGTTTGATTTCTTGGGAGTAACTCCAAAGTGATGCAAAGTGTACACCCAAAGTAGTGGTGGGAAAGAATGACAAAACTGGAATGTTTATATTTTGTAGGCTCATCTTAATGCTAGGTAAATAGGGGAAAAAAATAAAAATTATATATTAAGGATAATGCAGTAAGTTGTGTATTGCAAGGCAGTCAGTCATGTATTAAGGGGCAACAGTGATAAACTGTGTGGGCAAAGCTTGTCTGATTTTATTAACGTCTCCTCAACCTGGGCACGCCCTCTGATTTGTGTTGTGCTTTAATATAGAGTATAGCCATCTTATTTCGTAGTTTGTGGCTACATTTGCTGACCACAGCGTTTCCCTTAGTGAGGAACTGTACTGACAATGCTGGGGAGTGGGAGGTGTAATTGGACAGCACTCGTCAAGCACTCTGGCTGGAATGTGTAATTTGATCAAGGCAGTGAAGCTGTAGAATGGCAGTGCTGTATTGCAGCTCTTTACTTTGCTGTGTTCAGACAAGGCACAGTGCTAACGCTCGTGGAGTTCAGGCAAGGCACACGTCAACACTCGTGAGCTCAGACGAGGCAGAGCGCTAACACTTGATAGGGTTTTTTGCAGCTCAACTTAATCCTATCCTTGGTGCATTTTCCGTAGTGATAAGGAACTCTGGCCAATTTTTCACTCTTCTTCCCACTTTCCCCCTCCCTGCATAAATTTGAGTTCATCCAAAACTGGTAGCCTAACTGGCACTAAGTCTTGTTCACCCATCGCCCTTCTGTTCATTGACCTACATTAGCTCCTGGTTCACTGACGCCACAAATTAAAAATTCTCCATCTATATCTCTGTAACCTCCTACAACCCTCCGAGTGCGCTACATTCCTCAAATTCTGGCCTCTTGTGAATCCCCGATTTCATTCGCCCCTCCATTGGCGACCGTGCTTTCAGCTGTCTAGGCCCCCAGCTCTGGAATTCCGTCCATAAACCTCTCTGTCTCTCCATCTCTCTCTGCTCCTTTAAGATGCTCCTTAATACCTACCTCTTTGACTGAGCTTTTGGTTGCCTCTTTTACTGTCACCTCCTTTGGTCCGGTGCCAATTTTTTT
This sequence comes from Somniosus microcephalus, assembly GCF_052327205.1. Lineage (NCBI taxonomy): Eukaryota > Metazoa > Chordata > Chondrichthyes > Squaliformes > Somniosidae > Somniosus > Somniosus microcephalus. Next base: position 176,060,479 of record NC_140990.1, on the reverse strand, counting down.
GTCTGATTACACTCCAGTAAAGCTCCATGGGATGCTTTACTACATTAAAGGCGCTATATAACTACAAGTTGTTCCAACAGACACTGAGACCACTGTAGCAGTTCAGATCGGGTAATTCGATACAGATCAGACCCATGACCTTGCATTTCACTGCCACATCATATGGTGCCATCTCAGGACATTCTTCTTGACCAATTTATCAAAATATTCCAATGTTTAGAGGGCGTTCTGTTCCTAAAACATATCTCCTTAACTCCATGTCAATGTCAGCTGTGACTCAGTGGGCAACACTCTCGCCTCTGAGTCAGAAGGTGGTGGGTTCAAGTCCCACCCCAGAGACCTCAGCACAAAACCCAGGCTGACACTCCAGTGCAGTGCTGAGGGAGTGCTGCACTGTCAGAGAGACGTTAAACCGAGGCCCTGTCTGCTCTCGGGTGGATGTAAAAGATCCCATGGCACTATTTCGAAGAGCAGGGGTGTTATCCCCGGTCTCCTGGCCAATATTTATCCCTCAAATCAACATAACTAAAAAAAAATAATTATTTGGTCATTATCACATTGCTGTTTGTGGGACCTTGCTGTGCACAAATTGGCTGCTGCGTTTCCGACATTACAACAGTTACTCCACTTCAAAAAGTACTTCGTTGGCTGTAAAGTGCTTTGGACGTCCAGTGGTCGTGAAAAGCACTATAGAAATGCAAGTCTTCTTGTCGTACTTCAATTCAGTTGGGCTATTAATGATTATCCTTTAGGATCTGCGATGATCATGTATTAAATAGAGAATAAATGACTCAGATTGAGGTCATGATCTGTAAAGTGCTTTAGATGATGGGATACCTTCCCAGTAATCATTTATAATGTGTTCATCTTCATCTTGCCCGTGAAATCAGTTTTTCCTGTCCATCTATTTTTATATTCTGGTATCATTGTCATTCTACACAGTGAATTTTCCCTCGTGATTCTGCGTTATGAGATGGAAAGAGAAAGTCCGTTCTACACTAGTGATGCTGGACCAGAGGCCCGTATTTTAGCTAATCCCCATTCTATTTTGTATTAGCACCTCACTAGCTCCGTTCCCCACTAATTTCACCTAACGGGTAATTGGCGCTTCAGTATGATGTCAAATATCCGATCACCATCGTGTGATACTGGGGTGAAATTATTTCTAATCTGCATGGGGAGGGAGGAGTACTTTGTTTTGAAAATATTCCCTTTGCCAACCCACACACTGCTATTCTAAAATTTACAGTAGTGTTCAGATTGTTAATTTGCACGTGATTACTGCAGAGCTCAGTATCGTATCTTCACTACAAGCTGGGTGTTAGTGAAGTCCCAGAATTGTCACCGTTAATCTCTCGACTTGGTTTTGACCTTGCTGAATAACTTTGAACTGAATGTTGGTCACATGCGCCCCTGTTATTGCAGTAACCTGATCTACCCACCCTTGATGCCCTTGTGCGTGCTGTAAGGTCGATAGCCAAGCTGAAACAAGATTGATTGTTTGCCGTCCAGAGAGAAACATCAGTCTGCTATAAACTGACATGGGAAGATTGTAATCTTCTGTAAGGAGTGAGTTTGCTCATCAGATGGCCCCCCCGAGCCTGCTACACCATTCAATAAGATCATGGCTGATCATTGACCTCAACTCCACTTTCCTGCCTGATCCCCATAGCCCTTGATTCCCATAGAGTCTAAAAATCTATCTATCTCTGCCTTGAATATACTCAACGATTCAGCATCTGCAGCCCTCTGGGGTAGAGAATTTCAAAGATTCACAACCCTCTGCGTGAAGAAATTCCTCCTCATCTCAGTCTTAAATGGCCGATCCCTTATCCTGAGACTGTGATCCCTGGTTCTAGACACTCCAGCCAGGGGAAACAACCTCTCAGCATCTAGCCTGTCAATCCCCCTCAGAATCTTGTATGTTTCAATAAGATCAACTCTCATTCTTGTAAACTCCAGAGAGTATCGGCCCATTCCACACAATCTCTCCTCATAGGACAGCCCTCTCATCCCAGGAATCAATCTAGTGAACCTTCGTTGCACCGCCTCCAAGGTAAGTATATCCTTCCTTAGATAAGGAGATCATTGTGACATCTCTCACAATGATCACGTCACTAAGATCAGGGAATTGCTTCCCAAAAAATACCTGTGCGTTGTGCAGCTCCAAGGCAAGGAACCTCTGCAACCTCAAGTACTCGCATCTTGTATTTAAATAACAAGATTGGTGGGGGATGTGTTAGGCCAGTAATTAACATATTACAGTTGAGAGAAATGTGCTTTCTCTTTTTAAAGAGCTACTTTTGACAATATTACCCAGAAAATTTTCAGTGTCTTTGGTTACTAATGAATGCAGAACACACCATATGTGAACCTTTTATTTTTTAATATAATAAGGACCAATTGCTACCTCTTGAATATCCCACCCCACCCTGTCACGTGACTGCTGTAATAAAGCCAATGTGCCTTCAATTGCAATGCTATGTAAAGCCACTGGGCTTTTAAAAGCGGTCGATGAAAGAGTGCCGAACATTAAACCTTTAGGAAATGAACACTTCTCTTGTGTGCAGCAGCAGTTTATTTTTAAATCAGAACATCCTGGCTTCTGAAGAACTCGTATACTGTACAGAGCAGTGGAATGGGATTTGTTGATTTTAGCATATACCCCTTTCTGTTCTGACTGGGATCCTGTCTCTCCCGATGAGCTGGAACCGCAGTGCAAGCTGGTTGGATATTTTGCTCGAAGGCTTTCAACAGAGAATAGTTGATTGTTCTCTGGTTTAGACTCTTTAATTGGACTGGACGACTCAGCTTGTTAACCCACTGGTGAGTGTCCCTGGCATTTCATTGTGAAAGTGTTGTGTCTCGATGACTATCCAGAGCTGCAAGGTAGGCACATTTGTGCACATATGGGGGAGGGAACTTCTCAAGTGTGAGATTTTAAAACCACTGTGGAGAGTCTTTGTTTAGCAGACTTTGTTGTTATGAAAACTTTTTTTTTCTACAACAAATAATTATTTAAAATTAACTTCCCCCATCCTCCAATTTGTGAAAGTTTCACTTCAGTAACCGGGCTTGTGCTTGAAAGTTAAAAGAACCCTCTGCTTGTTTTTGTTTCAATCTGCCACTTTCAGCCTCTTCTGGGTGAACTATTACCCAGGCTAGATACAGAGTGATGCTGCACTGTTGTAACAACACTGTTGCTGTGTGAAGCCGAGTCTCCAGCAGCACTGTATTGTAAATGAAGTGTTGTTAGTGCCTTGGACAGCGTGGAAACCCCTCAAGCATTCTTCTATCTCTGTGCTGCTAGATTCAAAGCACTGCTAGTGGCAGACACAAAAAAGCCACCGACACTTGAAGACTGTGGGTGGCTAATGGCCCAGAATTTTCTGGAGCAGGGCATCTTGCAGCGTGCCCCGTTAGTTAGACTTTTTTCCTCGCCCTTCAGCTTGAAAAGTTTTTGTGCTGCAGGTTGTTGGAAGTGCAAGTGAAACGGAGCATCAGGGACCTTGGTGAACGATAGGACCAACAGTCTATCTTCTTGACCACTGAGATTTAAGGATTGGGAAAGAAACAGAGGAACAATTGAGAATGAGATGGGGTGAATTAGTCAAATCAGGTACAGAAAGAGAGGGAAAAAAAGATTGGATTAAGAGAGGGAAAAAAAGACAGGAAGGAAAAGTTTAAAAAATATATATAATTTTAGAAATCTCTAACAACAATTTACTATTTGTAGGAATGAGACTACAATTTCAGTTGTTCCTTTTCTGGGTCGGAGAGGTTGTGTGGCATTGCAGGAAGATAAATCTAGTCATTTAAATAGGTATTTGCGTTATTAAATACCAGCGCTAATTTTCTGTGGTGAGTTTAATTGGCAATTAATGTGCAAATTTAACAGTTTCATGAAACTCTCGGGCGATTGAGGACGAGTTGCCATTTTCTTCAGGCTAATGGCGGAGCGGCGCAAATTGTCCAGCAACTTGTGGCGAATCACAATTCACTGGGTATCTTTTCCTCACCACAAGTTGCTTGAGGATTTACACATTAATAATGGACAGCGCCATTAAGCTTGCTGTTATTTTACCAGCAAATTCTGGACCAATGTGTTTTGGCTCCAGGTGGGCTGAGCAGTCAGCTTGCCTGTACAGGTTGGCATTGGGATCGTTTCATTGCTCACCTTGTATGGATCTTTTCCTGATATTGGTGTCAAGCCCATCTCGGAGGTAAGAGCATATGTTAATAACACTGTAGAACTCTTGACAATCATTCAATATTGGAACAATTCAAATCAGTCTAGTTGTGCACCAGTAACACGAGAAACAGCTGGTAAAAAAGATAATGCAGTTTTCGGGGTAGAAATATATCAAGGCATGTGATTCCTGGTACAAAAGGCCACCTTATAAGAACTGATGCAAGAAGGACTTTGGAATCCTAATTAGCTGGGCTGGAGAAAAGGAGACCAACATTAAAATTCTTGTTACTGCATTTTTTAATTAAAAATTGGGGAAATTGGATGAAGGGCCCAAACACTACCAAGATCAAAGTGTAGGTGCGATAAATCAAAATAGTGGTTAGCTGACACCAGGTTTGGATATTAAAGGCCTGATGATTTCCTTCGCCCCTCCATAGGTGGCCGTGGCTTCAGCTGTCTCGGCAATCTCAGGAATTCCCTCCCTAAACTTCTCTACCTGTCTCTCCTTTCCTTAAATCCTACCTCTTTGACCAAACTTTTGGTCACATATCTTAATATCTCTTTGTGGCTCAGTGCCAAATTTTGCCTGATTACGCTCCTGTGAAGTGCCTTGGGACATTTTACTACATTAAAGGCGCTATATAAATGCAAGTTGTTGATGCTTGAGAAATTAGAGCCTCCACAGATATGGGAACACAATGCAAGTCTTGAATGGATTCGGGCTTTATAGAGAGGTATGTGTTGTTGAGAACAGAAATGTTTGGTGTGAAAAAGAAAATCAAACTTTTTGGAGTTTTAGCAATAGAAGAGATGTGGAAATTCCATTTCAGATCAGAGGAGATAACCAGGTCAAGAAGGCCAGTGGATGAAAGACTTGAGTGGAGGAATCAAAGATACGAGATGGCAACTGTTGGTTGGACTTCAGATGTGAAGGTATTGGAAAATGAGATTTTCATTGCCCATTGAAGGGCATGGAAGTGATCAAGGATCAGCCATTGTACTTTGAGGAATAAAGGCTGTGTGCAGTGAGGGCATGCTGTCCAAAGGAAGCTGATGGATGTAGATTGGAATCATTAGCAAAAAACCTAAATGAGGGTTGGTTGACAAGTGAAGAAGGTTATTGATCTGGAGAAGTTGAGACAGAGAACATAGTATCATAAGGTTTAGATTAGCTATGGAAAAAGACAGGGAGTAATCTACAGTAAAAATACTTAATTGGTGGAAGGCCAATTTCAGTGGGTTGAGAATGGATCTGGCCTGGGTAAACTGGAATCAAGGATTGGCAGGCAGAACTGTAATTGAACAAAGGGCTGCCTTTAAAGAGGAGATGGTTTGGGTGCAGTCGAGGTACATTCCCACGAGGGGGAAAGGTAGGGCAACCAAAGTCAGAGCTTCCTGGATGACGAAAGAGATAGAGAATAAGATGAAGCAGAAAAAGGGGGCATATGACATGGCAGGTTGAGAATATAAGTGAGAACCAGGCTGAATATAGAAAGTTCAGCGGGGAAATGAAAAAGGAAATAAGAGGGGCAAAGCGAGAGTAGGAGAATAGATTGGCAGCTAGCATAAAAGGGAATCCAAAAGTCTTCTATAGGCATATAAATAGTAAACTGGTAGTAGAGGAGGAGTGGGGCCCATTAGGGACCAAAATGGAGACCTACGCATGGAGGCAGAGGGCATGGCTGAGGTACTAAATGAGTACTTTGCATCTGTCTTCACAAGGAAAAAGATGCTGCCAAAGTCATAGTGAAAGCGGAGGTCGTTGAGATACTAGATAGGATAAAAATTGATAGAGGAGGTACTAGAGAGGCTGGCTGTACTTAAAATAGATAAGTCACTCGGACCGGATGGGATGCATCCTAGGATGCTGAGGGAAGTAAAGGTGGAAATTGCGCAGATATTGGCCATAATCTTCCAATCCTCCTTAGGTACGGGGGTGGTGCCATGGACTGGAGAATTGCAAATGTTACACCCTTGTTCAAAAAAGGGTGTGAGGATAAACCCAGCAGCTACAGGCTAGTCAGTTTAACCTCAGTGGTGGGGAAGCTTTTAGAAACGATAATCTGTGACAAAATTAACAGTCACTTGGACAAGTGTGGATTAATTAAGGAAAGCCAGCTTTGATTTGTTAAAGACAAATCCTGTTTAACTAACTTGATCAAGTTTTTTGATGAGGTAACAGAGAGGGTTAATGAGGGCAATGTGGTTGACATGGTGTACATAGACTTCCAAAAAGGCGTTTGATAAAGTGCCACATAATAGGCTTGTCAGCAAAGTGGAAGCCCATGGAATAAAAGGGACAGTGGCAGTATGGATACAAAATTGGCTAAGTGACAGGAAACAGAGTAGTGGTGAATGGTTGTTTATCAGACTGGAGGAAGGTACACAGTGGTGTTCCCCAGGGGTCGGTACTAGGACCACTGCTTTTTTGATCTATATTAATGACTTGGACTTGGGTGTACAGGGTAAAATTTGCAGATGACACAAAACTTGGAATTATAGTGAACAGTGAGGAGGATAGTGATGGACTTCAGGAGAACATAGACAGGTTGGTGGATATGTGGCAGATGAAATTTAACACACAAAGTGCGAAGTAATGTATTTTGGTAGGAAAAACTAAAGGGTACAATTCTAAAGTGAGTGCATAAACAGAGAGACCTGGGGGTATATGTGCACAAATCATTGAAGGTGGAAAGGCAGGTTGAGAAAGCGGTTAAAAAAGCATACACTATTTTGAAGAGGAGCAGGGGAGTTATCCCCGGTGCCCTGGCCAATATTTATCCCTCGATCAACATAACTAAAAAAAAGTATCTTGTCATTATCACATTGCTGTTTGTGGGAGCTTACTGTGCGCAAATAGGCTGCATTACAACAGTGACTACACTTTAAAAGTACTTTGAAACGTCCGGTGGTCATGAAAGGCGCTATATAAATGTAAGTCTTATTGGCGGAAGGGTCGAGAACCAGAGGACACAGATTTAAGGTGATTGGCCTAAGAACGAAAGGCAGGAATGACGTATGAAGAGAGATTGAGTCAATTGGGCTTATATTCGCTAGAGTTTAGAAGAATGAGAGGGGATCTCATTGAAACTTATAAAATTCTAACAGGACTAGACAGACTAGATGCAGGAAGGATGTTCCCGATGGTCGGGGAGTCCAGAACCAGGGGTCACAGTCTAAGGGGTAAGCCATTTAGGACTGAGATGAGGAGGAATTTCTTCACCCAGAGAGTGGTGAACCTGTGGAATTCTCTACCACACAAGGCAGTTGAGGCCAATTCATTAAATATATTCAAGAAGGAGTTAGATATATTTCTTAAGGCTAAAGGGATCAAGGGATATGGGGAGAAAGCAGGGACAGGGTACTGAATTTGGATGATCAGCCATGATCTCATTAAATGGCCGAACAGGCTCGAGGGGCCGAATGGCCTACTCCTGCTCCTACCTTCTATGTTTCTATGTGACATGAGGAAAAACTTTTTTATGCAGTGAGTGGTTAGGATCTGGAATGCACTGCCTGAAAGGGTGGTGGAGGCAGATTCAATCGTGGCTTTCAAAAGGGAATTGGATAAGTACCTGAAGGAAAAATATTTGCAGGGCTATGGGGAAAGGGCGGGGGAGTGGGACTAGCTGAAGCGCTCTTGCAGAGAGCCGGCAGGGACTCGATGGGCCGAATGGCCTCCTTCTGTGCAGTAACACATTCTATGAAGGGGCCTGAGGTGACTGTTGAGTTGATGGGCAGGAGAGGAAGAATCAGAGTACCAACATCAACTACTGCATAGATGGAGTAAATTGAGAGGAAATTAGATAGCCACGAACATAACCGGAGACACTTCTGCGGACTTGGTGGAATAACAAATTAGTTCTGGCTCCTGCGTCTGATAAAATCTTTCATGAGATCTATATTTATTCCGTAGTCTGTGCTCCTCAGTTGAGTGTGTAAATTGTGACATTGGAAACTATGCATAATGTAATAAAATGTAGTGTAGGATTGGAGAAGTTACTAACCACTTCAACATGGGGCAAGTCATCAGAGTTTGTTGCAGGCACAAGATCAGTTTGCACCAGACACCTTTTATTACTAGAAATAGAATCTGGATCAACAGACCATATCACAGACTGGTGACTGACCTGTGTCTCATTGTCTGTGTTTACAGTAGTCAGCTTCAGCTCTACTCAATGTGACTTTGTTTCAGTAATGGCTAAGCATCCTGGTTCATGTTTGCCTCGCCAGTCTTCAAATGCAGAAGCTCTGCATCTTACTAAAGTGCATAGCTGAATGGTTGCCAATGCAGTACTGTATATGTAATGATATCAGCAAATAGTGATGTTATTTGCCTGTTTGATTATCATGTCTTACCAGCATAGTTGCCTGATTGATTACTTATGCCTGACCAGCAGAGGTCATGTGACAGAGACAAGCAGTTTGGTTTAGTTTCAGTTTCGTTCTAGATGCATCACTAGCATCGTGTCTCCTGTAAAGCTGTATAAAGAGTTGAACAGACTTTAGATTAAAAGACATTCTCTTTCATAAATGTCTCCTCATTGAACCCACAAAGAAATCAATACATGGTGTCAGAAGTGGCTGAAAGAGATGAAGAGAAAAAATCTGAAGTTAAATCAGCTCTCCACAAATTAGCAAGCCAAAAGAGAACATCGTTGCTTACCATTGGAGAATAGCTAACGAAGTGAAAAAATGGAAGGTTTACACCCACCGGCGACGCTTCAGTTGACAGGTAATGTGGCTGAAAATTGGAGGAGGTTTAAACAACGTTTGGGGTTGTATTTATCAGCAATCGGAGCTGACGAGAAAGGTGATGAGAGGAAAGCGTCACTGTTCTTACATGTCGTGGGTGATGAAGCGCTGGAGGTGTATAATAACTTCACATTCGCTGCTGATGGAGACAAAATGAAGCTAGATAAAATAATGGAACAGTTTGAGGCCTACTGCATACCTAAACGTAATGTGACGTTTGAGAGGCACAGATTTTTCACGTGTACAGAAAACGGGAGAGTCTATTGATCAGTATGTGACTGAACTGAGAAACAGAAGCAAAACATGTGAATTTGGGGGACTGACAGACTCGCTGATAAAAGACAGACTGGTGTGTGGTATTCCAGATAATGGTCCAAGGGAAAGACTGCTAAGAGAGCAAGATCTAGACCTGGGGAAAGCCATAGCACTGTGTAGGGCTACAGAGACTGTGAAGTTGCAGGCAAAGGAGCTGTTCAGTGACAGTAGTTGCAACGTGGATGCAGTGAGAATGAACGGACACAAACCGTTTAACAAAAAGCGCCAATGTGAAAAAAGAGGCGTGGCCAGCGAACAAAAATGAAAGGGGCAACCGAAAGTCATGTAGTCGATGCGGTACACAGCATCCACCAAGAAAGTGTCCAGCATATGGTAAAACATGCAATAGTTGCAACAAAAACAACCATTATGCCCGTTGCTGTAAGAACCAAGCGCAACAAAGCAAGGTCCATACAGTAGATGAAAGCGAGATAGAGGAGTTCTATGTAGATGTTGTGTCTGAAAACAAAAAAGAAGAAAGAGACTGGATGTTGACACTAAAAGTGAATGACATACACATTCCATTTAAATTGGATACTGGAGCACAAGTTAATGTGATATCAGAGACTGATTTTAAGAAAATTAGACCCAGACCAAAGATGCATGGAATAAAAGTGAAAGTGACAGGATACTCAGGTACTGATATACCGGTGAAAGGAAGATGCATTGTCAAAGTAACACACAAGGACAGAGAGCACACGCTAGCATTAATCGTGGTGCCAAAGGATGTGCAAGCCATACTAGGTTTAAAAGCCTGTGAGAGACTGAACCTGGTAAAAAGAGTCCTCGTTGTGGAAAGCGAAGGAGAGACAGTCTATGATGAACTGAATGTTGCGTACACACCGGGTAAGCTGATGTATACAGCAGACACGTTGTCCAGAGCTGTTGACCCAGGAGAGCCCGCAAACACAGTGAAAAGACTGATGTACAAGGCAAAAGACAGTGGAACTGACTTCTACCAGAGCATGCTTGTATACCGCACAACGCCGCTCGAGTGTGGTATGTCACCAGCCCAACTCCTTATGGGATGTCGGCTAAGGTCAAACCTACCCATCCCGGAGAACCTCCTGAAAACAAAAGAGGGGGAGAAAGTGAGGAAGTTCAAAGAACAACAGAAAGAAAAGCAAAAGTACTACTATGACAGAGGAACACAAAACCTACCTGAACTCCACACTGGTGACCAAGTAAAGTTCAAAGACAAAACAAACACATGGACTCAGAAGGGAACTGTCCTGAGTGAAGTTCAACCAAGATCATACACCATTCAGACAGATGAGGGTGCTGTTCTGAGAAGAAATCGTCGAGATCTTCTCATGGGACCAGCCACAGCAGGTCAAGAGACTGATACTGTTGAACAACCTGATCACACAGCTGAGAACCAATCATCTGAGGCAACAACTCAGATTCAAGGACAGTCAATCGGAAAATCCTCAAGACACGTGAAGCCGCCTGAGAGACTCATTGAGCAAATTTAAGGACTATTGTTATAGAAGGAAGTAATGTTATCTTATTCTTTCTTCAAGTTCTAGTGTATTGACATATTTCATGTGAACACACCAAGCAAGGTTAAAAAACCTTGATCATGATAATGATAATGTAAGTTCATTAAGTGTTACAGTTAAAATGCAGATTAATACAAAGAAAACATGTTGTTAGTTAAAAGTAAAATACTTTTGTTTTAAGAAAAGGAGATGTAATGATATCAGCAAATAGTGATGTTATTTGCCTGTTTGATTATCATGTCTTACCAGCATAGTTGCCTGATTGATTACTTATGCCTGACCAGCAGAGGTCATGTGACAGAGACAAGCAGTTTGGTTTAGTTTCAGTTTTGTTCTAGATGCATCACTAGCATGGTGTCTCCTGAAATGCTGTATAAAGAGTTGAACAGACTTTAGATTAAAAGACATTCTCTTTCATAAATGTCTCGTCATTGAACCCACAAAGAAATCAATACAGTATATTCTGTTTTTTAATGCTTTTATTAGAATATAACATTGGGTATAGACTTTCCCAGTAATATTTTAAGAATTTCTTGATGACCATTTTGGAATTGTCATCCTCTGGTGTGACATGTGATGCATTTTGGGAAGAAGAATGAGGGGGATATAAACAAAATGGTACAATTTTAAAGGAGGTGCAGGAACAGAGACAGCTGCGGGTTCACGTACACAAATCTTTGAAGGTGGCAGAACAAATTGATATGGCCGTTTATATAAAAAAAAAATACAGGGTCCTCAGCTATATTATTAGAGGCTTAGAATACAAAAGCAAGGAGTTTGCTAAACCTTAATAAATCACTGGTTAGTCCTCAGCTGGTGTATTGTGTCCAATTCTGCCCACGACACTTTAGGAAGGATGCCAAGGCCCTGGAGAGGGTGCAGAGGAGATTTACTCGAATGGCACATGGGATGAGGGACTTAGTTATGTGGAGAGATTAGAGAAGCTGGGATTGTTCTCCTTATAGCAGAGAAGGTTAAGGGGAAATTTAATAGTGTTCAAAATTATGAGGGGTTTTGATAAAGTAGATAGGGAGAAACTGTTTCCACTGGCAGAAGGGTTGGTAACCAGAGGACACAGATTTAAGATAATTGGCAAAAAAGCCAGGGGGAAGATGACGATTTTTTTTATGCAGGAAGTTCTGATCTGGAATGTACTGCGTGAAAGGGTCATGGAAGTAGATTCAATAGTAACTTTCAAAAGGAAATTGGACATATACTTAAAGGAAATACAGGAAACTCGTTTAAATGGCACCTAAATATCCAGAATTCTCTATTAACCGGCAAAATTCTCACTCCGAAAACAACACTTCAATAACCGGCAATGTTGCTGAGTCCGAGTCTTCCGCGGTGGCCGAGTTAGTCAGTGGGGAGTAGTTCTCCAAACTGCCACTACTCGGCTTCTTGGCGCTGTCTGAAGTCAGAACACCTCAATACCCCTGTAACATGAGTCTGACTCTCCCGCGCTGCCGGTAGTCTCTTCTGATCCGCCATTTTACAGGGGTACTGTGTGTCTCCCACGCTGCTGGTAGTCATTGCATTGCATTCTGGAAATCCCAAAAGTTGGTCCAAGCAAAAGGAAGAGAATGGCGTTAACTTTAAAACAGAAAATCAACGTATGCCAACGACTAGAAAGGGGAGAGAAGCGTATCAACATTATGAATGAATTCAAAATCGGTTCGTCAACAATCTACGACATCAAATCGCAGAAGGATAAGCTGCTCAAGTTTTATTCAAGCTCGGAGACATCTAAGAGTGTAGAGAAACGGCGTACACTTCGTAAGCCTAAGCTTGAAGAGCTGGATGCCGTGCTTTGAGTGGTTTTCTCTTAAGCGTTCAGAGGGTGTTCCGATTTCCGGACCCATGCTAATCGAAAAAGCGAAGGATTTCTACGCAAATATGGAGCTCACTGACAAGTGTACTTTCTCCGAGGGATGGCTAATGTGCTTCAAGTTACGGCACGGGATACGACGACTCAATATTTCCGGGGAGAAGAAATCAGCTGATCATGACGCCGCAGAAGAATACTGCAATTATTTCAATCGGATTGTGCAGCAACATGATTTGTCGCCAGCACAGCTATACAATGCCGATGAAACTGGCTTCTTTTGGAGGTTTTTGCCAGAATCAACGCTTGCTGGGGCTAGTGAGGCTAATGCTTCAGGTTACAAGAAAAATAAAGATCGTGTAACCGTGCTAACGTGCAAACGCTGCTGGATCACACTGGGTTAAACTTCTTGTCATTGGGAAGTATAAAAATCCCCGTGCATTTAAAAATGTGAGGCACTTACCTGTTGAGTACAAAGCTCAAAGAAATGCTTGGATGGATAAGGAAATCTTTTCGAATTGGTTCCATCATATTTTTGTTCCATCTGTGAGGGAACATTTCCGTAGAATAGGGAAACCTGAAGATAGCAAATGCATTTTATTGCTTGATAATTGTAGAGCTCATCCGCATGGATCAGAGTTGGTTTTGGGAAATATTTTCACCATTTATTTGCCACCAAATGTAACTTCTCTCATACAACCCATGGACCAGGGCGTTATCCAAAATCTCAAGTGTCATTACAAGAAAGACCTCCTATGTAAACTGATAAGCCAAGATGACAATATTCATGCATTTCAGAAGGAATACAATCTTAAAGATGCCATCTTTAATGCTGCATATTCCTGGAACTTGGTGAAAGGTCACACTTTGAGACAAGCCTGGTGCAATTGTGGCCTTCTGTAATGTTTGCTGAAGGTTCTTCTTCAGAGGAGGAATTTCAGGGGTTCAATGTTCGTCCCAAGAGGAGTACAGTAATGGAAATGGCTGGCATGGTGAAAAATGTAGGCCCAGCAAACCCTCTACGTAACCTCAGTGAAAGTGATATTGAGCAGTGGGTTGATGCAGATAGAGAAGTTGCTGTTGGGCATATGCTAAGTGATGATGAAATAATGGAGAATGTTTTTAATCCAAAAAGAAAAGGAATTGACCCTTAGTGTTAGGGGGGATTAAATACGTGGGGTTACGGGGATAGGGCTTGGGTGGGATGGCTGTCGGTGTAGGGACCGGGTGCTAGGGTTTGGATGATCAGCCATGATCTCATTGAATGGCGGAGCAGGCTCGAAGGGCCGAATGGCCTACTCCTGCTCCTATCTTCTATGTATCTATGAAAGTGAGATGGAAAGTGAAGAGGATGAGATTTCTGAAGAGAAGATTATTTCTTGGGCTAAAGCTGCAGAAGGATTTGCTTCATTCCTCAAATTTGCTGAAAGCCATCCTTGCTATTCTGCCCAAGAAGTTATGCACCTCCATATTCTGCATTCCACCTTTCTACAAAGAAGGCAAGAGTCCACTAAGCAAGCAGACATCCGGGCCATGTTTACGAAAGCTTCCAAAAGAGTTGAAGCAGTGGAAGTGCCTGAAGAATCTGTTGAAGTGCATGATCCTGGTGACCCAGCTGGCATGGATATTCCTGATGAACCAGCTGACTTGGAATAAGTGTACAGTCAACCAGTACTTTATACTGTACTGTACAGTTTATAAGTTTTGTTTTACTGTTAAGTAATTAAAGAGTTATGGATTACCCTCAACTGGCAGCACTGTACTTAATCGAGCATCTTCCACCATCCATTTAACACAACATTCTGTAGGTGAGTACCCAATTACTGTATACTGCACATTTCTTGATTTTTTAAAATTTTTCTTTGTTAAAAATAGCCTCGGTAGATAACCCTCTCCGTCATTCGGAATTTTTGATCAACCGGCAACACACAGGTCCTGTCGGTGCCGGATACTAAAGAGTTTCCTGTATTTGGGAAAAGAGCAGGGGAGTGGGACTAATTGGAGAGCTCATTCAAAGCTGGTACAGGCCTGATGGGCCGAACGGCGACCTCCTGTGCTGTAAGATACTATGAAATAATGTTCTGGTAAGGCTAAATATACAAAAGCCTGATGAGAGCCAGATAGAAATTTGATTGCATGCAGAGCCAGCCCGCCTCCTTCTGCTCTTTCCCCCCCCCCCAAAAAGTTCTGGGGACCACCAGTTTGAAAATGTACGGTGCCGGGTTTGTTGGAAATTTTTATCTTTAATTAGTGTAAATAGCAGAATGACTCAGCTTTGCAGAAACCAAATTGGCTCATCCCAGGTGGAACTGCGGGTTTATTTTAAATAACTGTTTGGTGTAATCCAAGCTTTCCATTTAGATTCGCAACATGACTAAAATCACCTGCAACTGTGAATTTGGGGCAGAATGGCTGAATGAGAATCTAAATCGCTTTGGCATTTATTCGCTCTCACTGAAGAGTTGCCTCCGGCAAGCAGTCATAACAGCTCTATAAAACAAAAACTTGTAAATACATAGCGACCTCAGATGTCCCAAAGCGCTTTACAACCAATGAAGTTCTGCACTGAAGCGTCAGCCTGGATTATGTGCTCAAGTTTGCTGTCTGGAATGGGACTTGAACCCACAGCCTTTTGACTCGGAGGTGAGACTGATACCACTGAGCCACAGCTGATATAGTCCAAAGGACTGGATAATTTTCTAAACAGAGATACCAAAACTATCCTCTAGCGCAGGTTTTGCTTCATGCCTTTGGCTGCAAATATAATTGGCACTTGAGCAACAGGACCCGGTGGCAATATTTGATATCAGGCCTGCACTCTTTGGGCTAGCTATGGGATGAACTACCTCTCTGGGTTATTAGTTGCGTAGAGTGCGTTACAGACCGACCCTGACACGGACGGTCTTGGCTAGATCCACAGAATCACAATTTGTGCACGAGACAGCTGACTTCAATTGGTTTGATGTCTTTTGTAGTAAGTGTGCATGTGTGAAGCTTGTCTTTGTGCAGTTTTACCATTGTTGCTGAATCTGTCCCATAATAAGTTCCCCATTTTATATGGAGGAAGTTCTGGCTGGAGATGGTGGATAGATCTTGTTGCCACTTGTGATCTGTTTTTTTTGACAGGCACATGCAAAATTCGACAGGAAAAAACCCGCTGCTCCATCAAGCCTGCCCCATACCATGCTGGCTGGACCATTACAGCTAAACACTTCTTCCTGCCCGCAGCCATGTAATCTCCTGGGAGAGGCAGAAAAGGAGTAAAGTCCCAGGGCCAAGAAGGGAAAAAATACACACACATTCTTCTCCAACATAGCAGATGATACCCAGGGAGACTCTTGCTGTCTCTGGCACTTTTTACTTTGCCTCTCATGGCAGGTTGGCTATTGGAGGCAACCTTGTAAAGTAAATGGGATAATGGAATTGGGGTGATTTCAGCACACAATACAACCAGGCTAACAAAGCCACTTTAATATTGGTGATGTTCTAGTTCAGATACTGCAAGACTTGTGTCCAACTGCTAGGTCTGCACCACCCACCCCCCCCCCCCCCGCCAACATCCCAGCAGTAGATCGTCTTTCAGATGAGACATTAAAACGAGGTCCCCTCTGAGTCTCTCGGGTGAATGTAAAAGTTCCCATGGCACTATTTCAAAGAGCAGCAGGGGCGTTATCCCCGGTATCCTGGTCAATATTTATCTCTCAATCAACATCACATTTTAAAAAAAAAAGCAGATTATCTGCCCATTGTCACATTGCTGTTTGTGGGACCTTGCTGTGTGCAAATTGGCTGCCACGTTTTCTACATTACAAAAGTACTTCATTGGCTGTAAAGCGCTTTGGGATATCCTGAGATTGTGAAAGGCGCTATAGAAATGCAAGTCTTTTTTCTTTTTGGTAGGTTTACATAGAAGATAGGAGTAGGCCATTCGGCCCCTCGAGCCTGCTCCGCCATTCAATGGGATCATGGCTGATCATCCAAATTCAGTACCCTGTCCCTGCCTTCTCTCCATATCCCTTGATCCCTTTAGCCTTAAGAAATATATCTAACTCCTTCTTGAATATATTTAATGAATTGGCCTCTATGGCCTTCTGTGGTAGAGAATTCCACAGGTTCACCACTCTCTGGCTGAAGAAATTCCTCCTCATCTCTGTCCTAAATGGCTTACCCCTTATCCTTAGACTGTGACCCCTGGTTCTGGACTCCCCGACCATCGGGAACATCCTTCCCGCATCTAGTCTGTCTAGTCCTGTTAGAATTTTATAAGTTTCAATGAGATCCCCTCTCATTCTTCTAAACTCCAGCGAGTATAAGCCCAATCGACCCAACGTGGTTATGCAGGCATCTTGCAGCTTATGTTAACTTGGCTCTTTTTCAAAACAATTCAATTTTATTTGCCATATGTTACTAGTACAAGTACAATGGAATGCTTACTCCCCGTAGGGACACGTCAGCTATTCTTACAGCGCCGTGTTCAGAAAGTCAATTCAATGGCATCCAGTGGCAGTGGGAGCATGATGTCCCTCAGCCGCTCCGTCCTCCTCGTCATCGCGGCCTCCTCCTCACTGTTGCCGGCTCCACGTGTGGTGGCCTGCTTCTCACGATCCAACCTCCGGCCACCATGCCCGGCTCCCCCCCTCCCAGTCGGACTGCGAGCTTCCCGCCAAGGAGCTGCTGGCCGACGTGCTGTAGCGGGTCGCCGTGGCTGCTGCTCGTTGCGCTGCGCTGCCTCCGCCCGACTTGCTGAACACTTCGCTCCGGTTGCGGGAGCGAGCGGCGGGAGCGGGCCGCCCGAAGCAGGGAGAGCGCGCTTAGCACCGGACCGTCTCGGCCGCCATTAATTAATCAATTTTGCATGCATGATTAAGTTTTTGGATATCCTTTATTGGATGAGATGGGGTTCGGCTAGCTGGGTTAGAGGCTGCCATTGGCTTTGGCTGGTGCCTTTGCCCTTTTCCAAGCTGTCTTACACGTGATGTAAATGGGGGATTAAGTATGTCTCTGGTTTCAATAGCCTGCAGACCAGTTGGGCAGCTGCTGGCTAGAGTTGATATGTTGTAGGGGAAGACCTGAATAAAGTCAAAACTTGCATATGTATAGCCTTTCACGTCCTCAATGTCCCGAATGAGTTGCGTTTGAATTGTAGGCAAACGTGGCAGACAATTAGTGCACAGCAAGGTCCCATACAGAAATTAAATAAATGACGAGCTAACATGTCAGAGGTGTAGACTGAGGGATAAATGTTCATCATGAGACCAGAAAGCTTCCCTGCTCCTCTTCAAATGGTGGAGGGATTTTTTGGCATCTACCTTGGTGGGCAGACAGCCTTTGGTTAGCATATTACACTGAAGTACCAGCCTAGATTATGTGCTCAAGTACTAATGTGAAGCTTGAGCCATCGGCCTTCTAACTTGGAGGTGAGCGTACTACCATTGAGTGAAGGCTGACACTTGGAAGAAGCCTTCATTTCAAGTTCTTATTCTGTACTGTGAATGGATTGCTGTTTATTTTGATTTTGGACCTAATAAAGCTCAACTGTCCAGAAAAGAATGGTAATAAAATGGTGGCAGTGACTGCATTTTGGGCTCATTTATAGATTGTTACAAGGCTACGTCATGTGTGAGATGCTTTGTTCCCACAGGGTGCCTCAGCCAGTAGGTCAGTAGAAAGATGGCTGTATACAATTTCTAAGTAAATAATAATCGTATTTATTTTAACGACATGTCTTAATTTTCTTCATACAGTGAATTACTTTGAAGTGCAGTTGACTTTTATGTAGGCAAACGTAGCAGCCATTTTGCACCAAAAATGACCCACAAACAATAATGAGATGAATCTGTTGTTGGTGTTGATTGAGGGAGGGCTGTTGACTTGAGCACTGGGTGAACTCATAACTCTTCCTTGAATAGTGCATCTAGAATAGCAGGCTGTTTAACATCTGGTCCAAATGCTAGCATCTCCAACAATGCAGCACTCCGACACTGCAGTACTACACTCACTGGATTATCAGCCTAGATTATGAACTCAAACACTGATTATGAAGTTCCAAACCACAGTATGTTGGCTCTAAGATGTGCGTGTATATTTGAGTATTGTGCAGTAGTGGATGGAGAGCTAAATAGCTTTTGTTAACATGGGAACTGGTGCTTTTCTCTGGAGACCCAGCATTTCACTGGCCCATGAGCCCTTCCAATTTGAACCATGAAATCCAGGCAGCTGGGTTTTTACATGTCTATTTGTCAGCAGGCCTCTTCAATGGATAAGTCCTAACCAAGCTCTATTGGGATCTGTAGCTTGCAATATGTGTAAATTAATAGGAACATGTTTCTAAAATCTATACTGTGAGGCTCTATGGCACGCACCAAAGTGGCCCATGAAGACAAAAAACATGGACAGTCCTGCTCTAGTACGGACACTGGTATATGTGTATAAAAATAGGTGTATAAATAATTAGCTGAAGATCCTTGATCTACAGCTACAGGAGCTGTAAAAAGAGTGCAGTATATTTAAACAAGACCATTGGGCTGCTCGTATTACTCCCTTAGTCAATAAACTCTGAAGTAACGGCCAATCGACTAACCTAAAGTCACTCCCATTACAATGTTGGACGTTTACACCAAAAGTCCGATTCCCATTAATTTGAATGCTGGAACTATTGGTAGAGAAAGCTGAGGAGATTTAATAACTTTTTAAAAAATGGTGATGGGTTTTTGATAGGGTGAATAAGAAAGGATTCTTTGGCTGGGGTGAGGGATCATCAACTTAAAATCCTCAGTGAAGAGAAATGTCATGATGCAGTTCATGCAGTGTTTTGCATGAAGGAGTAGTTGAGGCAGCGATCATTGTCTTTTAAGAGAAGAGTAGATGAACATCTGAAGCAGAGGAAGATGCAGGGCAGTGGGAGTAGTTTGGATCGCGATAGTGAAAAGCTGCCACAAACACGATGGGCCGAATGGTCTCCTTTTCCTTTGTAAACTTTGATGGGGCTACGATTTGTGAGTCATTTTCAATATGTATCTGCAGTAGCACTTGCTTGAACTGTAAATTGCCATCCCGTTTAGTGAATTTCTTTTTCTAGCTTAGTTGAAAAGGTGTGGATCTATCTCAGATGGTAATGATAGAATTGTGTGCAGCACTCATGCTAAACTGACACGACCTGGAAATTTCCTTCAGGTGTGGGGGAAGAATCATATTTTAGTGTCTAACATTGTGCAGACTGGCAAATGGAACTTTCTTTGTCGAATGACCGGACGTGTGGAGAGTCTAAAAATCGAATCGAATAAATCTTAAAAGCTTTTTTTGTCCTATCCAAAATCTTTACTGGTCCTCTCTGATGATTCGTAGTTTTTCTAGGACTATCATTAAAATTAATTTCAATTCAGAGGGTAATAGTTTCCCTAAGCTAGCCCCTCCTACTTTCCAACTCCTCTCAAGATCAGCTGGGCTGATTATCCCACTAGCGCACTACTGTGCTGTAATGTTGCTGTGCTGTAGGCAGTTCAGGAAATGAGTTCAGGCTACTGCCACGAAGGAACTTCCAGCTGCTGCCACAGCCCATCTGTCTAACTGCTTGTTTTATAAAAATAATAAAGCCTCATCTAGTGACGCACAACTCCTGGCCCGAATGCAGATGATTGGGTAATTCTTCCGTCAACCACTGCTGTAAGTGACTAGGATTGATTTTACAAACACAATTTGTATTATGAAACTATCCACTCGCTGCATTTTGCTGGAGAAATAATCCTGCTTTTAACAGAAGACTGCTGTAGTTTCAGTCATGAGTTCTGTTTGCAGTAGTTCATAGAGACTCTAAATAAGTAGACTGTTTGCTGTAAAATAGACTGTCATAAGTCCAGCCCTGCCTGCAACTCATTGGCTGACACAGTGCTGTCAATACTCGCGCCGGGGGAAAAAATTCTCTTGTATTGTATCTGGCATATTAGCAGTAAAATACTACCGATTCTAGCACAGCAATGCCCAAAGTAAGGTACATAGTCATAGAGTCATACGGCACAGAAGGAGGCCATTCGGCCCATCGAGTCCGTACCAGCTCTCTGTAGAGCAATCCAGTCAGTCCCACTCCCCCGCTCTATCCCCGTAGCCCTGCAAGTTTATTTCCCTCAAGCACCTATCAAGTCTCCCCTTGAAAACATTGAGTGTCTCCACTTCCACCACTTCCGTCGGCAGCGAATTCCAGGTCCTTACCACTCACTGCGTAAAAACTTTTTTCCTCACATCCCCGCTGTATCTCTTGGCCAAAAACTTAAATCTGTGTCCCCTAATCCTTGTACCATCAACTAGTGAGAACAGCCTTTCCCTGTCTAGCCTATCCAAAGCCGTCATAAATCACCCCTCAACTTCCTTTGCTCTAATGAAAACAAATCCAGCTTCTCCAACCTGTCCTTGTAGCTAAGATCCCCCATCCCTGGAACCATTCTGGTAAATCTCCTCTGCATCCTCTTGAGGGCCTTCACAGCCATCCTGAAGTGTTGTGGCCTAACCAGAGTGGTGGCGGGGGGGGTGGGGGGGAGGGTGTGTGTGTGTGTGTTCAGAGCCTAACCACTCGCTGCGTAAAACTGATTTGCCTCCTGTTGCCTTCGGTTCCTTCTCCACCGCCATTGGGAAAAGTTTCTCTGTCTGGACCCATCATGAGTTTCAACACTATTTTGCACCCTCTCTAAGGCCTTCACGTCCTTCTTAAAGTGTGGTGCCCACAATTGGACACAATATGGCTGAACCAGTGTTTTATTTTGTACTCTGTGCCTCTATTTATGAAGCTCTGGATCCTATATGCTTTTTTAACTGCTTTCTCAACCTGCCCTGCCACCAATTTGTGCACGCATACTCCCAGGTCTCTGTTCATGCACCCCCTTTCGAATTGTACCCTTTAGTTTATATTGCCTCTCCTCATTCTTCCTACCAAAATGTATCACTTCTGCTCTTTTCTGCATTAAAATTTAATCTGCTACATGTCCGTTCATTTCATCAGCCTGTCGATGTTTTGAAGTCTATCACTCTCCTCCTCACTGTTCACTACACTTCCAAGTTTTGTGTCATCTGCAAATTTTGAAATTGTGCCCTGTATACCCAAGTCCAAGTCATTAATATATATCAAGAAAAGCAGTGGTCCTAGTACCAACCCCTGGGGAACACCACTGTGTATCTTCCTCCAGTCACTTAGCCAATTTCGTATCCATGCTGCCACTGTCCCTTTTATTCCATGGGCTTCAACTTTGCTGACAAGCCTATGATATGGCACTTATTACAACAGTGATTACACTTCAAAAGTACTTCATAGGACGTACCAAAGCGCTTTGGTACATTCTGAGGTCATGTAAGGTGGTATATAAATGCAAGTCTTTCTTTAACAGGAGACTTTGGTTTATCCGGAGGTTGTATGTCCGGAAACCTCGATCTACCAGCAGAAATCAGAAGCCATTTTGTTAGGTTTTTTTTCTTCTCGTGGCTTTTTTTTTTCCCAACAGTCAGGCTCTGGAAAGTCTCTCTGATGCTGTTGCTAAGCTACAGAGACGCTTCCAAGGTACGGGCCGACTGTTTAGAAGCTGTTGCTAAGCAACAGTGTTTGTTGTCAGATACAGAGATGAAAACCTCCGTATCCTTCAACATTAACTCTGGTATGTCCTGCAGTTTTGATAGATCGGCAACAGCTCGGTCCTGTCGGTGCCGGATATAACAAAGTTTCCTGTACTTTGACCATTACTGTCATCAAGGAAGGAAACTATCAAATTCAAGCATGGGAGCCTGCAACCCCTGAAAATTAAGAGGCAGACCGGCATATTGATACAAACAGAAAGAGGGGAAGAGAAAATTTGTATTAAACATGGACAAACACAAAGAGGAGTCATGAGTGGAATGATGGAAGCTCAAGTCAAGGAATGGACAGAAAGATTGAAGAGACAGGGTGTGTCAAAAGCCAAGAAAATGAGAAGGCTAGGGAAATGGAGAGATGAAAACATGAGAGTTGGGTTTGAAAATTAGGATAAAACTAAAGTCTGAAGTTACTGAAGTCCGTATACAGTCCAGAAGGTTGCAAACTTGCGTTAAGTTTCAATGGAAGAGCGTACAGTTTTAGGTAGCTGACCCAGTTCATCCTCACCCCTGACAAAGCCAACTCTGCTCAATTAAATAAATATTGACTTTCATTTAATTTAGTAGAGTTGGATTTGTCTTGGGGCAAGATGAACTAGGCGAACTTCCTAAAATTGGACTCTCTCTACCTTCTCAGCTCCTTTTAAGGGTTAAGCCATTCTGGGCAAAAAACTACCCGTATGGATCAGGGCAAGGCAGCTGGACTACTTGTAACTATTTTCTGAATTGAATCTCCAATTGGAGAAATTGTTGCTGGTTTGGAACTTTGCCCAGCACACGCTGGCCCAGCACACGCTGGCAGATTGTGCATTCTCCTGATTAATCTCGGTCATCCTCATTACTCACTTGTAATGAAAATGTTGCTGAATTATTCAGGTCAACATCTCGCTGAGCAACTGCCCAGCAAGCGCAGTACTAGACTAATTGATGAATGTTTGTGCTCGTAGCCTCAGTTCTGTTACAAATTATGAGGTCAGTGTGGATTTGTAAGCTCGCAGGGTGTACTTCTGTAGCTGAAACAGATTACTGCAGGAGATGGGGAGTGTAAGTGTTCAAAAATAAAGTGGGAATAGAAATCATCTATCCCTATCCCTCCGTCTCTTCTCTCTTCCCCCCCCCCCCCGTCTCTTTCCCCCCCCCCCCGTCTCTTTCCCCCCCCCCCCCCGTCTCTTTCCCCCCCCCCCCGTCTCTTTCCCCCCCCCCCCCGTCTCTTTCCCCCCCCCCCCGTCTCTTTCCCCCCCCCCCCGTCTCTTTCCCCCCCCCCCCCGTCTCTTTCCCCCCCCCCCCCGTCTCTTTCCCCCCCCCCCCCGTCTCTTTCCCCCCCCCCCCGTCTCTTTCCCCCCCCCCCCCCGTCTCTTTCCCCCCCCCCCCCGTCTCTTCCCCCCCCCGTCTCTTCCCCCCCCCGTCTCTTCCCCCCCCCGTCTCTTCCCCCCCCCCGTCTCTTCCCCCCCCCCGTCTCTTCCCCCCCCCCGTCTCTTCCCCCCCCGTCTCTTCCCCCCCCCCCCGTCTCTTCCCCCCCCCCCCCGTCTCTTCCCCCCCCCCCCCGTCTCTTCCCCCCCCCGTCTCTTCCCCCCCCCCGTCTCTTCCCCCCCCCCGTCTCTTCCCCCCCCCGTCTCTTCCCCCCCCCGTCTCTTCCCCCCCCCGTCTCTTCCCCCCCCCCGTCTCTTCCCCCCCCCCGTCTCTTCCCCCCCCCGTCTCTTCCCCCCCCCGTCTCTTCCCCCCCCCGTCTCTTCCCCCCCCCGTCTCTTCCCCCCCCCGTCTCTTCCCCCCCCCCCCGTCTCTTCCCCCCCCCCCCCCCCGTCTCTTCCCCCCCCCCCGTCTCTTCCCCCCCCCCCGTCTCTTCCCCCCCCCCCGTCTCTTCCCCCCCCCCCGTCTCTTCCCCCCCCCCCCGTCTCTTCCCCCCCCCCCGTCTCTTCCCCCCCCCCCGTCTCTTCCCCCCCCCCCGTCTCTTCCCCCCCCCCGTCTCTTCCCCCCCCCCCCCGTCTCTTCCCCCCCCCCCCGTCTCTTCCCCCCCCCCCCCGTCTCTTCCCCCCCCCCCCGTCTCTTCCCCCCCCCCCCCGTCTCTTCCCCCCCCCCCCGTCTCTTCCCCCCCCCCCGTCTCTTCCCCCCCCCCCCCGTCTCTTCCCCCCCCCCCCCGTCTCTTCCCCCCCCCCCCCGTCTCTTCCCCCCCCCCCCCGTCTCTTCCCCCCCCCCCCCGTCTCTTCCCCCCCCCCCCGTCTCTTCTCCCCCCCCCCCCGTCTCTTCCCCCCCCCGTCTCTTCCCCCCCCCCGTCTCTTCCCCCCCCCCCCCGTCTCTTCCCCCCCCCCCCCCGTCTCTTCCCCCCCCCCCGTCTCTTTCCCCCCCCCCCCCCCCCGTCTCTTTCCCCCCCCCCCCCGTCTCTTTCCCCCCCCCCCCCGTCTCTTTCCCCCCCCCCCCGTCTCTTTCCCCCCCCCCCGTCTCTTTCCCCCCCCCCCCGTCTCTTTCCCCCCCCCCCGTCTCTTTCCCCCCCCCGTCTCTTTCCCCCCCCCCGTCTCTTTCCCCCCCCCCGTCTCTTTTCCCCCCCCCCGTCTCTTTCCCCCCCCCGTCTCTTTCCCCCCCCCCGTCTCTT
This sequence comes from Somniosus microcephalus, assembly GCF_052327205.1. Lineage (NCBI taxonomy): Eukaryota > Metazoa > Chordata > Chondrichthyes > Squaliformes > Somniosidae > Somniosus > Somniosus microcephalus. The sequence goes on along the minus strand of NC_140990.1, from coordinate 176,035,694 downwards.
TCCCCCCCCCCGTCTCTTTCCCCCCCCCCGTCTCTTTCCCCCCCCCCGTCTCTTTCCCCCCCCCCGTCTCTTTCCCCCCCCCGTCTCTTTCCCCCCCCGTCTCTTTCCCCCCCCGTCTCTTTCCCCCCCCGTCTCTTTCCCCCCCCCGTCTCTTTCCCCCCCCCGTCTCTTTCCCCCCCCCGTCTCTTTCCCCCCCCCGTCTCTTTCCCCCCCCCGTCTCTTTCCCCCCCCCGTCTCTTTCCCCCCCCCGTCTCTTTCCCCCCCCCGTCTCTTTCCCCCCCCCGTCTCTTTCCCCCCCCGTCTCTTTCCCCCCCCCGTCTCTTCCCCCCCCCGTCTCTTTCCCCCCCCCGTCTCTTTCCCCCCCCGTCTCTTTCCCCCCCCGTCTCTTTCCCCCCCCGTCTCTTTCCCCCCCCGTCTCTTTCCCCCCCCCCGTCTCTTCCCCCCCCCCCCGTCTCTTCCCCCCCCCCCCGTCTCTTCCCCCCCCCCCGTCTCTTCCCCCCCCCCCGTCTCTTCCCCCCCCCCCCCGTCTCTTCCCCCCCCCCCCCGTCTCTTCCCCCCCCCCCCGTCTCTTCCCCCCCCCCCGTCTCTTCCCCCCCCCCCCCGTCTCTTCCCCCCCCCCCGTCTCTTCCCCCCCCCCCGTCTCTTCCCCCCCCCCCCCCGTCTCTTCCCCCCCCCCCCGTCTCTTCCCCCCCCCCCCCGTCTCTTCCCCCCCCCCCCCGTCTCTTCCCCCCCCCCCCCGTCTCTTCCCCCCCCCCCCCGTCTCTTCCCCCCCCCCCCGTCTCTTCCCCCCCCCCCCGTCTCTTCCCCCCCCCCCGTCTCTTTCCCCCCCCCGTCTCTTTCCCCCCCCGTCTCTTTCCCCCCCCGTCTCTTTCCCCCCCCCGTCTCTTTCCCCCCCCCGTCTCTTTCCCCCCCCCGTCTCTTTCCCCCCCCCGTCTCTTTCCCCCCCCCGTCTCTTTCCCCCCCCCGTCTCTTTCCCCCCCCCGTCTCTTTCCCCCCCCCGTCTCTTTCCCCCCCCCCGTCTCTTTCCCCCCCCCCGTCTCTTTCCCCCCCCCCGTCTCTTTCCCCCCCCCCGTCTCTTTCCCCCCCCCCCGTCTCTTTCCCCCCCCCCCCGTCTCTTTCCCCCCCCCCGTCTCTTTCCCCCCCCCGTCTCTTTCCCCCCCCCGTCTCTTTCCCCCCCCCGTCTCTTTCCCCCCCCCGTCTCTTTCCCCCCCCCGTCTCTTTCCCCCCCCCGTCTCTTTCCCCCCCCCGTCTCTTTCCCCCCCCCGTCTCTTTCCCCCCCCCGTCTCTTTCCCCCCCCCGTCTCTTTCCCCCCCCCGTCTCTTTCCCCCCCCCGTCTCTTTCCCCCCCCCGTCTCTTTCCCCCCCCCGTCTCTTTCCCCCCCCCGTCTCTTTCCCCCCCCCGTCTCTTTCCCCCCCCCCGTCTCTTTCCCCCCCCCCGTCTCTTTCCCCCCCCCCCCCGTCTCTTCCCCCCCCCCGTCTCTTCCCCCCCCCCGTCTCTTCCCCCCCCCCCGTCTCTTTCTTCCCCCCCCCGTCTCTTCCCCCCCCCCGTCTCTTCCCCCCCCCCCCCGTCTCTTCCCCCCCCCCCCCGTCTCTTCCCCCCCCCCCCCCCGTCTCTTTCTTCCCCCCCCCCGTCTCTTCCCCCCCCCCGTCTCTTCCCCCCCCCCCCCGTCTCTTCCCCCCCCCCCCGTCTCTTCCCCCCCCCCCCCCGTCTCTTCCCCCCCCCCCCCGTCTCTTCCCCCCCCCCCCCGTCTCTTCCCCCCCCCCCCCGTCTCTTCCCCCCCCCCCCGTCTCTTCCCCCCCCCCGTCTCTTCCCCCCCCCCGTCTCTTCCCCCCCCCCCGTCTCTTCCCCCCCCCCCGTCTCTTCCCCCCCCCCCGTCTCTTCCCCCCCCCCCCGTCTCTTCCCCCCCCCCCCCGTCTCTTCCCCCCCCCCCGTCTCTTCCCCCCCCCCGTCTCTTCCCCCCCCCCCGTCTCTTCCCCCCCCCCCGTCTCTTCCCCCCCCCCCGTCTCTTCCCCCCCCCCCCGTCTCTTCCCCCCCCCCCCGTCTCTTCCCCCCCCCCCGTCTCTTCCCCCCCCCCCGTCTCTTCCCCCCCCCCGTCTCTTCCCCCCCCCCGTCTCTTCCCCCCCCCCCGTCTCTTCCCCCCCCCCGTCTCTTCCCCCCCCCCCGTCTCTTCCCCCCCCCCCGTCTCTTCCCCCCCCCCCGTCTCTTCCCCCCCCCCCCGTCTCTTCCCCCCCCCCCCCGTCTCTTCCCCCCCCCCCCGTCTCTTCCCCCCCCCCCGTCTCTTTTCCCCCCCCCCCCCCCGTCTCTTAACCTCAGGTTGTCCCAAAGCGCGTCACAGCCAGTTAAATACTTGAAGTGTAGCCTCTGTTGTAATATAGGAAACGCATCAACCAGTTTGTGCACAGCAAGGTCCCACGAACAGCAATGAGATAATGACCAGATCGTCTGTTTTGTAGTGATGGTGTTTGAGGGATAAATATTGGTCAGGACACCAGGGACAATTCCCCTGCTCTACTTCGAAATAGTGCCATGGGATCTTTAATGTTCATCTGAGAGGGCAGGCGGGGCCTTGGTTGAATGTCTCATCTGAAAGAATGGCACCTCTGACAGTGCAGCACTCTCTCAGTACTTCACTGAAGTGTCAGTCTGGTTTATGTGCTCAAGTCTCTGGAGTGGGACTGTGAACTGTTAGAATAAAAGATTGCTGGACAAGATTTTGCTGGAAAAGACACAAACAACAAATTCGCTGACTGGGACAAATTGAATCACCGCACAGTGAGACATGCCACGCTTACGCATGGCTGGAACAAAGTTCGTCTCGTGTCCTGACTGGGACTAATTGGATCACTGAGGACTAACAAGGTTCACTTGTATCCTATTATCGAACTAATCACATTCCGCCGGGGAACAAGATGGAACGAAGACCTGAAGAGGCAGAATTGGCAACACAAGTGTGTAAACTCCTGACTGGAGGAAAATAACGATATGCGCTAATAAACGAATTGATTGGATGAATGTAAATGATCTAAAACCAACTTCTTGGAATTGTATATAAGCTCGGCACGTACTACAATCGGGGAGAAGGTGCTCTCGCAGACCGCGTGGTTGCAGACGCTTCTCCCAGAGCTCTGTCATTTAATAAAGTTGTCTCTCTTACTCAAAGTCTAGTTTCCGAGGAATCATTTTTCCTACAACAGAACCCACAACCTTCTGACTCAAAGGTGAGAGTGCTACCCACTGAGCCACGGCTGGCACCTAAAGTGTAGGTTAGCATACCTTGTCCAGCCAGTAGTAGATTCCTTTGTGCCCTTTGTAGTACTACAAGTGTATACTGGCCTGGAGAACTAGTGCAAGGGGCAGAAAGTTGATGTTGGCTGGGGGGCGGGGGAGTGGGAGGGGATATAAATGGGGATGTGTCGGGTGAAATCAGTAGTTCAAATATCCCTGTGTGGTGGGAAGCCCTGGGACTCGAGGTCTGTGAAATATTTGAATAGCTACTACTGGGCAAGCTTTGGATGTACTCTAAATGCTAAGCGTGCTGAACAAAATACTGACCTAAAGGTATGAGAGAGTATTTGTGGCATTCCCCTGAAGTTTGCTCCAGATGCCCTGATAGATATCATTACAGAGTCGTTCCTATTGTGATTCTCCGATTAAACTCCTGATTACGGTACAAAATGTGGATTTAAGAAAAAGAAGTATGGGTGCATGTTCATGTCTATCAAGGGGTTACACGCTGCTTGAGCTTGATATTCTATAAATTATAACTCCAGTGGGGTGTCGTGCTCAGTTTAACAAGTACTTGCACTCCATTGTACCTCTTGGGCACTCGTTAAACTTGCTCCGAAGGTTTTTCTTTCATGTCTTAAGGTGGATGCTCTAGTCCACAGGGTAAAAAAAAAGGCGTGGAACTCTGGATGGGTGTATGTGCGGCATAATCACAGCCTAATTTAAAGCCCCAAACCCCTCTTTGGCTTTGCTTTCCTGGTTTATTACAACCTTTATAGGCTCCATTATTCCGATATATAATTGTGTGATGGAATTATGGTTACAAAGGGAATAGTTACTAGTTACTGAAAGGTCATCTTCCTCTTTGTGTAATGTCAGTCTGATATTCATAGTGAATTGAGGCTACACTGTAAGAAGCTGTCGTGTCCTCTTGATATTACCCACCTGTAATTGTGCCATTAGTTTAACTGCACTAGCTCTACTGCCAGAGATGTTGAGTTGCCTGGGGAGATCAAGGAATTCATACTAAATGCAATACTTTTTGTTTTGGCTGCAGGTTGCATTTGAATACAAGAGACATCATGTGCATTCTCCCTCCACTTGATCTTTTTGTGAATCTCCAGCCTAGCTTTGAATAGCTTCCTTGGTTCCATCTTAACTGAATATGATGAGATCTGCAACAAAGACTTTAACGTGAATCTACACAACAATATTGGGGATTCCAAGGGACGATATGTGCAATCCACCAAAGCTGGGAATCTTCTAGTGCCTTGGTGCGGAGTGTCTGAGGGGAGGGGAGGGCGGGGGGATCCTTAGAAGAGGGAATTTTCCAGGATGCCTTTGGACAAGTGATGCCAGAAAATAAACCCATGAATGTGGATCAAAAAGAGACGGGAACCATCACTGGTAAGAACAGAAACTAAACTCTGCGCTTGGAGAGGGAAAACTTAAGTTTGAATATTTCTTTTAATTGTAACTTGACAATAATTGCAAGTTGCTAAACTCGGAGGCCTGCTAATTACTAGCTTGACTCCGACTGCAGCTGATGAGACAGGCATATATGAGCCATGAACTTGCATGTGAAGGGGGTGTTAATGTTAATGGGCTTGCAGGTGTAACACTAAGAATAACTGAAGTTTTGATGTGACTTCATTTTAATTAAAATGTACATTGATTAGAAAATTGCTCTGGTTTGAATCCAGCAAGTTTAAAAAGAAATGTTCATCTCTTGCTCTGGCTATACAAAAATTAGCTTGAGTTAGTTTAACTCCACAGCACTGAAGTGTCTATAAATGGAAAGAAAAAATTGCAGTGATGCAGTACTTTATCATGCCTTAGTGCTTCACATGGAATTAAGGCATCGTGTATTTTTAAGGCAATCAAAACTTGCACTTATAAAATGCCTTTAATTTAATAAAACATCCCAAAGCACTTACACAGACACAGAGCAGTGTTGAGAAGGATTGGAGGTGGTGACCAAATGTGGGATAAACTGCTTTTGAAAGAGGGGAGAGAAGCAGCAAGGCAGAGGGATTTAGAGAGAGCATTCCAGAATCTGGGACTGAGACAAAGGAAAGTTGAGCAGTGGAACAGGGATGCAAAAGAGAGCTCGAGTGAAGAGTGGGTGCTGAGACATGGGGAAGATTGCAGAGGTAGGGAAGGGCGAGGCCACAGAGGGACTTGTAAAAGAGGACAAAGATTTTGGAATTAGTAATGTTGAGAAACCAAAGGCTGGCGAGGATAGGTGTGATGGGGTGGGGGCGGCAGGAGTTGGTGTTGCATAAGCTGTGTGCTGTGGAATTGTCGATGAGTTGCAATTTGTGAAGGACCGAAGTCAGGAGTGCAACAAGCACTATGTTGGAGTAATCAAATCTGGAGGTGACCAACGCAGGGATAGGGCTTTCAGCATCAGTTGGCCATTAGGGGGTGGAGATGGGCAATGTTGCCAAAATGGAAATAGGAGCTGCTGGTAGCGAGGGAGAGGGATAGAATCTGGGGCTAAGGTGCCAAGGTTTTAGTGGAAGCCAAACAGGATGGCTTTGGTCTTGCCAGTGTCGAATGGAAAGACGTTCGTACTCATCCAGAACTTGCTGGCTGAGCCCCATTGAGGTGGTTGAGAAGTGGAAGAAGTTGACGAGGAAAAGAAATGGGCCAAAGGTGGAGCCAACATATTTTGCATTTCTGAATTCCGATTATTTACGTAGATTAGAAACAGGGACCCAGCATTAATTCCTGAAGCACTCTACTCCGTATATCTCCTGAATCTGACATCCATCCCCTTACGAGTACCTGATTTAGAGTGCTTGATGCTGATGGTAACCATGTGGGTATGGGAGAAGCTATGGCAGGAGCTTGTTGGGCTAGTTATTAATGGAGCCAGGGTAGTGCAGTACCAGGGACATAGACCAGAGGAAAGACAGTGGAGGAGGATGGAGTGGTTATCCTATGCAAAACGTTATGGATAAAGAATTGGATGAATGAGCGGAAGCAGCAGGTACTAGTTAGGGGAGTGATTTCAGGTTGAGGGTCTAGAGATTTGGAAAGGGCTACTTCAGAGTGCTGTTGACTTGCTGGTAGATAATCTTCAATCAGTAGATACAAATGAATGGGATTTCAGCCTTGTATGTGGCCCCTGAGGCTTCATGGTATAAATGTATGCAGCCTTTGAAACCGGAATGCTGGGACACCTCTGGTACATAAAAAAAAATCACTTACTGGAAGCGGGCTGAGCTTTTAGTAATACTCCTGTGGTGGATCCAACTCTATTTCAAGTCAAAGTCAAAACTCGGGCAGCCAAATCACAATCTCATGGGTGCTTCCGAGGTGATAAATGATGGATGTTGAGAGATTACCCCAATATAGATACTGCATACATTCAGCATAAATGTAATGGAATAGGATGTGCCTCTCATGTCCAGGCAATTGATTCTAAAAGGTTGACTACAAGTTGTGCAGTTGTAACTGGTCCTGATGGCAAGTTTACCAAACAGATTTGTGATCCAAGAATTGCCTTGCTCAAAATTTCATACAACTCTGCGCCTGCTAGTATCTAAAAGGTTAATGCTATAAAATTGGAGACTCCAGGACTTTTGGCTGGATGTAGCAGATCACCATCTATAATGCTTTGGGAGCTTTTACATCCAAAAGTAAAGGGACTTGTTGCTAAAGATATGGGCTCCTTACATAGGTAGAACGCTAGAGGATGGTTGGATTGTTTCATTCCCAGTCCCCTCTGGTTGCTCGTACATGCTGTGGTGGGGGGGAGAAAGGAGTGATTATTTTTCATTTGTTCAATGGAAAACATTGATACAGGAAATTCTTTGGTATCCGGCACTGATGGGACCGGGATGGTGCCGGTTGATTTAAAATTCCGATGACGGAGAGGGTTATCTACCGAGGCTATTTAGGTGCCATTTAAACGAGAGTTTCCTGTATTTGTTTCAGGTTTCACAGCAATTACTTTTTTTTATACAAGTATTAACATGCGTAAGTTTGATTGGTTGCAGTGTCTGTACAGGAAGCTGTCTGTTCAGGGCGCATTGCTCCACCTAATTGTATTCAAGTCAATTTGATACGGTAGTTCAAAAGAAAATCGCAGGAGTTTCGTGGTCACAACCACAACTTCATTTCATCAGGTGGATATAAAAGACCCCATGGCACTATTCGAAGAAGAGCAGGGCAGCTCCCCCTGAGTAAGCAACAGTAGTAGTTCTGCCAATGTGCCAAGTGTGCCTGTCGATATAATCCTGATGCTTTGCTGGTGGATGGGGCTAGATACAGGTGATATAGTTTCACCACCTGTTTATGTTGCTGCTTACAGTAGTCCTTCAACCAGAGTGGCTGGGCCATATAAACTTCCGTGGTTGTTGTTGATGCTTTGTAGAGCTTAACAGCAATGAGATAATATGCAAGCTTTTCCTCCGTTCCTCCCTCCTGCCCAAACAGATCTTACTGCTTCCTTTTTGGTGGTTTGAATCTTTGCATTTGCTGTATACAAATATCTGTGTTCCTGTATGATTGTTGCTCCAATGATTAAACATCTAGTTCCTATGAGTTAAATTGCAATGGTTCTGACTGTTGTAGAAAGCTTATTTTTTTGGCTCTACTATAATTTGTAGGGGGTGGGGGTGGGGAGAGGGCTTCTTGCAAGCTCGCCTCCTCTCCCTCGCAAGCTCGCCTCCTCTCCCTCGCAAGCTCGCCTCCTCTCCCTCGCAAGCTCGCCTCTTCTCCCTCGCAAGCTCGCCTCTTGGATTCATAGATTGATACAGCACAGAAGGAGGGTGTTCAGCCTCCAATTAGAGCTATCCAATTAGTTACATTCCCCAGCTCTTTCCCTATAGCCCTGTAATTGTTTTTCCCCTCAAGTATTTATCCAATTCCCTTTTGAATATTACAATTGAATCTGCTTCCACCACCCTTTCAGGAGTGCATTCCAGATCATCATAACTCGCTGTGGGGAAAAAAAATCCTCATTCCGTCTCTGGTTCTTTTGCCAATCACCTGAAATCTTGACCTCTGGTTACTGACCCTTCTGCCACTAGAAACAGTTTCTCCTTATTTACTCCATCAAAGCCTCTCATGATTTTGAACACCTCTATCAAATCTCCTCTTAACCTTCTTTGCTCTAAGGAGAACAATCCCAGCTTCTCCAGTCTCTCTACATAACTGAAGTCCCTCATCCCTGGTACCATTCTAGTGACTCTATTCTCAACCCTCTCTGAAGCCTTGACATCCTTCCTAAAGTGTGGTGGCCAGAATTGAACACAGTAATCCAGCAGAAGCCTAACCAGTGTTTTATAAAGATTTAGCATAACCTCCTTGCTTATTTATGCTATGCCTCTATTAATAAAGACAAAGATCCCATGTGCTTTTTTAACAGCCTTCTCAACTTGTCCTGCCACCTTCAATGATTTGTGTACATACACCCCCAGGTGTCTCTGTTCCTGCACCCCCTTCAAAATTGTACCATTTAATTTATATTGCCTCTCTTCATTCTTCCTACCATCATGTATTACTTCATGCTTCTCTGTTAAATTTCGTCTGCCATGCACCTGCCCATTTCACCAGTCTGTGTCCTTCTGAAGTCTGTTACTATCCTCTTCATTGTTTTGTGTTCTCTGCAAACTTTGAAATTATGCCCTGTATACCCAAGTCCAGATCATTTAATATATATCAAAAAGAGCAGTGGTCATAGAATCATAGACATTTACAGCACAGAAGGAGGCCATTCGGCCCATCATGTCTGTGCCGGCTGACAAAGCTATCCAGCCTAATCCCACTTTCCAGCTCTTGGTCCGTAGCCATGTAGGTTAGGACACCAAGTGCATATCCAAGCACTTTTTAAATGTGATGAGGGTTTCTGCCTCTACCACCCTTTCAGGCAGTGAGTTCCAGACCCCCACCACCCTCTGGGTGAAAAAAGTTCTCCTCAACTCCCCTCCAATCCTTCTATGCCCCCTGGTTATTGACCTCTCTGCTAGGGGAAATAGGTCCTTCCTATCCATTCTATCTGGACCCCTCAATTTTATACACACCTCAATCAAGTCTCCCCTCAGCCTCCTCTGTTCCAATCTTTCCTCATAGCTAAAATTCTCCAGTCCTGGCAGCATTCTCGTAAATCTCCTCTGTACCATCTCTAGTGCAATCACGTCTTTCCTGTAATGTGGTGACCAGAACGGCACGCAGTATTCTAGCTGTGGCCTAACTAGTGTTTTATACAGTTCTAGCATAACCTCCCTGCTCTTATATTCTATGCTTCGGCTAATAAAAGAAAGTATCCCGTATGCCTCCTTAACCACCTTATCTACCTGTCCTAATACCAACCCTTGGGAACACCATTATATACTTCTCTCCAGTCTCAAAAACAACCGTTCAACACTATGCTCTGCTTTCTGTCCCTTAGCCAATTTCATATCCACACTGCTACTGTCCCTTTAATCCCATGGGCTTTAGTTTTGCTAACAAGTCTATTATATGGTACTTTGTCAAACACCTTTTGAAAGTCCATACACACAAAATCAACGGCACTACCCTCAACAATCCTCTCCATTACTTCATCAAAGAACTTAATTAAGTTAGTCAATTACACAATTTGCCTTTAATCAATCCATGCTGACTTTCATTTATTAGCCCATAATTTTCCAAGTGACAATTAATTTTGTCCCAGATTATTGTCTCTAAAAGTTTTCCCACCACTGATGCTAGGCTGACTGGCCTATAGTTACCAGGTTTATCCCTCTCCCCTTTTTTAAACAATGGTGTAACATTTCCAGTCCTTCGGCACCACCCCTATATCTAAGGAGGATTGGAAGATTGTGGCCAGAGCCTCCGCAATTTCCACCCATACTTCCCTCGGTAACCTAGTATGCATCCCAACCAGACCAGGTGACTTTTCTACTTTGAGCACTGCCAACATTTTAAGTGCCTCCTTTATTTTTTTCCTATCCAGTATCTATACTACCTCCTCCTTTACTGCTACATTGGTATTATCCTATTTTTAGCGAAGATGGATAAAAAGTACTCATTTAGGATCTCAGCCATGCCCTCTGACTCCACAAGAATATTTCCTTTTTGGTCCCTAATTGACCCCACCCTTCCTTTGACCACCCTTCCACTATTTATATGTTTATAAAAGACTTTTGGGTTCCCTTTTTATGTTGGCTGCTAATCTATTCTCATACTCTCTCTTTGCCCCTCTTATTCCCTTTTTTAGATGTCCTCTGTACTCAGCTTGGTTTTCTACTGTAGCATGAACCTTACTCTTCTCTCTCCAGCTCACCCCTTCTGTTTTCCTGCACCCTGTCATTTTCTGGTGGGCTTCCCATTGGTCTTGACCTGGTTGCTTGGACGTATAGGACAGCAGCCAGTGGCATGGCTGAGGTCTGAATGTCTCCACGTTGGGAAATGCCAAAGTGAACCTGGCAGCCTATACCATGGTCTGATGAATTATTGCAGCAAGTTGCAAAAAAGTTAAAATGTATAGTTAACATATTCACTCAACAATGTCTTACGAACGCAATGAGATAAATGGCAATCTGTTTTAGCGATGTTGGTTGCTAAATATTGGCCAGGACTCCGGAGAGAATGCCCCTGCTCGTCTTTAAATGGTGCCATGGGATCTTTTACATTCACCCGAGCAGGCAGATGGAGCTTTGGTTTAACGTCTCATCTGAAAGACACAGCTCTGACCAATGTTCACTTTAAGCTGTGCAGTCGTGCGGCGCTTTGCAGGTCCTGCGCAGCCAGTGAGCCGGCTTTTAAATAGAAAAACCGCATATGCGTGGAATTTTGACTCTTTAACGGGCTGCGCGGGCCAAAAAAAATTAGAGGGAACATTGTCTCTGACAATACAGCAATTCCTCAGTAGTGGCGGCTGAGATTAATGTGCTGGTCACAATTTGAATTCTGAGCCTTACAAGATTTAAAATCTGTGAATGTAGATAACTGAACACCAGACTCTTCTCCCAATGTGCATGCTTAAGGCCACTTCCTGTTATCTAACGTTCTAAGTTATAATCATAGTCACTCTACCAGATGTGGCATTAGGCTTTTTTAAAAACAAATAGTTCCCAAACATCAGTTAGCAGCTTTCAAGAAATTGCATTTTCATTTGATTGACTTAAAATTCTGAAATATTGCAGTATCTGCTCCAGTTGCCCCAATGGAATGCAGTGACTATTTCTTTTGATCTGTCTTAGCATGCTAATACAGTAAAGATTGATGATCCTTTTAACTGAACAGCACCGACTACCTAAAGCCCGCGTTGTGCGGACCAAATTCTAAGCACTGCACAGGAAAGAACTACTAATGTTACAGCTCTTAGTGTTGTCCTGTAGGTGACTGCAATTTATGAGGATGTTGCCAGGACTGGAACATTTTAGCTATGAGGAAAGATTGGATAGGCTGGGGTTTTTTTTTGGAACAGAGCAGGCTGATGGTAGATTTATTTGAGGTGTATAAAATGATGAGGGGCCTAGATAGAGTGGCTAGGAAGGACCTATTTCCCTTAGCAGAGAGGTCAATAACCAATTGGTTGAAGGATTAGAGGGGAGTTGAGGAGAACTTTTTTCACCGAGGGTGGTGGGGGTCTGGAACTCTCTGCCTGAAAGGGTGGTCGAGACAGAAACCCTCATCACATTTAAGAAGTACTTGGAAATGCACTTGAAGTGCTGTAACCTACAAAGCTATAGACCAAGAGCTGGAAAGTGGGATTCGGCTGGCTAGTTTTTCAGCTGGCACAGACACGCTGAACCAGCTGGACTCCTTCTGTGCTGTAAATGTCTATGATTCTATGACCACTGCTCTTTTTGATGTATATTAAATGATCTGGACTTGGGTATACAGGGCATAATTTCAAAGTTTGCAGATAAAACAAAACAATTTAAATCTTCAATAACTCTGCTTTGGGACACAGGTACTGAAATAAGAGAGTATTTTTTGATGGGTGGGATGAGATAGATTTTACTAATTTATAAAACAATGCAAAGCAACTCCCTGGGTGTGACTGGAAGGAATTAAATGTGATACAGTTGGCTCTTAAACATTAGGTGAGCCACACACATTCTGACATAACAAGTGTATTCTATCTGACCTTTCAGCTTGTGCCTTGTGGTAGGTAGTAGAATTACTCTCAGCCTGTTTGACCACACACCAATAACAATGAGATATGTATTATTAAGTAAGCAGGTTTTATTTATCCAAATTCTCTGGCTCACTGTCAATCTGTTTCTTGCTGCTTATTGGGGTTTGTTCAGAAGCGCACTGTTTTGCCTCACCTGAAAAGGTAACCATGTTCGCCCATTCCAAGTATCTGCTCGTGTTTTGTTGGCTGCAACAACTATCAGGAAAGACTGAACAGAAGGAGGCCATTCGGCCCATCATGTCTGCACCAGCTCTTTCGAAGAGCAATCCAGTTAGTCCCACTCCCCCACTCTTTCCCCATACCCCTGCACTTTTTTCTCCTTCTAGAAAAGAGAACGCTGAGAGGTGAACTAATAGAGGTCTTCAAAATTATGAAGGGGTTAGATAGGGTAGACGTAGAGAGGATGTTTCCACTTATGGGGAGTCCAAAACCAGGGGCTGTGAATATAAGGTAGTCATTAATAAATCCAATAGGGAATACAGGAGAAACTTCTTTAACTAGAGAGTGGTTAGAATGAGGAACTTGTTACCACATGGAGTGGTTGAGGTGAATAGCATAGATGCATTTAAATGAAAGCTAGGTAAGTACATGAGGGAGAAGGGAATAGAAGGGTGTCAAGGCCCTGGAGAGGGTACAGAGGAGGTTTACCAGGATGATACCAAGGATGAGGGAGTTCAGTTATGTAAAACACTAGTTCGGCCCCAGCTGGAGTATTGTATTGTGTCCAATTCTGGGCACCACACTTTAGGAAGGGAGTGAAGGCTTTGGAGAGCGTACAGAAGAGATTTACTAGAATGGTTCCAGGGATGAGAGATTACAGTTAACTGGATAAACTGGAGAAGCTACGGTTGTTCTCCTTGGAGCAGAGAAGGCTAAGAGGAGATTTAATGGGGGTGTTTAAAATCATGAAGGGTTTAGATAAAGTAAGTAAAGAGAAACTGTTTCCAATGGCTGAAGGGTCGATAACCAGAGGGCACAGATTTAAGGTGATTGAACCAGAGGCGACATGAGGAAAAATCTTTTTAAGCAACGAGTGGTTAGGATTTGGAATGCGCTGCCTGATAGGGTGATAGATACAGATTCAATACGAGCCTTCAAAAGGGAATTTGATGAATACTTGAAGGGGAAAAAATTGCAGGGATATGGGGAAAGAGCGGCGGAGTGAGACTAACTGAATTGCTCTTCGAAAGAGCCGGCACAGACTCGATGGGCTGAATGGTCTCCTTCTCTGCTGTACTGTTATGTGGAGAGATTGGAGAAGCTGGGATTGTTCTCAAAAGGTTAAGGGGAGACCTAATCGAGGTATTCAAAATTATGAGGGGTTTTGATAGAGCGAGTAGGGAGAAACTGTTTCCTCTAGCAAGTGGGTCGGTAACTGGAGGACACTGATTTAAAATAATTTACAGAAGAATTAGAGGGGGAAAAAGAGAAGAAATTTCTTCACACACAAGTTTGTTAATACAGGAAACTTTGTGCTATCTGGCACCGACGAGTCCGAGCTGTTGCCGTTCCCTCAAAACTGCCGGACACACCAGCATTAATGTTGACGCATACGGAGCTTTTCATCTCCGTATCTGACAACAAACACTGTTGCTTAGCAACAGCGTCTAAACAGTCGGCCCGTACCTTGGAAGCGTCTCTCTGAAGCTGTTGCTAAGCTACAGAGACTTTGCAGAGCCTGACTGTTGGGGGGAAAAAAAAGCCACGAGAAGAAAAAAAACCTAATATCAACATATCTTTCCATTCCTTTGTCCCTGATGTACTTATCTAGCTTCCCTTTAAATGCATCTATGCTATTTGCCTCAACCTCTCCGTATGGTAGTGAGTTCCACATTCTCATCACTTTGATTAATGAAGCTTCTCCTGAATTTCCTATTGGATTTATTAGTGACTATCTTATATTTTTGGCCCCTAGTTTTGCATTCCCCACAAGTGGAAACATTTTCTGTACATGTACCCTATCGAACCCCTTCATAATTTTACAGACCTCTATCAGGTCACCTCTCAGCCTTCTCTTTTCTAGAGAATAGAGCCCCAGCATGTTCAATCTTTCCTGTAAGTTGATAAAATGTGAGATAGACAAATGCAGTCTTTCTGATTGGACTATTAAAGTGAGATTTTTTTGCAGGAAGACGAGATGAGAAAGCTAACATCAAAGGTCTGGTGTTAACATTAAACGTTCCCATAACACACATTACTGCTGTTTGCTCAAATCCTTGATTCTCACCAGAGATCTGAACTCCATGGGTTGACTAAGAACAGGTTTGCTCATGTTTAACATTACATTGAGAAGTTCTGTGGAAAAACATTTTTTTTTTTTTTAAAGCTGAGAGAGAAATGCAGGACTGATTCTAACTTGCATAGAATTTACAGCACAGAAACTGGCCTTTCGGCTCAACTGGTCTATGCCGGTGTTTATGCTCCACACTTGGGAGTGTTGGGAGAAAAAGCCTGAAATGTAAAATGTCTGGTTGTTAAAAGGTGAAATATTGCTTGAAGTTTGTTGTGTATGTTCCCTGTTAGTTAACGTAACATGTATCTGAACTTGTATCATTGTTTCGCTTGGATAATTTTCTTCAAAAATTCACCACACGTTCTGTTGATAACAGTTGCTATGTACCTTGGCGTGATGTGTGCAACAAAATTATGATTCGGGTCTGATAAAGGTGACGAAGTGTCCCTGAGATGTGTCTCTGTTCCTGTTGCCAGATGTGTGCAGCAGTGAGGAGTTGCCTGAAGTGGAACTTGTGAGCCTGATTGAAGACCACCTGCCCCAGTATCAGCTGCGAGCAGAGCCGCTCTACCTCTATCAGAACAAGGACTGGGAGCAGACCCCCGAGTACACCGGCCATGCATCCAGCGAGCTATCGCCCACCCAGGCCGAGGAGACCTTCCGCTACATGAGTAAGTGGTTCGGTAATGGAAACCTTTAATTCAAAATGATTTATTGTGTCAATTCAAAAGGCAAACGATCCATCCATCCCTCCCTAAAATAAATTAAACCAGTTGCATTCTTTTTGTAACCTGGGTTCCAATTACAATATTTCTCTTGCCAGTTTGACCTGCATTTGTAGGTTGACAAAGAGCTGGCATTTATGTAAGAACATAAGGAATAGGAGCAGGAGTGAGCCATACGGCCCCTCCAGCCTGCTCCACCATTCAATAAGGTCATGGCTGATCTTCAGCGCACTTTCCTGCCTGATCCCCATATCCCTTGATTCCCCATGAGTCCAAAAATCTATCTCGGCCTTGAATATACTCAATGGCCCAGAAATTCGGGTCTCCACGGGTGAGTACGCATGGGGTACTCGCCCGTAAGCCCAATGGAAGTGCCGGTTTCCTGCATGCACTGCGCATGCGTGGGAAACCGGCACTTCCGTTTCTCTGAAAGCAGAGGTTCAGAGGTCGAACGCGTGCGAGGGGGAGGCTGCGCGTGCGCATCGAACTTAGGTTTTTTTTACAAGTTTTTCCGGGAGGGTAAGTCTCCAGAATTTAGAAATGTAAAAAGCAGGCGTAAGGCCTGCTTTTTACAAGGTAAGTGGTGAATTAATTAAAATTAAAACATTTTTTCCACAGGTTTATTATTTTTAAATACTTTAAAGCAAGGTAAGTTTATTTTTAGCCCCGTTAGAATATAAAATTATTTTTTTCAAAAATTTAAATTATTGTTTAAAATAGTTATTTCATGTAATTTATAGTTTATTTTAAAAATGTGATGTTTTTTTAAAATTTATTTGAAGGTTTAGTGCTATTTTGGGGCCGTAATATTTATAAGTCTTGACTGCACGTCCTGTCAAGACTTATGAATGGAGCATTCCCTGCTCCGATTGGCTGCCCATGGCCCACGTGATCCCAGGGGACGCTTCGAACTAACTGCGCCCCTGGGATACGCAAGCACTGCGTGCCGGCAGCTGAACCAGGCCCCAGATCGGAATTCCACGGGGCCCTACAGCTCAACTGTCGGTGCGCAAGGTAAGTGCAGGTCGGGGGCTTGCACCCGCGGGAAGCCCCCGACCCGAATTTCTGGGCCATTAATTCAGCATCCACAGCCCTTTGAGTGAAGAAATTCCTCCTCATCTTAATCCTAAATGGCCGACTCCTTATTCTGAATCTATGCCCCCTAGTTCTAGACTTTCCAGCCAGGAGAAATATCCCCTCAGCATCTACCCTGTCAATCCCCCTCAGAATCTTATGTTTCAATAAGATCACCTCTCATTAGAGGCCGATTCTACTCAATCTCTCCTCATTGGGCAACCCTTTCGTCCCAGAGATCAATCTAGTGAACTTTTGTTGCACCGCCTCTAAGGCATGTATGTCCTTTCTCAGATAAGGAGACCAAAACTGTGCACATATAGCGTCTTTCACGACCTCAGGACGTTGCAAAGCGCATTACAGCCAATGAAGTACTTTTGAAGTGTAGTCACTGTTGTAATGTAGTAAACGCGGCAGCCAATTTGTGCACAGCAAGCTCCCACAAACAGCAATGTGATAATGACCAGATAATCTAGTTTAGTGATGTTGGTTGAGGGATAAATATGGTGCTGTAGGATCTGTTCCATCCACCTGAGGGGGCAGGCGGGGCATCGGTTTAACTTTTCATCTGAAAGACGGCACCTCTGACAGTTCAGCACTCTGTCAGCCTAGATTTTTTTTTTTTTTTGCTCTAGTTGAGGACGAATATTGACAATTCATATCTGAAGGGAAGCTGTGTTGCAACCAATTCAAATGTCTTGACACTATTTCTTGGACCAGCATAGGCCTTCTCTTCATTGTGTTGGACCCAACACAATACCATTTTTCATCGGGAAGCCACGGAGCTTGGCACAATTGACGCGTGACTTGAATTTAAATGTGATAAAATGTTAAATATCTTCTCGAGCGCTTGGCTGTTGCATGGAATTAAATTAAAAGATGCTCTTAGTTCTTATAGACTGTCTACGTAAGTGTGAGTGCGACTGCAGTAAAATGTCAGAATATAGGGTTTTAAAGGTTTTGTGTTTTTGGAAAAATTGTACTGTAGATTATGGAATGTGTTCAGAATAAATTCCATTTGTTGGCATGTAACTGACTTGTGTGTGCATGCACTTGGGATTTTTAATATATCTGGTAAGTCTCTACCTCTTTCACTCATAGATCCTTTGTGACAAAGAATTTATTTAAAGCCTCGTCCTCTTCCAAGACCCCCTCTTCCATTTTCTGCATAAATGGGGACAAATCCCCTGGATCTGATGGCCTACATCCTAGGGTTCAAGGAAAGGTGGCTGCAGAGATGGTGGATGCATTGGTTGTGATCTTCCAAAATTCCCTAGATTCTAGAACCGTCCCAGTGGATTGGAAGGTAGCAAATGTAACCCCACTATTCAAGAAAGAAAGGAGGGAGGGAGGGAGAAAGAAAGAAAGACTTGCATTTACATAACGCCTTTCATGACCACCGGACGTCTCAAAGCGCTTTACAGCCAATTAAGTACTTTTGGAGTGTAGCCACTGTTGTAATGTGGGAAACGCAGCAGCCAATCTGCGCACAGCAAGCTCCCACAAACAGCATTGTGATAATGACCAGATAATCTCTCTTTGTTATGTTGGTTGAGAAAATGGGGAACTACAGGCCAGTTAGCCTGACATCAGTCGTCTGGGAAACATGCTGGAATCCATTGTTAAGGAAGTGGTAAGAGGGCATAGAAAATCATAATCTGATACGGCAGAGTCAACATGGTTTTATGAAAGGGAAATCATGTTTAACAAATGTATTAGAGTGTTTTGAGGATGTAACTAGCAGAATAGATAAAGGGGAACCTGTGGATGTAATATATTTGGATTTCCAAAAGGCATTCGATAAGGTGCCACATAAAAGATTGTTACGTAAGAAAAGGGTTCATGGGACGGTGGGAATAGATTAGCATGGATAGAGGATTGGTTAACGAACAGAAAACAGATGGGGTAAACGGGTCATTTTCAGGTTGGCAGGTTGTAACTAATGGGGTGCTGCAAGGATCAGTGTTGGGCCTCAGCTATTCACAATCTACATCAATGACTTCGATGAAGGGACCAAGAGTAATGTATCCAAGTTTGCTGCTGATACAAAACTAGGTGGGAAAGTAAGCTGTGAGGAGGACACAAAGAGCCTGCAAAGGGATATAGACAGGTTAAATGAGTGGGCAATACGGTGGCAGATGGAGTATAATGTGGGAAAATGTGAGGTTATTCACTTTGATGGGAAGAATAGAAAAACAGATTTTTTTTAAATGGTGCGAAACTATTCAGTGTTGGTTTTCCGAGAGATTTCGGTGTCCTCATGCAGGAAACACAGCTAGCGTGCAGGTAGAGCAAGCAATCGGAGGCAAATGGCATGTTGACCTTTATTGCAAGAGGGTTGGAGTATAAGAGTAAGGAAGTCTTGCTACAATTGTACAGGGCCTTGGTGAGACCACACCTGGAGTACTGTGCACAGTTTTGGTCTCCTTATCTGAGGAATGATATACTTGCCTTGGAGGCGGTGCAACAAAGGTTCACTAGATTGATTCCTGGGATGAGAGGGTTGTCCTGTGAAGAGAGATTGAGTAAATTGGGTCTGTACTCTCTGGAGTTTAGAAGAATGAGGTGATCTCATTGAAACATACAAGATTCTGAGGGGGATTGACCGGGTAGATGCTGAGAGATTGTTTCCCCTGGCTGGAGAGTCTAGAACTAGGGGGCATAGTCTCAGGATAAGGGGCTGACCTTTTAAGACCGAGATGAGGAGGAATTTCTTCACTGAGGGTTGTGAATCTTTGGCATTCTCTACCCCAAAGGGCTGTGGATGCTCAGTTGTTGAGTATATTCAAGGCTGAGAGAGATCTCTTTGGACTCTAGGGGAATCAAGGGATATGCAGATTGGGCGGGTAGGTGGAGTTGAGGTCAAAGATCAGCCATGATCTTATTGAATGGTGGAGCAGGCTCAAGGGGCCGTATGGCCTACTCCTGCTACCAATTCTTATGGTCTTGTGCTCTGACCTGGAATTTTGTTTTGCCATATTAACTTTTTGTAGCAAGTTTGATTCGAAGTGGAACTAAACTTTTTAACGACTGATGTTTATCAGTAGCTGGTTGGATTTAGGTGCTGGAAGCAGAATACTGCTTTAATATGGAGTCTAGTGACCTCTAGTGGCAAGTAAAAGCTTAACGAGTCATTATTGCAGTTTTCTGGAGATCGGCCATGAACTTGCCTCCTCTGGTTGCAGCAGTATTGTGACTGACTGGCTTTTGATCATCCAGTCTCCCATATTTATGTGCACATGCTAGAATTGTACCTGGGCAATTTGTGATGGAACTTGATAATTCATGAATGCTCCTGAATAACTGGTGATCCTGTGCAAGACTTCAGAATGAGAGAGAGATTTCTCACGGAGGCCTCTTCCCATTATGCAGAGAAACACTGTTCTCATCTTTAGTGTTTTTCACCCATGCTCTCCTTCACACTATCTGATGAGAATCATTCTCTAAGGAGCGACCTGCTTTCAGGAACTCTGTCCATGAAGTGGAGAAGCTGAGTTGGGAGCACCACATCCATAATACTGTCACCAGCTCTGTTCTACCATTATGTTCTGCTATCTACTGTGACAACAAAGTTGTACCATGGGCAGCCTAATGTCTTGGCTCTTGATAGCACTAGAGAAAACTGGCAAGCATTTCTACAGACTTATTGTTCTTATCAGGGCCTCATCTTGCAGAGAAAGAAAGAAAAAAGACTTGCATTCTATAGCACCTTTCACAGTCTCAGAACGTCGCAAAGTGCTTTACACTCAATGAAGTACTTTTTTTTAGGTGTAGCCACTGTTGTAATGTAGGATACGTGGCAGCCAATTTGCCCACTGCAGGGTCCCACAAACAGCAATGCAATAATCATGTTTTAATGATGTTGGTTGATGGATAAATATTGGCCCGGACACCGGGGAGAACTACCCTGCTCGACTTCAAAATAGTTCTATGGGATATTTTATATCCACCGGAGAGGGTAGATGGGGGTCTCTGTTAACGTCACATCTGAAAGACAGCACCTCCGACATTGCAGCACTCCTTCAGACCTGCTCTGAAGTGTCGGCCTAGATTATGTGATCAAGCCACTGGTGTGGGACTCAAGCCCACAACCTTCTGACTCTGAGGCGAGAGTGCTACCCACTGAGCCATGGCTGTTACAAAGAGATTTGGTTCGCTAGTCATTCTCAAGATAGAAATTGCCTCTGGATTCTTATCAGTGGCAAGACCATATCCCAATTTATAGTCAATCACAGAACACTGGGATAATAATGAATTTGTGGGGGTTTTGTTTCATTGGAAGGTGGGTTATGCAGCCCGGTGATGCAAAACCAACTTGCCATAATTGGAAGAATGTTGAACTTTGTACAGAACAAGCTCTGATAGTGCTTAAAGATTTCTCAACAATGATTAAGCGCATTCTATAAATTTTTTTATTCACACGAGATGGGCATCGCTGGCAAGGCCAGCTTTTATTGCCCATCCCTAATTGCTCTTCAGAAGGTGGTGGTGAGCCACCATCTTGAACTGCTGCAGTCCTTGTGGTGAAGGTACTCCCACAGTGCTGTTAGGGAGGGAGTTTCAGGATTTTGACCCAGCGACGATGAAGGAACGACAATGGGCCGATATTCCGATCCCTACGGGTGTGTGCCTGTAGGGACGTCGGAAATGCCGGTTTCAGGCATGCGCTTGAAAACTGGCATTTCCGATCTGTCAAGAATGCTCTTGACCGCTTGGACGCCTGCCCTGGAGAAGGGCCTCTGCGGGCAGATAGTTCCGCTTTCTGCAGAACCTCCGCCCACAGAAAACCCTTAGAAATCTTACACCTGAATTATTTTCAGTCATTTATCATTTAAAATATTTTTTTTTAAAGTAAATTTATTTTTAGTCCCGTAAAAAACTTAAATTTATTTTTGGAAAAAAATTATTATTGTTTAAAATATTAAATTTATTGTAATTTCAACTAATTTTAAAAATGTGATGTTTTAAAAAAAAAAAAATTATTTAGTGTTTTTGGGGGTGATCTCCATTCATATATTTGACAGTTCTATCTGTCAAGTGTATGAAGGGGGATTCCCTTCTTTGATTGGCTCCCCATGGCCCACGTGATCCCAGGGACTTGCGAACCACATGCGCCCCTGGGATACATGGGCACTGCACATTTCGAGTTGGAGAGGCCCAGGATCGGAAGTGTCCGGACCTCAGGAGCCCTCAGGTAAGTGCGTAGAATTTTTCCAGATCGGAAGCCTTCGATCGGAAAATACGACCCAATATATTTCCAAGTCAGGATGGTGAGTGACTTAGAAGTGAATTTGGAGGTCGTGGTGTTCTCATGCATCTGCTGCCCTTGTCCTTCTATAGGTGGTAGAGATTGGGGGTTTGGGAGGTGCTGTCGAAGAATCCTTGGAAGATTGCTGCAGTGCATCTTGTAGATGGTACATACTGCAGACACAGTGCGCCGGTGGTGGAGGGAGTGAATGTTTAAGGTGGTGGATGGGGTGCCAATCAAGCGGGCTGCTTTGTCCTGGATGGTGTCGAGCTTCTCGAGTGTTGTTGGAGCTGCACTCATCCAGGCAAGTGGCGAGCATTCCATCACATTCCTGAATTGAGCTATCTGTTATGCTAACAATTCTTTAATCGGCACTGTTAACAAATTTTTGATCTTTCACAGATGTGGGACATTTTTTTATTTTCCTGGTTGAGGTTAGGGCAGAGGGAGAGCAACATAGGGTATCTTCCATGTTGACGATTGTAAATGCATAACCTGCTGCAATCGTGTTCACCTGCCCAAACAGCGGGATGTATTCTCTTTTTTTTAAAAGAGTTGAACAGTAACCAGTTAGTCAATTTTTAACTTCCAATTCATTTTCTTTGATTATGTGCTGCTTCCTGCCCCCATCTGGGAGCAGACTATAAATACACTCGTGTTGCCAATAAATACACAACAGTTCAAATGGCTTTGAGCCCACATTATGGTTTTAAGGTGCTCCTAGCCCTTCAGTGTTGCAGTATTTAGCAGCAAGTGCCCACTAGCGATGGATCTGTAAAAGATTGAGACACATGGGGCAATGTGAGTTAGTTAGTGGTG
This sequence comes from Somniosus microcephalus, assembly GCF_052327205.1. NCBI lineage: Eukaryota > Metazoa > Chordata > Chondrichthyes > Squaliformes > Somniosidae > Somniosus > Somniosus microcephalus. The sequence goes on along the minus strand of NC_140990.1, from coordinate 176,013,228 downwards.
GTCAGTAAATGTTTGTGATCTACGGGAGTTTGTTATCATGGAACAGCAACAAGGTCAAATTGATGCAGATGAGAGTTGCAATGAAGAATTTCTGGAAAGTTTGCTAAAGAAAGGTGAGGCTAAACAATTAGTTCTGTCATAGATGTAGCAAGCTGATACAATTTCTAAAAACTGTTGACCTGTTTGTCTTTTATGATAATTGTGGTGAAGTAACTAGCAGTCAAGGGAAAGAGTGGTTAACATTTTGATACTTTGCCTGGACAGCAGACTAGATTAATAAATGATTTTCTGTCTCAACTAAAAGTAGTTTATGAGCAGTTCTTTAGCTTTAAATTCTTCAGCTGCTTCAGTGTACTCCCTTTCACCCTGTTTAGCCCAGCTGTGTGATATTGTTGTTAGCTCTTGTTTTGAGACTTGGTTGCATTGTGCATCGCTTTACAGGTTACTCTTAATTATGTCAATAATTTACTGCCGCATAAGAAAGTTTTGGAACCAGATTGTGGGAACATGATCTTCTGATCAGAGCCATTCCTGTTCAGCAAAATTACTCTCCCATCCCCAGTCACACCCTAGGAACAACATCAACTTGCATTTATATAGCGCCTTTAACGTAGCAAAACGTCCCAAGGTGCTGCACAGGAGCGTTATCAAGTAAAATTTGCCACCAGGCCACATAAGGAGAAGAGTTGGGTTTTAAAGAGCGTCTTAAAGGAGGAGAGAGCAGTGGGGAGGTTTAGGGAGGGAATTCCAGAGCTTGGAGCCTAGGCAGCTGAAGGCACAGCCCCCAATGGTGGAGCAATTAAAATCGGGGATGCGCAAGAGGCCGGAATGGGAAGAGCGCAAAGATCTTGGAGGGTTGTAGGGCTGGAGGGGCGAGTCCATGAGGGGATTTGAAACATTAGAAACATAGAAGATAAGAGCAGGAGTAGGCCATTCGGCCCCTCGAGCCTGTTCAGCCATTTAATGAGATCATGGCTGATCATCCAAATTCAGTACCCTGTCCCTGCCTTCTCCCATATCCCTTGATCCCTTCAGCCTTAAGAAATATATCTAACTCCTTCTTGAATATATTTAATGAACAATTCCACAGGTTCACCACTCTCTGGGTGAAGAAATACCTCCTCATCTTTGTCCTAAATGGCTTACCCCTTATCCTTTGACTGTGACCCCTGGTTCTGTACTCCCCGGCCATCGGGAACATCCTTCCTGCATCTAGTCTGTCTAGTCCTGTTAGAATTTTATAAGTTTCAATGAGATCCCCTCTCATTCTTCTAAACTCCAGCGAGTATAAGCCCAATCTCTCCTCATACGTCATTCCTGCCATCCCAGGTATCAGTCTGGTGAATCTTCGCTGCACTCCCTCCATGGCAAGAACATCCTTCCTCAGATAAGGCAACCAAAACTGCACACAATACTCAAGGTGTGGTCTCACCAAGGCCCTGTACAACTGCAGCAAGACATCCTTGTTCCTGTACTCGAACCCCCTCGCTACGAAGGCCAACATACCATTTGCCTTCTTAACCGCCTGCTGCACCTGCATGCTTACCTTCAGCGACTGGTGCACAAGAACACCCAGGTCTCGTTGCACTTCCCCTTTTCCCAATCTGTTGCCGTTCAGATAATCTGCCTTCCTATTTTTGCCACCAAAGTGGATAACCTCACATTTATCCACATTATACTGCATCTGCCCAATCACCAACCTGTCCAAATCATACTGGAGTTTCTCGGCATCCTCCTCACAGCACACACGCCCACCCAGCCTTGTGTCGTCTGCAAACTTGGAGATATTACATCTAGTTCCCTCGTCTAGATCATTAATACATATTGTGAATAACTAGGGTCCTAACATCGATCCCTGCAGTACCCCACTAGTCACTACCTGCCACTCAGAAAAAGACCTGTTTATTCCAACTGTTTGACTCTATGGTTGGCAGACAGGAAGCATAGAGTTATACAGCACAGAAAGAGGCCAGTTCTCTATCCAAGTCAGTACCTTACCCCCAATCCCATGTGCTTTAACTTTGCATGCTAATCTCTTACACGGGACCTTATCGAAAGCCTTCTGAAAGTCCAAATACACCACATTCGCCCTTATCTATTCTACCAGTTACATCCTCAAAAAATTCCAGTAGATTAGTCAAGCATGATTTACCTTTTGTAAATCCATGTTGACTTTGTCCGATCCTGTCACTGTTTTCCAAGTGCTCTGCTATTACATCTTTTATAATGGACTCTGGCATCTTCCCCATTACCGATGTCAGGCTTACCAGTCTATAATTCCCCATTTTCTCTCTACCACCTTTTTTAAATAGTGGGGTTACATTAGCTACCTTCCAATCCATGGGGACTGTTCCAGAAGAAAAGGATGATAATTTTAAATTCGATGCATTGCTGGAGGGGGCACCAATGTAGTTCAGCGAGCACAGGGGTGGTGGATGAACGGGACTTGGTGTGAATTAGGATATGGGCAGCAGAGTTTTGGATGAGCTCGAGCTTATGGAGGGTGCAAGATGGGAGACCAGCCAGGAGAGTGTTGGAATAGTCGAGTCTAGAGGTAACCAAGGCATGGATGAGCCGTTTCAGCAGCAGATGAGCTGAGATGGGCCACTTTACAGAGATGAAGGTAAACAGTCTTGGTGATGGTGATGGAGTGGATATGTGGTCGGAAGCTCATCTTGGAGTCAAATAGGACACCAAGATTAGGAACACTCTGATTCAACCTCGGACAGTGGCCAGGGAGAGAAATGGAGTTGGTAGCTAGGGAACGGAGTTTGTGGTGGGGACCCAAGACAATGGCTTTAGTCTTCCCAATATTCAGTTGGAGGAAATTACTGCTCATCCAATACTGGATGTCGGACAAGCAGCCTGACTCATCGGAGGCAGTGGAGGGTTTGAGAGAGATGGTGGTGAGGTAGAGCGGGCTATCATCAACTGTACATGTGGAACCTAACATTGTGTTTTTGGATCATGAAGCTAATATTAACTGTGGAATATAAACAAAAAATGCTGGAAATACTCAGCAAGTCAGTCAGCATATGTGGAGAAAGAAACAGAGTTTCAGGTTTTAAACAATTCGAGGCAGGGGAAGAGGAGCAAAGAACAAAATTGACGGTCTGTGCTAGGGTGGAAGGCAGGAGTGATTAAATGACAAAAGGGATGATGGTGCAAGGCAAAAGGGGGTGGTAATGGGACAAATGAAGAAACAAAAGATGGTATAGAAGAGCTGTAAATGGCAACAGCAGAATGATTACCAGAATCTGCTGTCCGAAAAATGGGGAGCAGTGGTTATGATCTGTGATGTGCCTCAATGAATCCGAGACTCAACGTTAACGGAGCAAAGCAAGGCTTTTATTAACTCAGAAAGTAATACACAGTGGAGAAGTGTCTCTCATCCAGAGATCTGCTGTACTGCCTGTGAGACACGCTGGGGCCAGGTATGGGCGGAGCCCTACACACAATACAATACAGGTAAGGAAATGAAACTGAAACTAAACTCCCCTGCTAGTCACAGGCACAATCAAACACAGAGAATACAGAGTGCCTGATGAATGGCATATTTCATCACATTCACCCCTTCTACAGATTTAGTCTGTTCGGGGGTTTGGTAGTCCTCTGTGACCGACGTAGCTGTTGTGGTGCCGCGCGTGTCGGCTGGGTGTCCCCGGTGGCCTCCTGGGTCTCTGCCGGGGGCGCCGCCAGGGTTGTTGAAGGGGTAGTTGGTGGGGGCACCGTTGGTCGATGTTCTTCTGGGGGTGATGAAAGGATAGTGGGTGGGTAAGAGTTGCTGTGATCGTTGTTGCTGTTGTTGTCGTTACCGGCTGGGGCGACGTCTTTTATGGACACGGTGTCCTCCTTTCCGTCGGCGTGCCAGACATACGCGTATTGGGGGTTGGCGTGGAGTAGGTGCACTGACTCCACGAGAGGGTCCGTCTTGTGGCCCCTCACGTGCCTTCGTACAAATACCGGACCTGGGGTGGAGAGCCATGACGGCATGGATACGTCTGAGGTGGATTTCCGGGGAAAGACAAACATTCATTCATGAGGCGTGGCATTGGGGCAGTACACAATAGCGACCGTATCGAATGGAGCACATCTGGGAGGACTTCCTGCCAGCGGGAGATAGGGAGGCCCTTGGTCCTTAGAGCTAGAGTGACTGCTTTCCATACTGTCCCGTTCTCTCGCTCCACCTGGCCGTTACCCTGGGGGTTGTAGCTGGTGGTACGGCTCGTGGCGATCCCCCTGGACAGCATGTACTGGCGTAGCTCTTCACGCATGAAGGACGCCCCCCTATCCGTATGGATGTAGCTCGGCATACCGAACAAGCAGAACAGGCTGTTGAGGCATTTAATGACCGTGGCGCTGGTCATGTCTGGGCAGGGGAAGGTGTGGTAAACCACTGTTGTTAGTATTGTTGTTCACCACTGTTGTTAGTACTGTTGTTCACTGTTAGTACTGTTGTTCACTCTTGCATATTGTTGTACTTGTCTGTGCATGCCTCAGCTGACTCCGCCCCTGGCTCCACCCTCATGGCTGGGTATAAAGGTCGCTGCTCAGAAGCCTCCGGCCCTTTTGGATACCAGGCAACCACAAGAGGCATGCTCTGTTCTTTGGTAATAAAAGCCTGTTTATTACTTTCTCAATCTCCAGTCTTTTGTAGCAATTGATAGTGCATCAATTTTATTACCAAAGTTAAATGTTGGCTGCGGATGCTGATCAACCGATGGCGCAAAACGCTGAGCAGCAGGCGCTGCTGCGAGCCCTCAGACCAACATGCCTGGACCTAGACCCCCAAGAAGCGGGTTCGTCGACTAAATTCGCACAATGGCTGCGTTGCTTTGAGGCGTATCTGGAAGCCTCGACCGTGACTCTTGATGAAAATAAACTGAAAATCCTGGCCTCGAAGGTGAGCCACCAAGTCTATACTTTAATCCAAGATGCGACGACCTACGCGGCGGCTATCGACCTACTGAAAGGGCAGTATGCACGCCCGGTTAACACGGTCTATGCCAGGCACCTTTTAAGATCTCGCAGACAGCAGCCCGGGGAATCGGTGGAAGCCTTCCTACGGGCACTGCGGGTACTCGGACGTGGCTGCGACTGCAAGGAAGTATCGGCCGCGGCACATGTGGAGGGACTGATACGAGACGCTTTCGTTGCGGATCTAAGGTCCGACTACTCCCGGCAGAGGCTGCTGGAGAAGGGTGAAATAGACCTGACAAAGGCAGTGTCCCTCGCGCTCTCGCTCGACGCGGCCCACAGAAATATGGACGCTTTCTCCCCTCATCGCCCCGCGCCGTGGACGCCGCAATCTTGGGCCATGGGACCGCCACCTCCGACTGCTGCAGCGATGTCCAAGGCACAAAAATGCTATTTTTGTGGCCAAGCTAAACACCCTAGAGCACGCTGCCCCGCGAAGAATGCTACCTGCTCCGGCTGCGGGAAGAAAGGTCACTACGTTAGCGCCTGCAAAGGGAAGACCGCTAACGCCAGCAGCGCTGCGTGCGAACCGTGGGCGCAGCCATCTTGTCTGCCATCTTGGGCTCCCCCAGCCGCGTGGGGATCGGGACCGTGGGCGCCGCCATTTTGTCCGCCATCTTGGACGCCTCCGACTTCGGTTACGGGGGACCCGGACTCCACCACCGCCTCATCGGACGACCGCATCGACACGCTTGAACATACGCTGGCTTCCGTGACTCCGGATCAATCTCTCCCGCATCAACTGTCCAGGTCCATGATGGACATTACGGTAAACGGCCGCGCCACTACCTGCCTTTTTGACAGCGGGAGCACGGAGAGTTTTATACACCCCGACACGGTGCGCAGTTACTCTCTCCCGGTCCTGCCGACGCGTCATCGCATCTCTATGGCTTCCAAAGCCCAGTCAGCGGACGTCGGTGGCTACTGTATGGTGACTTTTTCAGTGCAGGGTACTGAATACAAAAATTTTAAACTTCTGGTCCTGCCCCATCTCTGCGCTGCCGTCCTACTGGGGTTGGATTTTCAGTGCCACCTTAAGAGTGTCACTTTAGCGTATGGTGGACCCCTCCCCCCTCTCACAGTCTGCAGCCAGCAGTTTTTAAATCGCCCGCCGCGCGCCATTTGCAGCCTCTCCACCCTTAAAGTCTCCCCCCCCCCCCTCCTTGTTCGCTAACCTCACCCGCGACTGTAAGCCCATCGCTACCAAAAGTAGGCGTTACAGTGCCGGGGATAGGGGTTTCATTAAATCCGAGGTAGCGAGACTCCTGAAGGAAGGGATTATCGAGAGCAGCAATAGCCCATGGCGAGCACAAGTGGTGGTGGTGAAGGCTGGCGGCAAACAGCGCCTAGTTATTGACTACAGCCAGACGATCAACCGCTACACCCAGCTGGATGCATATCCACTCCCCTGCATATCTGACATGGTCAATCAGATAGCACAATACCGGGTGTTCTCGACGATTGATCTGAAGTCGGCATACCACCAGCTCCCCATCAGGGCTGAGGACCGCCAGTACACAGCTTTTGAAGCTGACGGTCGGCTCTATCACTTTCTCAGAGTTCCCTTTGGCGTCACCAACGGAGTTTCTGTCTTCCAACGGGAGATGGACCGGATGGTTGACCAGAACGCGCTCCAGGCCACTTTCCCATATCTAGACAACGTCACCATCTGCGGCCACGACCAGCAGGACCACGACGTTAATCTAGAGAAATTCCTCCGGACGGCCCAGCGGCTGAATCTCACATATAACGAAGACAAATGTATGTTTCGTACTACGCGCCTCGCTATTCTTGGCTGCGTAGTGGAGAACGGAGTCATCGGCCCAGACCCCGATAGAATGCGCCCCCTTATGGAGCTCCCCCTCCCCCACTGCCAGAAAGCACTGAAGAGATGCCTGGGGTTTTTCTCTTACTATGCTCAGTGGGTGCCCAACTATGCGGATAAAGCCCGACCCCTCATCAAGTCTGCCTCCTTCCCCCTGACAGCAGAGGCCTGTGCAGCCTTCACTCTCATAAAAGGAGACATTGCGAAGGCCACAATGCACGCTGTGGATGAGTCCCTCCCTTTTCAAGTGGAGAGCGACGCATCCGACTTTGCCCTAGCTGCAACCCTTAACCAGGCGGGGAGACCCGTGGCCTTTTTCTCAAGGACCCTCCAGGGCCCCGAGATTCGACACTCCTCTGTCGAAAAGGAGGCCCAGGCCATTGTGGAAGCCGTGCGACATTGGCGGCATTACCTGGCCGGAAAACGATTTACCCTGCTCACTGACCAGCGTTCAGTGGCTTTTATGTTTCATAATAAGCAGCGGGGCAAAATCAAGAATGACAAGATCTTAAGGTGGAGAAGCGAACTCTCCACCTACAATTACGATATCTTGTACCGGCCCGGGAAACTCAATGAGCCCCCAGATGCCCTATCACGTGGTACGTGCGCCAACGCGCAGGTTGATAGACTACAGACCCTCCACAATGACCTCTGCCACCCGGGGGTCACCAGGTTCTTCCATTTTATCAAATCCCGTAACCTGCCCTACTCCATCGAGGAGGTCAGGACCATGACCAGGAACTGCCAGATCTGTGCTGAGTGCAAGCCGCATTTTTATAGGCCAGACAGAGCGAGCCTGATCAAAGCCACGCGCCCCTTCGAGCGGCTGAGCATCGATTTTAAAGGGCCCCTCCCCTCCTCTGACCGCAATGTGTACTTCCTCAATATAATTGATGAGTACTCCCGTTTCCCGTTTGCCATCCCTTGCTCGGACATGACCAGTACCACGGTCATTAAATGTCTGAATGACCTCTTCGCCTTGTTCGGTTTCCCTAGCTATATCCATAGCGACAGGGGCTCATCTTTTATGAGCGACGAACTTCGGCAGTACCTGCTCGCGAGAGGCATTGCTACAAGCAGGACCACCAGCTACAACCCCCGGGGTAACGGCCAGGTGGAAAGGGAGAATGCGACAGTCTGGAAGGCAGTCCTTTTAAACTTAAAATCTAAGGGCCTTCCGACCTCCCGCTGGCAGGAGGTCCTCCCTGCGGCGCTCCATTCCATTCGGTCGCTGCTCTGTACACCCACCAATGCCACTCCTCACGAGAGAATGTTCTCCTTCCCCAGGAAGTCCACGTCGGGGATTTCGCTACCAACATGGCTGACTTCTCCAGGTCCCGTCCTACTGCGGAAGCACGTGAGGACCCATAAGGCAGACCCCCTGGTCGAGAGGGTGAGCCTCCTCCACGCCAACCCGCAGTATGCTTACGTGGTGTACCCGGACGGGCGGGAGGACACAGTCTCCATTCGAGACCTCGCACCTGCAGGTGCTCCTGAAACACCCCCTTCGCCACCCACCGCTACTCCTGCCTACCCCCAGGACACAGTCCCCGCACGAGACCTCGCACCTTCGGGTGCCTCTGAGAGACCACCATCGCTACCTCCCATTACCCATGCTCTGACCCCTGTAGACGGCATGCAGCAGCCCCAGGGTCCGCCACCTGCTACACCTCCTCTGAACGAGACACCGGGTTCACCGTTGGATGCTGCACCATCACCGCCGCTGCTGCGACGCTCAGGACGGCTTACAAGGCCTCCTGATAGACTTCAGTACACGAATTTTTAGTGCACTTCACCCTGCCGGACTCAATTCTAAACAAGGGGTGAATGTGGTAAACCACTGTTGTTAGTATTGTTGTTCACCACTGTTGTTAGTACTGTTGTTCACTCTTGCATATTGTTGTACTTGTCTGTGCATGCCTCAGCTGACTCCGCCCCTGGCTCCACCCTCATGGCTGGGTATAAAGGTCGCTGCTCAGAAGCCTCCGGCCCTTTTGGATACCAGGCAACCACAAGAGGCATGCTCTGTTCTTTGGTAATAAAAGCCTGTTTATTACTTTCTCAATCTCCAGTCTTTTGTAGCAATTGATAGTGCATCAGAAGGCGAATGGGAAACGGAAGTATTCGTCCACAATGTTCAGGAAGTAAACATTGCGGTCGACTGACGGGAGGGGGCCCTTGAAATCTAAGCTGAGCCGCTCAAAGGGCCGTGTAGCTTTGATTAAGTGGGCTCTATCTGGGCGGTAGAACCGAGGCTTGCACTCAGCGCAAGTGCGGCAGTTCCTGGTCAGAGACCGAACTTCCTCAATCGAGTAGGGTAAGTTGCGGGACTTTATGAAGTGGAACAGCCGTGTGACCCCTCGGTGGCAGAGGTCGTTGTGGAGGGTCTGTAGCCGATCCCCGGTGGCGCTGGCACACATCCCTCGTGAGAGGGCGTCGGGGGATTCGTTAAGGGCCCCTGGCCGGTAAATGATGTCATACTCGAAGGTGGAGAGCTCGATCCGCCACCTGAGAATCTTATCATTTTTAATCTTCCCCTTCTGTTTATTATTGAACATAAACGCTACCGACCGCTGGTCGGTAAGTAGGGTGAAGCGTTTGCCGGCTAGGTAGTGGCGCCAGTGGCGCACTGCCTCCACGATGGCTTGGGCCTCCTTTTCCACGGAGGAGTGTCTGATCTCGGGCCCTTGGAGGGTCCTCGAGAAGAAAGCTACGTGCCGCCCCGCCTGGTTGAGGGTGGCCGCCAAGGCAAAGTCAGACGCATCACTTTCCACTTGAAAGGGAGTGTTCTCGTCCACTGCCTGTAGCGTGGCCCGTTCAATATCCCGCTTAATGCTTTTGAAGGCGGCGTGGGCCTCAGCAGAGAGCGGAAAAGAGGATGCTTTCAAGAGGGGGCGGGCTTTGTCGGAGTAGTTGGGGACCCATTGGGCATAATAAGAAAATAACCCCAGGCACCTTTTCAGGGCTTTGGGAGTGTTGGGCAGGGGCAGCTCCCGTAGGGGGCGCAGTCGGTCGGGGTCTGGTCCGATTTCCCCATTCTCCACCACGCTGCCTAGTATGCAGAGGCGCGTGGTGTTGAAAACGCACTTGTCCTCGTTGTAAGTGAGGTTGAGTTTTTGTGCGGTTTTCAGGAACCTCTCGAGGTTCGAGTCGTGATCCTGCTGGTTGTGACCGCAGATGGTGACGTTGTCGAGGTAGGGGAAGGTTGCCTGCAAGTGGTGGTCATCGACCATGCAGTCCATCTCCCTCTGGAAGACCGAGACCCCATTCGTCACCCCAAAGGGGACTTTGAGGAATTGGTAGAGGCGTCCGTTCGCCTCGAAGGCGGTGTACGGGCGGTCCTCTGGTCTGATAGGGAGCTGGTGGTACGCTGACTTGAGGTCGATGGTGGAGAACACCCGGTATTGGGCAATTTGGTTCACCATTTCTGATATGTGGGGTAGCGGGTAGGCGTCTAGTTGGGTGTACATGTTGATCGTTTGGCTATAGTCGATCACCATCCGTTTCTTCTCGCTACCCCTCACCACCACCACTTGGGCGCGCCACGGGCTGTTGCTGCGTTCAATAACGCGCTCCCTCAGCAGCCTGTCCACCTCGGTCGCGATAAACTGCCTGTCCTCCCAGCTGTACCTCCTGCTTTTGGTCGCTATTGGCCGGCAGTTGGGAGTAAGGTTCGCGAATAGCGAAGGCGGCTTTACCTTCAGGGTAGCCAGACCGCGCACTGTGAGGGGCGGCTGGGACCCACTGTAATTGAGCGTGATGCTTTGGTGGTGGCACTGGAAATCCAGGCCCAAGATCACGCTCGCACATAGACTTTTCATGATTAGTAATTTAAAATTATCGTATACAGTTCCGTTAACGGACAATTGTACCGCGCAGTAACCCATAATGGTCGATGTCTGGGTTTTATCAGCCATAGAGATGGTGCCCCGAGCAGGGGCCACCGTTAGAGAGAGTTGTTGTGCTAGTTCAGGGTGGATAAAACTCTCCGTGCTTCCACTGTCAATTAAACATTTAACCCCGCACCCGTTTACCTCGATGTCCACCATTGATTTGGATAGCGGGTGTGGTCTGGTCTGGTCCACTGTGACCGATGCCACTGTAGGGCCCTGATCGAGACAAGATGGCGTCCACGCTGTCTGCTCGCAAGATGACGGACCCCACGAGGTCGGGCAAGATGGCGTCCAAGATGGCCGCTCCCACGGCGCACACGCGGCGGTGGCGGGTTTTCCAGCGGGGTTCCCTCTGCACACCTTCCTGAAGTGCCCCTTCTTACCGCACTTAAAGCAGGTGGTGCCTTTCGCCGGGCACAGGTTTCTGGTGTGCTTCGGCTGCCCGCAGAAGTAGCAGTTGGGGCCCCGACGGTGTCGGGCTGCCGGGCGGGGAAGATGCCTTCCAAGATGGCGGCGCCCTTGGTGCACACGTGGCGGCGCGGGCTGAAGAGTAGGCGTCCGAGTTTCTCTGGGCCACATCCAGGGATCGCGCTGTGTCCACAGCCTGTTTCAGGTCCAATCCCGTTTTTTCCAGTAGTCTCTGCCGGATGTAAGTGGAGCTGAGGCCTGTGATAAAGGCATCACGAACAAGCTCGTCAGTGTACACTGCGGCTTTTACATCTTGGCACTTGCAGTCTTTGCCAAGCGTTTTCAGGGTGACTAGGAACTCATCCAGCGATTCCCCAGGTCGCTGTGTGCGAGTAGCGAGCAGATGCCTAGCGTACACCCCGTTCGTAGGCTGCTGGTAATGCGCCTTTAGGATGTCGCAGGCGGCCGGGTACGTGTCGGTGTCTTGGATGAGGGGGTAAACCCGGTGGCTTACCCAATTCCGCAGGATTCCGAGTTTCATACTTTCGGCGTCCGTAGCGTCTGTGATGGCTGCGGAGTTGTCCAGGAAGAATTCCATACACTTGAACCAGTGTCCGAATCGTGCCGATACGTCCGAAGCATGCGGGTCCAAATCCAAACGTTCGGGTTTCAAGAGTTGATCCATTGCGTTGAAAATTGAGTTAATAAAATTGATGTGCCTCAATGAATCCGAGACTCAACGTTACCGGAGCAAAGCAAGGCTTTTATTAACTCGGAAAGTAATACACAGTGGAGAAGTGTCTCTCATCCAGAGATCTGCTGTACTGCCTGGGAGACATGCTGGGGGCCTGCTTAAGTAGGGGCCAGGTATGGGCGGAGCCCTACACACAATACAATACAGGTAAGGAAATGAAACTGAAACTAAACTCCCCTGCTTGTCACAGTCACAATCAAACACAGAGAATACAGAGTGCCTGATGAATGGCATATTTCATCACAATCTGAAATTGTTGAACTCGGTGTTGAAGTCCGGAAGGCTGTAAAGGGCCTAATAGAAAGATGAGATACTGTTCTTTGAGCTTAATTGGAACAGTGTAGGAGGCCGAGGTGGGAGTGGGGCAGAGAATTAAAATAGCAAGCGACCAGAAGCTCAGGGTCACGCTTGTAGACTGAACGGAGGTGTTAAGCAAAGCGATCACCCAATCTGTGTTTTGTCTCCCCAATGTAAAAGAGACTGCATTGTGAGCAGTGAATGCAGTGTATTAAATTGAAAGAAGTACAAGTAAATCGCTGTTTCACCTGGAAGGAGTGTTTGGGGCCCTGGACGGTGGATTTTGACCCAACAACGATGAAGGATCAGCGATACACTTCCAAGTCAGGATGGTGTGTGACTTGGAGAGGAACTTGGAGGTGATGGTGTTCCCATGCGCCTGCTGCCCTTGTCCTTCTAGGTGGAAGAGGTCGCGGGCTTTGGAGGTGCTGCCGAAGAAGCCTTGGCGAGCTGCTGCAGTGCATCTTGTAGATGGTACACACTGCAGCCACGGTACGTTGGTGGTGGAGGGAGTGAATGTTTAAGGTGGTAGATGGGGTGCCAGTTAAGTGGGCTGCTTTGTCCTGTATGGTGTCGAGTTTCTTGAGTGTTGTTGGAGTTGCACTCATCCAGGCAAGTGGAGAGTATTCCATCACACTCCTGACTTGTGCCTTGTAGATGGTAGAAAGGCTTTGGGGAGTCAGGAGGTGAGGCACTCATCGCAGAATACCCAGCCTCTGACCTGCTCTTGTTGCCACAGTATTTATGTGGCTGGTCCAGTTAAGTTTCTGGTCAATGGTGACCCCCAGGATGTTGATGGTGGGGGATTCGGCGATGGTAATGCCATTGAATGTCAAGGGGCGGTGGTGGTTAGACTCTCGCTTGTTGGAGATAGTCATTGCCTGGCACTTCTGTGGCGTGAATGTTACCTGCCACTTATCAGCCCAAGCCTGAACGTCCTCCCGGTCTTGTTGCATGCGGGCATGGACTGCTTCATTATCTGAGGAGATGTGAATGGCACTGAACACTGTGCAGTCATCAGCGAACATCCCATTTCTGACCTTATGTTGGAGGGAAGGTCATTGATGAAGCAGCTGAAGATGGTTGGGCCCAGGACACTGCCCTGAGGAACTCTTACAGCGATCCGAAATGTGAAGGGTGGAATTTCAGTTTGAATCCACGTAGAATAAGTCGGAGCCGGTGACAGTTGCTGAGGAAGTAGATGTGGCTATGAAAGCGAGTTTTAGTCGATACCTGATCGAACACGAGAAAGGAAACAGAAAGCAATGAAGGTGAACAAAGTAAGAGACAAATGAAAATCCAGTCGGAGAGAAGAGCAAAATTTTGTCAAGGTTCCTGGAAGAAAAGTGGCAGTGAATTAAACACTAATACAAAGGTAAAATACTGTGGATGCTGGAAATCTGAAATATAAATGATCAGGTCAGGAAGCATCTGTGGAGAGAAAATCAGAGTTAACGTTTCAGGTCGATGTCCTTTTGTCAAAACTGGAAAAGGTTAGAGATGTAACGGGCTTTAAGCATGTACAAGGGGGAAGGGGAAACTAAGTGGAATTGGTCATAAATATCTGCAGTTTATACCTGTACACTGTAGACCTAACGGATATTCAGTGAGAGGGCCGTGATAACAAATGCCATTGCATCTGAGAGCAGCTCTGTCTGGTTGCTGTAGCTCTTTGTTTACATGCCTGTACCAGACCATCTATTAAACTTTAAAAAGTTAACGGATCCAGTGGGATGGTTGGCTCTCTGCAGATATTAAAAGGATTAAAAATGAAGCTGCTTGAGTTCCCAGGCAGTCAGTGAGAAGTTTTTAAACTTCACACTGATTACAGTGATCCTGTACAGAATCAATATAAGGCTACCTCCCAGAAGCAGTCTCAGAGCTTGTTCCTTAAATCTGATGACGACACACAAATTGGGCCTCACTTTGTGACACTGCAAAGTATTTTTGTCAATCAATGCTAAGTATCAATATAACCGTAGAATTATAGGATTTTACATTGCAACAGGAGGCCATTTGGCCTTTAGTGCTTGTATTGACTCTTAAAGATATCTGATTAGTTCCATTGCCCATCTCTTTTTAAATATTTTACATAGGATTATATAGGATATACAGCACAAACAGGCCATTCGGCCCAACCAGTCCATGCCGGTGTTTATGCTCCACTCGAGCCTCCTCCCGTCTTTCCTCATCTAAATCTATTAGCATAACTTTCTCTTCCCTTCTCCCTCATATGTTTGTCCAGCCTCCCCTTAAATGCATTTAAGCTATTCAAGTTCCACATTCTCACCACTCTTTGGGGATTGATTTATTCACATCCCTTTTTAAAACTATTGTGGATTCTGCTTCCACCACTGTTTCTGAATACTTAGTCTGAGTATTACAGCTGTTTGTAAGTTTTCCTAACTCTTAAGTATGCAATAAATTTATAGAAAATGGTTGATAAACAAATCATGCATATTGGAAACCCGAAGCGAATGGGATATGTTTAACATAGCCAGTGCTGCAGGTTTTTTTAACATTGGCTGTGATAGACTCTCTCACTTTCAAACTAAAGTGTCAATATCTTTTTTAATCTGGCGCCTGACAAAACCCATCATAGTTGCTTTGTGATGTCCATTTGTAGTTGCATGGTCACATCATTTAAATTGATTTTCTACAACTCCAGTTGAGGATATAGAATATCCAATCTCCTGATTGTCAGGCTTGGCTCTTAGTAGTTATCCAGCCCCCCACCCCCACTTGTCTATTGGCCAGTGGAGAGATTCTTAGGTATTCATACTCAGTCTTATCCTATGTGTTCTGGTTTTATTGTATAAATCCTCTGCTATGATTTACTGATATTAAAGATGGGTAAAAGTTCTGAATGTAAGTGATCATAACATTTCAATGCTTCTGTGTTGCGTACAAAATGACCTAGTCATCTTTATGCATCTAATAGTTGTCTTTACATTGCACTGTGACTTAATGAATTGAAAATGAATGACGAAGACTAAAGCCTATCCAAACCATGTGTTGGCTGTGTATAAAATAGATAACAGAAAATTAATGATGCCCTGTAGGTATCCAGTAAAGTTTAAGACCTGAACAGTAAACTCCAATCTGCAGTAAACAACACCACCAGTTAAATGGGGAGCACACATTAAAATAACTCTCTGGTCAATGCGAAGTAAGATATGAGTTCTCCCCAGTGTCCTGGCCAATATTTATCCCTCAACCAACATCACAAAAAAAAATGACCTGGTCATCATCACATTGCTGTTTGTGGGAGCTTGCTGTGCACAAATTGACTGCCGCACTTGCTACATTACATTGACTACACATCAAAAAAATACTTCATTGGCTGTAAAGCGCTTTGGGACGTCCTGAGGTTGTGAAAGCCGCTATAGAAATGCAAGTCTTTCTTTTTCTTTTTATGATAGATATGAAATAAGGCACTATCTCTGAACTCCCCTTGTAAACAAATTCCACCCCGATATCAAGTTTATTCACACTTCTGCTGTTACCGAACCTATAGGACTTTGAACAGAAAGATCAAACATTAAACAAATATCAGCGTACTATGTACCTGCATCAAAGCGTAGCTCGGTTGGATGCTGCAAAATGCTCTGATTCTAAATTAAAATACAATTTTAAAAAAGTGACTGAGTTCAAACTGCCTGAAAACTATATCAAGCACAGACTAACCTAGAGTAATGCACCTTTAGGAGTATACCAATACACTATTGGGGCATACGACTGCACTATTACAGGTACACTGCAATTCTGTTTATTCTGAAATACATCAGTAATTTAATAAAAGACTACACAAGCTTGATTTTAAATGCATATTTGTCCATAACCGGCAAGATGAATAAGTTTGGGGAGTCTCAATTACTTGGAATGAGCAGAATGATAATTGAAAACCTTTACCACAAAGTTTATATTGGGCCTTTTGAAGGGTTTGCAAGGTCACTGTTGTAATGTAGGAAAGACGGCAGTCAATTTGCGCACAGCAAGGGTCCCACAAACACCAATGTATAATGACCAGATAATCTGTTTTAGGGATGTTGGTTGAGGGATAAATATTGGCCAGGACACCGGGAAGAACTCATACCTTACTTCACATTGACCAGATAGTTATTTTAATGTGTGCTGCCCATTTAACTGGTGGTGGTGTTTACTGCAGATTGGAGTTTACTGTTCAGGTCTTAAACTTTACTGGATACCTACAGGGCATCATTAGTTCTTTGCCCCATCCTTCCCTATTTCTGTGACCTCCTCCACAGCTTCAACCCCTTCTGAATTCTGTGGTCCTCTGATTCTGACCTCGTGCATCCCCACTCACCTTTGCCCCACCATTGGCAGCCCTACCCTCCTATACCCCTCCGCTGCTCAACCTCTCCCCTCCTTAAAACCCATCACTTTGCCCAGTTTCTGAACACCCCATCTAATATGCCCGCCTTTGGCTTGGTGCCCATTGTTGTCCGATTGCTCCTCTTGTGAGGCAACCTTGGAATGCTTTTCTGCATTCAAGTCTCTGAGACTTCAAGTTATTGTCGGTCTCTTTCTCAAGTAGCAGTAACGGTTGTTGTGTCTGATCAATTAAGTTTGGAGACTTAAGTGCTGCAGAAAGTCCCAAGGCCCAGCGTGTAGTGTTGCCCATCTAATCCCCTCTGAGTCCCGAGCTACATTTTCTGCTTTCAGAACATCCAGGCTTGCAACAGATGATTTGAAAACTATTTCTTGTAAATTCCTTCGTCAATAGAATGAAATGTTCAGAATTGCCTTTTCTTTTGTTCAGTTGGGTGCTGACCCAAGCACAAAAAAAGAAAGACTTGCATTTCTATAGCGCCTTGCACAACCTCAGGATGTCCCAAAGTGCTTTACAGCCAATGAAGTACTTTTGAAGTGTAGTCACTGTTGTAAGGTAGGAAATGAAGCAGCCAAATTGCATACAGCAAGCTCCCACAAACAGCAATGCGATAGTGACCAAATAAACTGTTTGTGATGTTGATTGAGGGATAAATATTGGCCAGGACACCGGGGAGAACTCCCCTGCTCTTATGGCCATATGGCCTACTCCTGCTCTTATTTCTTATGTTCTTTGAAATGGTGTCATGGGATCTTTTATGTCCACCTGAGAGAGCAGACGAGACCTCAGTTTAACGTCTCATCCAAAAGACGGCACCTCCAACAGTGCAGCACTCCCTCAGTACTGCACTAGAGTGTCAGCCTAGATTTTGTACTCAAGTTACCCGAGTAGGACTTGAACCCACAACCTTCTGCCTCAGGTGAGAGTGCTACCCACTGAGCCATGGTTGACACTGAAGAGGGAAGTATCCCAATGTGCAGAGACTGGTCTATCCATTCAGGGTTGCATTAGTGAGCACATCTAACTGGTGCCTGGAGTACAGTGGATGTCTCTGGCTCAGGAATTGGATTACTGGCTCTGCCACAGGGGTTGGCAGTTCCAAATTTTAATCAGCATAAATGTCATCTTTATGCCAGCTCAAGAGCCAAGAGTTAACGTTACTGTCCCTCTTTTCAATCTCCCGAAAGGAGATACAGTCACTATTTGGTCACTGAACCAACTAACAGCTGCAGATTTGAGCTTTTCCTAGGCACATGGCAGGTGCGAGGGGTAGGAGCTCTTTCTGAGCAGCACAACTCGCCATAAAATGTGAGAGCATTGTTACCATCCTTTGCCTGCAACATGGAGATGCACCATGACCACACTGATGGGTGATTCCACCTGTTGGAGGTTTGGAGCATCATAACAGCTGCTTGCTTCTTTACAGCCCAGTTATGAGGAGTACGGAACAGTGGATTTATGAGCACTTCTCTGGTCTTGAGGGAAGCTGTTGGAAGGCATTGCCTTAAGTTCGAGCTTCCACATCAGCTAAATGATGCGCATTTGTTTTCAGCATTTGCTGGTCCTATACTGGACTGCTTGCAACATGCCAGCCACCTGATGCTCTAAGTGTCCAAGTCCAGTGCCAACCAAGCTTACTCATCACTAACTGTTTAATGCACTTGTCATGAATCTTATCATTCATGAAGAAATGACTCATGAAGTAACACTGGACGGCCAGCTGGTGGCGCCGTCCAAGGAGTATAAATACTCGGACGTGGGCCCAGCTTGCTCAGGACGTTTTTGTAACCAGGAGCTAGTGATATAACTAGAATCTCATGGTTGTGAAACAGTTGATTAATGCCTTGTTTTATACTCAAACCAAGTGCTCAGTAGTCTTTTTACATCAATTTAATCAACTGACCTGCTCCACGCTCTGAGTGGTCTTGGGAACAGACGGCTACGACTCAAACCGTAGAAGGGAACTCGGACGAAGTAATCGATCCATCGTGGAGAAACTACTCAGACCCGCCCGTCTTGACCTGGACCCGAATTCACTTACAGCTGCTAAGGTATGGAAACACTAGTATCGTACCTTCAGCAACTTCCTTGAGGAGTGTGGTGAGAATGTTCCTAATAAGTTACGAATGCTTGCCAATTATGTATCCCCTCATGTGTTTGATTATATCGAAGACTGTGTAGACTATGATGCCGCTATCCAAATACTACAACTATATGTTAAGTCCCCAAATGAGATTTTTGCTCGGCATCTACTGGCCACAACTCGATAACAACCCGGGGAATCACTTGACGAATTCCTTCAAAAACTTCGCAGGCTCAGCAAGGATTGTAATCTTAAAGCTGTCACAGCTGAGCAGTACCAGGAGGAGTTAATTCGTGATTCCTTTATTAATGGAATTGCGTCTCCCTTCATACATCAGCATCTGCTGGAGAATAAAACCCTCAAGTTACAGGCTGCCTATGACCAGGCATGTTCTCTGGACTTAGCAAAGAGGAATGCCGATACCTATCTTTCACCACGTGCACGGGCTCCTGTTATCACTTAGTGACTCCTTCGATAGGCCTCGGGCGGAAGCCCTCACTGATGATGACTCTAATCTAGGTGATGACAACCCTACCCTAGAAGCCTTTACTGATGACGACCCTGCCCTAGCGGCATCTTGGCAATCTGGAAGGAAGTGTTTCTTCTGTGGAGGTGCATTCCACTATAGGAAATTTTGTCCTGCTCGTAACGGAGTCTGCAATCATTGCAGTAAGAAAGGTCACTTTTCTAAGGTATACCGGTCGAGAACCCCTGTTAGTTTTGCAGCTACTATCTATAAAACTGCTCCTCCCCAAGAGCCACTACTAAGGTTACAGCTGTCAAGGGTAAAACAGCCCCTCCTCCCATCACAGCTGTTTTCCCCAAAGTCTGTCCCATGCAGCCACCTTTTGCGTGCACTAATCGACTCATGCAGCTCTGACAGTTTCATTAGTGAGCAGGCCGTCAGTAAGTTAAAACTGCGTATTTACCCCTCGGACAAGGAAATTGCAATGGCTCTGACGACACTGACCACCAACTCTTCCGGCTTTTGTCTTGTCGACCTTATTCTCAGTGGCCGCAATTATTTCTCTACCCGGCTTGGGGTGCTCAAAAACCTATGCAGTGATGTGCTCCTGGGACAGGATTTCCAGAAACAACGCAAAGACTCACTTTCGAGTTTGGAGGATCAAAGCCGGAGCTTACTATTTCCAAAGTACCGTTTTGTGCGCTTTTGGCGGCTTCGCTCGATGAGTCCTCCTTGTTTGCCAATCTTTTCCCCCCGATGTAAGCCCATAGTCGCTAAATCACGACGTTTCAGCCAAGATGATCGATCCTTAATCGAGGCAGAAATCTTTCACCTTCTAGCTGACGGTATCATTGAGCCATGTTCATCTTCCTGGCGGGCTCAAGTCGTCGTTGTTAAAAATCCTCTGAAGCAACACAAGAAACGTCTGCATCAATTACTTGCAAACTATTAACCAGTATACCGACCTGGATGCCTACCCACTACCGCGCATCGATGACATGGTCAATAACCTTGCCAACTACAAGGTATTTTCAACTTTTGATTAAAAGAGCGCATACCATCAAGTACCATTAAAGGACTCTGACAAAAAGTATACGGCCTTTGAGGCCAATGGTCGGCTTTATCAGTTTTGTCGCCTTCCATTTGGGGTCACCAACGGGGTGGCCATCTTTCAACAGGCAATGGCTAGCCTAGTCAAACAGGAGAACTTAACGGACACTTTTCCATATCTGGATAATATCACCATTGCTGGTCATGACCAGAAGGAGCATGATGCCAACCTCCAGAAATTTTTTGACGTTCTCTGTCATTGCAACTTAACCTTAAATGAGTCCAAATCTGTGAAATCAGTACCATCAGTCAACATCCTTGGCTACTGGGTGGGTAACGGTGTCATCACACCGGATCCGGAGCGACTTCGTCCGCTTCAGGAGCTCCCTCCCCCTACGAATCTCGGCTCTCCATCGGGCACTCAGCATGTTCGCCTATTATGCAAAGTGGATACCCCACTTCTCCGACAAGATCCAGCCCCTGCTTCATGCGAAGTCATTGCCGTTGGAGGCAACGGCTATTTCAGCTTTCAACCTCCTCAAGCGTCAACTGGAAAAAGCCATGCTTCGTTCCATCGATGAAAATCTCCCTTTCGTGGTCGAGTGCGATGCATCGGAGGTGGCGATCTCGGCTACCTTGAATCAAGGTGGTCGACCCGTTGCATTTCTGTCCAGAACTTTTCAGGGTAGCGAGCTCCATTATCCTCCTGTCGAGAAGGAGGCTACGGCTATCGTCGAAGCAGTACGTAAATGGAGTCATTTTCTCGCTCGTCGCCATTTCACGCTTATAACCGATCACCGCTCCATGGCCTTTATGCTGGATAACCGGAAATGCACTAAGATCAAGAATAACAAAATACAACTCCTGGAGGATGGAATTGGCTGCCTTCGGCTACACCATACATTATCGACCCGGCAAAGAGAATGTAGTCCCGGATACCCTCACGTGTGCATTCTGCTCTTCTATGTCAACTTCGACTCTTGCGGATCTTCATACTGACTTATGCCATCCTGGCGTTACCCGTATGTTGCACTTTGTACGATCTAAAAATCTCCCATTTTCTACGGAAGATGTGAAGAGAACATGCTCCTCCTGTAGAATTTGTGCGGAATTAAAACCGCAATTCTTCTGTCCATCGGATGGCTCGCTCATACACGCTATGCACCCTATGCAGCGACTCAGCATTGACTTTAAAGGGCCATTGCCTTCCTCAATGCGAAACACCTACTTACTATGGTGGATGAATATTCACGCTTTCCCTTTGCTTTCCCCTGTCCCAATATGCTTACTTCCACAGTGATCAAATGCCTTGATCAAGTCTTTTCCCTTTGCGGTATGGCCAATTTCATCCACTCTGATCGGGTTCCTCCTTCATGTCAAGCGAACTCGAAAGTTATCTTTCCCAACGGGGAATCGCTACAAGTAAAATGACACCGTATCATCCCATCGGTAACAGACAGCGTTGTATCTCTCAACCTATCATTTGGAACACTGTTCGTCTTGCACTGAGGTCACGCAATCTACCAGACCAGCAGTGGGAAACTATGCTCCCTGACGCGTTGCATTCCATCAGGTCTCTTCTTTCTGCGTCCACCAATGTCACTCCTCACGAGCGATTCTTCAGATTCCAGCGTCGCTCCACTCATGGGACGTCCCTACCTTCATGGTTGGCAGCTCCCAGCCCCGTGCTGCTCCGAAGATTCGTCCGATCTTCCAAAAACGATCCCCACGTTGACGAGGTGGAACTAACGGACGTTAATCCCACATACACGCACGTGCGGTACCCTGATGGCCGGGAGTCCACCGTTTCACTCCGAGATCTGGCTCCCTGTCCAACCGGTCCCACGGACCCAACTGATAGAGGAACCCATAGTAATGATGCCGACTCTCTGCGCTCCTTTGAGGATGACGCCCGACCTAGGACATCAAGGGATCTGCCGTCTACTCCACCGGATCAACTCTGGGAGCCGAGCGCTCCCCACAGGATGGCCACCCAAAGCCAGGATGCCAGTCAATCCCCGGCTACCAAACAAGATGAAGCCAGCTCTGCGCCTGTGGGGACCCGCACCCGGAATCACGGTCTCCCTCAGGTCGATCAAGGCGACACGGGCCCTGTCCATCTACCAGTAAGGACCAAGCGACCTAGGGACCCAGACACTGTCCGAGGAGACGTGCCTTCCAGCCACAAACAAAGATCTAAAAGACTGCGGCGATTCGTAGTCCGCCTAATCTGCTAGAAGGAAGTCGTTGGATTTCCAAATCTTTCAGGCGGGAAGAATGTCATGAATCTTACTTCATGAGTCATTTCTTCATGAATGATAACACTGGGTGGCCAGCTGGTGGCGCCGTCCAAGGAGTATAAATACTCGGGCGTGGGCCCAGCTTGCTCAGGACGTTTTTGTAACCAGGAGCTAGTGATGTAACTAGAATCTCATGGTTGTGAAACAGTTGATTAAAGCCTTGTTGTATACTCAAACCAAGTGCTCAGTAGTCTTTTTACATCGGCACTTGTGAAGGACTTTGCCAAAGTGGCATACCTGCCTTAAAGCTGACTTGCGCCACCCACCCACCCACCCCCGCCCCCCCCCCCCCAGTATTCCACAAAAAGTTGGTGTAGGCCAAAGGCTCCCCGTTTTGTGATTGATTTCCCTCTTTAGCTGCCGAAATGCTTCAAGGCTTGGTTTTCGATCTTGCGCAAGGGCTGAAGGAAGCCCTTCCAGGTATCAGTCTTGGCTCTGTGGGTAGCACTCTTAACTCTGGAGTGTGGGTTCAAGTCCCGCTACAGAGATGAGAACACAATCTAGGCTGACACTCCAGTGCAGTACTGAGGGTGTGCTGCACTGTCGGAGGTGCTGTCTTTCAGATAAAACGTGAAGCCGAGACCCCATCTGTCCCCTCGGGTGAAAGATCCCATGGGATTATTTGAAGAGCCAGGGGAGTTCTCCCCAGTTTCCTGGCCATTATTTATCCCTCAACCAAAATCACGAAAACAGATTAACAGATTTTTCCTGTGCGCGATTTGGCCGCCGTATGTCCCTACATTACTACTGTGACTGCACCTCAAAAGTACTTAATTGGCTGTGAAACACCTTTGGGACGTCCCGAGGTTGTGCAAGAAAGAAAGACTTTTATTTATATAGCTCCTTTCATGACCTTCGGACGTCCCAAGGTGCTTTATAGCCAACTAGCTGGGGGGGCCCGGCGTTGCCAAGGCTTTTTTGTAAAACGGCAGTTTACAGGGCCGCGCAGTTGACGGCCGGCCGCTGCCGCTCCCCTGCTCTGTGTCTCGGGCCGAGCGGTTGTCAGGCCTGGCCCGAGTGACCCCAACTCGCCTCCCGCTCCGGCAGGCCGCCGCAGCTGCCCCGCTCGCTGTTGAGTAAAAGCAGTGAAAAAAATGGCGGCTACTTTTCGGGAGGCTGCAGGATTAGGTTCCGCCCACACACGGAATGAAACGCCCCCTGTGACGCACCGATTGGTCAACCATCAGACCATCAGGTTACTGAACTGTAGGATTGGTCAACCATCACGTCACTCAACGCTAATGAACGGTAGGATTGGTCAACCGCTAATGAGCGGATTTTTGAACGTTTTTTGTATACTGTCCGAACAATTTTTGTCTGACCAAAAAGTAAATACGCCTATGAGACTCCCCTAATCATAAGGCTTTGTTTTGATATAACATGTGTAGGTACGCTCTATAACTTTTGAGTGTATAGCAGACGGACGTGCTCTTCTTCGAAATGGTGTCATGGGATCTTTTACATCCACCTGAGGTGGCAGACATCACCTTGGTTTAACATCTCAGCCGAAAGACGGCACCTCCGACAGTGCAGCACTCACTCAATACTACACTGGAGTATCAGCCTAGATGTTTGTGTTCAAGTCCCTGGAGTGGGACTTGAACCCGCAATCTTCTGACTCGGGCGAGCGGGCTACCCACTGAGCCACAGCTGACAATTAAGGCGCTTTATATAGGCACAAGTTCCTTCCTTCCAGAAGTTCAAGTCATGAACAGTTGCATGTCACATTCTTTTAATAAATAGTTACTTTTATATCTTACTGATTTTAATCCTGAAATGGCACTTCACTTCAATTAGAGCTAGGCCATGCAGGGGTGATGTCAGGAAGCACTTCTTCACACAAAGGGTAGTGCATATCTGGAACACTCTCCCAGAAAGCTGTTGAGGCTGGGGCGTGGCAGGGTCAACTGAAAATTTTGAAAACTGAGATTGATAGGTTTTTGTTACGTAAGAGTATTGAGGGTTACGGAACCAAGGTGGGTGGATGGTGTTAAGATACAGGTGAGCCGTGATCAATGTCCCCTCTAAGCCGCGCGGCCGTGCAGTAATGGGAAAGATCCCGCACAGGCCGCTCACCAACCTTCACATTGTAAATATCGCGCATGCGCAGAAATTTGAAGGGACCGCGCATTAAAAGAAACAGGCTGGGTAGAGCAAAGCACAGCTTACCGGAAACATTGGCCATGATCTAATTGAAAGGCGGAACGGGCTCAAGGGGCTGAATGGGCTACTCCCGTTTCGATAACTCGGCATCCATCTGAGATGCTGATCAGGAAGCACACGAGCTGGAAAAAGCCATTTGTTCTACACATTAAGTACCCATTCCGAAAATTTCCCAGCTCCAGTTTTTCCATTGGCTTTTGGACAAGTCCTGGATGCCAATCAAAGGATTCCCTATGGAGCCATTTATTGATATGCGAGTAGTTAGTGAGGGTCAAGTGACACCCTAGTGGAAGAGGAGAAAATAAATTGCAGGTTGTCATGTAAAAATCAATGAAATACATTTTTAAACTATTTTCTCCCATTATCTTGAACTTTACTCTTTTACTCCATTAATTTTCTATCCTATTTCACTGAAAAAGCAACCGTCTTTTCTGATGTGCAGATGCGGTCTTTTGGCAGTTAATGTTGCTTCGATTACACACTGGTTGTAGTGGCATTGGTGATTATTCCATCTACTATGAATTTTCGCCACTTGACTTTTTTCTGTATTACTGTTTCCATCCTTCCATCTTATCTTTACCCTTCTCTGAACCCCCACCCCTCTCTCCTGCACCCTTCATTCATATGGAACAGAATTCCTCGGTGCTCGCTACATCTTGCAGCCTTCCTCGAGGTAATGATTTATATTTTCCACGACTGGGACTTCTAATGAGCCATAACTAATCCCATAGCGAAATGCCTGAGGAAATGAACTGTCAGTGGGAATCTGCACAGTTTCATTAAATCCTGCTGTTTCTTTAAAATGAGCCTTTAATCATGCAGGCGTGCTTTTAATATAGCTAACATGGCATTGCTTTTTACAGTCCAATTGCCTGCTATTCTGTGTAGTGTGCTCATTTGGGCACCAGAGCTGAAATAAAATACAACTCATTTTGACTAATATTTACAATTAATTGCATTCTGATAATAGAGGTGTTCTGTGGGGTTAAAAAAAATGTTTTTCCTTTTTGGTGCACATGTCTTTATGCTTTGGAATGAATAGCTTTTCATTTAATCTGTGGATGCTCTAAATATACAGGACTTTGCAGATCTCCCCTATTTATATTCATCTGTTTTCACCTCCAGTGCATTGCTAAATGTGGGATGGTAGCATTGGGGAAAGGCTGTGGGTGTGTGTGTGTGTGTAGATATTGGTGACAGACGCCATAAGTTAGACTGTTGTGCTCTTCCCCGCCCCCCCCCCCCCGGATCCTCCAGTGGCAAATTGACGCCACAATTTGCTGGAAAAATAATTAGTATATGCTGCACTATGCATAGTGGCGGAGCAGGGCAGCTAATGATCAAAGTAAAAACCCATTGCAGCTCGATGCTATTCCTGACCAGAAGTGTTTAAAAGAGATGTTTGAAGGTTGAACTGATGGACAGAAACCAGCACAAATTCAAATTAGAGAGAGCTGATGCGCCTTAAGAACTGTGTTTATATCTGTCTGGTTAGTTCATGAGTTGGAATGACTTTCCCCTCCCATCTCCCCATTGAGGTTGTACAAATAACATGAAAACCAGAGGCTTTTAGTCTTCAGTTGCTCAAGCAGCAACAACAACATGCATTTATATAGCGGCCTGTATTTCCGATCGCAGGCCTCCCGTGGGCAGAGGCCTGCGATCTAGATAAATCTGCGCCCTTACCTGAGGGTTCCCGGGACGCGCACAGTTCCAATGCTGGGCCTCACCAAACTCCAGGTGCGCAGGGCCCACATATCCCAGAGGCACATGTAGTTCGCAGCGTCCCTGGGATCACGTGGGCCATGGGGAGCCAATCACAGAAAGGAATCTCCCTTCATACATTTGACAGGAAGACCTGTCAAATATATGAATGGAGATCAATGAAAAAACATAGTAAAACTTTACATTTTTTAACAAAAAAATCACATTTTTAAAATGACTTGAAATTACAATAAATTAAGTATTTTTAATTTTTTGAAAAAAATTAGTGTTTTATGGGCTAAAGATAAACGTTCAAAAAAATTTAAATGATAAATCAGTGAGAAATTTAAAAAAAAAACTTTTTTCTACTCTTATCCTGGTAAAAGCAGCCCTTACGCCTGCTTTTACCAGGCGTAAGAATTGTAAGGGTTTTCTGCAGGCGGAGGGTCTCAAAGTGGAACTATCCGTCCGCAGAGGCCCTTCGCCAGGGCAGCCGGAGGATCTGTCGAGAGGGTTCTTGACAGATCGGAAATGCCGGTTTTCAGCGCATGCGCTGTGCATGCCTAAAACTGGCATTTCCGATGTCCCTACGGGTGTGTACTCACCCGTAGGGATCGGAATATCCGGCCCAGCGTCTTTAACATATTAAAAAATCCAATGTTCATCATGGGAGCGTTATCGAACAAAATCTGAAACCAAGCCCCATGAGATATTAGGACAGGTGAAAAGGTAGGTTTTAAGGAGCATCTTAAAGGAGGAGAGAGAAAAATACGGAGGTGGAGAGGTTTACGGAGGGTATTTCAGAGCTTACGACCTAGGCAGCTGAAGGCACGGCTGTCAATGGTGGAGTGAAGAAAATCGGGGGTGCGCAAGAGGCTAGAATTGGAGGAGCTCAGAGATTTCTGAGGGTTGTAGGGCTGGAGGAGGTTACAAAGATGGGGAGATTTGAAAACAAGGATGAGAATTTTTAAGTCGAGGCGTTGCCGGACCGGGAGCCAATGTAGGTCAGCGAGCACAGGGGTGATGGGTGAACAGGGCTTAGTGTATGGGCAGCAGAGTTTTGGATGTAATCCTTGTGCCATTTCTGACTTTCTTCGATTGTAATGCGTCTGGGCATATTCAGATCACTAATTAGCACATTCACAACGCATTGGTTTAATAATTCCAATTATATATTAAAATATCATGTTTGGAAATGCTTTGGGGAGTCAGTAGGTGAGTCACTTGCCACAGAATACCCAGTCTCTGTCCTGCTCTTATAGCCACAGTATTTATGTAGCTGGTCCAGTTAAGTTTCTGGTGACCCCCAGGATGTTGATAGTGGAGGATTTGATGATGTAGAGGTTGATGGTCATATTGTAAGTGGACAAGACCTGGGCTATTGAATGTCATGGGGAGGTGGTTGGACTCTCTATTGTTGGAGATGGTCATTGCCTGGCATTTGTGTGGCGCGAATGTTCCTTGCCACTTATCCCAAGCCTGGGTGTTGTCCAGGTCTTGCTGCATGCGGGCACAAACTGCTTTACTATTTGATGAATTGCGAATGGAACACTCTGCAATTATCAATGAACAGCCCTATTTCTGACCATATTATGGATGGAAGGTCATTGATAAAGCAGCTGAAGATGATGGGGCCCAGGATACTGCCCTGAGGAACTCCTGCAGAAATGTCTTGGGGTTGAGATGATTAGCCTCCAACAACCACTTTCCTTTGTGCTAGGTATGACTCCAGCTAGTGAAGAGTCCCAACATCCCCCCCCCCCCCCCCCAAATTCCCATTGACTTCAGTTTTACTAGGGAATCCTTGGTGCCATACTCGGTCAAATGCTGCCTTGATGTCAAGAACAGCAACACTCGCCTCACCTCTGAAATTCAGCTTTTGTCCATGTTTGGACCAAAGCTGTAATGAGGTCTGCAGCCAAGTGGTCCTGACGGAAACTAAACTGAGCATCGGTGAGCAGGTTATTGGTGAGAAATTGCCGCTTGATAGCACTGTTGACGACTTCCTTCAATCACTTTGCTGATGATTGAGAGTAGGCTGTTGGGGTGGGAATTGGCCGGATTGAATTTGTCCTGCTTTTTGTGGACAGGACATGTCTGGGTAATTTTCCACTTTGTCAGGTAGATGCCAGTGTTGTAGCTGTACGGGAACAGCTTGGCTAGAGGCACAGCTAGTTCTGGAGTACAAGGGCTGGATTTTTGTCAACCCCGAGGAGGTGGGTATGGAGGCGGGACTACCGGTAAAGTTGCAGAATGTGGGGGTGGCTGGCAAACCCGCCCACATCCCGCCTCCATGCTCTTTTGCCAGGAGGCGGGAAGCCCTCCTGCCCCAGGTCCTGTCTCCTCGAGGCGGGAAAGGGATTAAATCCTTTTAACTGCTTGTTAACAGGCAGAAAAAAGGATTAGTCCCATTTTACCTTTTCAAGTGCAGGCTTCCCGACCTCGAAGAACCCCGCTGGGGTGGAGGAGATGTGAAGGAAGTCTGCGGGGGTCAGAGGGGTCTGAAAGTGAGATGTAGAAGTGAGTGATGGGTGCAAGTGTGGAGTGGTAAGTGTTGTGGTGAAAATAAATTCACATCTAAACCGTGTAAAAGTAAAAAGATGCAGTTTATTATCAGAGCTGTGGGAGAAGAGTCTCAGACCCCGCAGTCTGTGCGAGCACCTTCTCGTTCTCTCTTGGTTGGTACAGCTTTTTATTCTATTTTCATCCAATCACATTGTATTACAATAATCACCTGATCACATATGGATTCTTTTCAGTATTAGTAAAGGTTAGTTACATCTTACTATGCCTTTGGTTACAGGTCAAATTCCCATGAACCCTATATTCTGCTGTGTCTACAATTTTTAGCTAAAGCAGCACATTTCTTATCGCTTAACACACATTCTGTCTTGTCCCACAGCTGCGTCTTATCTCTGTTTTGCAAAGTTTCTCTACACACTGTCCTTTGTGCAAAACTAGCGAAAGTAGCACGAAAGTCTTTTTCACATGAGAAAGTCTTTTTCATAAAAGAAAGTTGTTATTCTGAGAGGGTTAATTTTAACCACTTCAGTAAGTATGTAAGGTGAGTGCTAAGTGCTATAAAATGTTCATTTATCTTTGTTTCTGCCTCAGCCTTCAGCCGCGGTGGATCCGGAGTCCCGACATCTTCATTATAGATTTCACAGACTGGCTGTTGGATCCTCTGAACCAATAGCCAGGTGAATTCTACAAAGTTGAAAGGTTTGATGAGTCCTGAACACAAGGAATCGTCAAACTACACAGAATGTCAGTATTTGACAGCTTCACAGAGCTGTCAAACGCTGACCTTCTTTCAAGAAATCTTGACAGATGGCACATCAGACGTTGGACGTGCTCGGTCAGTGACTTCCCCCTAATTGGCCTGCTGAGCCCGCTGGGCGGGCTTAACAAGGTCAATCAGGGGAAAATCCCGCTGGTTGACCAGAGGCTGATGGAGGCGGGACATAAACCCGGCAAGCAGTAGTCCCGCCTCTATCACATCTCTTGAGAAAATCCAGCCCCAAGTCTTCAGTGTGCTCAGCTGTTTCTTGATATCACGTGGAGTGAATTGGCTGAAGACTGGCATCTGTGATGGTGGGGACCTCCGGAGGAGGCCAAGATGGATCATCCACTCGGCACTTCTGGCTGAAGATGATTGCAAACGTGTCAGCCTTGTCTTTTGCACCCGCGTTCTGGGCTTCACCATCGTTCATGATGGGGATGTTAATGGAGCCTTCTCCCATTAATTGTTAAATTGTCCACCACCACTCACGACTGGATGTGGCAGGACTGCAGAACTTTGATCTGATTCGTTGGTTGTGAGGTAGCTTAGCTCTGTCTATAGCATGCTGCTTGGTGAAGCTACAACACAACATGCATGTAGTCCTGTGTTGTAGCTTCACTAGGTTGGCACCTCATTTTCAGGTACCCCTGGTGCTGCTTCTGGCATGCTCTTCTACACTCCTCGTTGAACCAGAGTTGGTCACCTGGCTTGATGATGATGGTAGAGAGTCTGGCAGCTGTCCTTAAGGACTTTGCCAGCTCGGTCAGTAATGGTGCTACCGAGCCACTCTTGGTGATGGACATTGAAGTCCTCCACCCAGACTACATTCTGTGCCCTTGCTACCCTCTGTGCTTCTTCCAAGTGGTGTTCAACATGGAGGAGTACTGATTCATCAGCTGAAGGAGGGCGGTAGGTGTTAATCAGCAGGAGTTCTTTGCCCATGTTTGACCTGATGCCATAAGACTTCTTGGGGTCCGGATTCAATGTTGAGGACTCCAGGGCCACTCCCTCTCAACTGTATACCACTGTGCCGCCACCTCTGATAGGTCTGTCCTGCCAGTGGGACAGGACATACCCAGGAATGGTGATGGAAGAGTCTGGGATGTTGGCTGACAGGTACTCCTCAAAACTATGGACGGAGTTATGCTATACGAGAGCGCTAAATGTCCGTCCGCCATTACCACCATTAATAATTTCTTGCCTAATATCTTCAATCTCAACCGCAAAACAATGCACGCTACTACACCAGTGAGAACCATTCTTTCTCCACTCTAGCCATTCCTTCACTGACAACTCAGTGCAAATTTTGGCTGAATACTAGGCAGTTTTATACCACAGACCCCTGTTGTCAAGGAACCAGCTAAAACTTATTTCACAACGAGAAGTAAGAGAGACTTCCGCTCAGCAGTCTGGGCTGTTTGAAAGAAATAAAGACATGCATTTATATCGCGTCTCTCATGACCTCAGGATGCCCCCAAGTTTTACGGTGTTGGCTGTTGAGTCTGTATGTCCCAGTTAGGTTTAGGATCAATCACTGGACACAGACAACAAGAATAACTTTTAACATGTCTTTACTATTCGAAGGTCAGGGCTGAACTGCCCAGCAAATCCTTGCACAACACTTATATACCGGTGTGGTCACCACCGGTATTACAGTATCTATATATATAAAGCGGCTCTTCTGTCTGTCCCTCCCGATGTCTGTCTGTCTGTCCCTCCCGATGTCTGTCTGTCCCTCCCGATGTCTGTCTGTCCCTCCCGATGTCTGTCTGCCCCTCCCGATGTCTGTCTGTCTGCCCCTCCCGATGTCTGTCTGTCTGCCCCTCCCGATGTCTGTCTGTCTGCCCCTCCCGATGTCTGTCTGTCTGCCCCTCCCGATGTCTGTCTGTCTGCCCCTCCCGATGTCTGTCTGTCCCTCCCGATGTCTGTCTGTGTCTGTCCCTCCCGATGTCTGTCTGTCTGTCCCTCCCGATGTCTCTGTCCCTCCCGCTGTCTGTCTGTCTGTCCCTCCCGCTGTCTGTCTGTCCGTCCCTCCCGGTGCCTGTCTGTCCGTCCCTCCCGGTGCCTGTCTGTCCGTCCCTCCCGGTGCCTGTCTGTCCGTCCCTCCCGGTGCCTGTCTGTCCGTCCCTCCCGGTGCCTGCCTGTTTGTCCGTCCCTCCCGGTGCCTGCCTGTCTGTCCGTCCCTCCCGGTGCCTGCCTGTCTGTCCGTCCCTCCCGGTGCCTGCCTGTCTGTCCGTCCCTCCCGGTGCCTGCCTGTCTGTCCGTCCCTCCCGGTGCCTGCCTGTCTGTCCGTCCCTCCCGGTGCCTGCCTGTCTGTCCGTCCCTCCCGGTGCCTGCCTGTCTGTCCGTCCCTCCCGGTGCCTGCCTGTCTGTCCGTCCCTCCCGGTGCCTGCCTGTCTGTCCGTCCCTCCCGGTGCCTGCCTGTCTGTCCGTCCCTCCCGGTGCCTGCCTGTCTGTCCGTCCCTCCCGGTGCCTGCCTGTCTGTCCGTCCCTCCCGGTGCCTGCCTGTCTGTCCGTCCCTCCCGGTGCCTGCCTGTCTGTCCCTCCCGGTGCCTGCCTGTCTGTCCGTCCCTCCCGGTGCCTGCCTGTCTGTCCGTCCCTCCCGGTGCCTGCCTGTCTGTCCGTCCCTCCCGGTGCCTGCCTGTCTGTCCGTCCCTCCCGGTGCCTGCCTGTCTGTCCGTCCCTCCCGGTGCCTGCCTGTCTGTCCGTCCCTCCCGGTGCCTGCCTGTCTGTCCGTCCCTCCCGGTGCCTGCCTGTCTGTCCGTCCCTCCCGGTGCCTGCCTGTCTGTCCGTCCCTCCCGGTGCCTGCCTGTCTGTCCGTCCCTCCCGGTGCCTGCCTGTCTGTCCGTCCCTCCCGGTGCCTGCCTGTCTGTCCGTCCCTCCCGGTGCCTGCCTGTCTGTCCGTGCCTGCCTGTCTGTCCGTGCCTGCCTGTCTGTCCGTGCCTGCCTGTCTGTCCGTCCCTCCCGGTGCCTGCCTGTCTGTCCGTCCCTCCCGGTGCCTGCCTGTCTGTCCGTCCCTCCCGGTGCCTGCCTGTCTGTCCGTCCCTCCCGGTGCCTGCCTGTCTGTCCGTCCCTCCCGGTGCCTGCCTGTCTGTCCGTCCCTCCCGGTGCCTGCCTGTCTGTCCGTCCCTCCCGGTGCCTGCCTGTCTGTCCGTCCCTCCCGGTGCCTGCCTGTCTGTCCGTCCCTCCCGGTGCCTGCCTGTCTGTCCGTCCCTCCCGGTGCCTGCCTGTCTGTCCGTCCCTCCCGGTGCCTGCCTGTCTGTCCGTCCCTCCCGGTGCCTGCCTGTCTGTCCGTCCCTCCCGGTGCCTGCCTGTCTGTCCGTCCCTCCCGGTGCCTGCCTGTCTGTCCGTCCCTCCCGGTGCCTGCCTGTCTGTCCGTCCCTCCCGGTGCCTGCCTGTCTGTCCGTCCCTCCCGGTGCCTGCCTGTCTGTCCGTCCCTCCCGGTGCCTGTCTGTCTGTCTGTCCGTCCCTCCCGGTGCCTGCCTGTCTGTCTGTCTGTCCGTCCCTCCCGGTGCCTGCCTGTCTGTCTGTCTGTCCGTCCCTCCCGGTGCCTGCCTGTCTGTCTGTCTGTCCGTCCCTCCCGGTGCCTGCCTGTCTGTCTGTCTGTCCGTCCCTCCCGGTGCCTGCCTGTCTGTCTGTCTGTCCGTCCCTCCCGGTGCCTGCCTGTCTGTCTGTCTGTCCGTCCCTCCCGGTGCCTGCCTGTCTGTCTGTCTGTCCGTCCCTCCCGGTGCCTGCCTGTCTGTCTGTCCGTCCCTCCCGGTGCCTGCCTGTCTGTCTGTCCGTCCCTCCCGGTGCCTGCCTGTCTGTCTGTCCGTCCCTCCCGGTGCCTGCCTGTCTGTCTGTCCGTCCCTCCCGGTGCCTGCCTGTCTGTCTGTCCGTCCCTCCCGGTGCCTGCCTGTCTGTCTGTCCGTCCCTCCCGGTGCCTGCCTGTCTGTCTGTCCGTCCCTCCCGGTGCCTGCCTGTCTGTCTGTCCGTCCCTCCCGGTGCCTGCCTGTCTGTCTGTCCGTCCCTCCCGGTGCCTGCCTGTCTGTCTGTCCGTCCCTCCCGGTGCCTGCCTGTCTGTCTGTCCGTCCCTCCCGGTGCCTGCCTGTCTGTCTGTCCGTCCCTCCCGGTGCCTGCCTGTCTGTCTGTCCGTCCCTCCCGGTGCCTGCCTGTCTGTCTGTCCGTCCCTCCCGGTGCCTGCCTGTCTGTCTGTCCGTCCCTCCCGGTGCCTGCCTGTGTCTGTCCGTCCCTCCCGGTGCCTGCCTGTCTGTCTGTCCGTCCCTCCCGGTGCCTGCCTGTCTGTCTGTCCGTCCCTCCCGGTGCCTGCCTGTCTGTCTGTCCGTCCCTCCCGGTGCCTGCCTGTCTGTCTGTCCGTCCCTCCCGGTGCCTGCCTGTCTGTCTGTCCGTCCCTCCCGGTGCCTGCCTGTCTGTCTGTCCGCCCCTCCCGGTGCCTGCCTGTCTGTCTGTCCGCCCCTCCCGGTGCCTGCCTGTCTGTCTGTCCGCCCCTCCCGGTGCCTGCCTGTCTGTCTGTCCGTCCCTCCCGGTGCCTGCCTGTCTGTCTGTCCGTCCCTCCCGGTGCCTGCCTGTCTGTCTGTCCGTCCCTCCCGGTGCCTGCCTGTGTCTGTCCGTCCCTCCCGGTGCCTGCCTGTCTGTCTGTCCGTCCCTCCCGGTGCCTGCCTGTCTGTCTGTCTGTCCGTCCCTCCCGGTGCCTGCCTGTCTGTCTGTCCGTCCCTCCCGGTGCCTGCCTGTCTGTCTGTCCGTCCCTCCCGGTGCCTGCCTGTCTGTCTGTCCGTCCCTCCCGGTGCCTGCCTGTCTGTCTGTCCGTCCCTCCCGGTGCCTGCCTGTCTGTCTGTCCGTCCCTCCCGGTGCCTGTCTGTCCGTCCCTCCCGGTGCCTGTCTGTCTGCCTGTCCCTCCCGGTGCCTGTCTGTCCGCCTGTCCCTCCCGGTGCCTGTCTGTCCGCCTGTCCCTCCCGGTGTCTGTCTGTCCGCCTGTCCCTCCCGGTGTCTCTCTGTCCGCCTGTCCCTCCCGGTGTCTGTCTGTCCGCCTGTCCCTCCCGGTGTCTGTCTGTCCGCCTGTCCCTCCCGGTGTCTGTCTGTCCGCCTGTCCCTCCCGGTGTCTGTCTGTCCGCCTGTCCCTCCCGGTGTCTGTCTGTCCGCCTGTCCCTCCCGGTGTCTGTCTGTCCGCCTGTCCCTCCCGGTGTCTGTCTGTCCGCCTGTCCCTCCCGGTGTCTGTCTGTCCGCCTGTCCCTCCCGGTGTCTGTCTGTCCGCCTGTCCCTCCCGGTGTCTGTCTGTCCGCCTGTCCCTCCCGGTGTCTGTCTGTCCTCCCGGTGTCTGTCTGTCTGTCCGTCTGTCTGTCCCTCCCGATGTCTGTCTGTTCTCTATACGTTTGAAAGTTACAGAGCGTACCGACGCGCGCGTCACCTCAAAAGAAAGCTTGCGATTCCGGACTGGTCATAGGCGTATTTATGTTTCGGCCGGACAAAAATCCCGCCTGCGGTATCCCAAAAACGTTCAGCGTTCCGCTCATTAGCGACCATGTGACATCGAGGTCCACCAATCGGACGGCGGGTTCCTTCCTACAGTTGAGTGTCGAGGGACTCGACGATTGACCAATCCTACGCTTCGGTGACCTGACCGGTCGACCAATCGGTGCGTGTGTGGGCGGCCCTTATCCTTCTGAACCGAGGTGAGTGGCCGCCATCTTGATTTTTCACAATTTTTTCCCCCACACTGTGTTAGGGAACTAAGGTAAATATTTTAATGATGTGTTAGGGAATTAAATAACAATTTAATTGGGGGGGGGGGAGAGCCTCGGGAAATCGCGGGGCGGGGGGGGAGAGCCTCGGGAAATCGCGGGGCGGGGGGAGAGCCTCGGGAAATCGCGGGGCGGGGGGGGAGAGCCTCGGGAAATCGCGGGGCGGGGGGGGGAGAGCCTCGGGAAATCGCGGGGCGGGGGGGGGAGAGCCTCGGGAAATCGCGGGGCGGGGGGGAGAGCCTCGGGAAATCGCGGGGCGGGGGGGGAGAGCCTCGGGAAATCGCGGGGCGGGGGGGGGAGAGCCTCGGGAAATCGCGGGGCGGGGGGGAGAGCCTCGGGAAATCGCGGGGCGGGGGGGAGAGCCTCGGGAAATCGCGGGGCGGGGGGGAGAGCCTCGGGAAATCGCGGGGCGGGGGGGAGAGCCTCGGGAAATCGCGGGGGGGGGGTGAGCCTCGGGAAATCGCGGGGGGGGGGGTGAGACTCGGGAAATCGCGGGGGGCTCGCACCGCCCGCACTGACCGCGCATGCGCCGCCCGCCCGCAGCGGCCGTCCATCAGCCGCGCCATACGCGGGGGACCTCAGCTCCGGTCCGTCCCAGCCTCAGAACCGGACCTCAGGCGCTAGGCAGGGGGAGGGGCCGGAGAGAGGGACGGGGGGGGGGAGGGGGGTGGGGGAGGGTAGGTGTGGGGGTGGGGGGAGGGAGGGAGACGGGAGGGAGGGAGGGAGACAGGGGAGGGAGGGATAGGACAGGGAGAGGACATGACAGGGAGAGGGGGGACACACAGGGGCAGGGAGACCAAGCGCCCCAAAATTGCCCTCGCAACGCGGGGCTCCCCAGCTAGTTACAGTATACAGCAGCCAAAAGAAAGTAGTACATCTCTTAAGGTAGTTCTCTTAAGGTGGAACAGGTTACATACACCACAATCCTCCCTTTTTAGCTTAACAGTTATATCCCCATTTAACATAACATAATAACATATATATATATATATATACAACTTCATGCGAAACAGTTCAAAGATTCAGTCTCTGAGGAGGCCTCCTGATTCGAGTTGGATAACGCCTTTCAAGGGTCTCTGATTCTCGTTGCTGGGGTGACTCATCTAGTTGGTCTCTTATGGATTGGGCCTCATCAGGTACATTCACTTCTGAGGTAGATGCTTCAGGTTCACTAACTTCTTTCACGGTTGTCTCTGCTGTAACCATGGGTTCGAGCCTTGTTCTCGATCCTACCAGTTGGTCAGCGTGACGCCGTATTACATTTTCACCAATATCTACCGTGTACATCAGGGGTCCTTGTCTGGCCCGAATTGTTCCAGATTGCCATTTCTCGTTTTTATAGTCCCGGGCTAACACTGGTTGTCCTATTTTGAAACTCCGAGTGGTCTTGTTATTTATATGCTGGAACTGTTTGTTTTCAACTTCCCTCCGCACATTTGGTTTTAACAAGTCCAACCTGGACCGCAACCTCCTGTTGTAGAACATCATGGCAGGACTTTGGTTTGTCACTGCATGAGTGGCGTTTCGATATGCCAGTAGGAATTTGTCCACCTTGTGTTGTAGTGGAATCTGATCTTCGCTCATGGCCTTTATTGCTTTTTTAAACGTTTGTACAAATCTCTCGGCCAACCCGTTTGTAGCCGGATGATATGGGGCAGAGGTATAATGTTTCACCCCATTCTTCTTCATGAACCCCTGGAATTCTTCTGACACGAACTGCGGTCCGTTGTCTGAACATATTTGTTCTGGCAATCCATTTCTCGCAAATATCGTTCTTAACACCGCGATCGTCTTTTCCGAGGTAGTGGTAGTCATCTTAATCACTTCTGGCCATTTACAATGAGCGTCCACCGCAATTAAAAACATGGAGTCCATGAAAGGACCAGCAAAATCAATATGTACACGTTGCCATGGGGTTGAAGGCCATTCCCATGGATGCAGCGGTGCAATCGGAGGTGCATTTTGAACTTTTTTTGGCACCCTGAGCAGCTTTTCGTCAGCTCCTCTATCTGTTGGTCGATACCCGGCCACCACACAAGCCCTAGCAAGGCTTTTCATCTTGACTCCCCCCAGATGACCTTCATGCAGTTCCTTTAAAACTCTCTCTCTTAGGAGGAATAATCACCCTTGTTCCATACATCAATGTTCCTTGACAGACGGACAGCTGTTCTCGTCTTGCTGAGAATGCCGGTAACAGTGGATCACCATGTGCTGGCCATCCCTTCACTGTCACTTCGTAGACCCTGGACAGTGTCGGGTTGTTCCTGGTTTCTCTTTCAATACTTGCATTGGTGACTGGTAAACATTCGATGATGGTCGAGTGAAATAACTCCACAGGATCAACCATCGGTGCCTCCTCCTCTGTAGGTAGTGGCAGGCGCGACAGCCCATCAGCATTACCATGCTGCTTTGTACCTTTGAATTCTATCTGATATTGATGTGCCCCTAGGAAAAGGGACCATCTCTGGAGTCTCTGTGCTGTCATTACCGAAACACCCTTCTTAGGGTTAAAAATGGATACCAACGGCTGGTGGTCTGTCAGAAGCGTAAACTTTTGGCCCTGCAGGTAATGATTAAACTTCTTTACTCCCCACAAGGCTGAGAGCCTCCCTATCTATCTGAGCATAATTGCGCTCAGCGGACGTCAATGATCTGGATGTGAACGCAACTGGTCTCTCCTGGCCATTTGGCAACTTGTGTGAGAGTACTGCCCCAATACCATATGGAGAAGCATCACAAGCCAAACGAATAGGCAGCGTTGGGTTGAAGTGAGCCAACACTTCCTCTGAGGTGATCAATGCCTTGCTTTCGCGAAAGGCCCTCTTACAGTCCTCGCTCCACTTCCATGGTACTCCCTTCTGCAAAAGAGCATTCAGCGGGTGCAGCACCGTGGATAAATTTGGCAGAAACTTATGGTAATAGTTAATCAACCCTAGAAACGACCTCAATTGGGATACATTATCCGGAGCGGGAGCCTTCACAACAGCTTCGATCTTGTCAGGAGACTTATGAAGCCCCTCCTGGTCAATGACATGACCACAGTACGAGATCCGCTTCTGAAAGAATTCACATTTCTGGCGATTAACTCGAAGACCATATTCTTTCAATCTGGTGAGCACCAGTTCCAAGTTTGCAAGGTGTTCCTCGTCATCATCTCCTGTAATCAGAATATCGTCCAGGTAACATTGTGTACCTGGAATTCCCTGTAATACCTGCTCCATGGCCCTCTGCCAAATTGCTGGAGCCGATGCCACTCCAAAAACCAGTCTATTATACCGGTACAAGCCTTTATGCGTGTTGATCGTGAGATACTGGTGTGACTCTTCCTCAACTTCCATCTGTAAGTACGCCTGCGCCAGGTCTATCTTGGTGAAGTGTTTCCCGCCAGACAATGAAGCGAAGATATCCTCAATCCGTGGAAGCGGATACTGCACCGTGTGAAGCACCGGATTAACAGTGATCTTGAAATCACCACAGATGCGAACCTTCCCCGGTTCCCCCGGCTTGTTGCTCGATGAACGCTTCATGACTGGGACAATGGGCGTGGCCCACTCACTCCAGTCTACCTTAGACAGTACTCCTGAACGTTCTAGCCCTTCCAGCTCAGCTTCCACAGCAGGTCGTATTGCATAAGGTACCGGTCTGGCTTTGAAAAATTTCGGGTTTGCATGTTCTTCAATCTTGATGTTTGCCGTAATTCCTCTCGGTGTTCCCAGTCCTTGTTGGAACACCTCTTTAGCATCGTCCAATATTCTGGACAATCGTTTAGGTTTGACATCTTTTGTACCGGAATCTACCGTTAGTGCTTTTAAGGAATGCCAGTCCATATTTATTTTCCTAATCCACTCCCGTCCCAGTAGTGGTGGACCTCCCTCAGGTAGCACATATAAGTCCATTCCTCAGCTTTCTTTGCCCTTGTGGACCACCTTTACCTCTATCTTCCCGA
This sequence comes from Somniosus microcephalus, assembly GCF_052327205.1. Lineage (NCBI taxonomy): Eukaryota > Metazoa > Chordata > Chondrichthyes > Squaliformes > Somniosidae > Somniosus > Somniosus microcephalus. The sequence goes on along the minus strand of NC_140990.1, from coordinate 175,973,987 downwards.
TGGGGTATACTCTTTGCCCCGTGTATGTTTTCAATACAATCTCCGTATCCCGTAGGGGAATATGTGGGAATAACCTTTTGTAATCTTTCTTATTCATGACCGTCAATACCGATCCAGTGTCCAATTCCATCTTCACTTGGACTCCTGCTATCTGAAGTGTGACCCAAATTGTTTGGAGGTCTGCTTCCTTACCAACATTGTGTACTCTTAGACTACCCAGTTCATTACTGCTGGCGTCTGAATCTGACTTCTGTTCGTTCGAACTGTTCTCTGTCACCTTGTGTACCTTTTTGTACTTTTCCTGCGGTGACTTTTTGTTGCTGGTCTTCTTTCCTGACCGGCATACTTTAGCTATGTGACCAAGCCTGCCACATTTTCTGCATTCCTGATTTTTGAACCAGCACTGGTTCTGATCGTGTGTTGTCTTTCCACAACGATAACATTTTACTGTACTCAAGACCATTTGATTGGTACAGAGTTCCGGTGACCGTAGCTGCATTTCCGCAGTGCCTCTTGCTGCGGCTTCTTGCGATGCTGCAATAGTGACAGCTTTATCAAGCGTAAGATCATTCTCTTCAAGCAGTCGCTTTTGTGTTCCTTTTAACAATCCACACACAAATTTACCTCTCAGCGCATCTGCTAGCCCTGTCCCAAACTGACAGTACTTCGCTAGCTTACGTAGTTCAATTAAAAATTCAGCGTTGCTTTCGTCTTTCAACTGCGTTCTTCTGTAAAATTTAAATCGTTCCGCTATCATCAGCGGCGTGGGGTTTAAATGATTTTTCAGGACAGTAACAATATTCGCGAAGGTCTGATCCGCCGGTTTAATTGGTGATAGAAGGTGCTTCAATAGCCCGTATGTCTTCGCCCCCATTGAGCTTAATAAGGTTAATGCTTTCTCATCATCTGGTACCTTATTTGCTTTACAATAAACTTCCATGCGTTCTACATACATGGTCCAATCTTCGACATCACTATCAAAGGTATTAATGCTCCCATGTTTAGGCATCCTTGCAAGTTTAAAATTTTTTTTTTTTTTTTTTAAATGGCGGCTTCCCGCGCTTGGCGGTCTTTCCCACGCTCGTCTTCTACCCCCGCCGACTACAATGGCGGATTCCCGCGTTTTCCTTCTTCCCCCGCTGGCTGAGATGGCGATTGCCTTTCTGCCGCCGTTCTCGCCTCCCCAGCGGTTCTCACTCCCCGACGCTGCTTTGCCTTGCAGCCCCGCTCGCAGCCCGATCCTGTACACCGGCTGCGTTTGAGTTCTCTGCGGCTCTCGAGCCTTAAGCTGCCCCAGTCGCTGCGCCTCTCGGCCTCGATTGCAGCCCGGCCCTTTCTACCGGCCGTGGTCGAGCTCTCCGCCCTTATTCCTCCGTTTTCCCTCCCCTACTCCACAGTCAACGCGGCCGACTTTCTGCTCGTGTCGCTGATCGGCTTACCCACCACCGTGGTCGAAGGGATGATCACTGCCTGTCGCTGATGGAGGGCTTCGTGGTCAGAATTCTTTTTCTTTTAAACCCGGGTACTCGATGCCTCCCGTGCGATGGTGCTCAGCAGGATGATGAGGGCGGATGCCTCTTCTCTGCGCCCGTTTTGAGGACGAAGCTGCCTTGGATGTACATTTGCCGCAGGGTAAGATCGGACTCGTCGCCACTGAGTCTGTATGTCCCAGTTAGGTTTAGGATCAATCACTGGACACAGACAACAAGAATAACTTTTAACATGTCTTTACTATTCGAAGGTCAGGGCTGAACTGCCCAGCAAATCCTTGCACAACACTTATATACCGGTGTGGTCACCACCGGTATTACAGTATACAGCAGCCAAGAGAAAGTAGTACATCTCTTAAGGTGGAACTCTTAAGGTGGAACAGGTTACATACACCACATTGGCCAGGGCACCAAGAGAACTCTCCACCTTGAACCCCACAACCTTTGGCGAGGGTGTACTGCTGAGCCGCGGCTAGTTTGAACCCAGTCCCTAGAGCTAGAGGAGTGGATGTTAACTCCGAATTGCGATTGCAGTCAGGAAGCTCAATTGTAGAAAATATCCTTTACTTAAAAATCCTGAGTGAAATATAATGGGCTGACCTTAAAGGTAAGTAATGAAATATTGCATTCTGTAGATTAGATACAGAGGAGATTTATGATGTTGTTGCCAGGACTGGAGAATTTTAGCTATGAGGAAAGATTTGATAGGCTAGTGTTGTTTTCTTTGGAATAGAGAAGGCTGAGGGGAGATTTAATTGAGGTGTATAAAATTGAGGTGCCTGGATAGTGTGGATAGGAAGGCCCTATTTCCCTCAGCAGAGGTGTCAATAACCAGGAGGCATAGATTTAAAATAATTGGTTAAAGGATTAGAGGGGAGTTGAGAAATTCTTTCACCCAGAGGGTGGTGGGGGTCTGGCACTCACTGCCTGAAAGGGTGGTAGAGGCCGAAACCCTCATCACATTTAAAAAGTACTTGGATATGAATTTGAAGTTCTGCAACCGACAAGGCTACGGACCAAGAGCTGGAAAGTGGGATTAGGCTGGATAGCTCTTTTTTGACCGACAGACACAGTGGGCCGAATGGCCTCCATCCGTGCAGTAAACTTCTATGATCAGCTAGTTTATTAGGTTTTAACACCCTGCCCTTTCACCTCTTGGACCTGGGTTCAAATATAGCTTAGAATAAGGGGGTGAAAGCCTTTTACATGAATGTTCTGAAATAAAGTTGTTTCCACATTGCTACTGGTTCCCGTCATGTAGGACCTGTACAGTCAGCGGCACCACCAAATATAAAGTGTTCACCAAAAGGCTGCAGAGCCGCATTTCCTTTTTCCCTGGAGTCTCCCGATTTATTCTCACGAGCTCTCGTGACCGCCTTTTAAACGTGCTTAGCCAGTTCAACGCATCAGAGGCCAGCATCTTTTTGGAGGCTGGCGTTACTTTAAGAGTCGGATTATTTTTTTTAAATAGAAAATCTTATACTGTGCTGCGCTTTGACTCTGCTCAACGGAAACCCTCGAGCAAGACCGAGTCTGTGTCCTCCTAATCGGTCTCCCAGCAGCTGGAAAAGAAGCAGTGTGTAAATGTAGGAGAAGTGGTGCATAGATGCAGGTTAGGTATAGAGGGTCATAGTAAAATGTTCTTAGTGTGATCAGTTCCTAATGGTTGTGTAACCACAGCTCAAGGGTTCTGAAAGCGCAGCGTGATAGAGTAAATAGGGAGTAACTGTTTCCACTGGCAGGAGGGTCGGTAACCAGAGGAGACAGATTTAAGAACTTGGTCGGTTATTTCTTTCAGGTGCCACCGTGTGCTTTTTGGAACTAATATAACATCTGCTAATTGGAGCAGTCACAAATTAAATAGACCTGTGTGCTGCTGATCTGATGGCTTTTTTTCTTCTTGTACAGTACTATGTTTTGACCCAGGTAAATTTAAAGATTGTCTTTTTTTAAATTTCCATCTCTCCTCCAGTCCTCAGTTCCGACAGGGTGGATCAGATGACTAGGACGTACAATGATGTTGATATGGTCACGCACCTGCTGGCTGAGGTGAGCTTTGTTTAAGGTGCATTTGCATTAGCTTGAGTCTGCCATTGGAACCAGTTTAAAAACGAAAAGGTTTAGAAATCAAAAAGGAGCAACAACATCTGTCAGTCCAGTAGGGTTCTGCAGTTTTGATGTGTACAGCTGTGGAACTGCCCCAAATTTAACACTTTTTCACATTTTCTATAGCACAGTTAATATTCGAAATGTTCTCTAACACTCCAAATAGAATCATACAGCACAGAAGGAGGCCGTTCGGCCTATTGTAGCTGTGCCGGCTCTTTGAAAGAGCTATCCAATTAGTCCCATTCACCTGCTCTTTCTCCATAGTCCTGCAAATTTTTCCCCTTCAAGTATATATCCAATTCCATTTTGAAAGTTACTACTGAATCTGCTTCCACCACCCTTTCAGGCAATGCATTCCAGATCATCATAACTTGTTACGTAAAAATAATTCTCCTCATCTCTCCTCTGGTTCTTTTGCCAATTATCTTAAATCTGTGTTCTCTGGCCCTCCTGCCAGTGGAAACCGTTTCTCCCTATTTACTCTATCACAACCCCTTTTCTTTTTAAAGAAGTCCTCTTAAATTATTCCCTGAAGTTAGATATATTCAAGTTGACAAGATGCCTGTGCCTCCCAAAGTATTCCCAGTTACGGGCAGTTGTCTGCGATGGTCTCTCTTGGGCTAGTCCATGATAAACTTGAAAATATGGGAAATATTTTACAGAAGGCTCATAAAGATGAGCATTGTAGTTTGTGCGTTTCCACTCTGGATTCCCCAAACAAATATTTCCTAATTTTTTGGCGGATTTCATCCGTTTTGATGCTATAAACTGAGCCTTTGATGGTATGGTCAGCCACTGTTCCTTATCCACAGAGCTGGGGCTGAGGGGAATAGAAAAACAGTCTGCACAGAATTGTCTGACCTAGAACTGATGCATCCGTTTGCACAGATGGTAGATTTATAGAGTTGAGGAAATGAATTGCACGTGAAGCTATAAGATCACAATGCCTTGCAGCTTCGAGATATAAACTTATTAAACTCATGGCTCTGCCCAAAGAGCTCTGGTTGCTTCTTATTATACATGTTTTTTTGATGTTCGGCAGAGAGATCGTGATTTGGAATTGGCTGCCCGGATAGGACAGTCCTTACTGCAACGGAACCGGGTACTGACTGAGAGAAACGAGCTCTTGGAAGAACAATTGGTCCAGGCTTATGATCAAGTGAGTAAGCACTTCCAAAGTAAAAAGATGCTAAACTATCATATCAAACCCAACTGGGTCACTTGTTTTAGGGAAGGAAACCTGCCGTCCTTTTCTGATCTAGCCTATTATTGACTCCAGTGCCCTCTGAAGTGGCCTGGCAAGTCTCAGTCGAAACCGGTACAAAATGCCGGTCTTGTCAGTGACGTCCACATCCCGAGAATGAATAAAGAAAAATCTAATGTCAAAAACTAATCTGAATCAAATGGATGCGTACAGTTCATAATGTTATGAAGTTAATCTGAACGTGTATCTTTTGAAATCCATGTTCTGTTGTGATGGCTGACAGTGGTGGTAGCTGCTGTATAGGTTGATCCGGATATCTGCTCAAAGTCTTTTCAATGGGTGCTACATTATTAAAAGTTGACCCTGTGGGGAATCGCCATCTACCAGTTGATAGATACTCCAATACCCAGCCATCTCTTTCCATTACTAACACTGATTGGAGGAGTTTGCTGAATGGAGGAGATAATTAAATTCACATCATGTAACGGTTGTTCTGGCAGCATAAATCATTCACAGCCACTAAGCAGTGGTTTTGTTCATATAAACTATACTCTGTTCACGTGATCTGTTTACATAATTTTTTTTGAAAAATGATTAAAGCACCAAGTCCCGTTTACCCATCACCCCTGTGCTTGCTGCCCTCCATTGGTTCCCAGTCCAGCAAAGCCTCAGATTTACAATTCTCATTCCTGGTGTTCAGAACCTGCCACGGCCTCACCACTCCCTATTCCTGTAACCTCCCACAACTCTGAACTACAACAAGATCTCTGTGCTTCTCCAATTCTGGCCTCCTACACATCCCCGATTTTCATCGCCCCATCATTGGCAACTGTGCCTTCAGCTGTCTAGGCCCAAAGCTCTGGAATTCCCTCCCCCTCTCTCTCGCTCTCTCCAAGACGCTCCTTAAAACCTACCTCATTGACCAAGTTTTTGGTTACCTGTCCTAATATCTCCTTATATGGCTCAGTGTCAAATTTTGCCTGATAATGCTCCTGTGAAGCGCATTGGGACATTTTAATACATTAATGGTGCTGAATAAAGTTGTTCATTTTGTGTATCAAATAGAAACTTTTTTAAAGCCAAGTAACAGTAGCCTGCTTGAAAGCACCATGTGACCACAACTGTAACATGCAATAAAATATCCCTGGGCACTTCACAGAGGCGTAATTAAAAGAATGGATTTCGAGCCAAAGGAGGGAGATATTAGGAGGGGTGACTAAAAGCTTGGTCAAAGGGGTTGGTTTTAGGTAGGGTCTTAAAGGAGGAGAAGGAGGTGGGAGGGGTTTAGGGAATGCAGGGCCGAGGTAGCTGAAAGCATGGCATTTATATAGTGCCTTTCTCACCCTCTGGATGTCCTAAAGCGCTTTACAGCCACTGAAGTACTATTGCAGTCTAGTAACTATATTATAATGTAGGAGAAACAGCAGCCAATTTGGCGCAGCAAGGTCCCACAAATAGCAGTCTGATGATGACCAGAAAATCAGTGACAAAGGGTCACAGACCTGAAACGTTAACTCTGTTTCTCTCTCCACAGATGCTGCCTGGCCTGCTGAGTGTTTTCAGCATTTTCTGTTATTTCAGATTTCCAGCATCTGCAGTAGTTTGCTATTGAGTCAGTTTAGTGATGTTGGTTGAGGGATAAATATTGGCCAGGACATTGGGTAAAAATCCCCTGCTCTTCTTCCTCTTCCCCTGCACATTGCTCTTCTGGTTCACTTGTTTTCTGTATTTTTCAATTGCCCATCGTTCAGTCCATGTTCTTTCCATTAGGTTAACCAACTGCAGCATGAGCTGTCCAAAAAGGATGATCTCCTACGAATGGTGGCCAATGCTTCAGAGGAGAGCGAATCCGACTCCAGCTGCTCCACACCTCTCCGCCACAACGAGTCCTTTCATCTGTCACACAGCTTGATGCAGCTGGATGCTTTGCAGAGTAAACTGCGAGAACTAGAGGACGAAAATCTTTCTCTCCGTTCTGAGGTATGTAATGCTGGGCTGGACCCCATTTAGAATAACTAATATACATGTGCACCACAAATCTGAGACAAGTCACTGGCTTAGTGTACATGTCCATGTCTTAATTGTGAAGCATTTTGACACGCAAGTGGTTGTATTAGAAGGATATGCTGATAGGGATAGATGAAGTAGGGTGGGAGGGGACTCGTGGCGCATAAACACCAGCATAGACCAACTGGCTTAAATGGCCTGTTCCTCTGCTGTAAATTCAATGTAATTCTATATATTGCAGTGGGTTAACTTCATTCGGGTCACCTTGGGCTATTTAGACTTTTTTAAATTCCAAGCTACCAATTAAGTTCAGACTTTGCTGCTTGAATAGGTTTACAAAATAAAGCAACTTTGTATTAATGGATTTGGATGAAGGAGGAGGACGTCTTCTCTCTCTTTCATGCAGCTGTTGATGGGTTTAATGATCATCTTTGACTTGATCATCAGAGAAGGGGTATGGAAAGATGCAAGTGATTGCACAGTAGTGTTCCCTTGACAGTAACTGGGATAGACATGGCGCCTTGCATTTCTGTCGCCATTTTGTAGAGTGGCTTGGAAGCAGCAGCTACAGTGATATGCCGAGGTAGGTGTCTGCATTCGAGTCCCATGGGCAGCTGGGGGAGGGAACCTGAACGGATCAGCTGGTGTGAGTGTACCAATGTCAAATTGCCAAATGTGCCCTTGCTTCGATGGAAGGCTTTCTGTTGACACGCAGGGTTTAGACTTTTATTTTCATGTTGCATTTCAGCTTGCACCTTGCGCAGAATTGCCTGAGGATTGTGTTTTGCCATCAAGATGGAATGCTACAGATATGCAGCATCAGACCAGCCCTACCCCACCTGTAACATTTTTTCTCATGGGTAGGATGGTAGAAAGCATGAGAACACAACAATTTCAAGCAAGCAACCTGTCACTGGTCAATTGATTAGAAAGATTTATAGAAAGATTGATTTACATTTCTGTGGTGGCTTTCATGACCTCAGGACATCCCAAAGCGCATAACAGCCAATGAAGTACTTTTTGAAATGTAGTCACTGTTGTAATGTGGGAAACGTAGAGAAAAATTGTGCACAGCAAGGTTCCACAACAGTAATGAGATAATAACCAGATCATCTGTTTCAGTGATGTTGGTTGAGGGATAAATGCTGGCCAGGACCCCATGGAGAATTCCCCATAGGAGACTCTCTTTTTCAAACCAAAGTACATTACGCAGACTAACATACTGCCTAGGTGATTTGTTCAGTGAGGAATCCATTTTTTTTTCTGGTCTCGCTAGCCCCTACACCTATGATCACGGGGGTGGGCAACATTCCCGCAAGCTCCCACCATTGCTGCTGTTGAGCTGGGCACTGACCAGAATGCAGAACTAGTCTCCTGAGGATTCTTCCTGCAATTACTTCCTTCTCCTTCTGGAGAGGTGTTCCGCTTCTGTTCAGCACCTCTCTGTGGCAGCACCACTGAGACTGGGAACTCGAGGCAGAGTTGGGACTTGACCTTGTGTCCCACCTGTCCAGTCCGTGCTGCACCACGAGGTAATGGCCACCTGGTCACCTTTTTTTGCACAAGGCACAGTTTTGTTTCTTCACCAAAGTTGAAGCATGAATGGCTCAGCAACGGCCCGTGATGTTTGGTTAAATGTGTAACAGCTCCAGCAGTAAGAAGAAATGAGACAGTCTAAAAAGAAACATGCATATCTGGTTAAGGAACGTGCATAATCTAGAGCTGTCTTTTGTCTCCACTAGTCCTATCACCATCTCGTCTCATTTTGAATACCTCTTAATGTCTCACAGAATCACAGAATCCCCACAGTGCAGATAGAGGCCATTTCGGCCCATCGAGCCTGCACCGACACATATCCCACCCGATCCCCGTAACCCCTACACCAACACATATCCCACCCTATCCTGTAACCCCACGTATTTAATCCCCCTAACACTAAGGGTCAATTTATCATAGCCAATCAACCTAACCTGCACATCTTTGGACTGTGGGAGGAAACCGGAGCACCCGGAGGAAACCCACGCAAACACGGGGAGAATGTGCAAACTCCACACAGACAGTCGCCCGAGGCCGGATTCGAACCCGGGTCCCTGGCGCTGTGAGGCAACAGTGCTAACCACTATGCCACCGTGCCACCTGTCTCTTCTCTTTTGTTCTCTCCCAGCCTGGCCTCTTAATCTATTTCATTCCCTGTGCCTCTTCAGTCTTGATAAAGGGTTTTGACCCAAAACGTTGACTCTAATTTCTCTCCATGGATGTTGCCTGGCCTGCTGAGTTTTTCCAGTATTTTCTGTTGTTATTTCGGATTTCCAGCATCTGCAGTATTTTGCTATCATGCATATCTGGTTACCTAACAACCTGAAGTTCTGTGGAATTGGTTGGATCCCAGTAGCAATTGAGCAGAGTCAACTGGATTGGTGTCACAGTGAAAAATACCCATGACTCATTCAATTATTGGATTCCACGAACTGCCTGTGAACTAAATAATATGTACTATTAGAAGTTAAACAATTTTAGGGATGTGTCATAAGGCTATGACTATCTGAGGTTTGGGCAACTTCTTAAATAGTAAGTGAAACTGAAATGGTTACACAATCATTTGAAAATGCAACCATATTTTTACTTATTAGTGATTTGGTTTCACTTCTCCTAGCTATTCCACTTTTTGTATTGGGAGTTTTGATGAAAGGTTATTGACCTGAAACGCGATTCTGTCGGCGCTCAGAGGGCGGGTTTCGAGGCGGGTCGGGTTAAATCCGAAATGATTGACTGCGGGTTCGGAACCCGCCTCCACACCACTTTCCCCAAGTGTCGGGTCTGTGATTTAAAAACAGACCCGACCCCAAGCAGCGGGTAGAGGATTAAAGGCACTTAACTGCTTAAGTGCTTGTTTAGAGCTATTTTGACGACACTTTTCAATTTTCCTACTTTTGGGTCGAGTTTCACGACGTTTGGAGAACATGCCTGGTAAGTATGTCAGGAACACCAATGAGCTGGAAACTTCAGAGCTGCAACTACAGTCTAAAAGCTGCACTCTCAAATCTGGTCAGTTTCAAATGTCAGAGGTTGGTGATTGAACAATTTGGGAGACACATTCTGTGTTTAGGCTGCAAGTATGTGGTGTTCACTCTATAGCCACTGTCACCTGCATTGCTGGATTTTAAAGGTGCACTTACCCTTCACTGTGCCACCTCAAATTGTCGGGACACATATGCCAACGATGTCAAACCTTCATTCAACATAAATTTATTCCAACATAAGAAAAGAACAGAAACTTCACAATTAAATCTATCAGAACACCCAAGTGAGAACCCTTGCGCTTATTAACGTGCCATCTTTCTCTTGCGCATGCTTCTACGTTGTGCTTCCCCCTGTGGCTTCAGCAGATGTAGAGACAGCCTGCTCACCTCCCTGCTGCGCCTGCTTAGACGCCTTTGGCGGTTGTCCTCTGCGTTTTGGAACCTGTAAACGCCCCACCAAGTCTGCTCCTCCTGCAGCTGCACAGGGGCAGACTCGGCCATCACTGTTTGGATGCTCATCTGGGGCTCTGACCAAGGGATTGGCAAGGGGATGGAAGTTTGAGCGCTTGGAGAGGAGCCCTCACTTGCATGTCCCCTCTCACCATCATCCCTCTCATGGGCCACCCGCACTTCTCTGCTAGCAAGTAACTGGATAGCACCTTGCTGCACATCAGTGGGGCCATGTAGACCCGTCTCTCTACTGACGGTCCTCATAATGAGGACGTCCATGTACCTCTGGTTCCTCTCCACAATAGATCCCCCTCTATCCTCCATAGCTGACTATCTATCTAGAAGAGTCACTATGTTGTTTTGATTCTGGTGAATGATGTCCTCCATGGAGGTTGCCATCCTTTGATGTATGATGTAATTGCCATTACAGAGACATGGTTGCAGGGTAACCAAAGCTGAGAACTGAATGTTCCAGGGTACTCAACATTTAGGAAGGACAGACAAAAAGGAAAAGGAGGTGGCATAGCACTGTTAATAAGGGATGAGATCGGTATCGCAGAGATAAAAGATCTTGGCTTGGCAGATCGTGATGTGGAACTGGAATCCGTTTGGGTGGAGCTAAGAAACAGCAAAGGGCGGAAAACATTGGTTGGAGTTGTGCATAGGCCACCAAACAGTAATGGTAATGTAGGGCACAGTATCAATCAAGAGATTAGAAGTGCATGTAACAAGGGCAATACCGTAATCATGGGGGACTTTAATCTACATATTGACTGGGCAAATCAAATTACCACTAATGGTGTGGAGGACGAATTCTTAGAATGCATGGGAGGAGATGGTTTCCTCGATCAGTATGTGGAGGAACCAACCAGGGAACAGGCTATTCTGGATCTGGTATTGTGTAATGAGAAAGGGCTAATCAAAAATCTTGTGGTAAAGGGGCCTTTAGGGACAAGTGACCATAATATGATTGAATTTTACATTAAGTTTGAGAGTGATGTCGCCCAATCTGGAATTAAGGTCTTCAATCTAAACAGAGGAAACTACAAGGGTATGAGGGACAAGATTGGGAGACTACACTAAAAGGTATGAAGGTGGACATGCAATGGCTAACATTCAAGGAAATAATGCATAATTTGCATCAAACATATATTCCTCTAGGGTATAAAAACCCAAAAGGAAAAGTGATCCAACCATGGATAACAAAAGAAATTAAAGCTAGTATTAAGTCAAAGGACAAAGCTTATAAATTTGCCAGAAAAAGCGGTCAGCCTGAGGATTGGGGTCTTTTTAGAAATCAGCAAAGGGGACCAAGAAATTGATAAAGAAAGGGAAAATTGAATATGAGCACAAACTAGTGAAAATATAAAAACAGATAGGTATGTGAAAAGGAAAATACTGGCGAAGGTAAATGTAGGTCCTTCACAGTCAGAGACAGGAGAATTTATAATGGGGAATGAGGAAATGGCAGAGAAATTAAATAAATACTTCGTTTCTGTCTTCAGGGAGGAAGACACAAAAAACCTCCCAGAAATACGAGAAAACCAAGGGTGTGATGAGAATGAGGAACTTAAAGAAATTATTATTAGTAAAAAAAATTACTAGCAAAATTTATGGGACTAAATGTCGATAAATCCCAAGGACCGGATGACCTACATCCTAGGGTTTTGGAAGAGGTGGCCATTGGAATAGTGGACGCATTGGTTGTCATCTTCCAAAATTCTATAGATTCTGGAACAGTTCCTGCAGAATTGAGGATAGCAAATGTAACCCTGCTATTTAAGTAAGGAGGGAGAGGGAAAACGGGTAACTACAGACCTGTTAGCCTCACATCAGTAGTTGGGAAAATGCTGGAATCTATTATAAAGGATGCAATAACTGGGCACTTAGAAACTAATAGTAAGATTGGGCAGAGTCAACATGGATTTATGAAAGGGAAATCCTGTTTGACAAACCTATTGGAGTTCTTTGAGGATGTAACTAGTGGAGTAGACAAAGGGGAACCGGTAGATGTGGTGTATCTGGATTTTCAGAAGGCCTTCGATAAGGTCCCACACAAGAGGTTGGTGAACAAAATTAGGGCACATGGAATTGGGGGTAATATACTAGGATGGGTTGAGAATTGGTTAACAGACAGAAAACAAAGAGTAGGGATAAACGGGTCTTCTCAGGATGGCAGGCTGTGACTAGTGGAGTACCGCAAGGATCGGTGCTTGGGCCCTAGCTATTCACAATCTATATCAATAATTTGGATGAGGGGACTAAATGTAACGTTTCCAAATTTGCTGATGATACAAAGCTAGGTGGCAGTGTCATTTGCGAAGAGGCTTCAAGGGGATCTCAACAGGCTCAGTGAGTGGGCGAGAACATGACAGATGGAATATAATGTGGATAAATGTGAAGTTATCCACTTTGGTAGGAAAAACAGAAAGGCAGAGTATTTCCTAAATGGTGAAAGATTGAGGAATGCAGATGCTCAAAGGGACCTGGGTGTCCTTGTACATGAGTCACTGAAAGTGAATGTGCAGGTGCAGCAAGCCACTAGGAAGGCAAATGGTATGCTGGCCTTCATTACAAGAGGATTTGAGTACAGGAGTAAAGAAGTCTTACTCCAATTATATAGGGCCTTGGTGAGACCACACCTGGAGTACGGTGTACAATTTTGGTCTCCTTACCTAAGGAAGGATATACTTGCCATAGAGGGAGTGCAACGAAGGTTCATGAGATTGATTCCTGGGATGGCGGGACTGTCGTATGAGAAGAGATTGAGTAAACTAGGCCTGTATTCTCTTGAATTCAGAAGAATGAGAGGGGATCTCATTGAAGCATACAAAATTATTACAGGGCTTGATAGGGTGGATGCTGGGAGAATGTTTCCCTTGGCTGGGGAGTCAAGAACCAGGGGCCACAGCCTCAAGATAATGGGTAGGCCAATCAGGACTGAGATGAGAAGAAATTTCTTCACACAGAGGGTGGTGACTCTTTGGAATTCTCTACCCCAGAGGGCTGTGGAGGCTCAGTCATTGGATATATTCAAAACAGAAGTCGATAGATTTCTGACCAGTAAGGGCATCAAGGGATATGGCGATAGGGCCGGTGAATGGAGTTGAGGCAGATGATCAGCCATGATCTCATTGAATGGCGGAGCAGGCTCAAAGGGCCAAATGGCCTACTCCTGCTCCTATTTCTTATGTTATCCTTTCCATTGCAGAACCCACATTTGCCATTGCATGCACCATGGCATTGCTCATGTTTGTGATGGACTCCTCCATTCTCTGCACACTCGCAGTCACCGTGCTTGCAAAGCCAGTCAGAGCCTTCTGCACTTGTTACTGAAGCTCCAGCACCACACGCTTTCTGGATGGCCCCAGAGGTTCAGCATCTATATGCAGCTGAGCAAAGCTAGGAGTGCCCTGCAGCCTGCGATGAGGACTCTCTACTGCTGTCACTGTCTCCACCATCTGCTCTTGCTCACTTGTGAGTTGTGAAACGGCAGGTGACAATACTACTCTGTCGCAAACTACCTTCCGAGGTGTGCATCTCTGCGCTGGGTGCACTCATTTCTGCTGACGCTGCTCCCTCAGAGGATGGAGGTTCCTCTGAGGAGTCCTCCTGCTCCTCTTCCTGGATAGTAGGGAGGGGGATCTTGATGGTCCTGTGGGAGAGTAAAGACATGAGTTGCACATGTGATATGTAAATTGCAGACACATCCCATTGTGCACATGATCATGACTACATTTGTCTGAACATCAGATCCCATATTCGTCACTCAAGAATGTCAAATCAGATGTCTGGAAAAAAAATTCTGTCACCAGGTTGCTCTACTGAGCCCGTCTCTCCGTCCCCCACTTCAAGCTCCTCGGGACCTCCAGCAATGTCTAGAGCTGCCTCCTCAGCGTTGGTCAGCTGCGCCACGGATGGTGGTCCTTTTTCTGTTCTCCCCCTCTCCCTCTTATTGTGGGCTCTGTTTTCCTGCAAAGAGGGAAAGAATTGGATTTTCAGTGAGTGTGATGGAATGAGTGTATAGAATGGATAGGAGAGATATTTGGAGGGAGACTATGATGGAGTGGGTTCCCATTACCAAGTTCCCTCCTTTTGAGTTGCTAGTTGTTGTCATTGCATAACTGAGGGTGGGTGTGAGGGGGGATAGTTAGATGGGGTAGTGATTCTGTACATAGGGAGAGAGGGAAGGTTGATGGTGCAAGTGATGCTGGGTTGAGTGAGGATGTGCAGGGGTAGGGTTGACGATGCAGAGTGATGGGGATGTGATAACAGGCACAGCAGAATTAAGGGATTTGTGCTTTTATACTCTTTTCCTGTGCACAGGAGATCATTGAATCTCTTCCTGCATTGAATCCAGGTGCGTCTTACCATTGACCTGGCATTGACCTCCCCAGCTATTCACTGCCTTCATCTGCTGAGGAGGTTTCCTTCATCTCCTGGGTACAGGACCTCACGACGAGCTCTAACTCCCTCAACAAGAACATGCAGGGATTCCTCATTGAACCGGGGAGCTGCCTTCTGTCTTTCTGCAGACTTATTGAGCACCAGCAGCAGTCAGGAGCAGTATAAACTACTTCAGACGTAACTGGAATGGCCCCCTTAAGTACCCCGGCTACACATGAGTCAGCAGAGCAGCTGAACAGACCCGCACCTTGTGATGAGGGTGGGTAACCCACACGGCAGGCTCAATTAGTCCAATTAAACCAAAATTGTATCCGAAGGCCGGCTGGGGCTGGCAGCAGGTCCAGAACCCACCAAGCTCCGTTCCCGACGCCAACCCGCCTCCACGAACAGAATCGCAGCCGTTAACTCTTTCTCTCTCCACAGATGCTGCCTGACCTGAGTATTTCCAGAATT
Source organism: Somniosus microcephalus (assembly GCF_052327205.1). Taxonomy (NCBI): domain Eukaryota; kingdom Metazoa; phylum Chordata; class Chondrichthyes; order Squaliformes; family Somniosidae; genus Somniosus; species Somniosus microcephalus. The sequence goes on along the minus strand of NC_140990.1, from coordinate 175,958,847 downwards.
TTCTGTTTTTATTTCAGAATTCCAGCATCTGCAGTATTTTACTTTTGTCTTGCATTGAGATTATGGATTCATTCAATGTTGTGATGTAATGCCATTTAAATGGTGAAATCAAACTACTGCCTATTCCAGGTAACAGTAGATTAACAGTGTGGGCACCAGATAGCGTGGCCTAGATTAACAGTGTGGGCCCCAGATAGCAGAGGCCTAGATTAACTGTGGGCGCCAGATAGCGTGGCCTAGATTAACAGTGTGGGCCTGTCTTGTTTTTGCACACTTTGTACAAAAATAATAAATTGCAGGACAACGGAGTATTACAATTTAAACTCTTTTAATGAAGCATCAGGTCTGTAAGCTTTCTCAATCATCCAGCACCGTGTGGACAAGATGGAGTCAGGACCCCTACTGGGTCTTCTAAACAATAGCAGTCCTTACAGATGTCTGCAGGCCAATGACAACTCAGCATGTGATCACATGTGAATATAATAGGTATTCCTTACAGATGCCTGCGGGCCAATGACAATTCAACATGCAAATGTTACAGGCCCCAGATAGCGTGGCCTAGATTAACAGTGTGGGCCCCAAAGAGTGGCCTAATTTACAGTGTGGGAACTGTGAGCGATGAGTCCTGCTTGGTCAGTTTTGTGCACTGTGACTGAAAAGGTGTTTTCAATTTTTTTTTTAATTTTGCTATGAAGCAGTATTGTCGTGGTTTTAATTTAGTGTGTTATGTTAGACCACTGTTCATAGCAAAACAATTTTTAAAGAAACCATGGACTGGGGAGGAGAGTGAGAAGGTTCATGAGACTTTCTTTGTGGAACTGGGACAAAAATTCAAATTCATTACGAGAAAAATTTTCCAACTTTTCACACCGACCTTTTCTTAAGACATCCACCTCGCTGCTCTTGTAGAGACTTCACTTCGTGCCAGTCTGTGGTTCCTCAGTGTAATTTTTAACAACAGCCCTGATAGCAGCTGAAGTTCTGTTCAAGGCTAAGGACTGTTCAATATTACGCCTATGATTTTTAATCTACTGTATATTCTTGGAACTGTGATTTAAAGCACGTTATCAAATCATTGCTTGATTCCCTATGCTGTTCATAAACGTTTAGGCTTATCTCCTTATCATGTAATCATGCCAGAAGAGTCATAGTATCAAATACCAAGCCTGTCACATTATGTTTGGCTGTACACAATTGTACAGTACATCTCTTAAAGGGCAAAGTTGAGGGTCAGGGTGGAACAAAATGACGCATGAGTTAATGCGTTGACCTGGATTTAAATCTAGTCCAATCTGATGGGGTGAAAGTCCCCTCTCTGATAATATGTCTGGTGTGAAATGTACTTGGGCAGTCCTGCCTGCTTTTGATCCAAGCGTAAGTCTAAAGGGCAAAATTGCCACAAGTTGGTTGTCTCGTTCAGGTCCCAAGGACGGTTAGTGAGGGGAACTAGGGAAATCCACACCAATGTACTGGGGTTGGGGGTATGTGTTAAAGCACATTATTGGGATAAAGTAGGAGGAGTTTTACCTGCGACTGAGGGTGCATGGTGTTGGTGCTGACACTGAAAGCCCTGTCCTGAGTCTTGCACAAGTAAATAGAATTTCTGTTTACAGTGTAATATTTATATTTGTTTCATTCTCTGGTGGCTTTTCAACATCCAGATTGCAAGTTCCACTCACTGAACTATATCCCTGCATGTACCGTCTCTCATCTAATTACAGTGGGAGCTGGTAAAGGATCTGGTGCCGAGAAGCAGTGAATGCAGTGTGGTGTGTGGGAGGAATCGTTAAGTGTTCTTACTTAGTCTGATCGTCTCTACGTTCCTTCATTCCAAAGGCTTGTCACCTGAAGACTGAAACTATCAATTATGAAGAGAAGGAACAGCAGCTGGTCAATGACTGTGTGAAGGAATTAAGTAAGTACAAATAAAAGAAAAGAATTGCATTTATACAGTGCCTTTCACGACCTCAAGTCGCCCCAAAGTGTTTTACAACAAATGAAGTATTTTAGAAGTGTAGTTGCTGTTGTATTCTCCATGCTCTTCTTTGAAATAGTGCCATGGGATCTTTCACATCCACCTGAGAGGGCAGATGGGGCTTCAGTTTAACATCTCAGCTGAAAGATGGCTCCTCCAACAGTGTAGCACTCCCTCAGTACTGCACTGGAGTGGCAGCCTAGATTTTGTGCTCCAGTCCCCAAATTGGACACCAAAGCTCATTTGCAGTCGACACTCAGAGCATTACATCCAACTGAAAGTCATGTCATCAGTGCACAGAACCATTGCCATTTTACTGCAACACATTCTAAGCCTGCAAGCGAGAAGTCTTTGAGTTATAAACCTGGGATGTTGGTCTTTGAAACCAGACAAACAGCTTGTGAATCTATAATCTCTCTTCAGGAGCTCACCCCGTCTCTCCTCAGGAGCTCACCCCATATCCTGTAAAGCACCACTCAATTTAGCACTTAGCTATGCAGATCAGAAAGTCCCCAGGTTCAGTCCATGTCCTGTGTTGAATCAGCTGATCTCCGCTAGGGCAGTAGATACCCTCCATTGTTAAAAATAGCTTAAACATCCACTCCCTTCACCATTGGCACAATGTGGCTGCAGTGTGTACTATCTACAGGACGCACTGCAGTAAGTCGCCAAGGCATTTTCGAAAACCTACCTAGAAGGACAAGGGCAGCAGGTGCATGGGAACACCACCACCTCCAAGTCATACACCAAGTTGAACATGTATCGTCCTTCATCGTCGCTGGGTCAAAATCCTGGAACTCCCTACCTAACAGCACTGTGGGAGTACCTTCGACATACGGACTGGAGCTCAAGAAGAAGGTTCATCACCTTCTCGAGGGAAATTTGGGGTGGGCAATAAATGCTAGCTTTGCCAGCGACGCCCATATCCCAAGAATTAATATTTTTTTCAAAAGCTTGCCAACATTTATCAAGAGGTTGAGGTATTAGGGGACTGGTGTCCTTGGAACTGTGTTTCAGCAAATGGAGACTGCAGGAAAATACACACACAAACCATAGAATAGGCAGATTTCCTTTTCACACAAGCGTGAGGCTTGATTTTGCACTTGTGCCAAGTTTTGAAAATAGAGCCCTTTTAGTTCACAATGCCAGTATCTTTTGCGAGCTTGAATTTTCAGCCTATTTCTGCTAAGTCCCAGTGCTACAATTCACTGAAGTGTAATAGAGCTTGTCCATTTACTTGTAATTCTGGACGTTCCCTGCTGTTTTATTCACTGAGAAGGTGGTAATTCATATGGGGAAGTTAGCTGACAGGATGCAGGAGTTCAGTTGTGAATCCCATGCACCCAAAGTGAGAAATCCCAAATTAGTAGTAGTGTGAATGTGTGACCACAGTGTGACAATTTAAGCAAGGCTTTGTTCTGAGCTGTGTTGGTTCTATATGGGAGATGATTAACATTGATCCACTTATGGGCTGCGCTTGGACCATGGTCCCAGAAGTGCAAGGGTTGTACCATTCAGTTTCCCGTCACGAAAACTTGAAGTTGTATGAAAGCGATTTTTTTTGTTTTATTCATTTTTGCAATATGGGCTTCGCTAACAAGGCATTTATTGCCCATCCCTAGTTGCCCTTGAGAAGGTGGTGATGGGCTGCTGCCTTGAACCGCTGCAGTCTGTGTGGTGAGGGTACTCCCCACAGTACTGTTAGGTAGGGAGTTCCAGGATTTTGACCCAGTGACTATGAAGGAACGGTGATATACTTCCAAGTCTGGATGGTGTGTGACTTTGAGGGGAACGTGGAGGTGATGGCATTCCCATGCGCCTGCTGCCCTTGTCCTTCTAGGTGGAAGAGGCCACTGGTTTGGGGGAAGCCAGGGTGATAATATCCATGGTATCCCGACAGAATTCCTGCTAAAGCAAATGATGTATAATCTGCCACATTCATGCATTCACCATTTCTTTCCCTTTAACTCACCTCACCCTCCCGTTTCTCTTTTTTTGAAGAAGAAACAAACATACACATTTCCAACCTGGCAGACGAACTCTCCAGAAAGAATGATGACATTGCACGTCACCAGGAGGAGATCACCAACTTACTCAGTCAAATTGTGGAGCTTCAGCTTAAAGTCAAAGAGGCAAGTGTGAAAAGCCCATGAACAGTGGCACAGAATTCCTATCAAATTTGTAGCCAAGGCTGATGTTGAAGCCTGTCTGCTGCTTGGGTTAGTTTTTTCTTAAAAACATGTCATGGGTCTTTGTATTTCTTTTCCTAGTGTGCCATTGAAAAAGAAGAACTTAAGCAACATCTGCAGGCATCCAAAGATGCCCAAAGACAGCTTACGGCAGAAGTGAGTATCCCACTTTTTACCCTGCGCTAGGTTTAACTCGATGGTGTGTTTTTTGTGCTTATCAAAATGAGCAACCGAAAACTCTCCACTTTCTGCAGTCAGCTGCAGCATGAAGGGTCTACTCTCAGCCCTAACCTCAGATGAACAACCCCTACTGTGCACCAGTGCAAAAAAGATTCACAAGGATGATACCAGAACTGAGAGGGTGCAATTATCGGGAAAGACTGAACAGGCTGGGGCTCTTTTCCTCTAGAAAAGAGAAGGCTGAGGGGTAACAGAGATCTTTAAAATTATGAAGGGGTTTGATAGGGTAGACGTAGAGCAGATGTTTTCATTTGTGGGGAAGACTAGAACTAGGGGTCATAAATATAGGATAGTCACTAATAAATCCAACAAGGAATTCAGGGGTTCTTAACCCTGAGAGTGGTTAGAATGTAGAACTTGCTACCATAGGGAGTAGTTGAGATGAATAGCATGAATCCATTTAAGAGGAAGCTAGATAAGTACATGAGGGAGAAAGAAATAGAAGGATATGCTGGTCAGGTGAGATGAAGTAGGGTGGGAGGACGCTCGTGTGTAGGTTAAACATCAGCACAGACCTGTTGGGTCGAATGGCCTGTTTCTGTGCTGTACATTCTATGTAATAACTAAAGGGGTTGTCTCCTGGTCTTTTAGCCCAACAGGTAGTTGGTTACATGTCTGCAACTGGTCATTTCTCAGTGTAGCAACCTTGGAGCGTACAGAGTGGCGGGACACGGATTTCCTTTGCTGTCTGTTGCTCAAGGGAGGTGATTACAGAGGGCACATGTTTTTCCACAGGAAGGGAATGTCATCTCCAGCCAGCTCGTGCCCATCTCCAAGATGCCAATTCAGAGCAGCATTGGCATAGGGCTCAGCAACTAACTTCACTTGATGCATGACTCATGTGCAGCATGAAATTGGAATTAAAATCGAGGGAAATAACTGCCAAATGAAAAGTGCAAGAGTCTTACTGCAGTAATCTAATGTAATATGGCTCCTCCAGTACACATTATTCTATCTTGAATAAATGGTATAAACCGCGCACTAATGGTGGCTTCCTGTATTGTATCACAATTAAACTAATACAGTGCTTACTTTGATTGCACTGTATTATTTGAGTACATCTCAGTGTAGTATGTAATGGAGACCTTTGGAGCTTATTGCAAGAAAGATTTGCATTTATATAACCCCTTTCACGACCTCAGGGCGCCCCAAAGGTCTTTGCAGCCAATGAAGTATTTTTTGAAGTGTAGTTGCTGTAATGTAGGAAACGTGGCAGCCAATTTGCACATAGCAAGGTCCCACAAACAGCAATGAGACAATGGCCAAATAATCTGTTTTAGTGATGTTGATTGATAGATAAATATTGGCCAGTGCTCCCCTGCTTTTCTTCAAAATAGTGCCACGGGATCTTTTACGTCCACCCGAGAGGACTGCCGGGGCCTGGGTTTAATGGCTCATATGAAAGGCGGCACCTTCTGACTCGGAGGCGGGAGTGCTACCTACTGAGTCACGGCTGACACTAGCTGGCAGGATACCAAGTCTCTGATCAATAGGGGGGAATAGAATTATTGATTTTAGTGTTCAAACGCTGAGCGTTCTTTTTCTACATAAACTATTCTTAGGCTAAAGGTGTTACCAGGGAAAGAAAGATATGCATTTATATATCGCCTTTCACATCCTCTGGACATCCCATATGCTTTTCAGACAATTAAATACTTTTGAAGTAACAACAGAAAATGCTGGAAACACTCAACAGGTCAGGCAGCATCAAGGAGAGAAAGGGTCCCCGACTCGAAACGTTAACCCTGTTTCTCTCTCTTCGATGCTGCCTGACCTGCTGAGTGTTTCCAGCATTTTCTGTTGTTTATTCAGATTTCTAGCATCCGCAGTATTTTGCTAAAGTACTTTTGGAAGTGGAGTCATTATTCTAATGTGGGGAAAAGCAGCAGCCAATTTGTACACAGCAACTCCCACAAACAGCAATTTGATCATGACCAGCTACAGTAATCTGTTTTTAGTGATGTTGGTTGAGGGATAAATATTGTCCAGGACACCGGAGGAAAAGTCCTTTGCTCTTCTTCAAATAGTGACACGGAATCTTTTATGTCCACCTGAGTGGGCAGACAAGACATCAGTTTAATGTCCCATCCGAAAGACAGCACCACTGACAGTGCAGCACTCCCTCAGTACAGCACTGGAGTGTCGACCTGGATTTTGTGCTCACATCTCTGGAGTGGGACTTGAACCCACAACCTTCTGACTCAGAGGCAAGAGTGCTACCCACTGAGCCATGACTGACACTGCTAGGAAAATGACTTCCCTCCCAGTAAAGGTGAAGAGCAGGTCAGTGTAAACTGATGAACCTTTATTGGCTAGGAATATCTTGGGTGTGGTGGGTGGCAAAGAGAGGAACCTTATCTGTTAATAACCTTTATTAAAGAATCAAATTATCCTTTTGATTCTCCTAACTCCCATTTCAACCTGCCTTATTTTTGATCTTTCATCTTAAGGGGCCTTTGTATACAACAGCCAAATTGCAAAATTACTAAATGCTAAAGATGATGATGTGTTGCTGGTGTGCTGCTGTTTCCCCCCCCCCCCCCCCCCCCCCTTGCCTTTATTTCCATACTTGAGGTATACTGGAGTGGGTGGGCTGTGGATAGCACTCCCCATCCGTGATGTCACAGAACAGGTATTGTACCCTATCGGTCACAATCATACACACGAGCATGGACTCGAAAAGGAAGGCATATTCTGTGAACTGATGCTGCAGGGTGTGCTGATTCCCTAGTTTGATCAGTGGGATGGTCTGTGCTTTTTCTGATTTTTAATCTTGTTCTTTTCACCTGCAGCTGCAGGAAGTGCAAGATCGGAACATTGAGTGTTTGGGAATGTTACACGAATCCCAGGAGGAAGTAAAAGAATTGCGGAACAAATCAACATCATCCTCACTTCAGCGGCCCCAATCCTACAGCATGTTCCCAATGGTATGGAGATGTGATATCAAATCCACTTTTTTTATAATGTGAGTGTATTAAATCCCACTGTTCCACCTTCGACGTTGACTGATTGCGGAGGAAGAGGGTTGGGCAAGCTCTTTTCAGCTAACCACTGATGACTTTTGCGCCAGCCACTAGGTGTGTAGCAGTTACCTGGGATTGATTCTCCTTATGCGTGTGTTTTCTCTCTTCCTATTCCCCTTTTCCTCCACATTCATTCTCTTCCCTCCCTCCCTCCCTCTCGCCAGAAAAAGTGGTGAAGCATCTGCCTTGGAGAGGGTGCGGAGGAGATTTACCAGAATAGTACCACAGATGAGGGCTTTCAGTTATGTGGAGAGACTGGAGAAGCTGAGATTGTTTTCCTTAGAGCAGAGAAGGGGAGATTTAATAGAGGTGTTTAAAATTATGAGGGGTTTTGATAGTTAATAGGAGGTAACTGTTCCCACTGGCAGGAAGGTCAGTGACCAGAGGACATAGATAACAACAACACTTGCATTTATATAGCGCCTTTAACGTAGTGAAATGTCTCAAGGCACTTCACTTATCAAACAAAATTTGACCGAGCAACATAGAGAGATATTAGGACAGGTGACCAAAAGCTTGGACAAAGTGATAGGTTTTAAATAGTATCTTAAAGGAGGAAAGAGAGGCAGAGAGGTTTAGGGAAGGAATTCCAAAGCTTGGGGCCAAGGCAGCTGAAGGCACGGCTGCCATCGGTGGAGTGATTAAAATCGGGGATGCGCAAGAAGCCAGAATTGGAGGAGCACAGAGATCGCAAAGGCTTATAGGACTGGAGGAGCTTACAGAATTAGGGAGGGGTGAGGTCATGGAGGGATTTGAAAACAAGGATCAGAATTTTTAAATTGAGGCATTCGAGACCGGCAATGTAGGTCATCGAGCAGAGATTTATGATAATTGGCAAAATAAATCCGGGGGGAAATGAGGAGGAGAAATATTTTTACGCAGCGAGTTGTGATCTGGAATGCACTACCTGAAAGGATGGAGGAAGCAAGTTGAATAATAACTTTCAAAAGGGAATTGGATATATACTTTAAAAGGAAAAATTTGCATGGCTATGGGTAAAGAGAGTGGACGAATGACAGAGCTCTTTGAGAGCCGGTACAGACACAATAGGCTGAATGACCTCCTACTGTGCTGTATGATTCTCTGTTTGGCATGTTTGCATAGCAGTGACTGCAGTCAGCATTTCAGGGATTGATTGAACTTGTGCCCTAGCAACTTGGTACTGATGATTAGTGCTCCAACACGGCCATCTTAAACCTCAATCTTAATGTATGCTACTTCAATTTTCAACAACCTTTTTGTTCCTAATCATCTTTGAATATCTGTTTTGCATGCATTATTGTAAAAACTATTTGGATTCCTCTGCCAGCTTTACAAAAGAATTTGAGACTCTGCCTTCTGTTCAAGCATATTCCTGTTTAGGTTACTTCAATTCATTGGGTGGAATTTTAAATTGGAAGGAAAAAGATTGAGGCTGTCCCAAACTGATTTTTTCCAGGATCCTTATAGCCAGCACAGAGAGGAGGCCTTCATCCAATCAAGTCAAGCTAGATTCAGATTTATAAGAACATAAGAAATAGGGGCAGGAGTAGGCCATATGGCCCCTCGAGTCTGCTCTGCCATTCAGTAAGATCATGGCTGATCCTCCAGCTCAACTACACTTTCCCGCCCTATCCCCATATCCCTTATTTCTTTAGTGTCCAAAAAGCTATCAATCTCGGCCTTGAATATACTTAAAAGGTTGAGCATTCACAGCCCTGTGGGGCAGAGAATTCCAGAGATTCACAAGCCTCTGAGTGAAGAAATTTCTCCTCATCTCAGTCTTAAATGGCCGACCCCTTATCCTGAGACTGTGATGCCCTTGTTCTAGACTCTCCAGCCAGGGGAAACATCTATTCTGTCAAGCCCTCTAAGAATTTTATACGTTTCACCCCCAAGGGTGAAGAGTGTGCTAACCACAATACTTCATTGTTCCCCAGTGGTATTATTACTTTATTGGGTGAACTTGGAGGAGTAGTCAATAGATTGGCACAGTATTAACCTCGTGATTCGCCAATATGGTAAGTTCATTGAGCTGAGCGGATAGGAGAAAGCATCGAGCAGAGGAAAACAAAAATGAGAGCGCGAGAGAGAAATGAGTGCTGTGTGGTGTGAGTTGGCACATAGCATCATGTAGAGTCTGGGAGGAGCTACCTGCTCTTAGTCAACTGAAGAAACAACAACAACTTGCAATTTTATGGCGCCTTTAACATAGTGAAACGTCCCAAGGTGCTTCACAGGAGCGTTCGCAAACAAAATTTGACACCAAGCCACATGAGGTATTAAGACAGGAATTTGAAGAGGTAGGTTTTAAGGAATGCCTTAAAGGAGGAGAGAGAGGGGTAGAGAGGCAGTCAAATTCGGGGAAGGAATTCCAGAGCTTCGTGCCTAGGCAGCTGAAGGCATGGCCGTCAATGGTGGAGCAATTAAAATCGGCGATGCGCAAGAGGCCAGAATTGGAGGATCGTAGAGATCTCAGAGGGTTATAGGGGGTTGCAGAAGTAGGGAGGGGTGGGGCCATGGAGTGATTTTGAAATCGAGGATGAGAATGTTAAAATTGAAGCGTTGCTGGACCGAGTGTCAATGTAGTTCAGCAAGCTCGAGGATGCATGGGAGAGGATAATGTAACAAATGGGGTGGGGGTGGGAATTGTTAAATTTGAGCATGTTGGCAAAGTGTCTTGCTGTGACGGTATAAAGTTTCACAGTGGCTTCACTCTTAAAGGGAAAATGCAAACCCATTCACTTCGATAAAAATATAATAGAACAACTTCGACCAATGAATTATCAGGTCAACAACTTTATTCCAAGTTGGCTACAATCCCATGTCATTGTGATGGCTTTGACGTGTTTAAAGTCAGACAGCATTGTTGTAAGATTTTGATATTAGTGATGGGGTTATCTACATATTTATTGTTCCTGCAGTTAATTTTACTATTTTTCTTTAATTTTACAACTGACTATCCTTGCAGGATTCCTTGGCTGCTGAGATTGAGGGAAGCATGCGCAGGGAGCTCAATCTGGAAGAGTCAACTGTTCAAGACCAAAGGTAAATGAAAATAGCTCACTTGCTCTTGGCATTTTCCTTTTTTGTTCCTGCTACCTTGTGAAAAGCAAAGCCTTGTCTGAATGGAACATGACACCTTCACAATTCACAAAGAGAACGATTCTTCTCTTCACTCCCCTCGGCCCCCAGAACATACGAACAGGAGTAGGCCATTCGTCCCCTTGAGCCTGTTAGATCACGGTTGATCTGTACCTTAACTCCATTTACCCACTTTCGTTCCATATCCCTTAATACACTTACCTAACAAATATCTATCGGGTCAGTATTGAAATTTTCAATTGACCCCCAGGCTCAACATCTTTTTGGGGGGGGGGGGGGCGAGTTCCAGATTTCCACTACCCTTTGTGTGAAGAAATGCTTCCTGACATCACCCCTGAATGGCCTAGCTCTAATTTTAACATTAATTAAAATTAACTTCCCCTCTCTTCTCTTCCTCCCGTCCCCCCAGCACCAAGCAATGGCAAGTTTTCCATTACGCTAATGCATCCCCTCTTGTGTTTTTAACCTCAGGAATCAACACAAACGGGTTTTCCATACCGTCAGGAGCATCAATGAAACCATACAATCCCACACACCGGCATCCCCTCTGGGATCTATCCCGGGATCCGGTTCCTCGTCTGTTGTCATGACAGTGAAACCGCACCAATCTGTATTGGGACCAGCTGATACAAAAGTGACGAATAACTCGACGAGTGAAGCGGGTCCCCACTGGTAAGTAGCAGACAGCAATAACCTGACTCTCACTGGCCAATGGTCAAAGTTAATGGGCAGGATGGATAAAGGGGAGAAACATGCATGAGCAGCCTTTTATACGTTCTGTGTGTTAGGTGTTTCAGTGTAATGTCAGAAGACTGGTTGAACCCTCACTCCGTCAAACTCAACAAATTTAAATAGCGGCATAAAACTTTCTATAGCTAACAGGGTTTCTTTCCTACTGTGCTATTGTTAGCTCACTTGTTGGTGCCTTTCCATTTTATCTCCTTTACACTAGTTTTGGTATACTTGTTAACTTGTGATTTTATGCAAAGAGAGAATGAAATCCAGGTGGAAATTTGTTTTATCCCAAATTACTGGTTACTTGTGCATAAATTTGAATGATTTTCCCACATTTCTGATGCTCCACTTTTGCACCCTTACAAAGTGCTTCTTGTTGAAACCCATTTTGCCAATTGCCATTCTGTTTCTTCTTCTGCCTGCACCACACATCAATCCACAGCTGAAAGTGTGGGTAACTGCGTAGGGTCCTGACTACAGTAGGAACTTGTAGGGATTGTGGATGTAATCACGATCAGTATTTCACTTATGAATCTGAAGAGTCTAATGTTCATGGTAGGCAGTGTGGAGTCATTTCTAATAAAGTAATGACATCTGCATGACCGGTGTAATCAACAGAAAAGGAATGAACTTTGTTGTACAGGATACATTAAAAATAATTACTCGTTCACTTGAAATACACACACACATTGCCTGTGGTCTGTCTGTGTATTAATGTGTAAAATGGATTCTGACTTGAAAGGTGCCATTTAAATGCAAGCCTTTCTTTACATAAAATGTACAGCACAGAAACAGGCCATTTGGCCCAACTGGCCTATGCCGGTGTTTATGCTCCACACGAGCCTCCTCCCACCCTACTTCATCAAACCCTATCAGCATATCCTTCTATTTCTTTCTCGCCCATGTACTTACCTAGCTTCTCTTAAGTGCGTCTATGCTATTTGCCTCAACTACTCCTTGTGGTAGCGAGTTCCATATTCTTACCACGCACTGGCTTAAGAAGTTTCTCCTGAATTCATTATTGGATTTATGACTGTCTTATATTTATGGCCCCTAGTTTTAGTCTCCTCCCCCCCCACCACCACCACCAACAAGTGGTAACATCTTCTCTACATCTACCCTATCCAACCCTTTCATAGGGCTAGAAATTTGGTGCTAATGGGGGGCGCAAATTACTTTTCGCCCGGGCGCAGCACCACTAACTATTCCCGCTAAATTCAGTGGGAGCTTAGCGGTGGCGGTAGCGCTCCGCTGCGCAAGCGATGATGACGTCATCGCCATGCACAGCGCCCCGTTTCCACCCTGCCTGCAAAATTGACCTGCGCCCCCTGAATCTGGGCCGGGCGATGACCACGACCGATTCAGGGGGTGGGAACGGAGCGGCAGGAGGCTTGCGGGGTATTAAGTAAAGGGGAGGTGGCGGCTGGGGAATGAAAATCGGCTGACTTACTTGTCGCGACCCGTTGCATCTTTGAACGCGGGGTCCGTGCTGCGATCTGCAGCCCGACACCATTCTTGTGTGCTGGGCTGCTGGCATGGCACCCCGCTCCCCGGTGGTCCAGGTAGGGTCTTGCAGAGTTGTGGGCTTGGGCCCTCCCCCTTAATGAGGGGAACAGCTCTTCCATGCGGCAGCGCTACGTGGCCCAGCGTGTAGTGCTGCAGAACGCACCGCCCCGATATTCAGGGTTAGCACTCTAAGGAAGTGGAATGCTTGAATTAGCGCGCCACCTCCCTCTTGGGGCACTAAAACTGAAGTTAGTGATCGCCGGCGCTATTTTAATGACCCAAAATGGTCGCCAACGAATTTTTCCCCCATAATCTTTTGAGACCACAGAGGTGAATGATGATGGCCAGTGAGTTAAGGTGACCTTAATTCTAACATTGTAGTTAAGTAGATGACTATGGCAAATTATTTGCCTATCTTAGTGTTAGTGGGAATAGAGAACCCCATAGGATAGAATGATTTGTTTGAGTTGCACTTTCAGGGCCAGGCAGAGCCTTTCAGATGGATGAGTAACTTCATTTTCCCTGTAGTATGCTCCTAAGTTTTCTTCTTTATTGACTGTGGGAAAGTTCTTTTTGGATGGAATTTCAAAACAGAATTTCAGTGTTGGGGTTTTGGTTCTGTCAATGAAGCTTCTAATTCTCAACTGACTGTCCATTACTGTATCCGTGGAAACACTATTAGGGCATCAACATGGATTTATTTAAACTGTGACGCCATTTCTCCTCTGCTGATGGCCTGTGGAAAAAATATTTTGGTTGAATAAAAATTGTGCTATTTAGTGTAATTCTGTACATTTGGAGCTCAGTTGGCACTACTGGATAGCGATTGCCTGATAATCTGGCCACTAGCTGCTCATTGCTAGTTAATTCAAACTTGACCGCCTTAACCTGGAAAGCCTTCCAGATGTTGCTCATTCTCTCGTTTTTCTTCACAGCAACCTGGCTAGGATTGGGCAGCCTGGCACTCCCGGGGGTAAAGACCTGGCCACTGCCCTGCTCCGGCTCTCTCTGCGGCAGGAGAATTATCTGAGCGAGAAAATGTTCTTCGAAGATGAGCGGGACCGGAAGCTGATGGCCCTGGCGACGGAGGAAGAGTGCGGCTGCAGTACGCCAGCAGAGAGTGTCCTGTCCAACCTCACAGATCTAACTGAGATGTCCTGCTTCTCCGGGGTGTCCAGCTGTTACCGTACATTCCTACCTGAGAAACTACAGATAGTCAAGCCGTTGGAAGGTAAGGAGAGGGACTTGAGAGTAATCTGTGCTCCTTAATGATTGCAATGGCCATTAATTAAAAAAAAAATAAGCATAGAGTCCAACACCTAGAACAACCAACCACCTATTGGTATATTAGCAGCCACAGGGGTGGGGTTGGGGGAGGGAGGGAATTGGTGAAAGTTGGTCCTTGGCCAACCCTTTTCACGAAGAATGCAGTGCTGTCTGCAAGGATTATTATTTCACTTGAGTAGAATGGGTTTGATACCTGGGATCCCCCAATCCATGAAGTGAGATGATCTCTGGAGGGCCAGTCAGGGCACCAAAACCAGTCTTGGCAACCTGGCTCAAGGGAGGGAAAAATTTAGCCAGGATTCCTGCTCCTGATTGATGTCCACCAGGCCCACCCTCCACACCCTCTTTTACTGGAAACATAAGAGTGACAACTGTGTGAAGACAAGGTGGGGCTCGGCTGTGAGGCCTCGTCTTCTTTCCCACTTCCCATGTCCGCAACCCAAACCCAAACTTGCTGAGTCTAGCCACATGCCTGAAGAATGACCATTTGGATGAGATCCCAGATGGTGCCCAGCACCGGAGGAACTATACCCCAATAGAGAATCGATGCCTTCAGAACGAAAACCACACTCTTGATCGATCAAAACAGTTGAGCTCACAGAGCGTACTTAAGTAAAACTTTCAAAGGCAACTTGCTTAATCAAACAAAAAAAATCGTCCTCATTTGCTATGATGTGGAGGATACTATTTTTTTTTATAAAGAGACTTTATACTCCTGCATCCAACTGCCATCCTTAACCATAATATAATTGTCCAGGATGACATTCAAGGCTGAGGGCTTACAACGATGGCATCGCCAAGGGCTCTTTAATAAACAATGCAGCCCAATTTGATTTTCTTAAAGAAATTATTGAGTGACCATTTTTGGCCATTAAATGTTTATATATCTTTGATATTTTGCACCATACCAGTCCTTCAGCCAACTGCTAGTACTGGTCAGCCTAGTTGTCCCGTCCCCACCAATCACCACCACCAAGGATGTGATGGCTCATGTATTTTGGATGGCAGCGATGTTTTCATTATAACTCCACAAAGGTAAAAATGAAAATTGGTAGGTGATTTTGGGTCAGCACACACTTTGTCTGTGTAGGTGATAATGTCCTGAGGCAATGAAGGATATATTGGGGTACGGACCATGATGATTTTGAGTTGGTGTGTTCTTGTACCTCTCCACTTCCCACCCACCCCATCTCCATTCAAGTGAGTGGGAAGACAACACAGTTGGAAACTTGACCAGAAAACTGCATGAATACCCAAGAGTTTGTAACAATTATTACATAGAATTTAGAGTACAGAAACAGGCCATTTGGTCCGACAGGTCCATGTCCGTGTTTATGTGCCACACGAACCTCCTCCCACTATTTATTTCATCTAACCTATCGACATATCTTTGTATTCCTTTCTCTGTCATGTACATAGCTAGCTTCCCCTTAAGTACATAGGATATTTGGCATAGAAACAGGCCACTCGGCCCAACCAGTCCATGCTGGCGTTTATGCTCCACCTGAGCCTGCTCCCGTCTTTCCTCATTTAAATCTATCAGCATAAACCTCTATTCCCTTCTCCCTCATGTTTGTCTAGCCTCCCCTTAAATGCATCTTGTTGTGTCTGTGTGTTGATAGAGACACTGAAGACAGGAGTTGGTTTCATAGGTGTTTACTAAACAAAGTCTGGAGGGGAACTAACTGATACAACACAATATACAGGCTTATATAGCCCGAGTGGCCATTACCGGCATTACAGTACACATGGGGCTCTTAAAGGCACATACACTACAATTCCTCCCCTTTTAGCCAACCAGTACATAATATTTTAAGTAATTATTAATTACATGTTACAAGAAAAATAATCTACACATTGCTGCAGTTAATGAATTATAAGTCAGTCTCTCTGGAGGCTTCCTGACTCGGTCCGGATAACGCCTCGGTGGTGTAGTAGTTTCTGGTGGTGTAGTAGGTTCTTTTGGCAAGGCTGATTCGGCTTGAATGCCAGTATCGGGTTCCAGTATCGCCGGATCGGAGGTAGATATGGGTATCTCTACTTCATCGTTAGGCGTATAGAGTTGTGGTGTAGGTTGTCCCTTTTCGGATGACTCTATGATTTGGTCAGCATGGCACCTTATTATGCTTTCTCCGATGTCCACGGTATACATCAGCGGTCCTAGTCGTGTGCAGATAGTTCCAGGCTGCCATTTCTCGGTACGGTAGTCCCGGGCCAAAACTTGTTGACCTATCTGGAAGGTTCTAGTTGGCCTTTCATTCATGCCTTGAAATTGCCGGTTCTCCACGTCCCTTCTGATGTTGGGCTTGATCAAATCCAGCCGGCATCTTGGGTTTCTATTGAAGAACATCATGGCGGGAGTTTGGTTTGTAACCATATGTGTTGCATTCCTGTATGCGAACAAGAAGTTATCCGCCTTGTGCTGAAGTTTTATGTCTTCATTACCCATGGCCTTTATGGCCTTCTTGAAGGTCTGGACAAACCTTTCAGCCAATCCATTGGTGGCGGGATGGTATGGGGCGGACGTGTAGTGCTTAACCCCATCCCATTGTTTTTTAAGAACTTCCTGAATTCTTCGGACACAAATTGCGGTCCATTATCAGAACAAATCTGTTCCGGCAGCCCATTCCTGGCAAATATGGTCCTTAATACTGTGATGGTTTTTTCCGTGGTGGTGGAGGACATCCTTATTACCTCCGGCCACTTGGAGTGTGCATCAACCGCGATTAAGAACATTGAGTCCATAAATGGACCAGCAAAGTTGATGTGTACCCTTTGCCAGGGAGATGAGGGCCACTCCCATGGATGTAGAGGGGCTTGGGGTGGAGCGTTTTGGACCTTCTGGCATCCTAGGCAGCTCTTGGTCATTTCTTCGATGTCTCCATCGATACCTGGCCACCATACAAACTCCCTGGCTAGGTTCTTCATTTTCTCTCCACCCAGATGCCCCTCGTGAAGCTCCTTTAGAACTTTATCCTGGAGTTTGGGTGGAATCACCACTCTGGATCCACACATCAAGGTTCCTCGGCACACTGACAGCTGTTCTCTTCTTTGCGAGAATGCTGGCAACAGTGGTTCGCCATGTGCTGGCCATCCCTTCACTGTTAAATCGTAGACTCGTGAGAGTCGGGTCATTTCTAGTTTCCCTTTCAATGGCAGAATTTGTTACTGGTAGACATTCGACTATGGTAGAGTGGAAAACCTCCACTGGGTCTACGGTAGGTGCTTCTTCTACTGTTGGCAACGGTAGGCGCGATAACCCGTCAGCATTCCCATGCTGTTTTGATCTTTTGTATTCTAAGTTGTATTGGTGTGCCCCTAGAAAAAGGGACCACCTCTGTAGCCTTTGCGCTGTCATAATGGGAACACCCTTTTTAGGGTTGAATATGGAGATGAGGGGTTGATGGTCAGTCAACAAGGTAAATTTTTGTCCGTGTAGGTAATGGTTGAATTTCTTCACTCCCCATACCAGGCTGAGTGCTTCCCTGTCGATTTGGGCATAGTTACGCTCAGCTGAGTTCAATGAGCGTGACGCAAAAGCTATCGGCCGTTCCGAGCCATCAGGGAATTTATGCGATAATACTGCTCCTACGCCGTAAGGGGATGCATCGCACGCCAGTCTGATTGGCAGTGATGAGTTGTAATGAGCCAAAACTTCTTTGGACGTGATTAAGTCTTTGCATTTATGGAAGGCACGTTTACAGCCTTCGCTCCATTTCCAGATTACTCCTGTTTGTAGCAGTTCATTAAGAGGGTGTAGAAGAGTTGATAAGTTCGGTAAAAATTTATGATAGTAATTTATTAATCCCAGGAACGACCTTAATTGTGAAACATTTTCAGGTGCTGGGGCTTTTATGACCGCTTCAATTTTTTCAGGTGACTTATGCAACCCTTCATTATTAATCATGTGGCCACAATATGATATTTGATTTTGGAAAAATTCACACTTGGGGCGATTTGCTCGTAGGCCCCGTTCTCTCAGCCTAGTGAGCACCTGCTCCAAATTGGCAAGGTGCTCGTTGTCGTTTTCTCCTGTTACAAGGATGTCGTCTAGGTAGCATTGAGTCCCCGGAATCCCTTGCAGGACTTGCTCCATAGCTCTTTGCCAGATAGCTGGAGCGGATGCTACTCCGAAAACCAGTCGATTGTACTGGTACAGACCTTTGTGTGTATTTATCGTGAGATTTTTTAGAGGCCTCTTCAACCTCCATCTGTAGATATGCCTGTGCCAAGTCAATTTTGGTGAAACGTTTCCCCCTGGATAGTGAGGCGAAAATATCTTCTATCCTCGGAAGAGGATACTATACCGTGTGAAGGACCGGGTTTACAGTCACCTTGAAGTCTCCACAGATATGAATTTTTCTCTGTTCTTCAGATTTATCATTATTCAATGCTTTCTTCATGACTGGAACGATGGGTGTTGCCCACTCGCTCCAATCTATTTTGGATAATACGCCTGCCTTTTCCAAATTCTCCAGCTCTGCCTCGACTGCTGGACGAATTGCGTAGGGCACCGCGGTGTCTTGCCTTAAAAAACTTGGGAATTGCTGCATCTTCCACTTTTATTGAGGCGGTGATGCCTTTCAAGGTTCCTAGTTTCTCTTGAAACACTTCTATGGCGTTGGCCAAGATGTCTTTTAATCGTTCAGGTATGACGTCATCATCGTTTTTTTTCTTACTGGTCACCGTTAGTGCCTGAATGGAGTGCCAGTCTAAACGTATTTTCCTGATCCATTCACGTCCCAATAGCGGTGGACCACCATCTTGTAGAATGTATAAATACAACTTTTGTATTTCCTTGCTGTTGTATACAACAGGCACCCTTATTTTTCCTTTGGGGTATACTTTCTGCCCCGTATATGTTTTCAAGATAATGGATGTGTCTTTTAAAGGTATATGCGGAAATAGCCGCTCGTAATCCCGTCGATTTATGGCGGTCAGAGCTGATCCTGTATCTAGCTCCATTTTAACTGGGGACCCTGCTATCGTGAGGGTAACCCAAATGGTCTGGTAATCATCTTTGGCAATTACATTATGTAATTTGAGACAGCTTAGTCTCTTGTTTTCGGAGTCGCTATCGCTCTTCTGGTCTTCGGAGCTACTGTCCGTCATCATTTGTACCTTTCTGTACTTTTCTTTATTGATTTTTTTTTTTCCCGTCTGTGGATTTTTTTTGTCCAGATCGGCATACCCGTGCAATGTGTCCAATCTTTCCGCATTGCCTGCATGCTTTGTCCTTGAACCAGCAGTCCCTCTGGTCATGGGTGGATCTGCCGCAGCGATAACATCTCTCAACCCTGTGTCATTTCATGGGTGCCGAAGTCCTGTGTCTTTTGTTGTATCTCTGCAGCTCCTCTTGCGGCTGCTTCGTATGATACAGCCATACTGAAAGCCTTGCCCAGTGTTAAATCTTTTTCAGAAAGCAGCCTTTTCTGTGTTCCTTCACTTAATAGACCGCAGACGAATTTGTCTCGAAGATAATCTGCTAGTCCTGCCCCGAATTGGCAGTATTTTGATAGCTTTCTTAATTCGGTGAGGTAATCAGCGTTACTTTCATTCTTGTGTTGATTTCTCTTGAAGAATTTGAATCGTTCCACTATCAGCAGCGGTGTTTGGTTTAAGTGCTCCTGTAGGGTATCAACAATTTCTTTAAAATTCTTGTCCTTTGGTTTGGCTGGAGTGATTAAATTTCGTAACAGCCCGTATGTCTTTGCGCCCATTAGATTTAGCAGTACTGAAGCTTTTTTTTCATCTTCTATTCCATTTGCGGTGCAATATACCTCCACTCTTTCCACATATGTGGTCCAATCCTCTATCTCGTTATCAAAAGCATCAATATTGCCAGACTTAGGCATCCTAGAAATAAAATGGCGCTTCCCGCGCTTTTCTTTCTTTTCTGCAGAAAAGATATGGCGCTTCCCCGCCGCTGCTGCCAATGACAATGCTGTTTCCCGCGGTTTCCGTTCTTCTTATTTATTTATTTACAGTTGGAGACTTGTTCCCGCCGGACTCTCTCTCTCGGTCTGAATGCCGACCTGCTTGCAGCGCCGGCCGTCTCCCGCGTGCTCCCTCCCCGTCTGTTACTGCTTGCCTCCGCTTTCGCTGCTTGGCCCAGCTGTAGAGCCAGCCGCTGGAGCCCCAGCCCGACGCCCAGGAAGGATTATTGCAGTACCTGCCACCAGCTTGGCTAGCTGGTGAAACCACAGCTTTTTCTTTTTCTTGATTTTTCTTCAACTTTGGACGCCAGAGGAATCGATGTCCTTGAGGTGCTGCCGAATTGCAGGTAAGTCCGTTTCCAATTCGTCTCCACTGTTGTGTCTGTGTGTTGATAGAGACACTGAAGACAGGAGTTGGTTTCATAGGTGTTTACTAAACAAAGTCTGGAGGGGAACTAACTGATACAACACAATATACAGGCTTATATAGCCCGAGTGGCCATTACCGGCATTACAGTACACATGGGGCTCTTAAAGGCACATACACTATACATCTATACTATTCACTTCAACCACTCCCTGTGGTAACGAGTTCCACATTCTCACCACTCTCTGGGTAAAGAAGTTTCTTCTGAATTCCCTATTGAATTTCTTGGTGACTATCTTATATTGATGGCCTCTAGTTATGCTCTTTCCCCACAAGTGGAAACATTCTGTCTCTATCCACTCTAATCAAAACCTTTCATAATTTTAAAGACCTCTATTAGGTTACCCCTCAGCCTTTTTTCAAGAGCCTGTTCATCCTTTCCTGATATTGTACACTCGCATTTCTGGTATCATCCTTGTAAATGTTCTCTGTACCCTCTCCAGTGCGCCTCTATCTGTTTTATAATATGGCGACCAGAACTGTACACAGTACTCTAAGTGTGGTCTAACCAAGGTTCGATACAAGTTTAGCATAACTTCCCTACTTTTCAATTCTGTCCCTCTAGATTAAACCCTAGTGCTTGGTTTGCTTTTTTATGGCCTTGCTAACCTGTGTCGCAACTTTTAGTGATTTGGGTACTTGTACTCCGATCCCTTTGTTCCTCTACCCCGCCTAGACTCGCACCCTCCAAGTAATAAGTGACCTCCCCGTTCTTCCTACCAAAATGTAATACCTCACATTTTTCTGTGTTGAACTTCATTTGCCAATTATATGCCCATTCTGTAAGTTTATTAATGTCCTCCTGTAATTTGTTGCAGTCCTCCTCAGTATTGACTACCCCCCCCCCCCCCAAAAAAAAAATTTGGTGTCATCTGCAAATTTAGAAATTGTGTTTATGATCCCAAAGTCTAAATCATTAATGTAAATTGTGAACAACAGTGGTCCCAGCACTGATCCTTGTGGAACACCACTACCCACCTTCTGCCACTGAATAGCTACCTTTTACCCCTACTCTCTGCTTTCTGTCTTGAAGCCAGCTAGCTATCCATTCTGCTACTTGTCCCCTGACTCCGCATTCTCTGACCTTGTTCATCAGTCTATTATGGGGTACCTTATCGAAGGCCTTTTGAAAATCCAGATAAATTACACCTACTGTATTACCATTGTCTACTCTCTCTGTTACCTCTTCAAAAAATTCAATGAGGTTGGTCAAGCAAGACTTTCCCTTTTGAAACCCATGCCGACTATTCCTTATATTTTTGGTTTCTAGATGTTTTTCTATTTTCTCCTTTAGTAGGGATTTCATTATTTTTCCTACCACCGATGTTAAGCTGACTGGTCTATAATTCCCTGGACATGTTCTATCCCCCTTCTTGAATATAGGTATGACATTAGCTATCTGCCAGTCTTCTGGCACTACACCTTTTTCTAACGAATTATTAAATGTTTAGTAATGCCTCTGCTATCTCCTAGATTCTTTTAAAATGCGTGGATGTAATCCATCCGGACCAGGGGTTTTATCCTCTGAGTTTGATTAGTTTATTTAATATATCCCCTCTTTTTATATTTTAAATGCACTTCTCTCATTACTAATCTCATCATCTAATGTCATGTCCACCTGTTCTATCTCCCTGGTAAATACTGAAGCAAAATAATTATTTAATATTTCTGCCATCTCTCTATCGTTGCCTGTGGTATTATCCTGTCTATCACTGGCCAACCTTTTTTTTTTATTGATGTGCCTGTAAAATATTTCATTATTTTGTTTTATGTTCCTTGATAATTTAGTTTCATAGTTCCTCTTTGCCTTCCTAATTGTTTTTTTACTTCTCTCCTAATCGCTTTGTATTCTCCCTCATCATGCACTCCCCTGCTCTCCATGTACTTAATGTATGCCTCTTTCCTTACCCTCAATTGTTCCCTTATGGCTTTATTCATTTATGGAATCTCATTAGTGTTTAGTTCTTTCCTTTTAGCGGAATGTATTGTTCCTGCACTCTCTTGAATACCGTTTTAAATGTTTCCCACTACTGTTCTACGTCATTGTTTGCTAATGTTGTTGCCCATTTTATTTTCCCAACTTCTATTCTCAGCTCTTCAAAATCAGATTTGCTCCAATCCATTAACCTGGTTTTCGTCATACTTATGTCCTTCTCAATTATCATCTTAAAGCGTATTGTATTATGGTCACTATTGCCTCGATGTTCCCCTACTTTTACTTCTCTTATCTGCTCTGGTTCAATCCCCATTACTAGATCCAATAGCGAATCCTCCCTTGTTGGGCTTTTTACATATTGGGTTCGAAAGGAGCCCTGTACACATTGTAGGAACTCCATTCCCTTATCCCCTTTACCTACCTCTTTTGTCCAATTAATATCGGGTTGGTTGAAATCCCCCATGATTATTATTTGATGTTTTATACTCATTTCCCTAATTTGTCTGCATATTTCTTCCTTCCACTATTAGGTGGTCTGTAGACTACGCCTATTAGTGTGATTGACCCTTTATTATCTTTTATCTCTATCCATATGGATTCTATTTTTGTCTAGCTGTATCACTTTTTTCTACTGCCATTGTTACCCTAATAAGTACAGCTACTCCACCTCCCCTTTTCCCCCCCTCTATTCTAAATATGTTATACCCTGCAATGTTTAATTCCCAGTCCTGATTTTTCTGTAGCCATGTCTCAGTAATCCCTACTATGTCTGGTTCCTTGCAACGCATGATTGCTTCCAGCTCCCCTGTTTTATTGTGTACACTGTGTGCATTGCTGTACAAACAGTTTAACTCATTTTTAATAGGATTTCCTCTTACTTTATGTTTAACCATCTTTTTAGACTCCTGTTCAAAAACTCTATTCCCTTGCCATCAATGTCCTCCCTTTATTCTTTCCTATACTCTCTCTTCCTGTTTTGTTTATATTTTGGCTGGTACATTTCTTGTAGATCCCGCCCCCCCCATCTTTCTAGTTTAAAGCCTTTGCCACCTCCCTATTTACCCTTTCCGCTAGGACACAGGTCCCATCCTGGTTCAGGTGGAGCCCGTCCCATTGGTACTGCTCCTTCCTGTCCCAGAACTGGTGCCAGTGTCCTATGAAACTGAACCCCTTTCCCACACCAGCCCTTTAGCCTCGTGTTAATTCTCCTGATCTATCTGCTTCTATGCCAATTTGCCCGTGGCTCAGGCAATAATCAAATTATTACCCTTGAGGTCTTGCTGTTTAATTTAGAGCCTAACTCCTGATACGCTTTCAGCAGCACCTCCTCCCTGTTCCTACCTATGTCGTGTGTTCCAACATTGACCACGACAACTGGATTTACCCCCTCCCTTTCCAAGTTCCTTTCCAGCTACCATGAAATATCCCTGACCCTGGTACCGGGTAAGCAACACACACTTCAGAATTCTCATTCTTGGCTGCAGAGAACGCTATCTAGCCCCCTAATTATAGAGTCCCCTATCACTACCGCATTTCTATTCTGCTCTCCCCCTTGGACAGCCTTCTGAGACACATGCCTTGGTCTACATTTTGGCTGTCCTCCCCGCAGTCTTTCTCCTTGTCCTCACAGGTAGTGAGTACATCGTACCTGTTGGACAGGACCAGTGTCTGTGGGACCTCCTTCTCAACCTCCTAAATCCCTGCTACCCGGCTCCCTAACAGTCACACCCTCCCTTTCCTGAACCTGTGCTTTCCTCTGGGGTGTGACTGTATTCTGGATAAAACTGTCCAGAAATTCCTCTCTCTCCCTTATGTGTCATAGAAACATAGAAGATAGGAGCAGGAGTAGCCATTCGGCCCCTCGAGCCTGTTCTGCCATTTAATGAGATCATGGCTGATCATCCAAATTCAGTACCCTGTCCCTGCTTTCTCCCCATATCCCTTGATCCCTTTAGCCTTAAGAAATATATCTAACTCCTTCTTGAATATATTTAATGAATTGGCCTCAACTGCCTTGTGTGGTAGAGAATTCCACAGGTTCACCACTCTCTGGGTGAAGAAATTCCTCCTCATCTCAGTCCTAAATGGCTTACCCCTTAGACTGTGACCCCTGGTTCTGGACTCCCCCGCCATTGGGAACATCCTTCCTGCATCTAGTCTGTCTAGTCCTGTTAGAATTTTATAAGTTTCAATGAGATCCCCTCTTATTCTTCTCAACTCTAGCGAATATAAGCCTAATCGACCCAATCTCTCCTCATACGTCATTCCTGCCATCCCAGGTATCAGTCTGGTGAATCTTCGCTGCACTCCCTGTCGGAGTACATCTATGCGATTCTCCTCAACTACTCCATCTAGTACAGGAAACTTTGTGCTATCCAGCACCGAAGGGACTGAGCTGCTGCCGGACACTCCAGAGTTAATGTTGAAACATACAGAGAATTATCTCCGTATGAGTCAACAAACCCTGTTGCTTACCTCCAAACAGTCAGCAAGCGTCTCTGTAGCGTCTCTAGCTGAAGCTGTTGCTTAGCTACAGACCTTGCAGAGTTTGACTGTTCAAAAAAAGAAAAGAAAAGAAACGAAAAGAATAAAAAACGGCTCCTGATTTTTGCCGGTGGCTTGAGCTTGCCGGACGGTTCGCCTCCGGATAACTCAAAGTTTCCTGTAGTAAGTTTGACATTCTAACCACTCTCTAAGTAAAGGCGTTTCTCCTGAATTCCTTATTGGATTCATTCGTGGCTGTCTTATGTTTATGGCCCCTAGTTTTGGACTCCCCCACAAGTGGAAATGTCTTCTCTGTTTACCCTATCAATCACCTTCCTAATTCGATTCACTCCACGTGATATCAAGAAACGGCTGAGCGCACTGGATACAGCAAAGGCTATGGGCCCCGACAATATCCCGGCTGTGGTGCTGAAGACTTGTGCTCCAGAACTAGCCGCGCCTCTAGCCAAGCTGTTCCAGTACAGCTACAACACTGGCATCTATCCGACAATGTGGAAAACTGCCCAGGTATGTCCTGTCCACAAAAAGCAGGACAAATCCAACCCGGCCAATTACTGCCCCATCAGTCTACCCTCAATCATCAGCAAAGTGATGGAAGGTGTCGTCGACAGTGCTATCAAGCAGCACTTACTCACCAATAACCTGCTCACTGATGCTCAGTTTGGGTTCCGCCAAGACCACTTGGCTCCTGACCTCATTACAGTCTTGGCCCAAACATGGACAAAGGAGCTGAATTCCAGAGGTGAGGTGAGAGTGACTGCCCTTGACATCAAGGCAGCATTTGACCGAGTCTGGCATCAAGGAGCCCTAGTAAAACTGAAGTCAATGGGAATCAGGGGGAAAACGCTTCACTGGCTGGAGTCATACCTAGCACAAAGGAAGATGGTTGTGGTGATTGAAGGTCAATCATCACAGCCCCAGAACATCGCTGCACAAGTTCCTCAGGGCAGTGTCCTAGGCCCAACCATCTTCAGCTGCTTCATCAATGACCTTCCCTCCAACATAAGGTCAGAAATGGGGATGTTCGCTGATGACTGCACAGTGTTCAGTGCCATTCACAACTTCAGATAATGAAGCAGTCTGTGCCCGCATGCAACAAGACCTGGATGATGTTCAGGCTTAGGCTGATAAGTGGCAGGTAACATTCGCGCCACAGAAGTGCCAGGCAATGACTATCTCCAATAAGCGAGAGTCTAACCACCTCCCCTTGACATTCAACGGTATTACCATCGCCGAACCCGTCACCATTGATCAGAAACTTAACTGGACCAGACACACACATACTGTGGCAACAAGAGCAGGTCAGAGGCTAGGTATTCTGCGGCGGGTGTTTCACCTCCTGACTCCCCAAAGCCTTTCCACCATCTACAAGGCACAAGTAAAGAGTGTGATGGAATACTCTCCACTTGCCTGGATGAGTGCAGCTCCAACAACACTCGAAGCTCGACACCATCCAGGACAAAGCAGCCCATTTAATTGGCACCCCATCCACCACCTTAAACTTTCACTCCCTCCACCACTGGTGTACTGTGGCTGCAGTGTGTACCATCTACAAGATGCACTGCAGCAACTCCCAAACCCACGACCTCTACCATCTAGAAGGACAAGGGCAGAAGGTGCATGGGAACACCATCACATCCAAGTCACACACCATCCTGACTTAGAAGTATATCGCCGATCCTTCATCGTCGCTGGGTCAAAATCCTGGAACTCCCTACCTAACAGCACTGTGGGAGTATCTTCACCACACGGACTGCAGCGATTCAAGAAGGCGGCTCACCACCACCTTCTCGAGGGCAACTAGGGATGGACAATAAATACTGGCCTTGCCAGCGATGCCCAGATCCCATAAGCGAATAATTTTGTTTTTTAAGTCTCTATTAGGTCCCCTCTCAGTCTTCTCCTTTCTAGAGAAAAGAGCCCCAGCCTGTTCAGTCTTTGATGTGTTAGCTGTTAGTGTTGATCGTTCCATGATCTGTTTACTTTCTAATGATCCAGTTAAATCAGGTCTCATTAAGTATGATCTTTTGTTTTATCACTTGACTCTTTGAATGCATAAGAATTCCTGCTACTGCGAGTTGGCTTTCAATTGTATCCAGCACAAGGACACAAGTGCAATGTGACACTTCATACATCATGGATAAACAATAAATGGAACATAATTGCATTAAACAAACTATATCTTACTCTAACTGTGTTCAGGTTAGGTGTTTTTATAATTTAATTACTAACATTTTCTTCTGGCTTGGTGAGCACTAATTTGCTCCCTATTGAATTGTGGACATCCTCTAACATGGTTGCTCTGCGTGTGGGGCGGAGGTCTGTCTGGTGGCTGTGTGAAGAAATTGAGATCCAAGCAGAGGAACCAAGTCATTGGGGAAGAAGTAGGGAGGTTTGGTCGTAGAGATGAGGTTGGTTCGTGAGGCATGGTTTGGTTTTGTATCCTTGGCTTGTTTTGCTTTGGCTTACGGGCCTGAGTGGTGTGTGGGCACCTGTTGGAGATGTGCATTAAAGTGATGCACCACTCCAAAGACCTCAACCATAGTATGAATATTCCTGTACAGTTAGATTTACACTCGTGCCTGGTGGGGACTGTTGAGACGGCAGCATTGTAGTGTTGGGTGCCATTGTGGAAAGGAGAATCTGGATAAAAGTGAACATGAAGCATAATTTTTGTTCAGCTATGAAAGGCTCTTAAACACCATGAAAGTAGAAATCTATCTCGGCACTTTGATTGAACATCCGGTCCACCCTTGGTTAGCAATGTGATGTGAATTTTTACATGGGCCTGCTGTGAAAGTGCTTGTTTGGACAGGTCCATCTGCATAAGTAACAGCATTCGTTGGCTATCTTTTACCCCCACCCCCCACCCCCACTTTTCTCCATTTCTGTGTCCTGATAATTGAAAGTACTGGAATTCACTGCTCAGTCCTCTGTTCCAGTACGGTATTGTTGAAATATTTTTGGAAACATTATCTGAATGTTGTCTGCGGTATCAATGGGCTAACCACCCCAATGGGTTATGAGGCAATCAAACCTTCACTGAAAAATTAAGAATTATTGTATCAAACTATACAGCCTTGATCAAGAAATCTCTAGAATGGAAAGTGACACATGTTAGGATAATCCTTATCCTTAAATCTAGAGGCAGTAGTATGTCTGGCAATAATTTATTATTGTTTCAAAACATTCATCTTCAGACTACATACAGAGCAGTACGCGCAGTCCTACATTTAGAAACTCGCGTTCCTTGAAGGTAGTCAAATTTCCTAATCGTATCTCTCTCTCAAACTATTTTTTAAAAACTGTCATACATTGTCCAATGCTTGCTAAGTTTATTTTGTTGGGTGTTTTATGACCCTTAGGTCATCAAACAGATTGCTGAACACACACAAATCTTAGGGCATATCCTGGTCAATATTCTGTTCCATTGTCTTAAGGTTTCATCCTGCTCCAATGTTATCAGTGTCATTGTGATCAAAACGTAGGATTTGCAAGCATACCATTCAATTCAATTCTGCTTACTCATGTGATTTAACGGTATTTGCTACATTAGCTGTTCTGTCTTTGCTTTTTAAATACAGAACAATGTAAAAATATATCTATATTCTCACAACCTGAGATTGATGCTTGTGTTGGTGATGTATTTATCTGGTCAAAGCTGTAGATTCTTGATCTTTTTTTGTTTATGCCTTCTCTTCCCACTCGGTAGGTTCTATGACTTTGCACCAGTGGCAGCAATTAGCGCAGCCTAACCTGGGCACAATTTTAGACCCACGACCCGGGGTCCTCACTAAAGGCTTTGAGCTACTGCCAGAAGATAGCATCTACCACCTGTCTGACTTGGAGGAGGACAGCGAGGAAGGAATCACCTTCAAAGCCCAGCACACCTCCACCCCCGAGGATAAGAAGAAGCAGGAGAAAGAGAAGCAGCCACCAAAGGAGCAGGAGCCACCGCAGGATATTTTTCTGCCAATGACTAACTTCTCCACTCACGATGCGACAGCTGGTGAGTTACGCTGTGGAATAGCCGGGGGGCTAATAAATAGGCACAAACATTTTTGAGGCCTTCTGCACATACGGGTTACTGAAGCCACACGTGCGCATTACCCAACAGGTGCTGCCTGCAGTGCAGTGCGGGCCACGCTTTCCTCGGCACCGTGGATCTGTGCTGGGTGGGGGGGTCGGCAGAAATGGGGGAGAGAGAGGGGATTGTGGGGGTGGGGTGAGAGAGAGAGGAGGAGCGGGGAGGGCGAGAGGAGGAGAGAGAGAGTATCAGAGGGGAGGGTACAGGAGGTCAGAAACTCTGGGTGGAGGGGTGTAAAAGAGCATGGAGAGCACAGTAGAAATTATTTCTCAGAAAGCTTGGTGCATGTGTGGCAAGTGACATCTTTGGACTAGACGAAATCCAGAAGTCATGACACTGTCACTATTCACTTCATACCCAATAAACCTGTTAACAATCTGTTCATCTGTGGAGCGGGGTGGGGGAGGGGGAGGGGGAACTTGGGGAAGGGGAGAAGGTTAGGAACCTGGGAGGGGGAGGAGGTCAGGAACTCAGTGCGGGGGGTGGGAGGAGGAGGTCAGATACTTTGGGGGGGGGGGGTGGAGAGGAGGTCAGGAACTTGTTTAGGGGGTGGGAGAAGTTCTTAACCTGCAAGGGTGAGCCCTGTCCCAAGTGAGCTCTGTTCTGTCTGGAGTAGGCAGTCAGAATGGCTCAAATTATGCTTTGCAAAGTAACTGATTACGTAGGCAGGGAGGATCTAATTACACATGCCAGAGATACTGCTGGGTGTGTATTGTCCTCCAAGGGGACCAATCAGAACTTTGGTGTTGCAAACAGACACATCCATAAACAGGAGCCTTGCACAATGAGAGCCAATGAGCAAATTATCTTTAGACTTGTATTGAACAGTAATGGGCATGACCATTTTAAAGGGATTGTACGTCATGTTACTTCCTCCTTAAGTATCTGTTCCAACACCACCAACTCTCCGACACCACTTCCTACCTCCACCTGGACCATGACCCCACTACCAAACGTCAAGCCACCGTTTCCAAGACTGTCACTGACCTCATCTCCTCTGGAGATCTCTTTTCCCCCCCCCCCACACCCCCCCTCCCCAAGGCTGCCAACCTCATAGTTCCCCAACCCCGCACAGCCCGCTTCTACCTCCTTCCCAAGATCCACAAACAGGACTTCCCTGGTAGACCCATCGTTTCAGCCTGTTCTTGCTCCACGGAACTGATCTCTTCCTATCTCAACTCTTTTTTCTCCCCTTGTCCAGTCTCTTCCCACCTACATCCGCGACTCTTCCAACGCCCTCCGCCACTTTAACAGTTGCCAGTTTCCCGGCCCCAACCGCCCCCTTTTCACTGGACGTACAATTCCTCGACACCTCCATCCCCCACCAGGATGGCCTGAGGGTGCTCCGCTTTTTCCTTGAACAGAGGCCCAACCAGTCCCCATCCACCACCACCCTCCTCCGCCTGGCTGAACTTGTTCTCACATTGAACAACTTCTCCTTTGACTCCACTCATTTCCTCCAAATCAAAGGTGTTGCTATGGGTACCCGCATGGGTCCTAGCTATGCCTGCCTTTTCATGGGATATGTGAAACACTCTTTGTTCCAGTCATACTCGGGTCTCCTCCCTCACTTTTTTTTTTTCCGGTACATTGATGACTGTATCGGTGCCGTCTCCTGCTCTTGCCCTGAACTAGAAAATTTCATTCACTTTGCTTCCAATTTCCACCTTCCCTCACCTTCACATGGTCCATCTCCGACTCTTCCCTTCCCTTTCTCGACTTCTCCGTCTCCATCTCTGGGGATAGGTTATTGACAAACATTCACTACAAGCCCACTGACTCCCACAGCTACCTGGACTACACTTCCTCCCACCCCGCCTCCTGTAAGGACTCTATTCCATTCTCCCAGTTTCTCCGTCTCCGCCGCATCTGCTCTGACGATGCCACCTTCCATACCAGTGCTTCGGACATGTCTTCCTTTTTCCTCAACCGAGGATTCCCCTCTACTGTGGTTGACACGGCCCTCAACCGTGTCCGTTCTATCTCCCGCACTTCTGCCCTCACCCCTTCCCCTCCCTCCCGGAACCACGATAGAGTTCCCCTTGTCCTCACCTTTCACCCCACCAGCCTCCACATTCAACGGATCATTTTCTGCCACCGCCAGCGTGATCCCACCACCAAATGCATCTTCCCCTCACCTCCCCTTTCAGCATTCCGCAGGGACCGCTCCCTCTGCAACACCCTAGTCCACTCCTCTACCACCCCCAGCACCCCTTCCCCTTCGCCCGGCACCTTCCCATGCAAACACAGGTGATGCAACACATGCCCTTATACCTCCCCCTTCCCACTGTCCAGGGCCCCAAACACCCCTTCCAGGTGAAACAGCGATTTACTTGTACTTCCTGCAATTTAGTATACTGTATTCGCTGCTCACGATGTGGTCTCCTCTACATTGGGGAGACCAAACGCAGATTGGGTGACTGGAAGTGTTCCGCACAGCATTCAGTCCGTAAGGGGGACCCCGAGCTCCCGGTGGCCTGTCACTTTAATTCACCGCTCCATTCCCACTCAGACCTCACCGTCCTTGGCCTCTTGCATTGTTCCAATGAAGCTCAGCGTAAGCTTGAGGAACAGCACCTCATCTTTCGATTAGGCACTCTACAGCCCTCTGGACCCAATAGAGTTCAACAATTTCAGAGTAAGCTGTGAGAAGGATGTCGTGAAACTCCAGTACGATTTGGACAGGTTGGGTGATTGGGCAGAAACATGGCAAATGCACTATAATGTGGATAAATCTGAGGTTATCCACTTTGGTGGCAAAAACAGGAAGGCAGATTATTATTTGAATGGCAATAGATTGGGAGAAGGAGAAGTGCAAAAAGACCTGGGTGTTATTGTGCACCAGTCGCTGAAGGTAAGCATGCAGGTGCACCAGGCGGTTAAGAAGGCAAATGGTATGTTGGCCTTCGTAGCGAGAGGGTTCGAGTACAGGAACAAGGATGTCTTGCTACAGTTGTACAGGGCCTTGGTGAGACCGCACCTTGAGTATTGTGTGCAGTTTTGGTCACCTTACCTGAGGAAGGACGTTCTTGCCATGGAGGGAGTGCAGCAAAGATTCACCAGGCTGATACCTGAGATGGCAGGAATGACGTATGAGGAGAGATTGTGTCGATTGGGCTTATACTCACTGGAGTTTAGAAGATTGAGAGGGGATCTCATCGAAACCTATAAAATTCTGTCAGGTCTGGACAGACGAGATGCAGGAAGGATGTTTCTGATGGCCGGGGAGTCCAGAACCAGGGGTCATAGGATAAGGGGTAAGCCATTTAGGACTGAAATGAGGAGGAAGTTCTTCACCCAGAGAGTGGTGAACCTGTGGAATTCTCTGCCACAGAGGGCGGTGGAGGCCAGTTCATTAAATATATTCAAGAAAGAATTGGATATATTTCTTGAGGATAAAGGGATATGGGGAGAAGGCAGGGACAGGGTACTGAATTTGGATGATCAGCCATGATCTCATTGAATGGCGGAGCAGGCTCGAAGGGCCGAATGGCCTACTCCTGCTCCTGTCTTCTATGTTTCTATAACCTCGGCCCCTATCACATATATATTTTTAATTTTTTTTATCCACACTTTTTTCTTCCCTTCCACATGGCAGCTGTCCTTTATTCTGCCAGCGCAATTCATCTAGAGCCATCCTTTTGTTCCTTAACCTGTCCCATTACCACCTCCTCTTGCCTTAAATATCTCTTAATGTCTCTCAATAGCTCTTTATCTCTCCTGCTTTCTATCCTATCACTGATCTTTCCTTTTGTTCTTTCATCGCCTCCTGCTTTTCCCAGCCCCTAACTTGCTTTAAAATCTATTCCTTTTCCTGCTTTTTCCCAGTTCTGATGAAAGGTTCGCGACCTGAAACGTTAACTCTTGTTTTTTTTTATTCATTGATGGGATGTGGGCGTCGCTGGCTAGGCCTGCATTTAGTGCCCATCCCTAATTGCCCTTGAGAAGATGGTGGTGAGCCGCCTTCTTGAACCGCTGCAGTCCATATGGTGTAGGTACACCCACAATGCTGTTAGGAAGGGAGTTCCAGGATTTTGGCCCAGCGACAGTGAAGGAACGGCGATACAGGTCCAAGTTTCTCTCTCCACGGATGCTGCCCTGGCCTGCTGAGTTTTCCCAGTGTTTTCTGTTGTTATTTCCCACTTTTTATACCTTTTTATCACCCCTTCTACGTGACAATTTACACGTTTTAAATTCAGTATCATTCAACACTGATTTAATTATGTTCTGTCTTTGCAGCATGCTCTTTTTACTTGCCCACAGTCCCTAATTTTCCAGATCTAAGATATGATCTTTCTCAGGCAGGTCTTTATCTTCAAGACCTCCCTTCTAGTGGATGAACAAAGGGAGCTTTTCTGCTTATTTAACAAACTAAAGGCTAAAACCTAATAGTACTATAATATGAAGAGTAACTGGGATCCAGCCCCAGATAGATGTTATGCACAAGGACCATAACTCAAAGCTCGGATCTGTTCATGTCCCATCCAGTAATCCATCAATATAACACCATGTTGTGCAATGGAGAGGTGCAATGCGGGATTGAACCAGTGATTTTGCTGTGTGCTCTGTTGACTATCTCGATTGCACTCTGGGATCGAAGGTGAGGTAACTCCCTACAGAAAGAAAAATCTGCAGTTGTTTAGCCTGGGCCACTCTAGCCCCTCCTCGCAGCTGCTTATTCATGGTGTTGCCAGACTCTCTGCCAACCTCTCACCTGGCAAGTGGGTGTGTGGCACAGATGGGAGACCAAGAGAATGTATTTTGAAAATGGGGTCATTGAAATGTTCAAACCATGCTATTTGTGTTTGAAATCAGCACCATTGCTAGCGTGCAAAATTGTCTCTCTCTCTCTGTTCTTAGTGCGGAATCCAGGCAAATGTCTGTCACAGACCAACTCTACTTACACCTTCACCACCTGCCGGATTCTCCATCCCACAGACGTCGCTCAAGTCACAACCAGGTGAGATGTTAACCTGCACTGTGTTGTTTTCCTTTAGAACTGTCCTCTCCATTAATCGCCTGTCCTGTTTAATGCATTCTATTTTGACACTACGAACATTGAATAAAAGGAGAAAATTTGCCAGGATCATAGAATCATACAGCACAGAAGGAGGCCATTCGGCCCATCGTGCCTGTGCCGGCTCTTCGAAAGAGCTATCCAATTAGTTTCACTCCCCTGCTCTTTCCCCATAGGCCTACAAATTTTTCCTTTACAAATATATATCCAATTCCTTTTTGAAAGTTACTATTGAATCTGAATTTAATCCGTATTCAGGTGTGAAGAGGGCAGTGGGCTAACTCACTGCTGTCCTGTCCCCTGATAATGTTTTAACTATATTATTTTGTTTTCTTAATAACCTCCTTTACCCAGAGAGTGGTGAGAATGTGGAACTCGCTACCACAAGGAATAGTTGAGGAAAATAGCATAGATGCATTTAAAGGGAAGCTAGATAAGCACATGAAGGAGAAAAGAATACTGTAGAAGGATATATTGATAGGATGAGATGAAATAGGGTGGGAGGAGGCTCGTGTGGAGCATAAACACCAGCATAGACCAGTTAGGCCAAATGGCCTGTTTCAATGCTATAGATGCTGTGTAATTCTGTTTAATAAAGGCAAGCACATAGGGTCATTACTGGAAGACAATGGTTAGAGAAGTCATCTTTATTTAAAATATTTGGCTAAATGTCTGCTAGCCTTCCTGATTCAGAACCTTACTGAACCTGTAAGGTTTTATGTGGTGAATCAAGTTGCACAATAATAGCATTCGATGACTTTACCGCACTTGTGAAATTTTTGTGTGACATTTCTATTTTAACAGGAGTTAACCTGTTAAAATGGTGGACGAAGAAATTTCTTAGGAATGCCTTATCGTATGCTAATGGGTGTCAGCCGTGGCTTGGTGGTAGCACGCTCGTCTCCAAGTCAGAAGGTTATGGGGTCAAGTCCCACTCCAGAAACATGAGCACATAATCTAGGCCAACACTCCAGTGCAGTGCTGAGGGAGTGCTGCACTGGCAGAGGTGCTGTCTTTTGGGTGTGAGATGTTCAACCGAGGCCCCATCTGGCGCCACAGGTGGACGTAGAAGATCCCACAGCACTATTTCAAAGAAGAACAGGGCACTTCTCCCTGGTGTCCTGTCAAATATTTATCCCAACATCAATTTTAATTTTTTTTTAAACCTGGTCATTATCACACTTCTGTTTGTGGGACCTTGCTGTGTGCAAATTGGCTGCTGTGTTTCCTACATTACAATAGTGACTGCACTTCAAAAAAGTACTTAATTCGCTGTGAAGGGCTTTGGGATGTCCTGAGGTCGTGAAAGGCGCTCTAACTGCAAGTCTCCTTTTTTTTCTTTTTTCTCTCTTCCTTTCTTTCTTTCTTTCAAGTGCCAGCACTTGTAAACTTGGAAACAAACTTAATTAGGCATGTGGGTAATTCAATACACAAACCCAAAACTTGGATTGCCACGATTCCTCCAAATAACCGCGGATGGCAGTGTCGCATACTGTCCACACTTACATGGATGATCTTGTGGGTGGCCCTCTCATGGGTTAGCGAACAGGGCGGTACTGTGAAATATATCTAAAGGATGTTTGACAATGAGAGCTTGTTCACTTTATCTCTCTGTTCTTCATTTTAGCTTCATGTATGCTCCAGTGCCAAATACAGAGCGCTCCTCCGTCAACTTGATCACCAGTCCAAGCACTCCAATAGCTTCTTGCTGCACAAGCATTGGTGAATCCTTCACGAAGAGGAGGGAGTTGACTACCACTCTGAGCAGCACCACCAGCCTGACAAAACTCCTGCATGATCGTGGCATCTCCGCTGGAGTTTATCATTGCCCCCTGTCGAAAAGTCCACCCGTGGTTCGCCCCAAGACATTAGCCATACCCCGCACCCCACCAAACTCTCCCTCCCGCTCCCCATGCCTGTCGCCATTGCCCTTCGACGCACGGGGAGCCATCGACAACTTCCTCGCTTCACGACCCGCGGAAACGTTGCTCCACGAGGTGTACTGTCTGAAGCCTGGGCGGAGCCATGCGGATTCCGCTCCCCTCAGTCTGAACTTGGTCAAGAAGCTGCAAAGAATGGGAATTGCTCAAGCGGTCAACCCACAGAACGCTCCAGAGCACGCTGAAAGCCAAAAGTGCAAGAGCAGGCAGGAATCGGCGATGTTCATGGGGACTGGCAGCACCCTGTTGGGGGGCCTGAGGCGGAACCAGAGCCTCCCCAGTGTGATTGGTGGACTTGGCATTCCAGTACCAAAAATGGGCAGCTTAAACGAAGAGAAGACTGAAAACAAGTTGGTTTTACCGGCACAGTGATGGCTGATGAAGTTGAATGGGTTCCCCACCCCCCTCCACCACCCCTGAGCAATTTGAACTGGAAGAAAGGGTTTCGCTTTTTTATGTTGTTGCGAGGCTCCTGAAAGTCTGAAGATGGTGAGCGTATGTGAGTGAGCAGAGAAGGAAACTGAGCTGGAGAAAGAAATGGAACAGTTTAGAGGTGAGAGGGTAGATGAAGGGAACTGATTAATAATGAGAAGGGCAAAGGAGAGAGGTGAAATGAAAAGACTGAGAGTTTTGAGGGTTTGTAAAGGGAGCGATGAAAATGAGGTAGTGGCACATGAGCTGCAGTGGCAGCTTGACACTAATTGACAAAAGTAACTCCAAGCTAAGCACAATTCCTTGACTCACATCCTCTTTCCCTAGGGAATTATCTTGCTGTTTGCTTCTGGCATTCGACAGTAGAGCACAGAAAAGTATTAAAGCACATTCCAGAACGGTTTATCTGGGAGAAGCACAGTTTTAGCAGCCACTTGCAGTGCTGTCAAACGGTTATGAATCAGTCCGCTGATTAAGAATCCCTGGCAATCCCGATACAAGGTGAGCCTTGCTGTATTCATCCACTCCTCGCACTGCACCACCACCTTTCAAGCTGACGTGCGTTTTTAAATCACAAATACTTTGACCATTTTTAGGGCAGTCACCACACCAGAACCTGTTTTGCTGCATCATTTTGAAAAGAAATGTAAATAATCCTTTTTCTTCTGCGCCCGTTCTCCATATAATAAATTAAATTTGTAACTTCGCCTCATAACCCTTATTAAATGCTTTGGGATGGTTTGGGCTTTCTGGAACCCTGTTTAACAACACTTGACTCTTTTTTGGCCTGAAAATAGGAACTCTCGCAGCCTCAAGATATTGCACAATCTTTTTTGACAGGACTACAATCGGTCATAAAACCATCGCAGTATGTCTGACTTGAAGGGCTGAGCTAATCAAATATATGATGTACACCTGACTCTGAATTCATGACTGCCAGTGATGCTGCAGTATGAGCATCAGACCGCACAGTGCACAGCCAACTGCCACACAGGCAGCCTTGGCAACACAAGAGGGACTGAAGACCATTCCGGTTAAAACCATGTGCATTAAATGAAGTGTATCTGGGAGTGACTTAGGAACTATATAATGGGAGCAGTGGGGCAAGTTACTGTTGTAAATCTAGCTTTACTGTCGAAGTATACGCAAACTGGTTCAGTTAGGTTACTGCTTTTTATAAACTCCTAAGATGTCCATTTTTTGCTCTGTATGCTAATCTATTCTAATGTAATATGGGACGAGCAGCTGAATTTAGTTTCAATCTGCCATAGCCTGCGAAAACCTCAGGTGGACTCACTAACAATGGAAGTAGAATTTGAGCTGGTTCTACTTTGGGTTGCTACAATTTTTTTTTCTTTCCCCCCTCGTACTGTGTACGTTTGGCCTGTGGGTTTTGAGTGCAGTGGGAGGGACGGCTTAGCTAGAAAAACACAGGGCTGAATGGTGGAGCTATAGATTCTATTTGTTGGGTTTTTGAGGTGTAGAGTGTAGGGGCAGAAATTGACAGGAAAATCTACAAAATGCAGATGTGAAATTCAGAGGGAACTTCACCACAGCCAAAAAGCATGTGCTTTCATTCAAGTTTTTGCAGTTTCAAAAACAAAATAAACCCACATGGCAGAGTAAAAGGAATGTGGAGAAACTTTACATAGTCCAAGCTGATTTTTCAACCCAAGTATGGTGCCTGGTGTCATGGTCTCGAATAGTGAGACTTTAATAGGTTTTTTGAAGTTATTAATGGCACAGTACATATTGATTCTATTTTATTTATGTAGATATATATATATTACACACACACATACACACGTTCTGATTTTTTTTAGGAAACATTGTCCGTTACCGTTGCTTCGCTGTAATCTGGAACCCCTCTCCCCCTGGAGCCTGCCATTAGCCTGTGGGTTGACCGATGAGAAAGGGGTTTGGTTGAAGGGAAGTGGTGACAAATCTTGTCTACCCACAAGGTTAGAGTTGCCAACTCGGGGTGGACATTTTCCAGGAGGTTTCATCACCTGACCTCCCGACTCCAACCAACCTGCCGCCATTGTTCGCCCTCGCGGTGCCCCGCCTACCCTCCGGGAAGGCGATCAGACTCTGTTACCCCATTGGATGATTCT
Source organism: Somniosus microcephalus (assembly GCF_052327205.1). NCBI lineage: Eukaryota > Metazoa > Chordata > Chondrichthyes > Squaliformes > Somniosidae > Somniosus > Somniosus microcephalus. Next base: position 175,920,414 of record NC_140990.1, on the reverse strand, counting down.
TGACCGTCAGTCAAGCAACTGTTTTCCTATCTCCGATATTTTTATAAGTTAAAAATGAAAGTGTTCAAAGAAATTTTTTTTTAAACTTCGTTTTCAATGCTCTTATGATTTTTCTCCTAATCTTTGATTCCTGGAGACTCCAAGACAATCCTGGAGAGTTGGCAACCCTGCCCAGGGCACAGTTTTTGTGTTCCTTTTTTCAATTAAATAATGTTTTGTGTATGTTTACAGTGTTACCCATAATCTGCAAATCCACAGTTTAAAAAACATCTACGGCTGAGCGGTACTGGTTTTTCCTAAATACGGGCCAATCAGAACCCATCTTTGTCGGGAGTAGAATGTTATAGTTCCGGCTCCAAACAAGCAGGGTAGGTAGGGTGCGGTCTGTGGGCAGAACTCCTTCAGTTGCTCCTTTCCAGACTTTTAAGCTGCAAGACTGTCCTGGAATAGACACAACACTATAAATCGAAAAATATCTTGGGCTGATCTCAATACTCAAAAGCTGCACAGTGCATGATATTAAAAACTCTGCATCCAGTAATGGTTCAGAATGTGCAGGTTCCAGTCAACGAACAATGAAATAAGTAAATCGCACTAATCCTTTTGACTTCAGGCATGATTTGCACTTTTTTTTAAAAATTAATAAATTGCACTTTAAAAAAAAAAAAAAAAAGTTAATTTGTAATCCTGAATAGAGAAACCTGTGGAAATCTAAAACTTAAAATTTGCCGAATAAGCTTTAAAGTATTTTTTTTGGCTGTTGAAATTCCTCCAGTTCTCAAAGATTTTAGGTTTATTTCCTGCTTGTGGCTTGCAGATATATTTTGTTTATTTAGCGAACTGGACCGTATAATGCACTAATCTCCGATTAGGAGTGCATTCTGTACACTGTTCTCAGTTGAGTTGGACGGTGCACAAAGCCAGGGACTCCTGACCATCTGCGATTGTGTATTAGAGGAGGTCGCAGTAATGACATGAAACTTGCTAGTTTAGAAACACATCAAGCTATCGGTCCCATGTTTAAAGAGGAATTAATTCCACCTTTAACACTCTTGCATTCTGATGCGAGTCAATGTATTTCAGGCATATATGTGTGTGGATTTATATCTATTTAAAAAGGGAGTTGCAATCCACTTTCTTCCATGAAGTGGTTAGATTAGGAGCAGGCATGACCTAGCCTGGTCCTGTTTTCACCTGCTTGCATATGCATATGTGAGCTGGATATGAGCACCTCCCTCAAGCTGGGAACCCTGAGCCCAGTTGCGTAGTTGAGTTGGCATGTTGCTGCAGATTTCTGCCAGCAGCACAGTGGGTGGGACATGGTGTGTTTTTGGGGGGGGGGGGGGCGGGGGGAGATGGAGGAAGGAGAGGAAAAGCTGCTTGATGCATGTTAATGTACCACAGCGGATTTGGCACCGAGCTGATGCGAGTACAGAATGTGGAATTCCTTTGGATATTACCTTTAACAAAGTGTTCTGATTGTAGTGGTGCCTGCCCGCTGTGTAAACATGACCAAGTCAGACTCTTCCACAAGTCCCCATTGTACCTTGTGTCTAGTTTCTACCAGGCTTTCTAAGGAAAGTTGCTGCGGTCTTGATCTAAAGCTTGTGACTGGTGGGGCTAGGTGTGGTTGTTCCAGAGCTTCTCTAAGCGGACAGGTCACACTGGGTTTCCTCGGAGCCGAGGTAACCGATTGATGACTCAAGCGTGTAATACTGTTTAAGAAAAATTCACCCAAAGTGAGGGGAGAACTAACTTAAAGAAACGTACCTGTTTAACTCTAAATGAGCAGCTATTGAAAGCTCTACTGTTTCACCCTCCCATGGTTTGTAGATGTATGTACTGTATTTAAATACAGTTCTTCTATGGTATGGGAATTGGTGACAATTTGCGTTCACATGCAAGTGAGGTATTTGGTATGGAGTATAAACTCCTGCGAGGGAAGCACAGGTGTAAATAGAACAGGCTTTTTGTTTAGATGCTGTATTTGAGGATCTGGTCGTGCTCCGCTGCCTTCAAGGTGGCACATCTTGTTTAGTCTGAACGATTCTGCCTTAAATACGGCCTGGTCCCCGAGGTCCCCCATGGTTTAGGAAGGGCTGCGAGAGAAGGAAGCGTTCATTTATTCTGCGTTCAGTTAAGTTTGTATCCTGACGCCTCCATTGTTGCTTCTATTTGGCTTGCATGTTTTGTTTATATATAGATATATGTAAAGCAGGATTGTGATTGTAGGCTGACCAAAGATTAGTGTGATGTTCTAACTGTGACCGAGGGACAGAGCGTGTCCTAACACCTAGCCCCTACTCTCTGGAGCCAGTCCCTGGACCGGTTTGTCCAGAAGTAGACCGAGTCTGGAGAGGAGGGTATTTTTTCCTGATTTGATCGGGTCTCTGGGAGTGTGCAGTGTCACCGGTTAGTCTTGGCCGAGCCTGCGCATCGCCATCTGCATCATTGCATTTCCTTAGAAAGTCTCTGGGAAATTCTTGCACTAAAGTTTTTTTTGGGGTGGGGGGCATTTATTTTGTCCAAGTAGATGGATAGTTTGACTTGCCACTGTACAGTTACTACTTGGTACCTGATGTGCTCCTCCCTCGTTTACTAGTGGCACTGGTCAAGAAATTAAACTTTTGGGGCCTATTTTGACACCTGGCTAGATTTAATTGATGCCTCAGTTCTTGTGGTTTACCTCCTAGAACTACCCTGAAAAGAATGAATGCAGTTGTTTTCACCAAGTCTGTCATTTGTTTTGCATTATTTGATATTTATTGTAATAATTGATGTAACTACAAAAATACGAGGGATTTCTGAGTCACTTCAATTCCTAAATAAAACGTTTTGTAAATTTCCCTTTTGCCTTTTTGCTTTATTTTTACAATGTGAGCACCCACCTTCCACTGATCTATACTCCCGAGGTGAAAGGCACACACAAGTTGGATTGTCAAGTCACACAGGGCCAGTAATATTCAGGGGGTGTTTGTCTTGATATTAATGAGAACATTGAGCTGGCGACAGAGTGAAGGGAGCTTTAGATCGAATGTAATGGGGAATACGGTCCACTTCCCAACACATCTTTCACCGTGAGGAGCAGTGAGAATAGTACACAATTTCAGAAAGATGGCCCTGCAGTTGGTATGACAGATAATCTGACTTTGAACACTGACTGGCATAGACCAGTTGGGCTGAATGGCCTATTTCTGTGCTGTAGTCTCCCAGGTAATCATTTAATATTACATAGGAACCGAAGCAGACCATTCTCGCTGCTCCTCACGGTGAAAGATGTGTTGGGAAGTGGACCGTTTTCCCCATTACATTCGATCTAAAGCTCCCTTTACTGTCTCCAGCTCAAAGTTCTCAGTAACATTGAGACAAACCCAGATCATGCCTGATCTGTAACCTAACTCCATATAATATCATAACAATAAAATTGCTCTTTCAGCAACATTATCACTGGGTTTTGCTACCTAACCTTTCCAATCACTTGTAACTAATCTTGACATTGTATTCAATCTATACACCATGTCACTATTTAAACTATTACCGTACATTTATACTGGTGGCGACTTTTAGTCTGCTTGATTGGAAGACGTTTGCGGCAGTGATGCTTAAGACCATCGTCACCCTGACCGGATTTTACCTTTAAAGCCTGATCATTAGAAGGGCAAAGAAAGGCCACATCTCAGCCACGCCATTGAGGATTAACGTCAACCTTGGGAGGGGTCTTGCATTCTCAATTTCTCCATTGATAACATGTTTTCTCATTCCCTGATTGAGGACGGCAGGTTGGTTTACACCCAGGCCTTTGTTATTCTATAACTTGGACAAGCAGGAACATGATAATGGAGGCAGGTGAGTTGATGTGAACTGAGACACGTGGGTGCGAAACGGGATGTCCAAACTGTCCCAGGCAATGCCAGATGTATGGAATGGACTCCCACCATCAATTGCCGTGTTAGGTGTAGATTAAAGCTTTGCAAAAAATGAGCTGGTTCAATTAATATATTGTGTAAAGATGGTATTTAGGATTAAAGGGGGGGGGGTAAAGCGTAGACGGAAGATCCATTTGGAGCTTGACAGATTACAGGAAGTTTTTTTTCCCGGTTTGGGTGGGGGCGGTTTAGTGTCCACGATGGTGCTGAATGTACATACACCTGTTGGAGTGGGAAGACTCGAGTCCATTATGTATGGGTTTTCTCCCAAGTTTTTATCCTTTTTATGGCTAGTTCAGGACATGTTCTAGTTGTCCTGGTGGATTTTCCCCTTCCCCTATTTCCTTTGTTAATTGAGAAACTGCATACTTATGGTTGGCAGATCTGAGAGCCTGAGGTCAGGAACTTGACTCGATGGTGAATCCTGGGCACAGGACTTAACGGTGACTCGGTTTATCAGTTGAACCTAAATAAACTGCCAGGTTGCTTAACTTTCAGTAGAAAACGTGGAAGCTGTTCCTATCGAAGGACAACTTGCCGATTTGAGGGCCTTCTCTTCAAATAACATAACATAACATAACATAAGGAGGAGCAGGAGTAGGCCATACGGCCCCTCTGGCCTGCTCCGCCATTCAATAGGATCATGGCTCATCCGAACCTAGACTCGCGCCCGCTCCCCGTAACCCCTAATTCCCTTATCAGCTAGGAAACTGTCTATCTCCGTTTTAAATGTATTTAGTGTCGCAGCTTCCACAGCTCTCTGAGGTAGCAAATTCCATAGATTTACTACCCTCTGAGTTTTGAAACGGCAGCCCCTTATTCTAAGATTATGCCCCCTAGTTCTAGTTTCACCCATCAGTGGAAACATCCTCACCGCATCCACCCGATCAAGCCCCCTCACAATCTTATATGTTTCGATAAGATCGCCTCTCATTCTTCTGAATTCCAATGAGTAGAGGCCCAACCTACTCAACCTTTCCTCATAAGTCAACCCCCTCATCTCCGGAATCAACCGAGTGAACCTTCTCTGAACTGCCTCGAGAGCAAGTATATCTTTTCTTAAATATGGAAACCAAAACTGTACGCAATATTCCAGGTGTGGCCTCACCAGTACCCTGTATAACTGAAGCAAGACTTCCCTGCTTTTATACTCCATCCCCCTTGCAATAAAAGCCAAGATTCCATTGGCCTTCCTGATCACCTGCTGTACCTGCATACTAACCTTCTGTGTTTCATGCACCAGGACCCCCAGAGCCCTTTGTACTGTAGCACTTTGCAGTTTCTTTCTATTTAGATAATAACTTGCTCTTTGATTTTTTTCTGCCAAAGTGCATAACCTCACACTTTCCAACATTATATTCCATCTGCCATTTCTGCCCACTCACTTAGCCTGTCTATGTCCTTTTGCAGGTTTTTTATGTCCTCACTCACTGCTTTCCCTCCCATCTTTGTATCGTCGGCAAACATGGATACGTTGCACTTGGTCCCCTCCTCCAAATCGTTAATATAGATTGTAAAGAGTTGGGGTCCCAGCACTGACCCCTGCGGAACACCACTAGTTACTGATTGCCAACCCGAGAATGAACCATTTATCCCAACTCTCTGTTTTCTGTTAGATAGCCAATCTTCCACCCATGCCAGTATATTACCCCCAATCCTGTGATTTTTTTATCTTGTGCAGTAATCTTTTGTGTGGCACCTTGTCAAATGCCTTTTGGAAGTCCAAATACACCACATCCACTGGTTCCCCTTTATCCACCCTGTTTGTTACGTCCTCAAAGAATTCGAGCAAATTTGTCAAACATGACTTCCCCTTCATAAAACCATGCTGACTCTGTCCGATTAAATTATGCTTATCCAAATGTCCTGTTACTGCTTCCTTAATAATGGACTCCAACATTTTACCAACCACAGATGTTAGGCTAACTGGTCTATAGTTTCCAGCCTTTTGTCTACCTCCCTTTTTAAATAAGGGCGTTACATTAGCATTTTTCCAATCTGCTGAGACCTTTCCTGAGTCCAGGGAGTTTGGGAAAATTACCACCAATGCATTCGCTATCCCTACCGCTACTTCTCTCAAGACCCTAGGATGTAAGCCATCAGGTCCAGGGGATTTATCCGCCTTAAGTCCCATTATCTTACCGAGTACCATCTCCTTAGTGATTTTAATCGTGTTTAGCTCCTCCACCCCCCCCCCCCCCATTGCCCCCTGTTTGTCCAGTGTTGGGATATTTTTAGTGTCCTCTACTGTAAAGACTGATACAAAATATTTGTTCAGTGTATTTGCCATCTCCATGTTCCCCACTACTAATTTCCCGGTCTCGTCCTCTAAGGGACCAACATTCACTTTAGCCACCCTTTTTCTTTTTATATAACTGTAGAAACTCTTGCTATCTGTTTTTATATTTTTTGCTAGTTTACTTTCATAATCTATCTTCCCTTTCTTAATCTATCTTCCCTTTCTTAATTAATCTTTTAGTTATTCTTTGCTGGCTTTTAAATGCTTCCCAATCTTCTATCCTCCCACTAGATTTGGCTACTTTATAGGCCCTTGTTTTAATCGGATACTATCCTTTATTACTTAGCCACGGATGGCTGTCTTTTCTTTTACGCCCCTTTTTCCTCAGTGGAATATATTTTTCTTGAAAGTTGTGAAATATCTCCTTGAATGTACACCACTGCTCATGTACCGTCTTACACTTTAATCTATTTTCCCAGTCCACTTTAGTCAACTCTGCTCTCATACCTTCATAGTCTCCTTTATTTAAGCTTAGTATGCTGGTTTGAGATCCAACTCTCACCCTCCAACTAAATTTGGAATTCAATCATGTTATGGTCACTCATTCCAAGGGGATCCTTTACTCGGACATTTTTTATTAATCCTGTCTCATTACACAGGACCAGATCTAAGATTGCCTGCCCCCTGGTTGGTTCAGTAACATACTGCTCAAGGAACCCGTCCCTAATGCACTCTATGAACTCTTCCTCAAGGCTGCCCTGCCCAATTTGATTTGTCCAGTCAATATGAAAGTTAAAATCTCCCATGATTATAGCTGTTCCCTTATTACAAGTCCCAACTATTTCCTGATTTATACTCTGACCAATAGAGTTGCAACTGTTAGGAGGCCTATAGACTATGGCCACTAGTGACTTTTTCCCCTTATTATTCCTCATCTCCACCCAAACTGTGTCACTATCCTGATCCTTTGACCCAATATCATTTCTCACTATTGCAGTGATTCCATCCTTTATTAACATAGCCACCCCACCTCCCTTTCCTTCCTGTCTGTCCTTCCTAATAGTCAAATACCCCTGGATGTTTAGTTCCCAGTCATGGTCACTTTGCAGCCATGTTTCTGTAATGGCCACCAGATCATACCCATGTGTAGTTATTTGTACCGTCAACTCGTCTATTTTGTTACGAATGCTGCGTGCATTCAGATAAAGAACTTTTAAATATGTTTTGTGACAATTTATTCCTGCTTTTACCCCCTTTACTACTTTACCTTTATCTTTATACATTCTGTCCCTTCCTGACACGCTCTGGTTTTTAATTTCCCCACTGCTACTTTGCTCTATTGCCTTCTCCACTGACATTTTTATTTTTCGCTCTCTTGAAACCTCCCCCCCCCCCCCCCCCCACTAATTAGTTTAAAGCCCTCTCTACAGCCCTAGTTATTTGATTCGCCAGGATTCTAGTCCCAGCACTGGCCAAGTGAAGTCCATCCCAACGGAACAGCTCTCTCCTGTCCCAGTACTGGTGCCAGTGTCCCAAGAAGCAAAACCCATTTCTCCCACACCAATCATTGAGCCACGCATTTAACTCTCTGATTTTATTTACCCTAGCCAAATTTGCTCGTGGCTCAGGTAGTAATCCAGAGATTATTACCCTTGTGGTTCTGCTTTTTAATTTGGCCCCTAGCTGCTCATACTCCCTCAGCAGAACCTCTTTCCTTGTCCTATCTATGTCGTTGGTACCAACATGGACCACGACAACTGGATCCTCCCCCTCCCACTCCAAGTTTCTCTTCAGTCCAGAGGAGATGTCCTTAACCCTGGCACCGGGCAGGCAACACAACCTTCGGGACTCTTGCTCTCGGCTGCAAAGAACCCTATCTATCCCCCTTATGATACTATCCCCTACCACTACAACATTTCTTTTTACTCCCCCCACTTGAATGGCTCCTTGTTCCACGGTGCTGTGGCCAGGTTGCTCATCCTCCCTGCAGTCCCCGTTCCTGTCCTCACAGGGAGTAAGAGCCTCGAACCTGTTGGACAAGAGCAAGGGCTGCAGCTCCTCCAACACTACCTCCTGGATCCCCGTACCTGCCTCACTCATAGTCACACCCTCCTGTCCCTGACCACGGAATACATCTGAATTAGTTAATCTAATTGGTGTGACTACTTCCTGGAACACAGAGTCCAGGTAAAACTCCCCCTCCCTGATGTGTCTCAGTGTTTGAAGCTCAGACTCCAGCTCTTCAACATGGAGCCAGAGTTCCTCGAGCAGCCAGCACTTACTGCAAATGTGATCACCGTGAGCATCAATGGTGTCCACCAGCTCCCACATATTGCAGCAGTAACACATCACCTGCTCTCTCATTCTATGTAATTAATTAAATTTATTAATATTTTTAAATACCCTCTGCCCCGATTCTAGATGATGAGAAGCGATGAAAGCGAAGTCTCAGTGGGTAGCACTCTCGCCTCTGATTCAGAAGGTTGTGGATTCAAGTCCCACTCCGGGGACTTGAGCACAATATCTGGCCTGACACTCCCAGTGCAGTGCTGAGGAAGTGCTGCACTATCAAAGGTGCCATCTTTCGGATGAGACATTAAACCGAGGCCCCATCTGCTCTCAGGTGAACGTAAAAGATCCCATGGCACTATTTCGAAGAAGAGCAGGGGGGTTATCCCGTGTGTCCTGGCCAATATTTATCCCTCAATCAACATAACAAAAACATTATCTGGTCATTATCACATTGCTGTTTGTGGGAGCTTGCTGTGCGCAAATTGGCTGCCACGTTTCCCACATTGCAACAGTGACTACACTTCATAAAGTACTTCAGTGGCTGTAAAGCGCTTTGAGACGTCCGGTGGTCGTGAAAGTCGCTATATAAATGAAAGTCTTTCTTGTATGAAAGTGAAATTCCTGAGCTTCCTCGTGCTCTAGCAGTGTTGAGTTGGTATCGAGTTTGGAAATGAGTGACCTACTGTGGAGTACAGTACACTACCTAAAGTGATGCCAATCCCCAGTGATGGGGAAGAGCTCCTTCCAGCTGGAGTGGGTGGCGATGCCACTTGAGGCTGTGGTGGTGACTTGTTTCTCTGCCAAGATCACAAGGAGAGATCTGAAAGCCCAAACTGCCAATCCAGGGGATAGCCGCCCACCCAAACTATGGCACTATAATATGGTTCGAGTAACATAGGATGTTGAAGTGTAAATAATTCGGGGATTCCAGCGCTCCCTTGTGATGTGACCAGCACACAGATTGGAAATCTCATGGCTTTGAACAGCTCTCAATGTTGCTCAACTGTTAATAGTCGAAGCAAACAAAAGACTTTATTTATTACAAAAGACTTTAGTGACCTCGCTCTCCTGGCAACAGCCAGAGGCCCAGCGTGACCCATCCCGAGAACAATGAACATCTTTACGACCTCTGGTCAAACTCTACCTGTTTATTTCATGGTCGCTGGTTACTAAGACTGGGAAACATTCTGCGGTCGCCGTGGTGACCGTTTGCTTTTTACACGCGGACTCCAGTCGATTTCTCCCTTTGACCACGTCGAGTTGGGAACTTCCCCCGCCTGGGTGCCGTGACGGTGCTGAGGAGAGAAACCGTACAGCCGATGGCCATCTGAAACCCCAGCAAACGGCCGGCAAGTTCTCCCTCTGTGAAGGTCAGTGTTCTCTGGCACTCAGGTTGGAGTTGAATCATAGCTTATAAATAGAAGAACAGCGATTCTTAATGTGACCCTGGACCATTAACTCAATCCGATAGTGGCATCAAGAAATTGTTTCCATGTGTTTGAGTTTATAGAATCATAGAATGGCTACAGCACAGAAGGCGGCCATTCAGCCCGCGTGCCCGTGCCAGCTCTCTGCAAGAGCAGTTAAGCTAGTCCCACTCCCCCGCCCTTTCCCCTAGCCCTGCAATTTTTTTCCTTCAAGTACTTATCCAATTCCCCTTTGAAAGCCTCGGTGGAATCTGTCTCCACCACCCTTTCGCGCAATGCATTCCAAATCCTAACCACTCGCTGCGTGAAAAAGTTTTTCCTCATGTTGCCTTTGGTTCTTCTGCCAATCAACTTAGATCTGTGTCCTTTGGTTCTCGACCTTTCCACCAATGGGAACAGTTTCTCTCTATCTACTCTGTCTGGACCCTCATGATTTTGAACACCTCTATTAGATCTCCTCTCAACCTTCTCTGCTCTAAGGAGAACAATCCCAGCTTCTCTAGTCTAGCCACGTAACTGAAGTCCCTCATCCTGGGACCATTCTTGTAAATCTTTTCTGCACCCTCTCTAAGGCCTTCACATCCTTCCTAAAGTGTGGTGCCCAGAATTGGACACAATACTCCAGTTGAGGCCGAACCAGTGTTTTATAAAGGTTCATCATAACTTCCTTGCTTTTGTACTCTATGCCTCTATTTATGAAGCCCAGGATCCCATATGCTTTTATAACTGCTTTCTCAACCTGCCCTGCCACCTTCAATGATTTGTGTACATATACCCCCAGCTCTCTCTGTTCATGCACCCCCTCCAGGATTGTACCCTTTAGTTTATGTTGCCTCTCCTCATTCTACCTACCAAAATGTATCACTTTGCACTTTTCTACATTAAATTTCATCTGCCACATGTCCGCCCATTTCACCAGCCTGTCTGTCTTCTTGAAGTCTATCACTATCTTCCTCACTGTTCACTATACTTCCAAGTTTTGTGTCATCTGCAAATTTTGAAATTGTGCCCTGTACACCCTAGTCCAAGTCATTAATATATATCAAGAAAAGCAGTGGTCCTAGTACTGACCCCTGGGAAACACCACTGTGCACCTTCCTCCAGTCCGAGAAACAACCGTTCACCACTACTCTTTGTTTCCTGTCACTTAGCCAATTTTGTATCCATGCTGCCACTGTCCCTTTTATTCCATGGGCTTCAACTTTGCTGGCAAGCCTATTATGTGGCACTTTATCAAACACCTTTTGGAAGTCCAGGTACACCACATCAACTGCATTACCCGCATCAACCCTCTCTGTTACCTCATCAAAAAACTCAATCAAGTTAGTTAAACATGATTTGCCTTAACAAATCTGTGCTGGCATTCCTTAATTAATCCACACTTATCCAAGTGACTGTTAATTTAGTCCCGGATTATCGTTTCTAAAAGCTTCCCCACTACCGAGGTTAAACTGACTGGCCTGTAATTGCTGGGTTTATCCTTACACCCTTTTTTGAACAAGGGTGTAACATTCAAAATCATGAGGGCCTGGACAGAGTAGATAGAGGAAACTGTTCCCATTGGCAAAAGGGTCGAGAACCAGAGGACACAGATTTAAGGTGAATGGCAAAAGAACCAAAGGCGACGTAAGAAAACAGATTTTTACGCAGTGAGTGTTAAGATCTGGAATGCACTGCCGGAAAGAGTGGTGGAGGCAGATTCAATCACGGCTTTCAAAAGGAGTTGGATAAATATCTGAAGGAAAGAAATTTGTAGGGCTACGGGGAAAGGGAGGGGGAATGGGACTAGCTGAAGTGCTCTTGCAGAGAGCTGGCATGGGCTCGACAGACCAAATGGCCGCCTTCCATGCTGTAACCATTCTATGATTCTATGCTTTGCAATTGTCCAGTCCTCTGGCACCAGCCCCGTATCTAAGGAGGATTGGAAGATTATGGCCAGTACCTCTGCAATTTCCACCTTTACTTCCCTCTGCATCCTAGGATGCATCCCATCCGGTCCTGGTGACTTAGCTACTTTAAGTACAGCCAGCCTTTCTAGAACCTCCTCCTTATCAATTTTTATCCCAACCAGTATCTCCACTACCTCCTCTTTCACTATGACTTTGGCAGCATCATCTTCCTTGATAAAGACAGAAGCAAAGTACTCATTTAGTACCTCAGCCATGCCCTCTGCCTCCATGCGTAGGCCTCCATTTTGGCCCCTAATCGGGCCCACCCCTCCTTACTACCCGTTTACTATTTATATGCTTGTAGAAGACTTTTGGATTCCCTTTTATGTTAGCTGCCAACCTATTCTCATACTCTCTCTTTGCCCCTCTTATTTCCTTTTTCACTTCCCCTCTGAACTTTCTATATTCAGCATGGTTCTCACTTGTATTCTCAACCTGACATCTGTCATATACCCCCTTTTTCTGCTTCATCTTACTCTATCTTTTTCGTCATCCACGGAGCTCTGGCTTTGGTTGCCCTACCTTTCCCCCTCGTGGGAATGTACCTTGACTGTACCCGACCATCTCCTCTTTAAAGGCAACCCATTGTTCGATTATGTAAGAATAATGAAGGACAGGAAAAGACCCTCTGGTCTATCCAGCCTGTCCCATGCAATTGTGATGCCTGTATCACTATGTATACACTCCCCAGCCCACCCAAAACCATGTGATCTCCTGGGAGAGGCAAACCGAAAAGCGAGGTAAAAACCCAAACCAATTTGGGGAGAAAAATATCTGGGAAATTCCTCTCTGATCGACCCTCATTAGGCTATCGAAACTAGTCCAGGAGATCACTCTGGCCCTGATAATTCCTTGCAGTATCTATTGTTGGTAAAAGGTGATCTCCACCCCACCCAGAAACCGGTCCAGCTCTCGCTTGAAGGAATACAGCAAATCAGCCTCCACCGCACAAGCCGGCAGCCTGTACCAGAGGTCCACTATTCTCTGAGAAAAGAACCACCTCTTGGCATCTAACCTAGATCTGGCCTTAGACAACTTAAATGCGTGACCCCTGGTCCTCCCTAACCTATTTGCTACAACCTATTTTATTGCACCCTTAACGTAGTAAAACGTCCCAAAGTGCAAACGGGAGTGTTAACAAACAAAATTTGACACCCAGCCACATAAGGAGATATTACGACAGATGATCAAAAGCTTGGTCAAAGAGGTAAGTTTTAAGGAGCATCTGAAAGGAGGCGGACAGTTTGAGGGAGGGAATTCCAGAGCTTAGAGCCTAGGCACCTGAAGGCACGGCCACCAATAGTGGAGCAATGGAAATCGTAGGATGCACAAGAGGCCAGAATTGGAGGAGCGCAGAGATCTTGGAGAGTTGTAGGGCTGGAGGGGGTTACAGAGATGGAGAGGAGTGAGACCATGGAGGGATTTGAACACAAGGATGAGAATTTTAATATTGAGGCATTGCCGGTTTGGTGCCAATGTAGGTCAGCGAGCACTGGGGTGATGGGTGAACGGGACTTGGTGCAAGTGAAGATATGGGTAGCAGAGTTTTGGAAGAGCTCAAGCTTATGGAGGGTGGAAGATGGGAGGCTGGCCAAGAGTGCGTTGGAATAGTGAAGCCTAGAGTTAACAAAGGCATGGATGAGGATTTCAGCAGCAGATGGGCTGAGGCAGGGGCCGAGTCTGGCGATGTTACAGAGGTGGAAATAGGCGGTTTCGGTGATGGAGCAGGTATGTGGTCAAAAGCTCATCTCCGGGTCAAATAAGACACCAAGCTAGCGTACATGTGGAACCTGACGTCGTGTTTTCGGATGATGTCACCAAGGGGCAGCATGTAGATGAGAAATAGAAGGGGGCCTTGGGGGAACTCCAGAGGTAATCAGGGTAAAAATTAGGAAGTTGGAAGAGAAGTCAAGTGCAATGTTCTCATCCAAAGGGTAATAGGGTTGCGGAGAAAGTTGCCAAGGAAGCCCATTGGAGATGACCATAGATATTGGAGCCGAGAGACATTTTGATATTTATTTGGTGGAAGAAGGGATTTAGTGAGTTGATAAAGAAGAAACCGGGTTGTTAGGCCCAATAGCCTCTTCCTGTTCCCATGCTACACTAGTACAAGAGTAAGGAACTTTTGCTACAATTGTACAGGGCTTTGGTGAGACACCTGGAGTACTGTGCACAGTTTTGGTCTCCTTATCTGAGGAAGGATATACTTGCCTTAGAGAGAGTGCAACGAAGGTTCAGTAGATTGATTCCTGGGATGAAAGGGTTGTCCGATGAGAAGAGATTGAGTTGATTGGGCCTATACTCATAGAGTCATAACGTCACAGAAGGAGGCCATTCAGCCCATCGAGTCCGTGCCGGCTCTCTGTAGAGCAATCCAGTCAGTCCCACTCCCCCGCTCTATCCCCGTAGCCCTGCAAGTTTATTTCCCTTAAATGCCTATCCAGTCTCCCCTTGAAAACATTGAGTGTCTCCGCTTCCACCACTTCCATCGACAGTGAGTTCCAGGTCCTCACCACTCGCTGTGTAAAAAAAGTTTTTCCTCACATCCCCCCCCTGTATCTCTTGCCCAAAACCTTAAATCTGTGTCCCCTAATCCTTGTACAGGTAGACTATCCTTTATCCGAAAACCTCGGGACCAGCCGAGTTTCGGATAAAGGAGAATTTCGGATTTCGGAAGGTGGGTCGGCGGGGGGTCGTGCGCACGACTTACGCTGACGCTCAGCGTAAGTCAGTCGGGGTCGGGGCCGGCGGGGTACGCGGGGGGGGGTCGGCGGTTGTCGGGGCTGGCGGGGTCCACGGGGGGGTCGGCGGTTGTCGGGGCCGGCGGGGTCCGCGGGGGGGTCGGCGGCTGGCGGGGTCGGCGGTTGTCGGGGCTGGCGGGGTCCGCGGGGGGGTCGGCGGTTGTCGGGGCTGGCGGGGTCGGCGGTTGTCAGGGCTGGCGGGGTCCGCGGGGGTGTCGGCGGTTGTCGGGGCTGGCGGGGTCGGCGGTTGTCGGGGCCGGCGGGTCCGCGGGGGGGTCGGCGGCTGGCGGAGTTGGCGGTTGTCGGGGCTGGCGGGGTCCGCGTGGGGGTCAGCGGTTGTCGGGGCCGGCGGGGTCCGCGGGGGGGTCGGCGGTTGTCGGGGCTGGCGGGGTCGGCGGTTGTCGGGGCTGGCGGGGGGGTCGGCGGGGGGTCGTGCGCACGACTTACCCTTTATCCGAACTTCCGCAACCGGAACCCTCTAAAAACCGAAGGTTTTTTCGTTCAGCGTAAGTCGTACGCACGACTTACGCTGAACGAAAAAACCTTCGGTTTTTAGAGGGTTTCGGTTTTCGGAAGTCCGGATAAAGGGTAGTCTACCTGTACCATCAACTAGTGGGAACAGCCTTTCCCCGTCTAGCATATCCAAACCCATCATAATGTTGTACACCATAATCAAATCACCCCTCAACCTCCTTTACTTTAATGAAAACAAATCCAGCTACTCCAACCTGTCCTTGTAACTAAGATCTCCCATCCCCGGAACCATTCTGGTAAATCTCCTCTGCACCCTCTCAAGGGCCTTCACATCCTTCCTAAAGTGTGGTGACCAGAACTGGATGCAATACTCCAGTTGTGACCTAACCAGCGCTTTATGAAGGTTCAGCATAACTAATCTACTTTTGAACTCAATACCTCTATTTATGAAGCCCAAGATCCCATATGCTTTGTTAACCACTCTCTCACTATGTCCCACCACCTTCAGGGACCTATGCACATTAACTCCCAGGCCCCTGTGTCCCAGCACACACTTTAAAACTGTGCCATTAAGTGTATATTGCCTCTCCCTGTTCCTTCTGCCAAAATGCATCACCTCACACTTCTCTGTATTAAATTCCATCTGCCACTTGTCTGCCTATTCTGCTAGCCTTTCTATGTCCTGTTGCAGTCAATTGGTATCATCATCACTGTTTCCAACACCCCCAAGTTTGGTGTCATTGGCAAATTTAGAAATTCTACTCTGTATTCCAATATCCAGGTCATTTAAAAAAAAGCAGTGGCCCCAGCACTGACCCTTGGGGAACATCACTGTCTACCATTCTCTAGTCTGAAAAACAGCCATTTACCACAGCTCGCTGTTTTCTGTCCTTAAGCCAATTCCTTATCCAAGCTGCCGCTGACCCACCTATTCCATGAGCCTCAGTTTTGTTAACCAGCCTTATATGTGGTACTTTTCAAACGCCTTCCGAAAATCCATGTAGACAACATCCATTGCATTCCCTTCATCAATCCTCTCTGTTACTTCATCAAAAAATTCAATTAGATTAGTCAAACACGACCTGCCTTTTACAAATCTGTGTTGGCTCTCCTTAATTAGCTTAAACCTCCAAGTGCCCATTAATTTTTTTCCTTGATTATTGTTTCTAAAACTTTACCCACCATTGATGTTAAACTGACCGGCCTGTAGTTACTAGGATTGCCCTTATTCCCTTTCTTGAACAATGGCGTCACATTTGCCATTTTCCAATCCTCAGGCACCTTCCCCGCATCTAGGGAAGATTGGAAAATTATGGCAAGCCCTTCTGCTATCTCCTCCCCCAGTATACTCTCTGGAATTTATCATAGAATCATAGAAAGTTACAGCACGGAAGGAGGCCATTTCAGCCCATTGTGTCCGCACCGGCCAACAACGAGCTATCCAGCCTAATCCCACTTCCCAGCTCTTGGTCCATAGCCCTGCAGGTTACAGCATCCCAAGTGCACATCCAAGTACTTTTTAAATGTGGTTAGGGTTCCTGCCTCTACCACCCTTTCAGGCAGTGAGTTCCAGATCCCCACAACCCTCTGGGTGAAGAAATTTCCCCTCAAATCCCCTCTAAACCTTCCCCCAATTACTTTAAATCTGTGCCCCCTGGTTTTTGACCTCTCTGCTAAGGGAAATAGGTCCTTTCTATCCACTTTATCTATGCCCCTCATAATTTTATACACCTCAATAACGTCTCCCCTCTGCCTCCTCTGTTCCAAGGAAAACAGACCCAGCCTATCCAGTCTTTCCTTATAGCTAAGATTCTCTACTCCCAGCAACATCCTTGTAAATCCCCTCTGTACCCTCTCTAGTGCAATCACATCTTTCCTATAATGTGGTGACCAGAACTGCACGCAGTACTCTAGCTGAGGCCTAACGAGTGTTTTATACAGTTGAAGCATAACCCCCCTGCTCTTTTATTCTATGCCACAGCTAATAAAGGCAAGCATTCCGTATGCCTTCTTAACCACCTTATCTACTTGCCCTGCTACCTTCAGGGATCTGTGGACATGCACTTCAAGGTCCTTTTGTTCCTTTGCACTACTCAGTGTCCTACCATTTAATGTGTATTCCCTTTCCTTATTAGCCCTTCCCAAATGCATTACCTCACAATTCTCTGGATTGAATTCCATTTGCCACTGTTCTGCCCACCTGACCAATTTATTGATATCTTCCTGCAGTCTACAGCTTCCTTCTTCAGTATCAACCATACAGCCGATTTTGGTATCATCTGCAAACTTCTTAAGTTTAGAAGAATGAGAGGTGATCTCATTGAAACATATAAGATTCTGAGGGGGATTGACAGGGTAGATGTTGAGAGGTTGTTTCCCGTGGCTGGAGAGTCTAGAACTTGGGGGCAATGTCTCAGGATAAGGAGTCGGCCATTTAAGACTGAGATGAGGAATTTCTTCACTCAGAGGTTTGTGAATCTTTGGAATTCTCTACCCCAAAGGGCTGTGGATGTTGAATTGTTGAGTATATTCAAGACTGAGATAGATAGATTTTTGGACTCTGGGGGAATCAAGGGATATGGAGATCGGGCGGGAAAGTGGAGCTGAGGTCAAAGATCAGCCATGATCTTATTGAATGGCAGAGCAGGCTCGAGGGGCCGTATAGCCTACTCCTGTTCCTAATTCTTATTTTCTTAAACACTATGTAGAGAAAGTTGTAAACAACAGCGCTTGTCACTTGGTTTAAAGCTATGAATCAACTCTTTTCAAAATATTCCCTTTTGGAAATTCAATCCATCAACAGTTTAAATAAGTCTAGATGTGTCATTGAAAGAGATGGGCTAAAATGGCTTTTCTTTCATCCCATTCTTGGTGGTCACGGTGGTGTCTTCTGTCCTACAATGAAGAAACAGAAATGACTCTCCTGCTTCTCACCCTCCCCCCAGCCACATATGGACACCTAAGGATGGTTAAAAAGGGAGAAATTAAAACGCCTTACAAAAACACTTGCATTCTCATTTAAAGGGCTAGGTTCTAAATGTTCTCTAACCATTAATTTTTCAGCGTGGCTGAACCTGATATTATGGACTCGTTGTGTGGTCCTCCATCGCCTCAGTCTGGGTAAGCTTGGGGAGCATTTAATTACTGGCTGGGACAGTATCGAGGAGATTAATTAATCCTGTTGTTTAACCCAGTGTACTATTTGAATGTCAGTTCAGTTCTTCAATGACCACTGGCATCAGTAGCCCCTCCAAACCATACCCTGGTGATGTCATCTGCGCTCACTGTTTAAACGAGAACGAAGATGATGTTCCCGATTAGTTGACTCCTGCAGCTGGCTTTATTTTCAAATCAATGTCCTGGAAAGATGCACAAGTGTTGCTCCTTTAACAAAGTTAGCAAGGCCAAAAAAATGCAAAAAAACACTTCTAGAGAAATAGAATTGAAAAGCAGAGAGGTTATGTTAAACTTGTATTGAACCTTGGTTAGACCACACTTAGAGCAATGTGTGCAGTTCTGGTCTCCATGTTATAATTGGGATAGAGAGGCACTGGAGAAGATGCAAAGAAGATTCACAAGGATGATTCCTGAACTGAAAGGTTATAACTGTCAGGAAAGATTCAAAAGATTGGGGCTATTTTCTCCAGAAAAGAGAAGGTTGAGGGGGTGACCAAATAAAGGTCTTTAAAATTATGAAGGGTTTGATAGGGTAGACATAGAGAAGATGTTTCCATGTGGGGGAGTCCCAAAAGTAGGGGTCATAAATATAAGATAGGGATGCTATGATCAAAAGGCCCAGCACTTAATTCATATGCATACATATGCAAGTTTCTCCTGAATTCCAATAGGGAACTTGGGTGAAGGATAGAAGGGTTAGTGGTGCTAGAGTTGCCAACTCTTCAAGATTGCCCTGGAGTCTCCTGGGCATTGCTGCGAGCAATCCAGGAGAAAAATCCTAGGAGCAATAAACAAAATTATGTTTTTAAAATTTTCTTTGATCACTTTTGTTTATTAGTTGTAAAAAATATTGGAGATGGGAGCAGAGGCTCCTTGACTGGATGGGTCGGCTGGAGCCAGGAGGTCATATGACGAAACCTCCCGGAATACTGGTTGGACGTATTCGTGGCGGTTTCATCACACGCTGAAACAGACAGTGACTGCTGCACTAACTCACTCCAACATCAGATTGGGGGGAGTCTGTGAGCATGTGTTCCTATCTTGGGTCCAACTTTAAACCCACTATAAAAATAGAAAAGGCTGGAAACACTCAGCAGGTCAGGCAGCATCTTTTTTTATTTGTTCCGGGATGTGGGCGTTGCTGGCAAGGCCAGTATTTATTGTCCATCCCTAGTTGCCCTTGAGAAGGTGGTGGGAGCCACGGCCTTGAACCGCTGCAGTCCTTGTGGTGAAGGTACTCCCACAGTGCTGTTAGGGAGGGAGTTCCAGGATTTTGACCCAGTGACGATGAAGGAACAACAATATATTTCCAAGTCAGGATGGTGTGTGACTTGGAGGTGGTGGTGTTCTCATGCGCCTGCTGCCCTCGTCTTTCTAGGTGGAAGAGTGTTTGGGAGGTGCTGCCGAAGAAGCCTTGGTGAGTTGCTGCAGTGCATCTTGTAGATGGAACACACTGCAGCCACGGTGCGCCGGTGGTAGAGGGAGTGAATGCTTAAGGTGGTAGATGGGGTGCCAATCAAGTGGGCTGCTTTGTCCTGGATGGTGTCAAACTTCTTGAGTGTTGTTGGAGCTGCACTCATCCAGGCCAGTGGAGAGTATTCCATCACACTCCTTACTTGTGCCTTGTAGATGGTGGAAAGGCTATGGGGAGTCAGGAGGTGAGACACCTGCCACAGAATACCCAGCCTCTGACCTGCTCTTGTAGCCACAGTATTTATGTGGCTGGTCCAGTTAAGTTTCTGGTCAATGGTGACCCCCAGGATGTTGATGGTGGGGGATTCGGTGACGGTAATGCTGTTGAATGTCAAGGGGAGGTGTTTAGACTCTTGCTTATTGGAGATAGTCATTGCCTGCCATTTGTGTGGCACGAGTGTTACTTGCCACTTATCAGCACAAGCCTGAATGTCGTCCAGGTCTTGCTGCATGCGGGCATGGACTGCTTCATTTTCTGAGGAGTTGTGAATGGAACTGAACACTGTGCAATCGTCTGTGATCTTCCCCACTTTTGACCTTATGATGGAGGGAAGGTCATTGATGAAGCAGCTGTAGATGGTTGGGCCGAGGACACTGCCCTGAGGAACTCCTGCAGCGATCTCCTGGGACTGAGATGATTGACCTCCAACAACCACAACCATCTTCCTTTGTGCTAGGTATGACTCCAGCCAGTGGAGAGGTTTCCCCCCTGATTCCCATTGACTTCAGTTTTACTAGGGCTCCTTGATGCCACATTCGGTCAAATGCTGCCCTGATGTCAAGGGCAGTCATTCTCACCTCACCTCTGGAATTCAGCTCTTTTATCCATGTTTGAGCCAAGGCTGTGTAATGAAGTCTGAAGCCGAATGGTCCTGGTGGAACCCAAACTGAGCATTGGTGAGCAGGTTATTGGTGAGTAAATGCCGCTTGATAGCACTGTCAATGACACCTTCCATCACTTTGCTGATGATTGAGAGTAGACCGATGAGGCGGTATTTGTAGATGGATTTGTCCTGCTTTTAGTGGACAGGACAAACCTGGACAGTTTTCCACATTGTTGGGTAGATACCAGTGTTGTAGCTATACTGGAACAGCTTGGCTAGAGGCACAGCTAATTCTGGAGCACAAGTCTTCAGCACGACAGCCAGGATGTTGTAGGGGCCCATAGCTTTTGATGTATTCAGTGCGCTCAGCCATTTCTTGATATCACATGGGGTGAATCGAATTGGCTGAAGACTGGCTTCTGTGATGGTGTGGACCGATAAGGATCATCCACTCAGCACTTCTGGCTGAAGATGGTTGCAAATGCTTCAGCTTTGTCTTTTGCACTCGCGTGCTGGGCTCTGCCATCATTGAGGATAGGGATATTCATGGAGCTTCCTCCTCTCGTTAGTTGTTTAATGGTCCGCCATCATTCACGACAGGATGGGGGAGGACTACAGAGCTTTGATCTAATCCGTTGTTTGTGGGATCGCTTAGCCCTGCCTATAGCATGCTGCTTCGACTGTTTAGCATGCATGTAGTCCTGTGTTGCAGCTTCCCCAGGTTGGCACCTCATTTTTAGGTACGCGTGGTGCTGCTCCTGGCATGCTCTTCTGTACTCCTCATTGAACCAGGGTTGGTCCACTGACTTGATGGTAATGGTAGAGTGAGGGATATGCCGGGCCATGAGGTTACAGATTGTGGTGGAACACAATTCTGCTGCTGATGGTCCAAAGCACCTCATGGATGCCCAGTTTTGAGCTGCTAGATGTGTTCTGAATCTATCCCATTTAGCAGCGTGGTAGTGCCACACAATGCGATGGACGTTGTTCTCAGTGTGAAGACGGACTTCGTCTCCACAAGGACTATGCGGAGTATATTCTGTGCCCTTGCTACCCTCCGTGCTTCTTCAAAGGCAGTTAAGAAGGCAAATGGTATGTTGGCCTTCATAGCGAGAGGATTCGAGTACAGGAACAAGGATGTCTTGCTGCAGTTGTACCGGGCCTTGGTGAGACCACACCTTGAGTATTGTGCGCAGTTTTGGTCGCCTTATCTGAGGAAGGATGTTCTTGCCATGGAGGGAGTGCAGCGAAGATTCACCAGACTGATACCTGGGATGGCAGGAATGACATATGAGGAGAGATTGGGTCGATTAGGCTTATATTCGCTAGAGTTTAGAAGAATGAGAGGGGATCTCATTGAAACTAATAAAATTCTAACAGGACTAGATGCAGGAAGGATGTTCCCGATGGCAGGGGAGTCCAGAACCAGGGGTCACAGTCTAAGGATAAGGGGCAAGCCATTTAGGACTGAGATGAAGAGGAATTTCTTCACCCAGAGAGTGGTGAACGTGTGGAATTCTCTACCACAGAAGGCAGTTGAGGCCAATTCATTAAATATATTCAAGAAGGAGTTAGATATATTTCTTAAGGCTAAAGGGATCAAGGGATATGGGGAGAAAGCAGGGACAGGGTACTGAATTTGGATGATCAGCCATGATCTCATTAAATGGTGGAACAGGCTCGAGGAGCCGAATGGCCTACTCCTGCTCCTATCTTCTATGTTTCTAAAGCGGTGTTCAACATGGAGGAGTACTGGTTCATCAGTTGAGGAAGGGTGGTAGGTGGTAATCAGCAGGAGGTTTCCTTGCCCATGCTTGACCTGAAGCCATGAGACTTCATGGGGTCCGGAGTCAATGTTGAGGACTCCCAGGGCCACTCCCTCCCAACTGTATACCACTGTGCCACCACCTCTGGTGGGTCTGTTTTGCCAGTGGGACAGGATATACCCAGGGATGGTGATGGAGGAGTATGGGACATTGGCTGAAAGGTATGATTCTGTGAGTATGATTTTTTCAGGCTGTTGCTTGACTAGAGGCATCTGGGAAGGCGCCGAACACCTCGAGTCTCTTCGCCGGGAGCAAGCGGAAGTCAAGCGCAGGCAGCGCAAGTCAACCCACACACCTGCCCCTTCAACCACCGTCTGCCCCACCTGTGACAGAGACTGTAGGTCACGCATTGGACTCATCAGTCACCTGAGAACTCATATTTAATGTGGAAGCAAGACATCCTCGTTCCGAGGGACTGCCTAAGAAGAAGAAGTTGCTTGACTAATCTGTGGGACAGCTTTCCCAATTTTGGTACAAGTCCCCAGATGTTAGTGAGGAGGACTTTGCAGGGCTGACTGGGCTGTGTGTGCTGTTGTGTCTGAAGCTGGTGCCTAGGTTGACGCCGGGTGGTCCATCTGGTTTTCTTCTTGTATTTCATAGCGGCTTGTTACAACTGAGTGGCTTGCTATGGCAGTTAAGAGTCAACTACATTGCTGTGGGCCTGGAGTCACATATAGGCCAGACCAGGTAAGGATGGCAGATTTTCTTCCCTAAAGGACATTAGTGAACCAGATGGGTTTTTATGTCAATCCGGTAGTTTCATGGTCACCATTACTGATTATGGCCCAGAAATTCGGGTCTCCACGGGTGAGTACGCACGGGGTACTCACCCATAAGCCCAATGGAAGTGCTGGTTTCCTGCATGCACTGCGCATGCGCGGGAAACCGGCACTTCCGTTCCCCTGAAAGAAGGGGTTCAGAAGTCGAATGTGTGCGCAGGAGAGGCTGCGCGTGCGCATCGAACTTACGTTTTTTTTGCAGGTTTTCCCGGGAGGGTAAGTCTCCAGAAGTTAGACATGTAAAAAGCAGTCGCAAGGCCTGCTTTTTACAAGGTAAGTGGTGAATTAATTAAAATTAAAACATTTTTTCCACAGGTTTATTATTTTTTAATATTTTAAAGAAAGGTAAGTTTATTTTTAGCCCCGTTAGAAAATGTAATTAATTTTTTCAAAAATTTAAATTATTGTTTAAAATAGTTATTTCATGTAATTTATAGTTTATTTTTAAAATGTGATTTAAAAAAAAAAAATTATTTGTAGATTTAGTGATGTTTTGGGGCTTGTAGTATTTATGGGTTTGACAGGTCTTCCTGTCAAACTTATGAATTAAGCATTCCCTGCTACCATTGGCTCTCCATGGCCCACGTGATCCCAGGGGACGCACCGAAGTAACTGCACCCCTGGGATACGCAAGCACTGCGCGCCGGCAGTTGGAAGAGGCCCAGGATCGGAATCCCACACGGGCCCACAGCACAACGGCCGGCGCGCAAGGTAAGTGCAGGTCGGGGGCTTGCACCCGCAGGAAGCCCCCGACCCGAATTTCTGGGCCATTAGCTTTTTATTCCAGATTTATTTAATTAACTGAATTTAAATTCCCCAGCTACTGTGGTGGGATTTGAACTCACTTACATCCAGATCATTAGTCCAGGCCTCTGGATTACTAGTCCAGTAACATAACCACTGATATACCTATCAATTCGTCCAATGAAAAGCGACGAGTTAAGAAAGTAACTATAGGTTTTTATTGACTAAATAACAGAGCCCACCCTCGTGGGTGATCGGATCCAAGAAGGAGGAATACCAGCCAGTCGACCACCTTTATACCCGGGCCGGTAGGTGGAGCCATGGGCGGAGTCGGCAGTGGTCAGCCCAGGTATAGCAGCGTGACAAGAGGCGACCTCGTACAGTGATACAACAATGTGAACAGTGATAACTATAGGGAAACGATCTAACAGTGATAACTATAGTGTAACGATAGTGAACGGTAAAAGTGGTTTACCACATTCACCCCTTGTTTAGATTTGAGTCCGGCGGGGTGAAGTGTACTACCAGTTCTGGTATGTCAGTCTGTCCGGAGGCCTCGTAAGCCTGTCTGATCGTCGCAGCGGCGGTGTTGCGTTCTCCGGTGTTAATGCTGGCGTCTGCGAGGTAGGCGAAGGCTCTTGGGGTTCCGGCGTACCGTCTACCTGGGCTGGAATTGGGGGGGTGGTGGTGTCTCCGGAGTGCCCGAGGGTGCGAGGTCTCGTAAGGAGACTGTGTCCTCCCACCCGTCTGGGTATGCCACGTAGGCGTACTGGGGGTTGGCGTGCAGGAGGTTCACCCTCTCGACCAGGGGGGTCCGTTTTATGGGCCCTCACGTGCTTTCGCAGCAAGACAGGCCCCGGAGAGGTCAGCCAGGTTGGTAGCGTGGTTCCCGTAGTCGACTTCCTGGGGAAAACAAACATTCGTTCATGGGGGGTGGCGTTAATGGCAGTGCAAAGTAGTGACCGGATGGAATGCAGCGCCGCCGGGAGGACCTCCTGCCAGCGAGAGGTTGGGAGGCCCTTAGACTTTAAGGCTAAGAGGACGGCCTTCCATACCGTCGCGTTCTCTCTTTCCACCTGGCCGTTCCCTCGGGGGTTGTAGCTGGTGGTCCTGCTAGTGGCGATGCCTCTCGCTAGTAGGAACTGACGGAGTTCCTCGCTCATGAAGGAGGCGCCCCGGTCACTATGTATATAGTTTGGGAACCTGAACAAGGCAAAGAGGTCGTTCAGGCATTTAACGACCGTGGTGCTGGTCATGTCTGGGCAGGGGAAGGCAAAGGGGAAACGGGAGTACTCATCAACAATGTTGAGGAAGTACACATTACGGTCAGAGGACGGGAGGGGCCCCTTAAAATCGATGCTCAAGCGCTCGAAGGGGCGGGTGGCCTTGATCAGGCTTGCTCTGTCCGGCCTAAAGAAGTGCGGTTTGCACTCAGCACAGGTCTGGCAGTTCCTGGTCATGGTCCTGACCTCCTCGATGGAGTAGGTCAGGTTGCGGGCCTTAATGAAGTGGTAAAGCCTGGTGACCCCGGGGTGGCAGAGGTCGTTGTGGAGGGTCTGAAGTCTATCAATTTGCGCGTTGGCGCATGTACTTCGTGATAGAGCATCTGGGGGTTCGTTCAGTTTACCAGGCCGGTACAAGATATCATAATCGTAGGTGGATAGTTCGATTCTCCACCTCAAGATCTTGTCGTTCTTGATTTTACCCCTCAGCTTGTTATTAAACATAAAAGCGACCAAACGCTGGTCGGTGAGGAGGGTAAATCGCTTGCCTGCGAGGTAATGCCTCCAGCGGCGTACCGCCTCCACAATCGCCTGGGCCTCCTTCTCGACCGAAGAGTGTCGGATCTCAGGGGCCTGTAGGGTCCTTGAGAAGAAGGCCACCGGTCTCCCCTCCTGGTTGAGGGTAGCGGCTAGGGCGAAGTCGGATGCATCGCTCTCCACTTGGAAGGGGATGGACTCATCCACTGCGTGCATAGTGGCCTTAGCAATGTCTCCCCTGATGAGGGAGAAGGCCGCGCGCGCTTCTTCCGTAAGGGGGAAGGAGGTGGACTTCATGAGGGGTCTGGCTTTGTCCGCATAATTCGGCACCCATTGGGCATAGTAGGCGAAGAGCCCCAGGGTTCTCTTCAGCGCCTTTGGACAGTGGGGAAGGGGTAGCTCCATGAGGGGACGCATTCTTTCGGGATCGGGGCCGATGATTCCGTTCTGTACTACGCAGCCGAGGATGGCAAGGCGCGAGGTGTTAAACACACATTTCTCCTTGTTGTAGGTGAGGTTCAGCCGTTGGGCCGTACGGAGGAATCTTTCCAGATTAGCGTCATGGTCTTGCCGGTCGCGGCCGCAGATGGTGACGTTATCTAGATAGGGGAACGTGGCTTGCAGCCCGTTCTGGTCAACCATCCGGTCCATCTCCCTTTGGAAGACCGAAACCCCGTTGGTGACGCCGAAGGGGACCCTAAGGAAATGGTAGAGGCGGCCATTCGCCTCGAAGGCGGTATACTGGCGGTCCTCGGGGCGGATAGGGAGTTGGTGGTAGGCCGACTTAAGGTCGATGGTAGAGAATACCCGGTATTGAGCAATCTGATTGACCATATCAGATATGCGGGGAAGGGGGTATGCGTCCAGCTGGGTGTACCGGTTTATGGTTTGGCTGTAGTCGATGACCAGGCGGTTTTTATTGCCGGTCTTAATGACTACAACCTGGGCACGCCAGGGGCTGCTGCTCCCCTCGATGATGCCCTCCTTCAGGAGACGCTGCACCTCAGAGCTAATGAAAGCTCTGTCCCCGGAGCTGTACCGCCTGCTCTTGGTAGCGACGGGTTTGCAGTCGGGGGTGAGGTTAGCGAACAGGGAAGGTGGCGGGACCTTGAGGGTGGATAGGCCGCAGGTGTTACGCGGTGGGCGATTTAAAGGCTGCTGGTTGTCGACTGTGAGCGGGGGGAGGGGTCCACCGTATGCTAGAGTGACGCTTTGGAGGTGGGATTGAAAATCCAGCCCTAGTAGGACGGCAGCGCATAGCTGGGGCAGGACGAGGAGTTTAAAGTTTTTATACTCCGTGCCCTTAACCGACAGGGTCACAACACAGTAGCCGCTGATGTCTGTGGCGTGGGACCTCGATGCCATCGAGATCCGGTTGCACGTTGGCTGGACAGTGAGGGAGTAGTGGCTCACCGTGTCTGGATGTATGAAGCTCTCCGTGCTTCCGCTGTCGAACAGGCAGGTCGTGGCGTGGCCGTCTACTTTGATGTCCATCATTGACTTGGACAGCTGATGCGGGCGAGCTTGGTCTAGTGTGACGGAGGCTAGTGTGTGGCTGAGCGGGTCGCTGTAGTCTGTAGGTGAAGCGGTCGTCAGGTCTGGAGGTAAGGTGGCGGTCGAGCGTGGTGGGTAAAATGGAGGCACCCACGAGGTGGGGCAAAATGGTGGAGAAGATGGCTGCCCCCACAACCCACATGAGGCACTGCTGGCGTCGGTTGCCTGGATCAAAGATGGCCGCCCCATTGCTCATCTGTGGCCTTGATAGAAGATGGCCGCCCCCACAGCTCACATGAGGCACTGCTGGCCTCTGCTGCTCTCCCTCTGCAGGCCTTCGCGAAGTGGCCTTTCTTCAGGCAGCTGGAGCACGTCGCGTTTTTGGCTGGGCAGCGCGACCTCGGGTGTTTCGCCTGCCCACAGAAGAAGCAGCCGGCGGCCCGGTCGCGGGGGTCCGAAGTCGCAGCCGGTACCGGGGGTGGTGGTCCCGATCGGGTCCGGGACGCCGACGCTGAGGTAGGTCCCGAGGGCGGCGCTACGAGGGGTATTGCGGTCGGGGTCGGGCCCGAGTCCCAGAGTCGCGAACTGTACCTGGAATACACCGAGGTCCCGCTGGGTCACTTCTAGGGAGTAGGCCAAGGCTGCAGCTGTGTTCAGGTCGAGGTCCTTTGATTCCAGCAGTCTCTGCCGTGAGTAGTCGGACCGAAGGCCTTTCACGAAGGCATCGCGGATGTTATCTTCAGTGTTTTCTGCAGCCGATACTGCTTTAAAGTCACAGTCCCTGCCGAGTGTTCGTAGCGCCCGTAAAAATTCAGCTACAGACTCTCCTGGCTGTTGCGGGCGGGATCTTAGGAGGTGTCTGGCATACATGGAATTTACCGGGCTCCGGTACTGCTGTTTCAGTAGGTTGATAGCGGCCTCGTAAGTAGTAATGTCCTGGATGAGTGCGTATACTTTAGGGCTCGCTTGGGCGGTCAGAACTCTCAGTTTGGATCTCTGAGGGACGCCGGATTCTTCCAGGTAGGATTCGAAGCAGCACAGCCAGTGTTTGAAGTCGAGGGCTGCGTTTGTTGCTTGTGGGTTTAGATCCAGGTACGGTGGTTTGAGGGCTCGCAGCCAAGCCGGCTGCTGTGGCTGTTGTAGCTGGGCGTCTGGCTGGTCGTTTGGCTGCTCCGTTGACTGGTTGTTTGGCTGCTCAAGTGACGACATTTTAAAATTTAGTCAATAAAATTGATATACCTATCAATTCGTCCAATGAAAAGCGACGAGTTAAGAAAGTAACTATAGGTTTTTATTGACTAAATAACAGAGCCCACCCTCGTGGGTGATCGGATCCAAGAAGGAGGAATACCAGCCAGTCGACCACCTTTATACCCGGGCCGGTAGGTGGAGCCATGGGCGGAGTCGGCAGTGGTCAGCCCAGGTATAGCAGCGTGACAAGAGGTGACCTCGTACAGTGATACAACAATGTGAACAGTGATAACTATAGGGAAACGATCTAACAGTGATAACTATAGTGTAACGATAGTGAACGGTAAAAGTGGTTTACCACATTAAAACATTTTTTCCACAGGTTTATTATTTTTTAATATTTTAAAGAAAGGTAAGTTTATTTTTAGCCCCGTTAGAAAATGTAATTAATTTTTTCAAAAATTTAAATTATTGTTTAAAATAGTTATTTCATGTAATTTATAGTTTATTTTTAAAATGTGATTTTTAAAAAAAAAAAATATTTGTAGATTTAGTGATGTTTTGGGGCTTGTAGTATTTATGGGTTTGACAGGTCTTCCTGTCAAACTTATGAATTAAGCATTCCCTGCTACCATTGGCTCTCCATGGCCCACGTGATCCCAGGGGACGCACCGAAGTAACTGCACCCCTGGGATACGCAAGCACTGCGCGCCGGCAGTTGGAAGAGGCCCAGGATCGGAATCCCACACGGGCCCACAGCACAACGGCCGGCGCGCAAGGTAAGTGCAGGTCGGGGGCTTGCACCCGCAGGAAGCCCCCGACCCGAATTTCTGGGCCATTAGCTTTTTATTCCAGATTTATTTAATTAACTGAATTTAAATTCCCCAGCTACTGTGGTGGGATTTGAACTCACTTACATCCAGATCATTAGTCCAGGCCTCTGGATTACTAGTCCAGTAACATAACCACTATGCTACCGTTTCCTGTGGAGAGAGAAAAACAGAGTTAACATTTCAGGTCAATGAACCTTCACAGCTTTTAAACAATTGCAAAGCCAGAGAAAAGGGGGGCTGGAAAAGAACAAAGGCGGCGGCGGCGGGCCTGCGGGAGACAAGGCGGCCGAGCGGCAGTGATTTAAAGCAGTGGCGAGGACCAGGTAGGCCTCAGAGTGGTGGCGGCGGACCTGCGGGAGACGAGGCGGCCAAGCGACGGTGATTTAAAGCAGCGGCGAGGACCAGGTAGGCCTCAGAGTGGTGGCGGCGGACCTGCGGGAGACGAGGCGGCCAAGCGACGGTGATTTAAAGCAGCGGCGAGGACCAGGTAGGCGTATTAATCTCCAATCTCCGAGCTCAGAGGGAGGGAGAGAAGTAAAAAGTAATCGAAGTGTGATGTCACCAGAAAGCAGGTAATGATTGGTTGGTGAGTATTTCTTTCTTTTTAAACTTTAACTCTGTGGTTTATAGTTTTTAAGGTCTCTGTGGTGTAGCGGGGCCTATTGGTAAACCAGGGTCCTTAAATATATCATTTAACTGTAGTGTAATTGGTGGGATTGATTTGATTTAATTTAATTTCAATTAATTAAAGGGTAAGTCATGGCAGGAGAGCCCGGCCCCATGGTATGCTCCTCCTGCGCTATGTGGGAACTCAGGGACACTTCCTGTGTCCCTGACAACCATGTGTGCAGGAAGTGTGTCCAGCTGCAGCTACTGGCAGACCGCATTGCGGCACTGGAGCTGCGATTGGATACATACTGGACCATTCGCGATGCTGAGGACGTCGTCGATATCACGTTTAAGCAGTTGGTCACACCGCAGGCAAAGGTTGGACAGGCAGAAAGGGAAGGGGTGACCAACAGACAGAGTAGTAGGCGCAGGCAGGTAGTGCAGGAGTCCCCTGTGGACATCCCCTCTCAAACAGATATACCACTTTGAATACTGTTGAGGGGGATGGCTTATCAGAGGAAGGCAGCAGCAGCCAACTTCCTGGCATCAGGGGTGGCTCTGCTGCACAGGACGGGAGGAAAAAGAGGGGTAGAGCTATAGTAATAGGGGATTCTATTGTAAGGGGAATAGATAGGCGTTTCTGCGGCCGCAAACGAGACTCCAGGATGGTGTGTTGCCTCCCTGGTGCAAGGGTCAAGGATGCCTCAGAGCGGCTGCGGAACATTTTGGAAGGGGAGGGTGAACAGCCAGTTGTCGTGGTGCATATAGGTACCAACCATATAGGTAAAAAACGGGATGAGGTCCTAAAAGCTGAATATAGGGAGTTAGGAGGTAAATTAAAAAATAGGACCTCAAAAGGTAGTAATCTCAGGATTGCTACCAGTGCCACATGCTAGTCAGAGTAGAAATAGAAGGATATTTCAGATGACTACGTGGCTAGAGGAATGGTGCAAGGGGGAGGGATTCAAGTTCCTGGGACATTGGAAGCGGTTCTGGGGGAGGTGGGACCAGTACAAACCGGACGGTTTGCACCTGGGCAGGGCCGGGACCGATGTCCTAGGGGGAGTGTTTGCTAGTGCTCTGGGGGAGGGTTTAAACTAAAATGGCAGGGGGTTGGGAACCTGAGCAGGGAGACAGAGGAAAGGGAAACAAGGATAAAAGCAAAAGATAGGAAGGAGAAAAACAAAAGTGGCAGCCAGAGAAATCAATGGTTTAAATCAAACATGGCCATAGTAAATAATATTTCTAATAGGTCTAAGAGCATTAAAAAAACAAGCCTGAAGGCTTTGTGTCTTAATGCGAGGAGCATTTGTAATAAGGTGGATGAATTAGCGGCGCAAATAGAGGTAAACGAATATGATTTGATTGGGATTACGGAAACATGGCTCCAGGGTGGCCAAGGCTGGGAACTCAACATCCAGGGGTATTCAATATTCAGGAAAGATAGGCAAAAAGGAAAGGGAGGTGGGGTAGCATTGCTGGTTAAAGAAAGGATTAACACAATTGTAAGGAAGGATATTAGCTCTGATGATGTGGAATCTGTATGGGTAGAACTGAGAAATACCAAGGGGCAGAAAACATTAGTGGGAGTGGTATATAGACCTCCAAACAGTAATGCAGAAGTTGGGGGTGGCATTAAAAGGGAAATTAGAGAAGCGTGCAATAAGGGTACAGCAGTCATCATAGGTGACTTTAATCTACATATAGATTGGGCTAACCAAATTAGTAACAATACTGTGGAGGAGGAATTCATGGAGTGTTTACAGGATGGTTTCCTGGACCAATATGTCGAGGAACCAACCAGAGATCAGGCCATTTAGACTGGGTATTATGTAATGAGAAAGGATTAATTAGCAATCTTGTTGTACGAGGCCCCTTGGGTCGGAGCGATCATAATATGATAGAATTCTTCTCTCGAGGCGGTTCAGAGAAGGTTCACTCAGTTGATTCCGGAGATGAGGGGGTTGACGTATGAGGAAAGGTTGAGTAGGTTGGGCCTCTACTCATTGGAGTTCAGAAGAATGAGAGGCAAACTTATCGAAACATATAAGATTGTGAGGGGGCTTGATCGGGTGGATGCGGTGAGGATGTTTCCACTGATGGGTGAGACTAGAACTAGAGGGCATAATCTTAGAATAAGGGGCTGCCCTTTCAAAACTGAGATGAGGAGTAACTTCTTCACTCAGAGGGTAGTAAATCTATGGAATTTGCTACCCCAGAGAGCTGTGGAAGCTGCAACATTAAATAAATTTAAAACGGAAATAGACAGTTTCCTAGCAGATAAGGGAATTAGGGGTTATGGGGAGAGGGCAGGGAAGTGGACGTGAGTCTAGATTCGGATCAGCCATGATCCTATTGAATGGCGGAGCAGGCCCGAGGGGCCGTATGGCCTACTCCTGCTTCTTATGTTCTTATGTTCTTATTAAGATGGAGAATGAAGTAGTTGACTCAGAGACTAGGGTCCTGAATTTAAATAAAGGAAACTACGATGGTCTGAGGTGCGAGTTGGGTAGGATTGATTGGGAAATGCCACTCAAAGGGTTGACGGTGGATAGGCAATGGCAAACATTCAAAGACCGCATGGATGAACTACAGAATTTGTTCATCCCAGTTTGGCATAAAAATAAAACAAAAACGCTGACTCAACTGTGGCTAACAAGGGAAATTAGGGATAGCATAAGATCCAAGGAGAGGACATATAAATTGGCCAGAAAAAGCAGTGAAATAAAGAATAGATTTGCCTTTCTAATCTAGGCTTTATTAACTTTAAAAATCCAGTAGCACATCTTTCAACACCAGTCTCCAACCATGACTGGAGAGAACTGAATTTAAGATGGCCACCACAAATCACCTGACATCCACTACCAATGAGTTTACAGCATATATCTCAAGGTAGAAACAAACAACCAATTACAATACTTCTTACTAACACAGAGAACAACCACCCCATTCACCAATCACAATACTTCTTATTAAACATAGGAAATAATCACCACATTCACCCCTCCTTTTAAAACATGCTCCAACCTAAAACAACCTTTACAATTTATAATTAATTTATTTACAACTAAAATACAAATATAATATTTCAACAATTTTAAAACATTACTATCAATTTAAAAGTCCATTTTCAATCGGTCGACCGGATATCTTGTTCGTGTCGACCTTCTTAACCTTGGTGAAATTCCTTGCCCTCCCACACCCGGAGACACCGAAGTATCTTCTGCAGGAAGGCTATCCATATCCCGATTATCAACGGTTTCCAGATTGGAAATCCCATCAGGAAGTAAACTAGGACGGTCATGAACATCCATCAAAGGCTGACTAATAGAAGTATAATTATCTGCAGTAGGATTGGAAATATTCGTAGTATCTATAACAACATCCACATTATCTGAATCGTGACTATTATTAGTATCCTCAGAAGAGGGCTGGCCACCACAAGGAGCCAAATCTTTAATTGAAACAGTACTTTCTTTCCCATCTTGGAATCGAATATGAGCATATTGGGAATTTGCCTCCAACAGCTCCACCTCCTCCACTAAAGGATCATATTTTGACAATCTAACATGGCGTCGAAACAGCACAGGTCCCTGCATAGTAAGCCATGAAGGTACCGAATATCCCGTAGTAGATCTCCGTGGGTAATTAAAGAGCCTTTCATGGGGAGTCACATTAGTAGCCATTGAAAGCAATGATCTAATGGAATGCAGGGCATCAGGCAGTACCATTTCCCACTGTGTATTCTTAAGGTTCCGGGATGTCAAAGCCAACATAACTGCCTTCCAGATCACCCCATTGTATCGTTCGCACTGTCCATTACCCTGGGGGTTATACGGGGTAGTTCTACTAGTAGAAATTCCCCGACTCTGAAGGTATTCCTTCAACTGGGAAGACATAAAAGAACTTCCCTGATCCGAATGGATATACGCAGGCATCCCAAAGATGACAAAAAGTTGAGTCAGACATTTGATAACTGTAGCAG
The DNA here is from genome assembly GCF_052327205.1 of Somniosus microcephalus. Taxonomy (NCBI): domain Eukaryota; kingdom Metazoa; phylum Chordata; class Chondrichthyes; order Squaliformes; family Somniosidae; genus Somniosus; species Somniosus microcephalus. Next base: position 175,886,671 of record NC_140990.1, on the reverse strand, counting down.
CTGATACATCTGCACAAGGAAAAGCAAAAGGAAACCTTGAAAACTCATCCACAACAGTAAATATGTATCGATTTTGAGTCGTTGAAGGAAGAGGCCCCTTAAAATCAACGCTCAGACGTTCAAAAGGAGAAGTAGCCTTTATAAGATGAGCTCGTTGAGGCTTAAAGAAATTCGGTTTACACCGAGCACAGATAGAACATGATGAAGTCATCCGCTTGACGTCTTCAACTGAAAAGGGCAAATTCTTAGTGCGTACGAAGTGTATCATCCTCGTAACCCCAGGATGACATAAGGCATTGTGAAGATTAATAAGCGTATCTCCGTGAATCACAGAACAATAAGCCCTCGACAGTGCATCAGCAGCAACATTATCCTTCCCTGGACGATAAACTATATCAAAATGGTAACATGCCAACTCAATCCTCCACCTCATTATTTTATCATTTTTGATCTTTCCAAAATGTTTAACATCAAACATAAAGGACACAGATTTTTGATCGGTTACCAACGTGAAATGTCGCCCCGATAAATAATGTCTCCATTTACGCAGTGCTTCTACTATTGCATATGCCTCTTTTTCTATTGAAGAATGTCTTTTTTCACTATTGTTCAAGGTACGTGAGAAAAAGGCCACAGGTCTTCCATTCTGGTTCAGAGTAGCCCCAATTGCAAAATCAGAAGCATCCGTCTCAATCACAAAGGGAACCTGCTCATCAATAGAATGCACAACTGCTCCTAAGATATCCTTTTAAAAATTATCAAAACATGTCCTGGCCTCCCATGATAGAGGATATGTCGTAACCCAAATAAGGGGCCGGATCTTCTGCGAAAAGTTTGCAATCCAATTAGAATAGTAAGAAAACAGTCCAACAACTCGTTGCAAAGCCTTAGAATTAGTAGGATAAGGTAAATCGATCAATGGTCGCAAACGTTCTGGATCTGGTTTAATCTTATTTCCCCGAGATAATATACCCCAGTAGATTTACCTCAGTAGTCAAAAAGATACACTTCTCTTTATTAAAAGTTAAACCAACTTTTTCCGCAGCTTGAAGGAATCTTTCTAAATTAGAATCATGCTCCACCCTTGATTTACCACACACCGTGATATCATCTAAATATGAAAAGGTGTCAGAGAGAGAGTTATCACTTATAAAAGCATCCATTGCCCGTTGAAAACAAGCAACACCATTAGTAACACCAAATGGTATTCGGCAAAACTGATACAGCTTTCCACCAGCCTCAAAGGCTGTATATGATTGATCCCTCTTAACAATAGGAATCTGATGATAAGCACTCTTTAAATCAATAGTGCTAAAAAACTTATACTGAGATACTTTGTTGATAAGCTCATCAATCTTAGGCAAAGGGTACGATTCTAATTGAGTATACCTATTAATAGTTTGAGAGTAGTCTATCGCCATTCGTTTCTTATGTCTCTCGTTAGTGGTGACAACTACCTGAGCCCGCCAAGGCGAACAACTAGGTTCAATGATTCCTTCCAATAAAAGACGTTGGACTTCAGAATTAATAAATTCTCTATCCTGACTGCTATACCTTCTTGACTTGGTAGCAATTGGCTTACAATCCGGCATCAAATTGGAAAAAAGTGATAATGGAGAAATGGATAAAGAAGTTAATCCACAAATGGATAAGGGTGGCTTCGTCCCTCCAAACGAAAGACTGAGAGACTCGTGTAATTTAAGCACATCATGACCAATCAGTTTATATCCGCACAAAGATTAGGCAAAACAGATAGGCATATATCAGTATACGTATTACCTAGAAGAATCATTTTCACAAGGCAACAACCAACTACTTGTGAAGTAAGGGTTGTCTGAGCCATACACACCTGATAAGTAACAGGCAAGATTTTCAAACACTTTTCCTTCGCAAACTGAAGACTTATAAAACTCTCGGTACTGCCCGTATCTATGAGAGCCTTCACTTCTAACCCATTAACTTGGGCCATAACTATAGCTTTGTTTAGGCCATGAGCAAATGCAGCAGAAATTGATGCAATAAACGCCCTCTCTACAGGTTGAATAGTCGCAGAAGAGGAGGTAATTGAACCTAATGATTTACAAACACGTGCATAATGACCTCTCTTTCCACATTTACTACACACAGCCTCCCGGGCAGGACACTTCAAACGAGGATGCCGGACGTTCCCACAAAAATAACACTTCTGAATCCTAGAGGCAACAGCCGCCGAAGTAGAAACTGTTCCAGAATCTAGTAAACCACTCCCATTAAGTCCACCTAATTCTTTTTCGTCCGGAACTGCCGAAACCACAGTCGCAGGTCGATTAGAAAGAGCATAAGAATCCAAACTTCTCTGAGCCATATCCAATGTAGAAGCTTGCTCAAAAGCACTCTTGAGATCCAAAGTCTTATTTTCTAACAACCGCTGACGAATTGATCTAGACAGTAGTCCATTAATAAAAGCATCCCGTACCGATTCTTCCTTATATTCTTCAGCCGTCACGGCTTTATAATTACAGTTAGCACTAAGGTGCCGAAGTGCTTGTAAATAAGTATCCAAAGATTCTCCCACCTGCTGCCTATGGGCAGATAGAAGATAATGTGCAAATACCTCATTCTTTGGTTTAACAAAAATCTTCTCCAATGTAGAAATAGCCAATTCGTAAGTTTTACAGTCCAAAATATACTTATACACATCCGGAGCAATGTAGTTGATCAGCATATTCAGCATATTCAGAGACTCTTGTTCCAACACACCCAAAAAGTTTGTAAATGTACAATACCAATGTTTCCATTTATCATCCACTCCTGCAGAATTAGGGTCAGCATTGAATCGTTCTGGTTGAAGATATCGCTCCATTCTGATAAAAAGTTAATAAATTGAAATAAAGAATAGATTTGCCTTTCTAATCTAGGCTTTATTAACTTTAAAAATCCAGTAGCACATCTTTCAACACCAGTCTCCAACCATGACTGGAGAAAACTGAATTTAAGATGGCCACCACAAATCACCTGACATCCACTACCAATGAGTCTACAGCATATATCTCAAGGTAGAAACAAACAACCAATTACAATACTTCTTACTAACACAGAGAACAACCACCCCATTCACCAATCACAATACTTCTTATTAAACATAGGAAATAATCACCACAAGCAGTAAACCTGAGGATTGGGAGCAGTTTAGGATTCATCAAAGGAGGACAAAGGGATTAATTAAGAAGGGGAAAATAGAATATGAGTAAGCTGGCAGGTAACATAAAAACTGACTGTAAAAGCTTTTATAGATATGTGAAGAGAAAAAGATTGGTGAAGTCAAGCGTAGGTCCCTTGCAGTCAGAATCAGGGGAATTTATATTGGGGAACAAAGAAATGGCGGACCAATTAAATACATACTTTGGTTCTGTCTTCAAAAAGGAGGACACAAATAACCTCCCAGAGATGTCGGGGAACATAGGGTCTGATGAAAAGGAGGAACTGAAAGAAATCAGTATTTGTAGGGAAATGGTGTTAGGGAAATTGACAGGATTGAATGCCAATAAATTCCCAGGGCCTGATAATCTACATCTTAGGGTACTTAAGGAAGTGGCCCTAGAAATAGTAGATGCATTGCTGATCATCTTCCAACATTCGATGGAATCTGGAACAGTACCCATGGATTGGAGGGTAGCTAATGTTACCCCACTATTCAAAAAAGGTGGTAGAGAGAAAACGGGGAATTACAGACCGGTAAGCCTGACATCGGTAGTGGAGAAAATGCTAGAGTCCATTATAAAAGATGTAATAGCAGAGCACTTGGAAAACAGTGACAGGATCGGACAAAGTCAACATGGATTTACAAAAGGTAAATCATGCTTGACTAATCTACTGGAATTTTTTGAGGATGTAACTGGTAAAATAGATAAGGGAGAACCAGTGGATGTGGTGTATTTGGACTTTCAGAAGGCTTTCAATAAGGTCCCGCATAAGAGATTAGCGTGTAAAGTTAAGGCACATGGGATTGGGGGCAAGGTATTGACTTGGATACAGAACTGGTTGGCAGACAGAAAGCAAAGAGTTGGAATAAATGGGTGTTTTTCCGAGTGGCAGGCAGAGAATAGTGGGGTACCGCTGGGATTGGTCCTTGGACCCCAGCTATTCACAATATATATTAATGATTTAGACAAGGGAACTAGATGTAATATCTCCAAGTTTGCAGACGACACAAAGCTGGGTGGGCGTGTGTGCTGTGAGGAGGATGCAGAGAAACTCCAGTATGATTTGGACAGGTTGGGTGATTGGGCAGAAACATGGAAGATGCAATATAACGTGGATAAATGCGAGGTTATCCACTTTGGTGGCAAAAACAGGAAGGCAGATTATTACCTGAATGACAATAGAGTGGGAGAAGGAGAAGTGCAATGAGACCTGGGTGTCCTGGTGCACCAGTCGCTGAAGGTAAGCATGCAGGTGTAGCAGGCGGTTAAGAAGGCAAATGGTATGTTGGCCTTCGTAGCGAGAGGGTTTGAGTACAGGAACAAGGATGTCTTGCTGCAGTTGTACAGGGCCTTGGTGAGACCACATCTTGAGTATTGTGTGCAGTTTTGGTCACCTTATCTGAGGAAGGATGTTCTTGCCATGGAAGGAGTTCAGCGAAGATTCACCAGGCTGATACCTGGGATGGCAGGTATGACGTATGAGGAGAGATTGGGTTGATTGAGCTTATACTCGCTGGAGTTTAGAAGAATGAGAGGGGATCTCATTGAAACTTAGAAAATTCTGACAGGACTGGACAGACTAGATGCAGGAAGGATGTTCCCGATGGTTGGGGAGTCCAGAACCAGGGGTCACAGTCTAAGGATAAGGGGTAAGCCATTTAGGACAGAGATGAGGAGGAATTTCTTCACCCAGAGAGTGGTGAACCTGTGGAATTCTCTACCACAGAAGGCAGTAGCGGCCATTTCATTAAATATATTCAAGAAGGAGTTGGATATATTTCTTAAGGCTAAAGGGATCAAGGGGTATGGGGAGAAAGCGGGGACAGGGTACTGAATTTGGATGATGAGCCATGATCGCATTGAATGGCAGAGCAGGCTCGAGGGGCCGAATGGCCTACTCCTGCTCCTATCTTCTATATTTCTATGTGAAGGTCTGAGATAGGGTAGAGGGCAGGAGTGATTAAATGACAAAAGGGATGATTGTGCAAAGGAAAAGGAGGTGATAATGGAACAAGTATAGAAACAAAAGGTGGGTCCAGAGGAGATGTTAATGCTTACAGAATGTTCAAGAGAAAATAGGAGCAGTGGTTAAGATCTATAGTTGTTAAACTGAGTGTTAAGGCTCCAAGGCTGTAAAGTGCATCGTAGAAAGATGAGGTGCTGTTCCTCGAACTTGCGTTGGAACAGTGTAGGAGGCCGATTACAGAGAGGTCAGACTGGGAGTGGGATGCAGAGTGAAAGTAGGGAATTGAAACCTGCTCCTGTGTTTGGAAATCTTCATCTCAAAATATCTGGATGAAAGAAAAGAAAGAGTTGTATTTATATAGCGTCTTTCACGGCCACCGGACATCTCAAAGTGCTTTACAGCCAATGAAGTACTTTTGAAGTGTAGTCACTGTTGTAATGTAGGAAACACACCAGTCAATTTGTATCCAGCAAGCTCCCACAAACAGTAATGTGATAATGACCAGATAATCTGTTTTTTTGTTATGTTGATTGAAGGATAAATATTGGCCAGGACACCGCCTAGATGGGCCGCCTAATGTGGTATAACGGGATGCTGTCCTTCTGCAAGTTGGATGTGTTACTGTAGGACTGTGGCGAGCCCATGGAACAATCTCTTACTATAAGCAGCGCTCATTGTTGGTGGTGCTTTTCTGTTCCCATATTAAACATTGCTTCTGATCCAGAAAGGAGGATTATTTCACCGCTTCTCTCTTTGTCTTTTCCCCGCCAGCACAACGTGTGCATCGGAGTTATGTAAAAAATGCGAGAGAGGGACGACTTTCCCACATTACAAGGTAAGAGGTTCATTATACGAGTAGACCCGTAATGCTGTAGCGCAGTGGCCAATGGGAGACCCGCGTCTCCCCAGTGACAAATTGAGAAATATTACGTCCGTGAATGATTGAGACACGGACAGCAGGAGTTGAACAAAACAAGTCTTTACTGATGGAAGTCAATAGTGAAACTGAAAACAAGAGAGGCTCACTAGCGCCTTTTATACAGGGGTGGTCACTGCCGGTACTGCAGTCTGAGACCAGTTATTCTCTTAAAGGTACATACACAACAATTCCTCCCCTTTTAGATAAACAGTACATAACATTCATTTAACAACTAAATGATAACTAATTACAATCACAATTACGGTTGCTAGATACATTGGTTAAGTTTAAGCAATTATAAATTCAGTCTTTGAGGAGGCTTCCTGATTCTGTCTGGATAACGCCTCTTTGGGGTATCAGGTTCTTCTGGCAATGTTGAGTCGGGATCAATGTCGTTGTTTGGTTCATCTTCCAATATCACCGGTTCTGCGGTAGCTGCAATTGGTACATCGATTTCATTGCCAGGTGTATCAGATCGTGGTGTGGAGTTGACGTTTTCCAGTGACTCTAGAATCTGGTCAGCATGGCATCTTACAATGCTCTCTCCAACGTCCACGGTATACATGAGAGGTCCTTGCCGTGTACAAATCGTTCCTGGCTGCCATTTCTCAGTGCGGTAGTCCCGGGCCAAAACTGGTTGACCTATCTTAAAACTCCTGGTCGGCCTTTCATTCATATTCTGAAACTGCCTGTTCTCCACATCTCTTCGGACGTTTGGCTTAACCAAATCCAAGCGGCATCGTAGTCTTCGATTGAAGAACATCATGGCTGGAGTTTGATTGGTAACCGTATGTGTCGCATTCCGGTAGGCAAACAAGAAGTTGTCCACCTTGTGTTGTAGGGGTATATCTTCATTACACATTGCCTTGATAGCTTTCTTGAATGTTTGGACAAACCTCTCGGCCAGTCCATTAGTGGCTGGATGATATGGGGCAGATGTGTAATGCTTAACACCATTGTTCTTTAAGAACCTCCGGAACTCTTCAGACACAAACTGTGGTCCATTGTCAGAGCAAATCTGTTCAGGCAGCCCATTCCTGGCGAATATGTTTCGTAAAACTGTGATAGTTTTTTCCGTGGTGGTTGAGGACATTTTTATTACCTCTGGCCACTTTGAATGTGCATCCACCGCAATTAAAAACATCGAGTCCATGAAGGGACCAGCAAAATCAATGTGCACCCTTTGCCATGGAGATGAGGGCCACTCCCATGGATGCAGAGGAGCTTGTGGTGGGGCGTTTTGGACCTTCTGGCATCCTGCACAGCTCTTGGTCATCTCTTCGATTTCTCTATCGATTCCCGGCCACCACACAAACGCTCTGGCTAAGTTCTTCATTTTTACCCCACCCAGATGACCCTCATGAAGCTCATTGAGCACTCTATCCGTCAACTTAGGTGGAATTACTACTCTGGATCCACACATCAAGGTTCCTCTGCACACTGACAGCTGTTCTCTTGGCGAGAATGCTAGCAGCAGTGGTTCGCCATCTGCTGGCCATCCCTTCACCGTTAAATCATAGACCCGTGATAGTGTCGGGTCATTCCGCGTTTCCTTTTCTATGTTTGCATTCGTCACAGGGAGACATTCGACTATGGTCGAGTGGAATAACTTCATTCGATCCACTGCAAGGTCGTCTTCTTCCACCGTCGGCAACGGTAGGCGTGACAATCCATCAGCATTCCCATGCTGTTTAGTTCCTTTGTACTCGATGTCATATTGGTGTGCCCCTAGGAAAAGGGACCACCTCTGCAGCCGTTGTGCTGTCATTATCGGTACACCCTTCTGAGGGTTGAAAATGGAGACAAGAGGTTGATGATCAGTTAGTAGAGTAAATTTTTGACCGTGCAGGTAGTGATTGAACTTCTTCACCCCCCACACTAGGCTGAGGGCCTCTCTGTCAATCTGGGCGTAGTTACGCTCGGCAGAAGTTAATGAGCGTGACGCAAAAGCTCTCGGCCTCTCTAAACCATCAAGGAATTTATGTGACAGTACCGCCCCAATGCCGTAGGGAGACGCATCACACGCCAGTCTGATCGGCAGTGCTGAGTTGTAGTGAGCCAATACTTCTCCTGAAGTGATTAGGTCCTTACTCTTCTGAAAGGCCCGCTTACAATCATCACTCCATTTCCATGCTACCCCCGTTCGTAGCAGGACGTTCAGTGGGTGCAGAATTGTCGACAAATTCGGCAAAAACTTATGGTAGTAATTCACCAATCCGAGGAATGACCTCAGTTGCGACACATTTTCACGTGCTGGGGCCTTAACAACCGCTTCAATTTTGTCAGGGGACTTATGTAACCCCTCTTCATCAATCACGTGGCCACAATACGATATCTGTTTCTTAAAAAACTCGCACTTGGGGCGGTTGGCTCATAGCCCATGTTCCCGTAGTCTAGTGAACACCTGTTCTAGGTTGTTAAGGTGTTCACTGTCATCTTCACCTGTCACTAGGATGTCGTCCAAGTAACACTGAGTCCCCGGAATCCCTTGCAGGACTTGTTCCCTCGCTCTTTGCCATATCGCCGGAGCCGATGCTACTCCGAATACCAATCGATGATACTGGTAAAGACCTTTGTGAATGTTTATCGTGAGATACTTCCTAGAGGACTCGTCAACCTCCATCTGCAAATATGCTTGTGCTAGGTCAATTTTTGTAAAACGCTTCCCTCCAGACAGTGAGGCGAAGATGTCTTCTACGATAGCAAAATACTGCGGATATTGGAAATCCGAAATAACAACAGAAAATGCTGGAAAAACTCAGCAGGTCAGGCAACATCCGTGGACAGAAATTTGAGTTGACGTTTCGGGTCGAACCCTTTTTCAAAACTGGAAAGAAATGATGGATCGGAGGCAGGGCTGCGATCGGACAAAAGAATAAAAGAAACAAAAGAAGTAAAAAAGAGACAATGAAAGGTGTTAGAAGCTAGACGAGATGGTAATAGGCTGAGATTGGGTGTAAAGTGTACTGGCAGGGCAAGGGATAGCTGCCAGGTGTGAGAGCGAAACAAAAGGAAAGGGGGGCGGGGGGGAAAGGAGTGGAAAAATTACAAGAAAAAATGAAATAGGGGCCGAGGTTATGATCTGAAATTGTTGAACTCGATATTGAGTCCGGAAGGCTGCAGAGTGCCTAATCGGAAGATGAGGTGCTGTTCCTCGAGTTTACGTTGAGCTTCCGTGGAACAATACAAGAGGCCAAGGACGGTGAGGTCCGAGTGGGAATGGAGCGTTGAATTAAAATGACAGGCGACCGGAAGCTCGGGGTCACCCTTACGGACTGAACGGAGGTGTTCCGCAAAGCGGTCACCCAATCTGCGTTTGGTCTCCCCAATGTAGAGGAGACCGCATCGTGAGCAGCGAATACAGTATACTAGATTGCGAGAAGTACAAGTAAATCGCTGTTTCACCTGGAAGGGGTGTTTGGGGCCCTGGACAGTGGGAAGGAGAGGGGCAGGTGTTACATCTCCTCCGCTTGCACGGGAAGGTGCCAGGCGAAGGGGAAGGGCTGTTTCGGGTGATAGAGGAGTGCACTAGGGTGTCTCGGAGGGAGCGGTCCCTGCAGAATGCTGAAAGGGGAGGGGAGGGGAAGATACGTTTGGTGGTGGGATCACTTTGGAGGTAGCGTAAATGCCGGAGGATGATCCGTTGAATGTGGAGGCTGGTGGGGTGAAAGGTGAGGACAAGGGGAACCCTATCGTGGTTCCGGGAGGGAGGGGCAGGGGTGAGGGCAGAAGTGCGGGAGATAGAACTAACACGGTCGAGGGCAGTGTCAATCACGGTAGAGGGGAATCCTCGGTTGCGGAAAAAGGAAGACATGTCTGAAGCACTGGTGTGGAAGGTGGCATCGTCGGAGCAGATACGGCGGAGACGGAGAAACTGGGAGAATGGAATAGAGTCCTTACAGGAAGCGGGGTGGGAGGAAGTGTAGTCCAGGTAGCTGTGGGAGTCAGTGGGCTTGTAGTGAATATTGGTCGATAACCTATCCCCAGAGATGGAGACGGAGAAGTCGAGGAAGGGAAGGGAAGAGTCAGAGATGGACCATGTGAAGGTGAGGGAAGGGTGGAAATTGGAGGCGAAGTGAATGAAATTGTCAAGTTCGGGACGAGAGCAGGAAACGGCACCGATACAGTCATCAATGTATCGGAAAAAGAGGTGAGGGAGGGGACCCGAGTAGGACTGGAACAAAGATTGTTCCACATAGCCCACGAAAAGGCAGGCATAGCTAGGACCCATGCGGGTACCCATGGCAACACTTTTGATTTGGAGGAAATGAGTGGAGTTAAAGGAGAAGTTGTTCAATGTGAGAACAAGTTCAGCCAGGCGGAGGAGGGTAGTGGTGGATGGGGACTGGTCGGGCCTCTCTTCAAGGAAGAAGCGGAGCGCCCTCAGGCCATCCGGGTGGGGGATGGAGGTGTAGAGGGATTGTACGTCCATGGTGAAAAGGAAGCGGTTGGGGCCAGGAAACTGGAAACTGTTAAAGTGGCGGAGGGCGTCCGAAGAATCGCGGATGTAGGTGGGAAGAGACTGGGCAAGAGGAGAAAAGATGGAGTCAAGATAGGAAGAGATAAGTTCCATGGGGCAAGAACAGGCTGAAACGATGGGTCTACCAGGGCAGTCCTGTTTGTGGATCTTGGGAAGGAGGTAGAAGCGGGCTGTGCGGGGTTGGGGAACTATGAGGTTGGTGGCAGCAGGGGGAAGATCTCCAGAGGAGATGAGGTCAGTGACAGTCTTGGAAATGGTGGTTTGATGTTCGGTAGTGGGGTCATGGTCCAGGGGGAGGTAGGAGGAGGTGTCGGAGAGTTGGCATTCAGCTTCCGCTAGGTAGAGGTCAGTGCGCCAAACAACAACAGCACCACCCTTGTCAGCGGTTTTAATGACAATGTCAGGGTTGGATCTAAGAGAATGGAGTGCTGCAAGTTCAAAGGGAGGTAGGTTGGAGTGAGTGAGGGGAGCAGAGAAATGGAGACGGCCGATGTCACGGCGGCAGTTAGCAATGAAAAGATCTAGAGAGGGTAAGAGGCCAGGGGGAGGGGTCCAGGTAGAACGGGAATTCTGCAAGCGGGAGAAAGGGTCAGTTGTGCGGGGGGAAGACTCCTGGCCAGAGAAGTGGGCACGGAGACGAAGGCGGCGGAAAAAGAGCGCAACATCGTGCCGAGCTCGAAATTCATTGAGGTGGGGGCGTAAGGGGATGAAGCTCAGGCCTTTGCTGAGGACTGATCGTTCAGGGTCAGAGAGTGGGAGGTCAGAGGGGATAGTGAAAACGCGGCAGGGGGTAAGATTGGGGGAAGGGGGGTCAGAGGAAAGTGAAGGGGAAGAAGGTACCGGAGGGCGTTGGTGTCCAAGAGTTGATGAAGCTTGCGATCCTTGACATCGGAAAGGAAGAAGAAAAGTTTTTTGTTGAAGCGTCGGATGAGTCGAAGGATGAAATGGAACTGTGGACCCGGACAGCTTTGAGATAGAGTGCGTTGGTGCTGCTGAAGAGAGAGGTCGAGGTTGTTCATGTGGCGGCGCATGGCGTTGAGCGTGGATCTCAAGATGCAGCGAGAGCAGTAGTTCGAGGAACGATTAATATCTTGGAGATATTTGTAATCCTGGGTGGATCCGAAGCACGAAGGGTGGAAGTTTAGTTGGAATCCACGTGGAATAAGTCGGAACCGGAGACAGTTGCTGAGGAAAATGATGTGGCTGTGAAACCGAGTCTTGGCAGATACCTGATCAAACACGAGAAGGGAAACTGTTGAGTCTGTATGTCCCAGTTAGGTTTAGGATCAATCACTGGACACAGACAACAAGAATAACTTTTAACAGGTCTTTACTATTCGAAGGTCAGGGCTGAACTGCCCAGCAAATCCTTGCACAACACTTATATACCGGTGTGGTCACCACCGGTATTACAGTATACAGCAGCCAAGAGAAAGTAGTACATCTCTTACGGTAGTTCTCTTAAGGTGGAACAGGTTACATACACCACAATCCTCCCTTTTTAGCTTAACAGTTATATCCCCATTTAACATAACATAATAACATATATATATACAACTTCATGCAAAGCAGTTCAAAGATTCAGTCTCTGAGGAGGCCTCCTGATTCGAGTTGGATAACGCCTTTCAGGGGTCTCTGATTCTCGTTGCTGGGGTGACTCATCTAGTTGGTCTCTTATGGATTGGACATCATCATCAGGTACATTCACTTCTGAGGTAGATGCTTCAGGTTCACTAACTTCTTTCACGGTTGTCTCTGCCGTAACCATGGGTTCGACCCTTGTTCTCGATTCTACCAGTTGGTCAGCGTGACTCCGTATTACATTTTCACCAATATCTACCGTGTACATCAGGGGTCCTTGTCTGGCCCGAATTGTTCCAGATTGCCATTTCTCGTTTTTATAGTCCCGGGCTAACACTAGTTGTCCTATTTCGAAACTCCGAGTGGTCTTGTTATTTATATGCTGGAACTGTTTGTTTTCAACTTCCCTCCGCACATTTGGTTTTAACAAGTCCAACCTGGACCGCAACCTCCTGTTGTAGAACATCATGGCAGGACTTTGGTTTGTCACTGCATGAGTGGCGTTTCGATATGCCAGTAGGAATTTGTCCACCTTGTGTTGTAGTGGAATCTGATCTTCGCTCATGGCCTTTATTGCTTTTTTAAACGTTTGTACAAATCTCTCGGCCAACCCGTTTGTAGCCGGATGATATGGGGCAGAGGTATAATGTTTCACCCCATTCTTCTTCATGAATCCCTGGAATTCTTCTGACACGAACTGTGGTCCGTTGTCTGAACATATTTGTTCTGGCAATCCATTTCTCGCAAATATCGTTCTTAACACCGCGATCATCTTTTCCGAGGTAGTGGTAGTCATCTTAATCATTTCTGGCCATTTAGAATGTGCGTCCACCGCAATTAAAAACATGGAGTCCATGAAAGGACCAGCAAAGTCAATATGTACACGTTGCCATGGGGTTGAAGGCCATTCCCATGGATGCAGCGGTGCAATCGGAGGTGCATTTTGCACTTTTTGGCACCCTGAGCAGCTTTTCGTCAGCTCCTCTATCTGTTGGTCGATACCCGGCCACCACACATAAGCCCTAGCAAGGCTTTTCATCTTGACTCCCCCCAGATGACCTTCATGCAGTTCCTTTAGAACTCTCTCTCTTAACTTAGGAGGAATAATCACCCTTGTTCCATACATCAATGTTCCTTGACAGACGGACAGCTGTTCTCGTCTTGCTGAGAATGCCGGTAACAGTGGATCACCATGTGCTGGCCATCCCTTCACTGTCACTTCGTAGACCCTGGACAGTGTCGGGTCGTTCCTGGTTTCTCTTTCAATACTTGCATTGGTGACTGGTAAACATTCGATGATGGTCGAGTGAAATAACTCAACAGGGTCAACCGTCGGTGCCTCCTCCTCTGTAGGTAGTGGCAGGCGCGACAGCCCATCAGCATTACCATGCTGCTTTGTACCTTTGAATTCTATCTGATATTGATGTGCCCCTAGGAAAAGGGACCATCTCTGGAGTCTCTGTGCTGTCATCACCGAAACACCCTTCTTAGGGTTAAAAATGGATACCAACGGCTGGTGGTCTGTCAGAAGCGTAAACTTTTGGCCCTGCAGGTAATGATTAAACTTCTTTACTCCCCACACAAGGCTGAGAGCCTCCCTATCTATCTGAGCATAATTGCGCTCAGCGGAGGTCAATGATCTAGATGCGAACGCAACTGGCCTCTCCTGGCCATTTGGCAACTTGTGTGAGAGTACTGCCCCAATACCATATGGAGAAGCATCACAAGCCAAACGAATAGGCAGCGTTGGGTTGAAGTGAGCCAACACTTCCTCTGAGGTGATCAATGCCTTGCTTTCGCGAAAGGCCCTCTTACAGTCCTCGCTCCACTTCCATGGTGCTCCCTTCTGCAAAAGAACGTTCAGCGGGTGCAGCACCGTGGATAAATTTGGCAGAAACTTATGGTAATAGTTAATCAACCCTAGAAACGACCTCAATTGGGATACATTATCCGGAGCGGGAGCCTTCACAACAGCTTCGATCTTGTCAGGAGACTTATGAAGCCCCTCCTGGTCAATGACATGACCACAGTACGAGATCCGCTTCTGAAAGAATTCACATTTCTGGCAATTAACTCGAAGACCATATTCTTTCAATCTGGTGAGCACCAGTTCCAAGTTTGCAAGGTGTTCCTCGTCATCATCTCCTGTAATCAGAATATCGTCCAGGTAACATTGTGTACCTGGAATTCCCTGTAATACCTGCTCCATGGCCCTCTGCCAAATTGCTGGAGCCGATGCCACTCCAAAAACCAGTCTATTATACCGGTACAAGCCTTTATGCGTGTTGATCGTGAGATACTGGCGTGACTCTTCCTCAACTTCCATCTGTAAGTACGCCTGCGCCAGGTCTATCTTGGTGAAGTGTTTCCCGCCAGACAATGAAGCGAAGATATCCTCAATCCGTGGAAGCGGATACTGCACCGTGTGAAGCACCGGATTAACAGTGATCTTGAAATCACCACAGATGCGAACCTTCCCCGGTTCCCCCGGCTTGTTGCTCGATGAACGCTTCATGACTGGGACAATGGGCGTGGCCCACTCACTCCAGTCTACCTTAGACAGTACTCCTGAATGTTCTAGCCCTTCCAGCTCAGCTTCCACAGCAGGTCGTATTGCATAAGGTACCGGTCTGGCTTTGAAAAATTTTGGGTTTGCATGTTCTTCAATCTTGATGTTTGCCGTAATTCCTCTCAGTGTTCCCAGTCCTTGTTGGAACACCTCTTTAGCATCGTCCAATATTCTGGACAATCGTTTAGGTTTGACATCTTTTGTACCGGAATCTACCGTTAGTGCTTTTAAGGAATGCCAGTCCATATTTATTTTCCTAATCCACTCCCGTCCCAGTAGTGGTGGACCTCCCTCAGGTAGCACATATAAGTCCATTCCTCAGCTTTCTTTGCCCTTGTGGACCACCTTTACCTCTATCTTCCCGATGGGGTATACTCTTTGCCCCGTGTATGTTTTCAATACAATCTCCATATCCCGTAGGGGAATATGTGGGAATAACCTTTTGTAATCTTTCTTATTCATGACCATCAATGCCGATCCAGTGTCCAATTCCATCTTCACTTGGGCTCCTGCTATCTGAAGTGTGACCCAAATTGTTTGGAGGTCTGCTTCCTTACCAACATTGTGTACTCTTAGACTACCCAGTTCATTACTGCTGGCGTCTGAATCTGACTTCTGTTCGTTCGAACTGTTCTCTGTCACCTTGTGTACCTTTTTGTACTTTTCCTGCGGTGACTTTTTGTTGCTGGTCTTCTTTCCTGACCGGCATACTTTAGCTATGTGACCAAGCCTGCCACATTTTCTGCATTCCTGATTTTTGAACCAGCACTGGTTCTGATCGTGTGTTGTCTTTCCACAACGATAACATTTTACTGTACTCAAGACCATTTGATTGGTACAGAGTTCCGGTGACCGTAGCTGCCTTTCTGCAGTGCCTCTTGCTGCGGCTTCTTGTGATGCTGCAATAGTGACAGCTTTATCAAGCGTAAGATCATTCTCTTCAAGCAGTCGCTTTTGTGTTCCTTCTTTTAACAATCCACACACAAATGTATCTCTCAGCGCATCTGCTAGCCCTGTCCCAAACTGACAGTACTTCGATAGCTTACGTAGTTCAATTAAAAATTCAGCGTTGCTTTCGTCTTTCAACTGCGTTCTTCTGTAAAATTTAAATCGTTCCGCTATCATCAGCGGTGTGGGGTTTAAATGATTTTTCAGGACAGTAACAATATTCACGAAGGTCTGATCCGCCGGTTTAATTGGTGATGGAAGGTGCTTCAATAGCCCGTATGTCTTCGCCCCCATTGAGCTTAATAAGGTTAATGCTTTCTCATCATCTGGTACCTTATTTTCTTTACAATAAACTTCCATGCGTTCTACATACGTGGTCCAATCTTCGACATCGCTATCAAAGGTATTAATGCTCCCATGTTTAGGCATCCTTGCAAGTTAAAAAAATTTTTTTTTTTTTAAGTGGCGGCTTCCCGCGCTTGTCTTCTTCCCCCGCCTACTAAAATGGCGGCTTCCCGCGCTTGGCGGTCTTTCCCGTTCTCGTCTTCTTCCCCCGCCGACTACAATGGCAGATTCCCGCATTTGCCTTCTTCCCCCGCTGGCTGCAATGGCGATTGCCTTGCTGCTGCCGTTCTCGCCTCCCCAGCGGTTCTCACTCCCCCGACGCTGCTTTGCCTTGCAGCCCCGCTTGCAGCCCAGTCCTTTACATCGGCTGCGTTTGAATTCTCCGCGGCTCTCGTGCCTTAAGCTTCTCAACTCCCCGACGCTGTTTTGCCTCGCAGCCCCGCTCGCAGCCCGGTCCTGTACACCGGCTGCGTTTGAGTTCTCCGCGGCTCTCGAGCCTTAAGCTGCCCCAGTCGCTGCGCCTCTCAGCCTCGATTGCAGCCCGGCCCTTTCTACCGGCCGTGGTCGAGCTCTCCTCCCTTATTCCTCTGTTTTCCCTCCCCTACTCCACAGTCAACGCGGCCGACTTTCTGCTCGTGTCGCTGATCGGCTTACCCACCACCGTGGTAGAAGGAATGAACACTGCCTGTCGCTGATGGAGGGCTTCGTGGTCAGAATTCTTTTTCTTTTTAACCCGGGTTCTCGATGCCTCCCGTGTGATGGTGCTCAGCAGGATGATGAGGGCGGATGCCTCTTCTCGACGCCCGTTTTGAGGACGAAGCTGCCTTGGATGTAAATTTGCCGCAGGGTAAGATCGGACTCGTCGCCACTGTTGAGTCTGTATGTCCCAGTTAGGTTTAGGATCAATCACTGGACACAGACAACAAGAATAACTTTTAACAGGTCTTTACTATTCAAAGGTCAGGGCTGAACTGCCCAGCAAATCCTTGCACAACACTTATATACCGGTGTGGTCACCACCGGTATTACAGTATACAGCAGCCAAGAGAAAGTAGTACATCTCTTAAGGTAGTTCTCTTAAGGTGGAACAGGTTACATACACCACAGAAACTGTCTTCTATCCTTGGAAGAGGATATTGTACTGTGTGAAGGACTGGGTTCACAGTCACCTTGAAATCCCCACAGATGCGAATCTTCCTTGGCTCCCCGGACTTATTGCTTAACGTTTTCTTCATGACAGGAATGATGGGTGTCGCCCACTCGTTCCAGTCGACCTTAGACAACACGCCTGCCTTCTCCAGATTCTCCAGCTCTGCCTCGACGGCTGGGCGAATTGCATATGGTACCGGTCTTGCTTTGAAAAACTTGGGAACTGCATTCTCTTCTATTTTTATCGAGGCGGTTATGCCTTTAAGCATGCCCAGTTCTTGTTGAAATACCTCTTTGGCGTTAGCTAAGATTGTTGACAATCATCCAGGAGTGACGTCTTCATCTTTTTTACCGTCCACCGTCATTGCATGAATGGAGTGCCAATCTAAGTTTATCTTCCTGATCCATTCACGTCCCAATAACGGTGGTCCACCATTTGGCAGTATGTAGAGATACAATTTCCGTATTTTCTTGCCGTTGTATTTGACAGGCACCCTTATTTTTCCTCTGGGGTATACTTTTTGCCCCGTATACGCCGTCAAGACGATGGATGTCTCTTTCAAGGGTATGTGTGAGAATAGCCGCTCGTAGTCTCGTCAATTCATGATGGTTAGCGCTGATCCTGTATCCAATTCCATTTTAACTTGGGACCCTGCTATCGTGAGGGTGACCCAAATGGTTCGGTAATCCTCTTTTGCGATTACATTGTGAAGTTTGAGACAGCTTAGTCTCCTGTTCCCGGATTCACTATCGCTCATCTGGTCTTCGGAACTACTGTCCGTCATCTTTTGTACTTTCTTGTACAGTCCCTTAGTAGCCTTTTTGTTGTCACTGGTCTTCTTCCCAGACCTGCAAACTCGTGCAATGTGTCCCATCTTTCCGCATTGCCTGCAGCGATAACATTTTGCAAATCCCCGTGTCATTTCGTGGGTGCCGTATTCCTGTGGCTTTTGTTGAATTTCTGCAGCTCCCCTGGCTGCTGCTTCATACGATACTGCCACGCTGAAAGCCTTATCTAGCGTCAGCTCTTTCTCTGATAGTAACTTCTTCTGTGTTCCTTCACTCAGGAGTCCACAGACAAATTTGTCCCGTAGGGTATCTGCCAGTCCTTCTCCGAACTGGCAGTGCTTTGATAGCTTGCGTAGTTCCGTAAGGTACTCAGCATTGCTCTCATCTTTATGCTGAGTTCTCCTGTGGAATTTAAATCTTTCTGCTATCAACAACGGTGCAGGGTTTAGGTGTTCCTGTAGGACAGCAACAATTTCGTTAAAACTCTTCGCCTTCGGTTTGGCTGGAGTAATCAGGTCCCGCAATAGGCCGTACGTTCTAGCGCCCATTAAGTTTAGCAATACCGATGCCTTTTTCTCATCAGCTATTTCGTTTGCCTCGAAATATACCTCGACTCTTTCCACATATGTGGTCCAGTCCTCTATTGTATTATCAAATGCAGTGATACAGCCAGTCTTCGGCATCTTGCAAATCTAAAATGGCGCCTCCCGCGCTTTGCCTTCTTCCCCGATTTAACAAAATGGCGCCTCCCGCGCTTTGCCTTCTTCCCCACTGATTAAGATGGCGCCTCCCGCGCTTTGCCTTCTTCCCCGCTGTTGCTAGCGCTGCTTTCCGCGGTTCCCGTTGCAACCTGCAGCTCCTCGTGGTTTCTTGCACGTTTAATATTTCTTTTTTTTATTATTTTCCCGTCGTGGAACAACCCTGTGGGACTCTTGCCTCCCTCTTCTCGGGTCTATACGCAGCCCGGCTTCGTAGCACCGGTCGCGCCCTGTGTGCTCCACCCTCTCTCTCTCTTCTTCCCGACAACGCTGCTCGGCCCCGTTGCAAGCCACCCGATCGAGTTCGTGACCGCCGCAGCCCAGGAAGGATCAGTGTACTACCTGCCACCAGCCCGATTAGCTGAAGCACCGTCGACAGGAACCAGGCCCCGCTTCCGACAACCTCTCCAGCAATCTTCAACTCCACTAACACAGGGGCGGATGCCCACGGTCGACACCCGTTTCTACTGCCTCTTACTTTCTTTTCTTCCTGGCCTCGACCTCTGCTCACTTCGCTGTAGGAATGGATCCCAGGAGGTGGTGCAGACTGTAGGTAGGTTCGTATCTGCTCGTCGTCAGTATTACGTCCGTGAATGATTGAGACACGGACAGCAGGAGTTGAACAAAACAAGTCTTTACTGATGGAAGTCAATAGTGAAACTGAAAACAACAGAGGCTCACTAGTGCCTTTTATACAGGGGTGGTCACTGCCGGTACTGCAGTCTGAGACCAGTTATTCTCTTAAAGGTACATACACAACAAGAAACGTTTAGTATTTGGCTAGAGGTGAACCCTCAAAATCTGGATTAAAAAGTAAGGACAGGTCAACCAGATTCCGCAAGATAGGGTAACGTTTTGGGTAAGACCTGCCCTTTGAACAGTTTCTTGTAACAAGCATGTTGGTTAATGCAATGTCACTCTGTCAGTCTGTACTCCTTTATTTGAGCATAATCACAAACCTACAATAGTGTCCCCTTTTTCCAATTCTCTGAATGCCTTGTTGCCTTCTTCACCCTCTGCCCTCTTTCCATATTTGAACCATAGTTCCCCTTTTTTAAAATTCTCATCCTTGTGTTCAAATCTCTCCATGGCCTCACCCCTCCCTATCTCTATAACCTTATCCAGCTCTACAATCCCCCAAGATCTCTGTGCTCCTCTAATTTTGGCCTCTCGCGCATCCTCCACTTTCTTCACCTCACCATTGGTGGCCGTGCCTTCAGCCGCTTAGGACCTAAGCTCTGGAATTCCCTCCCTAAACCTCTCTGCCTCGTAACCCTCTCTCCTTAGGCTTATATTCGCTAGAGTTAGGCTTATATTCGCTAGAGTTTAGAAGAATGAGAGGGGGTCTCATTGAAACTTATAAAATTCTAACAGGACTAGACAGACTAGATGCAGGAAGGATGTTCCCAATGGCGGGGCAGTCCAGAACCAGGGGTCACAGTCTAAGGATAAGGGGTAAGCCATTTAGGACTGAGATGAGGAGGAATTTCTTCACCCAGAGAGTGGTGAACCTGTGAAATTCTCTACCACACAAGGCAGTTGAGGCCAATTCATTAAATATATTCAAGAAGGAGTTAGATATATTTCTTAAGGCTAAAGAGATCAAAGGATATGTGGAGAAAGCAGGGACAGGGTACTGAATTTGGATGATCAGCCATGATCTCATTAAATGGCAGAACAGGCTCGAGGGGCCGAATGGCCTACACCTGCTCCTATCTTCTATGTTTCCTCCTGTAAGACACTACTTAAAACCTACCTCTTTGACCAAGCTTTTGGTCACCTGTCCTAATATCTTCTTACAATAGCAAAATACTGCAGATGCTGGAAATCCGAAATAACAACAGAAAATGCTGGAAAAACTCAGCAGGCCAGGCAACATCCGTGGAGGGAAAATAGAGTCGACGCTTCGGGTCTAACCCTTTTTCAAAACTGGAAAGGAAATGAAATAGATTGAAAGGCAGGGCTGGGAGAGAACAAAAGAAGTGAAGAGGCATTAAGAGGAATTCAAAACGAGACGAGATGGTGATAGGACTAGTGGAGACAAAAGACGGCTCTAGATTAGGTGTGGAATGTTCTGGCAGAATGAGAGACAGCTGCCATGTGGGAGAGAGAAAAAAAAGGCGGCGGGGGGGGGAGGGCCAAAACAAAGATGTGGATAAAATATAAGCAAAAATGGAAAGGGGGCCGAGTTATGATCTGAAATTGTTGAACTCGATGTTGAGTCCGGAAGGCTGTAAAGTGCCTAATCGGAAGATGAGGCGCTGTTCCTCGAGTTTACGTTGAGCTTCCGTGGAACAATGCAAGAGCCCGAGTACAGTGAGGTTTGAGTGGGAATGGGGCGGTGAATTAAAGTGACAGGCGACCGGAAGCTCGGGGTCCCCCTTACGGGCTGAACGGAGGAGTTCCGCAAAGCGGTCACCCAATCTGCGTTTGGTCTCCCCAATGTAGAGGAGACCACATCGTGAGCAGCGAAAGGGGGTGGGAGTGGAAGAACATGATTCAGGCCTAACAGAGGGCGGGAGAATGTGATCTAGCTTCCCATCTCGATCACAATAACGTTCTTGCTCATATTCCCCCCACCCCTTTAGACCCGGATCACATTCATCCCGCCTCCCCACTGGTCTCACTGTGCTCCCCCCAACAAGTTCCTGACCTTCTCTCCCTGAGTTCCTGCCTTTCCCACCCGCCCGAGTTCCTGACCTTCTCCCACCTCAAAGTTCCTGACCTTCTCTCCCTGAGCTCATACCTTCTCCCACCCTTTCGATTACCACTCCTTCCCCTTCGATCCCCTCTCCTCCCCCCTTCAATCCCCTTTCTCCCCACATCGATCCCCTCCCCGCTCCTCTCTCCCCCCCTTCAAACCCGTCTCCTCTCTCCCCCCTTCGATCCCCTCTCCCCCACCATCCTACTCCCTGACCTTCTCCGCACGGAGCCAAGGAAAGTGTGCCGCAGCCACCGCACCATTTGGTACTGCGCATGTGTGACCGGATCGTGTGACCCTGACAAACCGGTGTGACCCTGAGAAACCAGCGACAGCCCGATTCCCTGAGGCAAATTAATTTCCTGTGATGTGGGGACAGAATGATGACACTTTTGGTCACCATCTCACCCCAAAAACTATTCAGATACTTGGACCCATTGCTTTGAAAAGCATCGCTGAGACTGGGGACTAAATGGAGGTCACTAGTATTGGCCCAGGCCCATGGTCTCTACGTGCAATGTTCTTGTAACAATATCTATTAGAACCCTGTTTTAAGACAGCGAATAAATGATGTTGTTCATTTCACACAGCTAGGGGACTCTGTTGTCATCGCACCAGGATATGTCTTATCACGGGACAAAAGTAATATTACTGTCAACCTGTGTGATGAGTTCTTCAATCGGATTCACCCGTCCAAAACGTTTGTCCCAAGGTAACTTCACTGTTATAAACTGTTGAATTACTTATTGGGGGGTGGGGGGGCAGAGAGACACGCACAGAAACAGAGAGAGAGAGCTGCTGCATTTTGTTCTGTAATGGGCACTGAGAAATCACATGTACTGTCTCGCTTATATATGGCTCAGTCTAAACTCTTGCCTTCAGCTGCTGTATATCTATCTAAGATTTTCATATTGTGTAGATTGTATATGTCTGCCTCTGTCTCCCTGTACTGTACAGCTTGCTATATCTGTCCCGGTCTCCCTGTACTGTACAGCTTGCTATATCTGTCCCAGTCTCCCTGTATTGTACAGCTTGCTATATCTGTCCCTGTTCCCTGTATTGTACAGCTTGCTATATCTGTCCCAGTCTCCCTGTACTGTACAGCTTGCTATATCTGTCCCATTCTCCCTGTACTGTACAGTTTGCTATACCTGTCTCAGGTCCCTGTATTGTACAGCTTGCTATATCTGTCCCAGTGTCCCTGTACTGTACAGCTTGCTAATCCACTGGAATTTTTTGAGGATGTAACTGGTAGAATAGATAAGGGAGAACCAGTGGATGTGGTGTATTTGGACTTTCAGAAGGCTTTCGATAAGGTCCCGCATAAGAGATTAGCGTGTAAAGTTAAAGCACATGGGATTGGGGGTAAGGTACTGTCTTGGATAGTGAACTGGTTGGCAGACAGGAAGCAAAGAGTTGGAATAAACGGGTCTTTTTCCGAGTGGCAGGCAGTGACTAGTGGGGTACCGCAGGGATTGTTGCTAGGACCCCAGCTATTCACAATATATATAAATGATCTAGACGAGGGAACTAGATGTAATGGCCCAGAAATTCAGGTCTCCACGGGTGAGTACGCATGGGGTACTCACCCGTAGGCCCAATGGAAGTGCCGGTTTCCTGCATGCGCTGCGCATGCGCGGGAAACTGGCACTTCCATGCCCTTGAACGAAGGGGTTCAGAGGTCGAACGCGTGCGCGGGAGAGGCTGCGCGTGTGCATCGAACTTTGGCTTTTTTTGCAGGTTTTCCCGGGAGGGTAAGTCTCCAGAAGTTAGACATATAAAAAGCAGGCATAAGGCCTGCTTTTTACAAGGTAAGTGGTGAATTAATTAAAATTAAAACATTTTTTCCACAGGTTTATTATTTTTAAATACTTTAAAGAAAGGTAAGCTTATTTTTAGCCCCGTTAGAAAATAAAATTATTTTTTTCAAAAATTTAAATTATTGTTTAAAATAGTTATTTCATGTAATTTATAGTTTATTTAAAAAATGTGATTTAAAAAAAAAATATTTGAAGATTTAGTGATGTTATGGGGCCGTAGTATTTCTAACTTTTGACAGCTCTTCCTGTCAGACTTCTGAATGGAGCATTCCCTGCTCCGATTGGCTCCCCATGGCCCACGTGATCCCAAGAGATGCATCGAACTAACTGCGCCCCTGGGATATGCAAGAACTGCGCGCCGGCAGTTGGAGCAGGCCCAGGATCGGAATTCCACGCGGGCCCACAGCTCAACGGCCGGCGCGCAAGGTAAGTGCAGGTCGGGGGCTTGCACCCGCTGGAAGCCCCCGACCCGAATTTCAATATCTCCAAGTTTGCAGACGACACAAAGCTGGGTGGGCGTGTGTGCTGTGAGGAGGATGCAGAGAAACTCCAGTACGATTTGGACAGGTTGGGTGATTGGGCAAATGCATGGCAAATGCAATATAATGTGGATAAATGCGAGGTTATCCGCTTCGGTGGCAAAAACAGGAAGACAGATTATTATTTGAACGCCAATAGATTGGGAAAAGGGGAAGTGCAACGAGACCTGGGTGTCCTTGTGCACCAGTCGCTGAAGGTAAGCATGCAGGTGCAGCAGGCGGTTAAGAAGGCAAATGGTATGTTGTCCTTCATAGTGAGAGGATTTGAGTACAGGAGCAAGGAAGTCTTGCTGCAGTTGTACAGGGCCTTGGTGAGACCACATCTTGAGTATTGTGTGCAGTTTTGGTCGCCTTATCTGAGGAAGGATGTTCTTGCCATGGAGAGAGTGCAGCGAAGATTCACCAGACTGATACCTGGGATGGCAGGAATGACGTAGGAGGAGAGATTGGGTTGATTAGGCTTATATTCACTAGAGTTTAGAAGAATGAGAGGGGATCTCATTGAAACTTATAAAATTCTAACAGGACTAGACAGACTAGATGCAGGAAGGATGTTCCCAATGGCGGGGGAGTCCAGAACCAGGGGTCACAGTCTAAGGATAAGGGGTAAGCCATTTAGGACTGAGATGAGGAGGAATTTCTTCACCCAGAGAGTGGTGAACCTGTGGAATTCTCTGCCACACAGGGCAGTTGAGGCCAATTCATTAAATATATCCAAGAAGGAGTTGGATATATTTCTTGAGGCTAAAGGGATTAAGGGATATGTGGAGAAAGCAGGGACAGGGTACTGAATTTGGATGATCAGCCATGATCTCATTAAATGGCGGAGCGGGCTCGAGGGGCCAAATGGCCTACTCCTGCTCCTATCTTCTATGTTTTATGTTTCTATGCTATATCTGTCCCTGTCTCCCTGTATTGTATAGCTTGCTATATCTGTCCCAGTCTCCCTGTACTGTACAGCTTGCTATATCTGTCCCAGTCTCCCTGTATTGTACAGCTTGCTATATCTGTACCTGTTCCCTGTATTGTACAGCTTGCTATATCTGTCCCAGTCTCCCTGTACTGTACAGCTTGCGATATCTGTCCCAGGTCCCTGTATTGTACAGCTTGCTATATCTGTCTCAGGTCCCTGTATTGTACAGCTTGCTATATCTGTCCCGGTCTCCTTGTATTGCACAGCTTGCTATATCTGTCCCAGTCTCCCTGTATTGTACAGCTTGCTATATCTGTCTCAGGTCCCTGTATTGTACAGCTTGCTATATCTATCTCAGGTCCCTGTATTGTACAGCTTGCTATATCTATCTCAGGTCCCTGTATTGTACAGCTTGCTATATCTGTCCCAGTCTCCCTGTATTGTACAGCTTGCTATATCTGCCTCCATCTCCTTGTACTGTGCAGCTTGCTATGTGTGCCAACTCCTATGATATGTAAACTTTCCCTCTGTTACGTAAGCCCTATTTCTTCTTTTATGTTATTGAATTGCAGTCCTTAGGTTTCTGTGAAGGGAACCAAGGGTGCCTGAAGGATCTTCAGATTTCTGTACTCGTGGGTTTGCTAACCTGTTATTTCTGTTGCTGTGCACTAATACACAGAATCTCTACAATGGTGGCACTTTTGAGGAGCTGGTGCTGCGTTTCTGAAGTCAGAACATAAAGCGAATCAATATTTGCACTGGGAAAGATTGAAAATCACTTCTGGGTGTGAGCAGTCATGGGCTCCATTTACAAATTGGGCCATTTAGAAAAAAACACATTTTTAATTGAAAGATATGAGTGTTGGTTAATCTGAGGAAGTGGATTGTACTTGGGAAGTGAGAAACAGAGTTAACGTTTCAGTGTATAATATATACAGAGTGTTGTACCCAGCAACACCTAGTGTGTCAATGTATAATATATACAGAGTGTTGTACCCAGTAACACCCAGTGTGTCAGTGTATAATATATACAGAGTATTGTACCCAGTAACACCTAGTGTGTCAGTGTATAATATATACAGAGTATTGTACCCAGTAACACCCAGTGTGTCAATGTATAATATATACAGAGTATTGTACCCAGCAACACCTAGTGTGTCAGTGTATAATATATACAGAGTGTTGTACCCAGTAACACCCAGTGTGTCAGTGTATAATATATACAGAGTATTGTACCCAGTAACACCTAGTGTGTCAATGTATAATATATACAGAGTATTGTACCCAGTAACACCCAGTGTGTCAATGTATAATATATACAGAGTATTGTACCCAGTAACACCCAGTGTGTCAATGTATAATATATACAGAGTATTGTACCCAGCAACACCTAGTGTGTCAGTGTATAATATATACAGAGTGTTGTACCCAGCAACACCTAGTGTGTCAATGTATAATATATACAGAGTATTGTACCCAGTAACACCCAGTGTGTCAATGTATAATATATACAGAGTGTTGTACCCAGTAACACCCAGTGTGTCAGTGTATAATATATACAGAGTATTGTACCCAGTAACACCCAGTGTGTCAGTGTATAATATATACAGAGTATTGTACCCAGTAACACCCAGTGTGTCAGTGTATAATATATACAGAGTGTTGTACCCAGCAACACCCAGTGTGTCAGTGTATAATATATACAGAGTATTGTACCCAGTAACACCTAGTGTGTCAGTGTATAATATATACAGAGTATTGTACCCAGTAACACCCAGTGTGTCAATGTATAATATATACAGAGTGTTGTACCCAGCAACACCTAGTGTGTCAATGTATAATATATACAGAGTATTGTACCCAGTAACACCCAGTGTGTCAATGTATAATATATACAGAGTGTTGTACCCAGTAACACCTAGTGTGTCAATGTATAATATATACAGAGTATTGTACCCAGTAACACCCAGTGTGTCAATGTATAATATATACAGAGTATTGTACCCAGTAACACCCAGTGTGTCAATGTATAATATATACAGAGTATTGTACCCAGCAACACCTAGTGTGTCAGTGTATAATATATACAGAGTGTTGTACCCAGCAACACCTAGTGTGTCAATGTATAATATATACAGAGTATTGTACCCAGTAACACCCAGTGTGTCAATGTATAATATATACAGAGTGTTGTACCCAGTAACACCCAGTGTGTCAGTGTATAATATATACAGAGTATTGTACCCAGTAACACCCAGTGTGTCAGTGTATAATATATACAGAGTATTGTACCCAGTAACACCCAGTGTGTCAGTGTATAATATATACAGAGTGTTGTACCCAGCAACACCCAGTGTGTCAGTGTATAATATATACAGAGTATTGTACCCAGTAACACCTAGTGTGTCAGTGTATAATATATACAGAGTATTGTACCCAGTAACACCCAGTGTGTCAATGTATAATATATACAGAGTGTTGTACCCAGCAACACCTAGTGTGTCAATGTATAATATATACAGAGTATTGTACCCAGTAACACCCAGTGTGTCAGTGTATAATATATACAGAGTATTGTACCCAGTAACACCCAGTGTGTCAGTGTATAATATATACAGAGTGTTGTACCCAGTAACACCCAGTGTGTCAATGTATAATATATACATTGTCTTCTGTTCTTCTCTCCCACATGGCAGCTGTCTTTCATTCTGCCAGCACAATTTACACTTCATCTAGAGCCATCCTTTGTTTCTTATCTGTCCCAATACCATCTCCTTTTGCCTTGAATATCTCTTAATGTCTCTTAACCTCTCCTGCCTTCTATCCTATCACAGACCTTCCCTTTTGTTCTTTCATCCCCTCCCCCGCCTTTCCCAGCTCCTACACTTGCTTAAAAATCTGTTCCATTTCCTGCTTTTTTCCAGTTCTGACGAAAGGTCATCGACCTGAAACGTTAACTCTGTTTCTCTCTTCACAGATGCTGCCTGACCTGCTGAGTATTTCCAGCATTTTCTCTTTTTATTTCAGATTTCCAGCATCTGCAGTATTTTCTCTTTGTATTAGTGTTTAATTCACTGCCACCTGTCTTCCAGGAATGTCCACCTTGAAGAAGTTCTGCTCTTCTAACGACGGGAGTTCCGTTTATCTCTTTTACCTTGTTCATCTTCATTGCTTTCTGTTTCCCTTCTCGTGTTTGATCAGGTATCTACCAAAACTCGCTTTCACAGCCACATATCTTTCCTCAGCAACTGTCTCTGGCTCCGACTTACTCCACGTGGATTCCAACTGAAATTCCACCTTTCGTGTTTTGGATCCACCCAGGACTACAGACATCTCCAAGATATTCAGCGTTCCTCAAACCACTGCTCTCGCCATATCCTGAGATCCACGCTGAATGCCATGCGCCGCCACATGAACACTCTCGACCTCTCTCTTCAGCAGCACTGATACACTATCTCAAAGCTGTCCTGGTCCGCAGTTCCATTTCATCCTTCGCCTCATCCGGCGCTTTAACAAAATTTTTTTTTTCTTCCTTTCAAGTGTCAAGGATCGCAAGCTTCAACAACTCTTGGACACCAACGCCCCTCCGGAACCTTCTTCCCCTTCACTTTCCTCTGAACCCATCCCTTCTCCCAATCTCACCCCCTGCCGCGTTTTCACTATCCCCTCTGACCTTCCCCTCGCTGACCCCGAACGATCAGTCCTTAGCAAAGGCCTGAGCTTCATCCCCTTACACCCCCACCTCAATGAATTTCGAGATCGGCACAATGCTGAGCTCTTTTTCTGCCGCCTTCGTCTCCGTGCCTACTTCTTTGGCCAGGAGTCTTCCCCCCACACGGCAGACCTTTTCTCCCGCTTTCAGAATTCTCATTCTACCTGGACCCCTCCCTCTGGCCTCTTACCCTCTCTAGATCTTTTCATTGCAAACTGCCGGCGTGACATCGGCCATCTCCATTTCTCTGCTCCCCTCACTCACTCCAACCTACCTCCCTCTAAGCTTGCAGCACTCCATTCTCTCAGATCCAACCCCGACATTGTCATTAAACCTGCTGACAAGGGTGGTGCTGTTGTTGTTTAGCGAACCGACCTCTACCTAGTGGAAGCTGAACACCAACTCTCCGACACCTCCTCCTACCTCCACCTGGACCATGACCCCACTACCGAACATCAAGCCACCATTTCCAAGACTGTCACAGACCTCATCTCCTCTGGAGATCTGCCGCCAACCTCATAGTTCCCCAACCCCGCACAGCCCGCTTCTAACTCCTTCCCAAGATCCACAAACAGGACTGCCCTGGTAGACCCATCCTTTCAGCCTGTTCTTGCCCCACGGAACTTATCTCTTCCTATCTCGACTCTATTTGTTCTCCCCTTATCCAGTCTCTTCCCACCTACATCCGCGACTCTTCCGACACCCTCCGCCACTCAGTTTCCAGTTTCCTGGCCCCAACCGCCTCCTTTTCACCATGGACGTACAATCCCTCTACACCTCCATCCCCCACCAGGATGGCCTGAGGGCGCTCCGCTTCTTCCTTGAACAGAGGCCCAACCAGTCCCCATCGACCACCACCCTCCTCCGCCTGGCTGAACTTGTTCTCACATTGAACAACTTCTCCTCTGACTCCACTCATTTCCTCCAAATCAAAGGTGTTGCCATGGGAACCCGCATGGGTCCTAGCTATGCCTGCCTTTTCATGGAATATGTGGAACAATCTTTGTTCCAGTCCTACTCAGGTCCCCTCCCTCACCTCTTTTTTCTGGTACATTGATGACTGTATCGGTGCCGTTTCCTGCTCTCGCCCTGAACTAGATAATTTTATCCACTTTGCTTCCAATTTCCACCCTTCCCTCACCTTCACATGGTCCATCTCTGACTCTTCCCTTCCTCGACTTCTCTGTCTCCATCTCTGGGGATAGGTTATTGACAAACATTCATTACAAGCCCACTGACTCCCCCAGCTATCTGGACTACACTTCCTCCCACCCCGCTTCCTGTAAGGACTCTATTCCATTCTCCCAGTTTCTCAGTCTCCGCCACATCTGCTCTGACGATGCCACCTTCCATACCAGTGCTTCCGACATGTCTTCCTTTTTCCTCAACCGAGGATTCCCCTCTACTGTGGTTGACACGGCCCTTGACCATGTCCGTTCTATCTCCCGCACTTCTGCCCTCACCCCTTCTCCTCCCTCCCAGAACCACGATAGGGTTCCCCTTGTCCTCACCTTTCACCCCACCAGCCTCCACATTCAACGGATCATCCTCCGCCATTTCCGTCACCTCCAACGTGATCCCACCACCAAACACATCTTCCCCTCACCTCCCCTTTCAGCATTCCGAAGGGACCGCTCCCTCTGTGACACCCTGGTCCACTCCTCTATCACCCCCAACACCCCTTCCTCTTCACCCAGCACCTTCCCGTGCAAGCGCAGGAGATGCAACACATGCCCTTATACCTCCCCCCTTCCCACTGTCCAGGGCCCCAAACACCCCTTCCAGGTGAAACAGTGATTTACTTTTACTTCTTGCAATTTAGTATACTGTATTCGCTGCTCACGATGTGGTCTCCTCTACATTGGGGAGACCAAACGCAGATTGGGTGACCGCTTTGCGGAATACCTCCATTCAGTCCGTAAGGGGGACCCCGAGCTTCCGGTCGCCTGTCACTTTAATTCTCCACTCCACTCCCACTCAGACCTCACCGCCCTCGGCCTCTTGCATTGATCCACTGAAGCTCAGCGTAAGCTCGAGGAACAGCACCTCATCTTTCGTTTAGGCATTTTACAGCCTTCTGGACTCGACATAGAGTTCAACAATTTCAGATCATAACCTCGGCCCCTATCATATATATATTTTTTATCCACACTTTTTGTTTGTGTCTTCTTTTCTTCTCTCCCACATGGCAGCTGTCTTTCATTCTGCCAGCGCAATTTACAATTCATCTAGAGCCATGTTTTGTTTCTTAACCCGTCCCATTACCATCTCCTTTTGCCTTGAATATCTCTTAATGTCTCTTAATCTCTCCTGCCTTCTATCCTGTCACAGACCTTCCCTTTTGTTCCTTCATCCCCTCCCCCCTTTCCCAGCTCCTACACTTGCTTAAGAATCTGTTCCATTTCCCGCTTTTTTCCAGTTCTGACGAAAGGTCATCGACCTGAAACGTTAACTCTGTTTCTCTCTTCACAGATGCTGCCTGACCTGCTGAGTTTCTCCATCATTTTCTGTTTTTATTTCAGATTTCCAGCATCCGCAGTATTTCCCTTTTGTACTTGGAAAGCGTTTGTATGCAGTACATTGGAATTTATAATGGGTGCTGTAGGCTTTCCTTTCTGTAATTAATTCAGATTGTTATCTAATTTTTCAGGCCTGCATCAGAAAACAACACGTGAGTGATTGCTGTTGATGTGCATTTAGAATAAGTCATCCTGATCATCATCAAAATAATTTATGGTGTGACAGCAGGCCATCTTCAACCCAGACCCACTTGATGTTACAAGTTGAATTCATTCCTATTGTCAACCTCTCCTTTTTGCTACAAGATTCGGAAAATAGAGTTAAAGGGTCGGTGGTAACTTGGGTACAAAATTGGCTAAGGGATAGGAAGCAGAGAGTAGTGGTGAACAGATGTTTATCTGACTGGAGAGAGTGGAGTGGGGTCCCCCAGGGGTCGGTATTAGGACCATTGCTTTTCTTGTTATATATAAATCACCTGGACTTGAGTATAGAGATTACAATTGCGAAGTTTGCACACGATACAAAACTTGGCAATATAGTAAATAGTGAGCATGATAGTAGCAGACTTCAGGGGGGGACATAGACAGACTGGTGAAATGGGCAGACAAGTGGCAAATGCAATTTAATGCAGGAAAATGTGAAGTGATGCACTTTGAGAGAAACAACATGCAGAGGCAGTATAATCTAAATGGTACTATTTTCAATGAGGTTAAGGTAGCAGGCAACGTTCCCTTTAAGCTGCATGGCCTCATAGGCTGTACAGCCCCTTAAAGGGGCTGCGCACCCAAAGAAAATTAGGGGGAACATTGGTAGCAGGGCAAGTTGATAAGGTGGTTAAAAAAGCGTATGGACACTTGGCTTTATAAATAGGGACATTGATTACAAAAGCAAGGAAGTTATGCTAAACCTTTTATAAATTTCTGGTTAGGCCTCAGCTGGAGTATTGAGTATAATTCTGGGCATCACACTTTGATGTGAAGGCCCTGGAGTAGGTACAGAGGAGGTTTACCAGGATGATACCAAGGATGAGGGAGTTCAGTTATGTCGAGAGATTGGAGAAGCTGGGATTGTTCCTCTGGCAAGTGGGCCGGTAACCAGAGGTCATAGTTTTAAATATTTCACAAAAGAACTAGTGGGGAAATGAGAAGAAATTTCTTCACACAGAGGGTTGTTTAGATCTGGAACGCACCACCTGAAAGGATGGTGGAAGCAGATTCCATTGGAACTTTTAAAAAGCAATTGGACATATACTTGAAGAGGACTAATTTGCAGGGTTATGGGGGCAAAGCTGGAGTGTGGCACTAAAATGGACAGCTCTTTCAAAATCTGACACAGCTATGATGAGTCGAATAATCTCCTTCAGTGCTGTAAGACTCTACAATTCTATGATTTTTGCACTTACCCCGCTCCCCCAAAAGGGATTGACTGCTTCCGAAGCTGATGACACCCAGCTCTATCTCACCACCACCTCTCTCAACACCTCCACTGCCTCTGTGTTGTCAGAATGCTTGTCCGACATCCCGTCCTGGCCGTGCCTTCAGCTGTCTAGGTCCTAAAGCTCTGGAATTCCTTCCCTTAACCCTCTCTGTGTCTCCTCCTTGAAGACGCTCCTTAAAACCCACCTCTTTGACCAAGCTGTCCTAATGTCTCCTATAGCTCAGTGTCAATTTTAGTCTGAAAGCTCCTATGAAGCGTCTTGGGACATTTTACTATGTTAAAGGAGCTATATAAATGCAAATTGTTGTTTCCAATAGATCAAGAGTGGGAACCCTGGCCGACTTTCCCCCTCCCTAATGCAAGGGCCAATTTCAGCTTTTGCTGGGATCAGCTAACTCAGCATAGACCAAGTATTGAACCCATCACCTTGTTGGAATTAATGTGACTCAACCTCTCACTTGCTTAACCCACTGAGCTATTGAGGAAGGCTCAATTCTTTTTAAGTCCTTCTTACCCCATCTTTCTTTTCTTGCACCTCTTGTGCCACGCTCCCAATGTCAGTGTGGTCAAGGTGAAACTGATCTGAACAGTGGTGCACTCTGGCAGAACAGGCTTGAGGGGCTGAATGGCCTAATCCTATTCCTATGCTCAGCTCAGTTTCCATTCGGTGCTTAAATTTCAGATTCATACCATCTTGAAATCCACAGTCCTGATTAAATGTGACATCTCTGTGATGTTTGAGTCTTGTGCTTTCCAGAGAGCAGCTGATCATAGACCTGCAAAAGCAGATCACTCAGCTGGTACAGTTACTGGAGCAGGAGAGTGACAAGCAAATGAGCATAGAAAACAGGGTGAGTCGAAGCGTTTTCTGCCTTTGGGGAAACATTTGGATAAGGCATTTCTTTTGTGTCCGAGTTTTTGCACTTCAGAGGGTTGGATGATGCTGTTGGAGAGTGGAATATTTACCATGTTGTACCTGGTGTAATGTATATACCTTTAAGGGGGGAACTATCTTTTACAGCTCATGTATACTGCAGCACCGGCAGTGACCACACCTGTATATAGCACTGAGTAGTAATCTGTACAGATCAGTTCCAGTGTGAGCCACGTTGAGTAAACACCTGTTGTACCGTTCTCCTGCAGTCTGTGTCTTCTTATACACAGACACAACATTGGCGACAAGGCAAGTTCGAACCTACCTGCAACTCTGCATCACCTCCCGGGGATTCGTTCCTGGAGATCAGTGGATTGGAGGTCAAGGCCAGAGACTCGGGTGTCGACCACGGGCAACCGCCCAGTCATCCAGCAGAGACTCGAGAATTGCGGGGAAGGCTGTCGAGAGCCAGGCTTGGCTTTCCAGTTGAGGTGGTCCAGCGAAACGGGCTGGCAACAGGCAGTGCGCAGACCCTTCCCGGACAGCGGTGGGCTAGAGCCCCACCGAGCGGCACAGCAAAGGGCCGAGCAGCGTCGACGGGGGAGAGAGAGAGAGGGCAGAGCGCACAGGGCGCAGCCGGTGTTCAGGGGCCGAGCAGCGTCGAAGAGAGGGAGAGAGAGACGCGCAGAAACCCACAAGGTGCCGCCATTGCCACGAGGACCGCCGAGAGCGGCGTTGGCAGTAGCGCAGGAGAAGCGCACGAAACCTACAGGGCGCCGCCATTGCCACGAGAACCGCCGGGAGCAGCGTTGGCAGCAGCGGGGGAGGAAGGAAAGCGCGGGAGACACCATTTTAAGCCATTGGGAGATGCCATTTTAAACCAAACCCAAAATGCCGAAGAGTGGCAGTATCACCGCATTTGACAATGAAGTTGAAGCTTGGACTACATATGTCGAACGAATAGAGGTATACTGCAAGGCAAATGAGGTGTCAGATGACAAGAAAGCGTCGGTATTGTTAAATTTAATGGGTGCAAAGACGTATGGTTTATTACGAAATCTAGTAACCCCAACGAAGCCAATGGAAAAGAGTTTTGAAGACATAGTAACGATACTACAGCAACATTTAAACCCCACACCGCTGCTGATAGCAGAAAGATTCAAGTTTCACAAACGGAACCAGCATAAGGATGAAAGCAATGCTGATTATTTAACAGAACTGCGCAAACTATCGAAACACTGCCAGTTTGGAGCGGGACTGGCAGATACCTTAAGGGACAAGTTTGTGTGTGGGCTTCAAAGTGATGGAACCCAGAAATGGCTTTTATCTGAAAAGGACCTTACGCTGGAAAAGGCTTTCAGCATTGCGGTATCATATGAAGCAGCAGCACGGGGCGCTGCAGAGATACAACAGAGACCGCAAGAATATGGCACAAACGAAATGTCATATAGAACAGAGAAGTGCTATCGCTGCGGCAGAACAACACACGACCAGAATGATTGCTGGTTCAAAGACAAAGTGTGCAGACAGTGTGGAAAAGTAGGACACATAGCACAAGTCTGCAGGTCGGGAAAGAAAACCAGCAATAAGAAACCTACCAAAGAAAAGTACAAGAAGGTACATAAGATGATGGAGAATAGTTCAGACAAACAAAAGAGTGATAATGACTCCGAAAGCAGGGAACTGAGTTGTCTGAAACTACATAATGTGATCACAATGGAGGATCACCGAACCATTTGGGTCACTCTCAAGATAGCAGGAGTCCAGGTAAAGATGGAATTGGACACAGGATCAGCCCTAACAGTCATAAACCAACGGGACTACGAGCGGATATTCTCACACATACCCTTGAGAGACACAAAAATTATTTTGAAGACGTACACGGGGCAAAAAGCCTACCCCAAAGGAAAAATAAGGGTGACCGTTATATATAACGGTAAGGAAACAACAAAACTAGACCTGTATGTATTGCAAGATGGAGGACCACCATTACTGGGACGTGAATGGATCCGGAAAATACAACTGGATTGGCATTCCATACAGGCACTGACTGTGGCTGACAAAAAGGATGACGACGTCACACCTAGGCGACTGTCAAAGATCCTAACTAACGCGAAAGAAGTGTTCCAGCAAGGACTCGGAACACTAAAAGGCATGACAGCGATGATTAAAATTGAAGAAAACGCAAGCCCAAAGTGTTTTAAGGCCAGACCGGTACCTTATGCGAATCCGCCCAGCCGTCGAAGCAGAGCTGGAGAGTCTGGAATGTTCAGGTGTACTGTCCAAGGTAGACTGGAGCGAGTGGGCTACACCCATCGTCCCTGTGATGAAAAAGTCGTTCAGCAGCACGCCTGGGGAATCAAGGAAGGTTCGCATCTGTGGGGACTTTAAGGTAACAGTGAACCCAGTCCTTCACACCGTACAATATCCACTTCCGCGGATTGAAGATATTTTTGCCTCGCTATCTGGAGGGAAACACTTCACTAAGATTGATCTGGCCCAGGCGTATCTGCAAATGGAGGTAGAAGAAGCATCAAAAAAATACCTCACAATCAACACCCATAAAGGTCTCTACCAATACAACCGGCTGGTATTCGGGGTAGCATCAGCTCCAGCTATTTGGCAGAGGGCAATGGAACAAGTCCTGCAAGGGATCCCAGGGGCCCAGTGTTATTTGGACGACATCCTGGTCACGGGCGAAAATGACAGTGATCACCTTGCCAACCTGGAGCAGGTGCTCACTAGATTGCAGGAATATGGGCTCCGAGCTAACCGCCCCAAATGCGAGTTTTTTAGAAAACAGATCTCGTATTGTGGCCACGTTATCGATAAAGAGGGGTTACATAAGTCCCCAGAGAAGATTGAGGCAGTAGTCAAGGCTCCAGCAGCGGAAAATGTGTCACAACTGAGGTCGTTCCTCGGGCTGGTAAACTACTATCATAAGTTCTTGCCAAATTTGTCTACAATACTACACCCACTGAACACCCTACTGCAAACTGGGGTGCCATGGAAGTGGAGTGACGAATGTAGACGAGCTTTCCAGAAGAGCAAAACACTAATCATATCGAAAGAGGTATTGGCCCATTACAACCCGGCATTACCAATTCAGTTGGCATGTGATGCGTCACCCTACAGCATTGGAGCGGTGCTGTCGCACAAATTCTTGGACGGCTCAGAGAGGCCAATAGCCTTTGCATCACGGTCACTAACCTCAGCCGAGCATAACTACGCCCAGATTGACAGGGAGGCCCTCAGCCTAGTGTGGGGAGTGAAAAAGTTCAATCACTATCTGCACGGGCAGAAATTCACCTTGCTGACTGATCACCAGCCTCTTGTCTCCATTTTTAATCCGAAGAAGGGCGTTCCGGTGATGACTGCGCAACGACTACAAAGATGGTCACTTTTTCTAGGGGCGCACCACTATGAGATTGAATATAAGGGCACGAAACAGCATGGAAATGCTGATGGGCTATCACGCCTGCCACTGCCTACTGCGGAGGAAGCACCAGCAGTGGATCCTGTCGAAATATTCCATTCGACTATAGTTGAATACCTACCGGTAACTAAAGCTTATATCGAAAAGGAAACGCGAAATGACCCGACACTGTCTCGGGTATATGATTTGACGGTGAAGGGTTGGCCAGCACATGGCGACTCACTGTTGCCAGCATTCTCGACAAGGAGAGAACAGCTGTCAGTGTGCCAGGGGACCTTGATGTGTGGATCCCGAGTGGTAATTCCACCCAAGTTAAGGGATAGAGTGCTCAATGAGCTTCATGAGGGTCATCTGGGAGGGGTAAAAATGAAAAGCCTAGCCAGGGCTTATGTGTGGTGGCTGGGAATCGATAAACAAATCGAGGACCTGACCAAGAGCTGCTCAGGATGCCAGAAAGTCCAAAATGCACCACCACAGGCCCCTCTACACCCATGGGAGTGGCCCTCATCTCCATGGCAATGGGTGCATATTGATTTTGCTGGTCCATTCATGGACTCAATGTTTTTAATAGCTGTGGATGCGCACTCAAAATGGCCTGAGGTCATCAAAATGTCCTCCACCACCACGGAGAAAACTATTGCAGTCCTACGGACTATTTTTGCGAGGAATGGCTTGCCAGAACAGATTTGCTCTGACAACGGACCACAGTTTGTGTCCGAAGAGTTCCGGAGGTTCTTGAAAAAGAATGGGGTAAGGCATTACACATCCACCCCGTATCATCCAGCCACAAATGGATTGGCTGAGAGGTTCGTACAAACCTTTAAGAAGGCAATAAAGGCTATGTACAATGACAACATTCCGCTGCAGCACAAGGTGGACAATTTCCTGTTCGCCTACCGGAATGCGACACATGCAGTCACCAACCAGGCCCCAGCCATGATGTTCTTTAACCGAAGGTTAAGATCTCGCCTGGATTTGCTCAGACCAAACGTACGAAGAGATGTTGAGAGTAAGGAATTCCAGCACATCCATGAGAAGCCAACAAGGAGCTTCAATGTAGGGCAACCAGTCTTGGCCCGCGACTACCGAACAGAAAAATGGTAGCCAGGAACGATATGCACACGGCAGGGCCCACTAATGTACACAGTGGACGTTGGGGAGAGCATCTTGAGATGCCATGCTGACCAGATCCTAGAGTCACAGGAACAAGTCAACCCCATGCCTCGCCCATACGTACCTGGTGATGAACCCGACGTACAGGTCGCATCTACCCCATAAACAGTAGCATCGGAAGCTGATGAACCAACCGACGACAGGGGGCCAGAATCGCCTCCGCACCAAGAGCAAGACACTCGGGAAAGGCGCTATCCAGAAAGGATCAGGAAGCCTCCCCAAAGACTGAATATATAAATAGACTATTTTCAGCTAATGTTGCATGTTAAAAGTGTTAATTGTAATTAGTTTGATATTTAATTGTTAAATGAGTGTTATGGTACTGTTAATCTAAAAGGGGAGGAATTGCACCTTTAAGGGGGGAACTATCTTTTACAGCTCCTGTATACTGCAGTACCGGCAGTGACCACACCTGTATATAGCACTGAGTAGTAATCTGTACAGATCAGTTCCAGTGTGAGCCACGTTGAGTAAACACCTGTTGTACCATTCTCCTGCAGCCTGTGTCTTATTATACATAGACACAACACCTGGCACCCAGTCCCAGCTGACTACTCAGCTCATCTGTTTCAAGTGCTTCTGTCAGCTGGTAAAAGCAGCAGACCGAGCGAGCCTTTGGCCAAGTGGTAACATTCCCACCTCTGAGTCAGGAGCTGCCGAGTTCGAAACTCGCTCCAGGCAGTCTTG
This sequence comes from Somniosus microcephalus, assembly GCF_052327205.1. Taxonomy (NCBI): domain Eukaryota; kingdom Metazoa; phylum Chordata; class Chondrichthyes; order Squaliformes; family Somniosidae; genus Somniosus; species Somniosus microcephalus. The sequence continues at coordinate 175,848,173 of NC_140990.1, read as the reverse complement.
GCAAGTGGATCTCCGGCTCTGAATTCTGGTTTGACGTGCAGTAGGATACTCGTGTCCAGTGGGTGACCTACCCCTCATTATATGGGTTGTGGAGCCTCCTGCCATATAGGACTCACTACCCTTTGTGTCTGGTTATAGCCATGGAAGGAATGTTTACATCGCTGCCTGTCAGACTTAATCAGCCTGCGAATCCTCCCACTGCTTCACATTATTCTCCGATTGTGTGATGATATGAAAACAAGGACTACAGAACAGTACTGCCAACTGTATCAAAGCTGATGGGGACCTGATGAAAGAGAATCTGTTGCAGTATCTCTACCTGGTTGCCATTTGGCATCCTGAGTAAATTGATATAAAATTCAGGAGAAACTTCTTTACCCAGAGAATGATTAGAATGTGGAACTAGCTAACTAACAGCTTGAGGCGAATAGCAGAGATGCCTTTAAGGGGAAACTAGATAAGTGCACAAGGGAGAAAGGAATCGAAGGGTGAGATGAAGTAGGGTGAGAGATGGCTTGTGTGGAGCATAAACACTGGCATAGACCTGTTGGGCCAAATAGCCTGTTTCTGTGCTGTACATTCTATGTAATAAAAGACTGTAATCGTCGTACTGGACTGGTATTGAGCCACATAAGTTTCCAGTGTATTGAAATGTACGTCAAACCACATCTGTACAGAGTTAGGTAATTTCAGTTGGGTGATCCAATTCGCTTTGGCGCCCCTGGGTTAAACAGCAGAACTGTAATCTGGGTCCTCACTCCTGATTCCTGTCCAGTGACCCCCCCCCCCCCCCCACTCCCCCGCCAGCCCCTGCTGGAAGTGGGTGCATACAGCTGCTGGGTAAGGACAGGATTGAGCCATGTTGTGTGAAGCCCAGTCATTTGGGAGAATTAATGGAGAGAGCCCAGCAATGATGCCAGAATTGAGGGGTTATAATTATCAGGAAAGATTGAACAGGCTGGGGCTCTTTTCTCCAGCAAAGGGAAGGCTAAGAGGTGACCTGATAGAGGTATTTAAAATTATGAAAGGGTTTGATAGGGCAGACTTAGAGAAGATGTTTCCACTTGTGGGGGAGACCAAAACTTGGGGCCATAAATATACGATAGTCACTAATAAATCCAGTAGGGAATTCAGGGGAAACTTCTGTACCCAGAGAGTGGTTAGAATGTGGAACTCGTTAGCACAAGGAGTAGTTGAGCCGAATAGCATTTAAGGGGAAATTAGGTAAGTCCATGAGGGAGAAAGGAATAGAAGGATATACTAATAGAGTGAGCTGAAGAGGGGTGGGAGGAGGCTCGTGTGGAGCATAAACACTGGCATAGACCAGTTGGGCTGAATGGCCTGTTTCTGTGCTGTACATTCTATGTCACCTTCAAACTATACTTGCTAATATAACTCAATTTGTTCCTAACCAGATATTCATCCAGATTTGTTTTAAAAGGTGTCAATCAAAAGCTTATATTCATTTACTGTGAGAATGAAAAGCATTACGTGTCTCAAACTTTGCTTTATGACAGTTATTCGAAATGAGTATGAAACCACTTTTAGAAATGTTGTGTGGTGTGATGTGTTCTTGTGCTGTGAATGCTGCCGGGAAATGAAGCAATCAGAAGGTTAATGCGTTTTCAACAGCATCTCACTGTAACTGTTATTGGTTCCAGTTTCAGAGTGAGGGCAAGATGGCGATCTTGGTGATGCAGAGAAAGCATCAGGAAGATCTGAGGTAGGACTGTGAAAACCTGTGGCGTTAGAGAGAAGGTAGTGATTTTGATGAAAAAAATATTCCAGCAAACAATGCAATAGAGATCCATTGTTGGGAGTGGACGGTGTGTGGGAAATTATGTGCTATACCTAACCTAGGACCAGAGGGTGCCCTGGCTTGCCCAGTCTTGAATCTGATGTGTGCTGTGTCTACCATGGCAATATGCTAAAAGGTCTACTCCAATACTTTCCTCCTCCTTGGTGTTTCAAAAGCAGCCTGGGCCTAATGCTTTAAAAAGGTTGTGGTAAACCACTGTTATACCTGTCTATATGTGTATTCCACTAGGTACAGGTCTGGACATGCCTCGGCTGACTCCTCCCACTATTCCAGGTATATAAGTGACTACCTCCCAGTCCCTTAGTATTCTGGACGGGTCGACCACTCGAGACTAGACCTTCATTCTTTAGTTAATAAAAGCCTGGTTGTTACTCGCTCAACCTCAGTCTTTTGAGTAATTGATGGCGCATCAATTTTATTAACTAAATTTTTTATAATGGAGAAGATCCTCACACCAGCATGCCTGGACCTGAACAGTCGGGAAGCGGACGCTTCCACCAAGTTTGCTCACTGGCTCATGTGCTTCGAGGCATTCCTGACTGCCTCCACTGCGGTCGTAACGGATGCGAACAAACTGTCTGTCCTGATCTCCAAGGTGAACCACCGAGTGTACTCAGTCATCCGGGACGCGACCTCGTACACAGCCGCCCTCCAGCTCCTCAAGACCCAGTACACGCGCCCTGTGAACGAAGTTTACGCCAGGCACCTCCTGGGGAGTCGCAAGCAACAACCTGGGGAATCGACTGAGGAATACCTCCAAGCACTGTCCGTGCTTGGCCGGGCCTGTGGGTGTAAGGCGGTAACGCCCACTAAGTACACGGAGGAACTGATCTGGGATGCCTTCGTAGCGGGCCACAGGTCCAACTACACCCAACAGCGACTGCTGGAGCAGAGTGACCTCACCCTCGACAGAGCCTCCGAAATCGCACTAACGCTGGACGCAGCCTACCGGGGCATGGATGCCTACTCCTCTGCACCGTGGACGCCGCGGGGAACGACAACCTGGGACACGGTAGGACAGCCCCATAGCACCGTGCCACCCCAGCCACAGCCCAACAACGGCCCAACCACCGCAGCAGTGTCCCAAAGCCAGACAGCAGTATCCCAAGGCCAGAAATGCTACTTCTGTGGCCAGGCCAAACACCCCAGAGCGCGCTGCCCGGCGAAGAATGCGACCTGCTCGGGCTGCAGGAAAAAGGGACACTACGCTAGCGTCTGCAAGGCCAAAGCCACCCCGAACGGCAGCAGCGCCGCGTGTGGGCCGTGCGAGCCGCCATCTTGGGCCCCCAACAGCGCCGCGTGTGGGCCGTGCGGGCTGCCATCTTGGGCCTACCCCAGCCATGTGCGAACCACCGCAGCAGCAGCCATCTTGGACGACTCCAGCCACATGGGAATCATGAACGCCGCCATCTTGGACACCAGCCGGGATGCAGCAGGCCGCCAACCCCCCCCATCTGATACCCGCAGCGACACACCGACCCCTACGCTGGCCTCTGTTACGCTGGACCAAACGAGACCGCACCAACTAGCTCGGTCCAAAATGGACGTTAAGGTAAACGGCCATGCAATAAACTGCCTTTTTGACTCCGGGAGCACAGAGAGCTTCATCCACCCCGACACGGTGTGGCGTTGCTCTCTCCCAATCCTGCCTGCGCACCAGCGGATTTCTATGGCCGCCGAGTCCCAGTCAGCGGACATTGGCGGCTACTGCGTGGTGACACTAGTAGTAGACGGGACTGTGTTCAATAATTTTAAACTCCTGGTCCTGCCCCAACTTTGCGCTGCCGTTCTACTGGGGTTGGATTTCCAGTGCCACCTCAAAAGCGTTACGATGGCGTACGGTGGCCCCCTCCCCCCACTCACAGTCCGCAGCCAGCAGCCTCCAAATTGCCCGCTGCACACCAGATGCAACCTCTCCACACTCAGAGTCCCACCCCCCCCCACTGTTTGCTAACCTCACCCCCGACTGTAAGCCCATCGCCACAAAGAGCAGGCGATACAGTGCCGGGGACAGGGTTTTCATCAAAACCGAAGTGGAGCGGCTCCTGAAGGAGGGGATTATTGAGGGCAGCTCCAGCCCCTGGTGAGCCCAGGTTGTGGTCGTTAAGACCGGCGAGAAACAACGCCTGGTCATCGACTACAGCCAAACAATAAACCGCTACACCCTGCTGGACGACTACCCACTCCCCCGCATAGCTGACATGGTCAACCAGATCGCGCAGTACCGCGTCTTTTCAACCATTGACCTGAAATCAGCGTACCACCAGCTCCCCATCCGCCCCAAAGACCGCCAGTATACTGCTTTTGAGGCAAACGGCCGCCTCTATCACTTCCTTAGGGTTCCCTTTGGCGTTACCAACGGGGTCTCCGTCTTCCAAAGGGCGATGGACCGGATGGTCGATCAAAACGCGCTGCAGGCCACTTTCCCTTACCTAGACAATGTGACCATCTGCGGCCATGACTTGCAGGACCATGACGCAAACCTCGAGAAATTCCTCCGCACCGCCCAACTCCTGAACCTGACTTATAACAAGGAGAAGTGCATATTCCGCACAGACCGCCTCGCCATCCTTGGCTGTGTTGTGGAACACGGGGTCATCGGTCCCGACCCGGACCGGATGCGTCCCCTTATGGAACTCCCACTGCCCCACTGCCTAAAAGCTCTGAAGAGGTGCCTAGGGTTTTTTTCCTACTACGCCCAGTGGGTCCCCTACTATGCAGACAAAGCCCGTCCGCTGATCAAATCCACCTCTTTTCCCCTGATGGCAGAGGCCCGCTCGGCCTTCCACCGTATCAAGGAGGACATTGCCAAAGCCACCATGCACGCAGTGGACGAATCCATCCCCTTCCAGGTGGAAAGCGATGCGTCCGACTTCGCTCTGGCTGCCACCCTTAATCAGGCGGGGAGACCTGTGGCATTCTTCTCACGAACCCTCCAGGGCCCGGAGACCAGACACTCCGCGGTCGAGAAGGAGGCCCAGGCTATCGTGGAGGCTGTGCGTCATTGGAGGCACTACCTGGCCGGAAAACGATTTACCCTGCTCACTGACCAGCGTTCAGTTGCTTTTATGTTCAACAACAAGCAGAGGGGCAAAATCAAAAATGACAAGATCTTGAGGTGGAGAATCGAACTTTCCACCTACAATTACGAGATCCTGTACCGGCCTGGGAAGCTCAATGAACCCCCAGATGCCCTATCGCGTGGCACCTGCGCCAGCGTGCAGATCGATAGGCTGAGGGCCCTCCACAATGACCTCTGCCACCTGGGGGTCACCAGGTTCTTCCACTTCATCAAGGCCCGCAACCTGCCTTACTCCATTGAGGAGGTCAGGACCATGACCAAGAACTGCCAAGTCTGCGCTGAGTGCAAACCGTACTTTTATAGACCAGACAGAGCCCACCTGATAAAAGCCACTCGCCCTTTCGAACGCCTGAGCGTCGATTTTAAAGGGCCTCTCCCCTCCTCCGACCGCAATGTGTACTTCCTCAACATCATTGACGAGTACTCCCGTTTCCCATTCGCTATCCCCTGCCCGGACATGACCAGTGCCACGGTCATTAAATGTCTGAACAGCCTCTTCACCCTGTTCGGTTTCCCCAGCTATATCCATAGCGACCGGGGCTCATCGTTTATGAGCGACGAACTCCGCCAGTACCTGCTCGCTAGGGGTATAGCCACAAGCAGGACCACCAGTTACAACCCCCGGGGGAACGGACAGGTGGAAAGAGAGAATGCAACAGTTTGGAAGGCCGCCCTACTAGCCTTAAAGTCTAGGGGCCTTCCGACCTCCCGCTGGCAGGAGGTGCTCCCTGATGCGCTCCACTCGATTCGGTCACTGCTCTGCACTGCCACCAATGCCACCCCTCACAAGAAAATGTTTGTCTTCCCAAGGAAGTCCACATCGGGGACAGCGTTACCGCCATGGCTGACGTCCCCAGGGCCGGTACTGCTGAGAAGACACGTGAGGACCAATAAAACGGACCCCCTGGTCGAGAGGGTCGACCTCCTCCACGCCAACCCCCAGTACGCTTACATTGCGTACCCGGACGGGCGGGAGGACACAGTCTCCATACGAGACCTCGCACCCTCGGGGACCACTGCAACCCACTACCCATTACCACCCCCCCCACGACACCCTCGGGGACCGCTGGAACCCACTACCCATTACCACCCCCCCGCACGACCCGATATCCAACCCCAGCAGCCGGCTCGCCTTGGACCGTCGCCCACGAGGACTACACTCCAGTGCCCCAGCCTACACGGGACGCGACGCTGGAAGCTCCACCACCCCTGCCGTCGCCACGTCGATCACAGCAGCAGACAAGACCTCTGGAGAGACTCCAATACACGAACTTTTAAATACACTTCACCCCGCCGGACTCATTTTTAAACAAGGGGTGAATGTGGTAAACCACTGTTATACCTGTCTATATGTGTATGTATATTCCACTAGGTACAGGTCTGGACATGCCTCGGCTGACTCCTCCCACTATTCCAGGTATATAAGTGACTACCTCCCAGTCCCTTAGTATTCTGGACGGGTCGACCACTCGAGACTAGACCTTCATTCTTTAGTTAATAAAAGCCTGGTTGTTACTCGCTTAACCTCAGTCTTTTGAGTAATTGATGGCGCATCAAAGGTGTAATTGCTTTTCAAAGCTAGAGTGTAACTTGCCCTGGTGAGTTGGCAGTCCTGCCGATGTAAGAATGTCCAGGTTTCTGACCACAGTGATGGGGAGCGCGGATAAAAGCACAAAAGGGCAAATTTTTTTTTAATATAGGTTATTTTATTTCAGTAAAATTGCGGACATCAATGCACTTGAAATTGAGGAGCTGCGTAACAGCTTTGAAGAGATGCTGGAGGACTACAAGGTGGAAGGAATGAAGCAGTACAGTAGGTCCAATTCACACTGCTTAACAAAACAGCATTATATGGAGTGGGTTCATTAAGTATTCCTTCATTTCTGGTCTTAAAGCTTCTTTCAAAGTTTAAAAAAAATCAGGTACCGACAAATTTACCTTTCAATCTTAAAAGGGCATCCGATCCTAATTTGGGACAGTCACTTCTTTTGTTAGTTATTTTATTCACTCCTTTAATTATCAGTGTTCTTAGCTGGCTCAAATGTCTGATCAGAATGTATTGTGCATATGGGTCACCTGGGTAGTCACACATGTGCCACCTGGATAGGCCTTACTTGGGTCATAGAAACATAGAAACATAGAAGATAGGAGCAGCAGTAGGCCATTCGGCCCCTCGAGGCTGCTCCGCCATTTAATGAGATCATGGCTGATCATCCAAATTCAGTGCCCTGTCCCTGCTTTCTCCCCATATCCCTTGATCCCTTTAGCCTTAAGAAATATATCTAACTCCTTTCTTGAGTATATTTAATGAATTGGCCTCAACTGCCTTCTGTGGTAAAGAATTCCACCGGTTCACCACTCTCTGGGTGAAGAAATTCCTCTTCATCTCTATCCTAAATGGCTTACCCCTTATCCTTAGACTGTGACCCCTGGTTCTGGAGTCCCCCCGCCATCGGGAACATCCTTCCTGCATCTAGTCTGTCCAGTCCTGTTAGAATTTTATAAGTTTCAATGAGATCCCCTCTCATTCTTCTAAACTCCAGCGAGTATAAGCCCAATCGACCCAATCTCTTCTCATATGTCATTCCTGCCATCCCAGGTATCAGTCTGGTGAATCTTCGCTGCACTCCCTCCATGGCAAGAACACCCTTCCTCAGATAAGGCGACCAAAACTGCACACAATACTCAAGGTGTGGTCTCACCAAGGCCCTGTACAACTGCAGCAAGACATCCTTGTTCCTGTACTCGAACCCTCTCGCTACGAAGGCCAACATACCACTTGCCTTCTTAACTGCCTGCTGCACCTGCATGCTTACCTTCAGCAACTGGTGCACAAGGACACCCAGGTCTCGTTGCACTTCCCCTTCTCCCAATCTATTGCTGTTCAGATAATAATCTGCCTTCCTGTTTTTGCCACCAAATTGGATAACCTCGCATTTATCCACATTATATTGCATCTGCCATGCATCTGCCCAATCACCCAACCTGTCCAAATCATACTGGAGTTTCTCGGCATCCTCTTCACAGCACACACGCCCACCCAGCTTTGTGTCATCTGCAAACTTGGAGATATTACATCTAGTTCCCTTGTCTAGATCATTAATATATATTGTGAATAGCTGGGGTCCTAGCACCAATTCCTGCGGTACCTCACTAGTCACTGCCTGCCACTTGGAAAAAGACCCGTTTATTCCAACTCTTTGCTTCCTGTCTGCCAACCAGTTCTCTATCCAAGTCAGTACCTTGCCCCCAATCCCATGTGCTTTAACTTTACACGCTAATCTCTTATGCGGGACCTTATCGAAAGCCTTCTGAAAGTCCAAATACACCACATCCACTGGTTCTCCCTTATCTATTCTACCAGTTACATCCTCAAAAAATTCCAGTAGATTAGTCAAGCATGATTTACCTTTTGTAAATCCATGTTGACTTTGTCTGATCCTGTCACTGTTTTCCAAGTGCTCTGCTATTACATCTTTTATAATGGACTCTAGCATTTTCCCCACTACCAATGTCAGGCTTACCGGTCTATAATTCCCCCTTTTCTCTCTACCACCTTTTTTGAATAGTGGGGTAACATTAGCTACCCTCCAATCCATGGGAACTGTTTCAGAGTCTATAGAATTTTGGAAGATGACCAGCAATGCTTCTAGGGCCACTTCCTTAAGTACCCTAGGATGTAGATTATCAGGCCCTGGGGATTTATCGGCCTTCAATCCCGTCAATTTCCCTAACACCATTTCCCTACAAATACTGATTTCCTTCAGTTCCTCCCTTTCATTAGACCCTATGTTCCTCGACATCTCTGGGAGATTATTTGTGTCCTCCTTTGTGAAGACAGAACCAAAGTATGTATTTAATTGGTCTGCCATTTCTTTGTTCCCCATTATAAATTCCCCTGATCCTGACTGCAAGGGACCTACGCTTGACTTCACCAATCTTTTTCTCTTCACATATCTATAGAAGCTTTTACAGTCAGTTTTTATGTTCCCTGAAAGCTTACTCTCATAATCTATTTCCCCCTCTTAATTAATCCCTTTGTCCTCCTTTGCTGAATCCTAAACTGCTCCCAATCCTCAGGTTTGCTGCATTTTCTGGCCAATTTATATGTACTCTCCTTGGATCTTATGCTATCCCTAATTTCCCTTGTTAGCCATGGTTGAGTCACCTTTTTTGTTTTATTTTTATGCCAAACAGGGATGAACAAATTCTGTAGTTCATCCATGCGGTCTTTAAATGTTTGCCATTGCCTATCCACCGTCAACCCTTTAAGTAACGTTCCCCAGTCCATCCTACCCAACTCGCGCCTCATACCATCGTAGTTTCCTTTATTTAAATTCAGGACCCTAGTCTCTGAGTCAAATACTTCACTCTCCATCTTAATGAAGAATTCTATCATATTATGATTGCTCCGCCCCAAGGTGCCTCGCACAACAAGATTGCTAATTAATCCTTTCTCATTACATAATACCCAGTCTAAGATGGCCTGATCTCTAGTTGGTTCCTCGACATATTGGTCCAGGAAACCATGCCACCTGGGTGTCCTTACTTGGGTCACCTGGGTGGTCACACATGTGCCACCTGGGTGGCCTTACTTGGGTCACCTGGGTGGTCATACATGTGCCACCTGGGTGGCCTTGGGTCACCTGGGTGGCCTTACTTGTGTCATCTAGGTGGCCATATCTGGGTCACCTGGGTTGCCATGACACTTTCTGGGTAAGATTTGAGAACACTTTGTACCAATGAGGATCAATGCACACTGCTGTACATTCCTTGCTGATGACTTGGTGCTGAGGGCAGCACGGTGGCATAGTGGTTAGCACTGTTGCCTCACAGCGCCAGGGACCCGGGTTCGAATCCAGCCTCGGGTGACTGTCTGTGTGGAGTTTGCACATTCTCCCCGTGTTTGCATGGGTTTCCTCCGGGTGCTCTGGTTTCCTCCCACAGTCCAAAGATGTGCGGGTTAGGTTGATTGGCTATGATAAATTGACCCTTAGTGTTAGGGAGATTAAATACATGGGGTTACGGGGATAGGGTGGGATATGTATTGGTGCAGGGGTTACGGGGATCAGGTGGGATATGTGTCGGTGCAGGCTCGATGGGCCGAAATGGCCTCTATCTGCACTGTGGGGTTTCTGTGATTCTGTGATTTCTGTGACTTCACCATTGCCAGTATGTCTGCCTCCCTACCAGTGTAGAACAGTTTATATTGGTGCAAGGAAGTGTTTGTGTGCATCTTTGTGAGAAGTTTTAATTAATATCATATGTCTTGCCTTCTTGCACTGATTATCATTCACACTGCAATGAAATATTTTCATGAACAAAGTCATCCTGTGGAAAAAATTGATGCATGCAGCGGCACCAATGGATTAATCCAATCACTGAGTCTACACATATCCGACTGTATTTGTGTTTTCCGAGGATGCAAAGAGGCTGCAAAGGGATATAGACAGGTTGAGTGAGTGGGCAAGAAGCTGGCAGATGGAATATAATGTGGGGAAATGTGAAATTATCCACTTTTGTAGGAAGAATAGAAAAGCAGAATATTTTTTGAAAGGTGAGAGACTAGTAAATATTGGTATTCAGAAGGATCCTTGTACACAAGTCACAGAAAGTTAACATGCAGGTACAGCAAACAATTAGGAAAGCGAAAGGTATGTTAGTCTTTATTGCAAAGGGGTTGGAGTATAAGAGTAGGGAAGTCTTGCTGCAATTATATAGGGCTTTGGTGAAACCACGCCTGGAGTACTGTGTACAGTTTTGGGGGGGAAAAAATCTGTGCACACCAACAGCATTGCCAGTGTCACTGGCAACTCGAGTTAACGGCTGCCAAAAATGGCTGCAGCACTAACGTTGAAAAATTGGCTCTGGAGGTTGGTGATGTGGAGCGCAGCGCTAACTTGCCGTGCAACACCCTCCTGGTGGCATTATTGGAGGCCTCCGACCTGAAGTTCCTGTCCACAGTCAGCGTTGCTGCTTCTTACAGCCTCTGGGAGCGAGGCTGTGGAGTTCGCAAGGCATTGTGGGCAATTAAAGGGGCTATGAATTAAAGGGGCAAAGCATTTAAAACTAATAAAGAATAAAATCAAGTGAAAAAAGTGCATTTTCAGCCGTTACTCCCTTTCAAAATAAACAGAAACATTAAAAATAATTCCCAAATGGCAGTTTTCAGCTCTTAAAGCTGAATTGTCTTCCACACCTAAAACAACGGTAAAAGTGCTCAGCACTAACAGAAATGGCTCAGCAAGCCAGGGAAGGAGCACTCGGGGTCTCGCACGCAGCACTCCAGCTTTGTGCAGGGGGTCAACACTGCAAGAGGGGTCCTCTACCCACAGAGACCAGGAGGCCCACCAGAAAGAATGATGTGGGACCACATCACCGAGGCCATCACTGCCCGCAGTGTTGCCCCCATGACCTGGCTCCAGTGCCCAAAGAAGCTTCATGACCTCAGACCATTGGTCAAGCTCAGTGAATGCATCTTCAAAAGCCTTCTCCTACCAATTGCATCACTAGCCTCAGACACTGCTCAATGCACGACTCTCCCCTGCACCGTCCCCCCCCCCTGACCCCCGCATCACTCATCTATCAACAACCTGTATCAATCACAAGACACAGCTCCCATTCCTAGTTGGTGAGCTACAAGCACAATTATCTGTGAGGCAATATGATGTTGTCGCAATAATGGAAACGTGGCTTAAAAACAGTGAGGACTGGGCACTTAATATTCAAGGGTACAAGGTGTTCAGAAAAGATAGGGAAGGGAAAAAGGGAGGTGGGGTGGCAGTGCTGATTAAGGAAGACATTGTAGTGTTCGAAAGGGAGGATGTTCTTGAGGGGGCAAGGACAGAATCCATTTGGTTAGAGTTGAGGAGCAAAAAGGGTATGATCACGCTATTGGGGGTATTCTACAGGCCTCCCAATAGTGAGAGGGAGGTAGAGGAGCAAATCTGCAGGGAAATCGCAGAGATATGCAAGAGCTATAGAGTGGTGATATTGGGGAACTTTAATTACCCAAATATCGATTGGGATAATGCTAGGGTAAAGGGAAAGGAGGGGGAGGAATTTCTGAAATGTGTTCAGGAGAATTTCCTTGACCAACATGTTCTTGGCCCAACTAGGAAGAAGGCATTTCTGGATCTGGTGCTGGGGAATGAGGTGGGCCAGGTCGACCAAGTGTCTGTGGGAGAACACTTGGGTACGAGTGATCATTGTATCATAAGATTTAGATTAGCAATGGAGAGGAGCAAGGAACAATCTAGAGTGGAACTTCTAAACTGAAATAGGGCTAACTTCAATGGGATGAGAAAGGATCTAGCCAGGGTAAAATGGAACCAAAGACTGACAGGAAAAACTGTAACGGAACAATGGATGATCTTTAAGGAGGAGATGTTCCAAGTGCAGGCTAGATACATTCTAACAAGATGGAAGATAAGGGAACCAAAGCAAGGGCTCCTTGGATGACAAGGGAGATAGAGAAGATGATGAAACAAAAAAAAAGGGTGTATGATGCATGTCAGGTGAATACTTCAAGGGAGAACTAGACCAAATACAATAAATTGAGAGGGGAAGTGAAGGTGAAAATAAGATTGTCAAAGAGAAAATATGAGAGTAGAATGGCGGTTAACATAAAAGGGAACCCAAAAATCTTCTACCGGCATGTAAACAGTAAGCAGGTAGTAAGAGGCGGGGTGGGGCCTATTAGAGACAAAGGTGGTGATATATGCTTAGAGGCGCAGGTCAAGGCTAGGATTACTCAATGAGTACTTTGTATTGGTGTTTATTAAGGAGGTGGATGCTGACAAAATATCGGTAGAAGTGGAAAAAAGCAATGGAAGGGGTGAAAATTGATAGACAGGATGTACTAGAAAGGTTGGGTATGCTTAGAGTGGACAAGTCACCTGGTCCAGATGGCTTGCATCCCAGGTTGCTAAGGGAATTGGGGGAGGAGATAGTGGAAGGGCTTGCCAGAATTTTCCAATCTTCCCTAGATGCAGGGGAGGTGCCTGAGGATTGGAAAGTGGCAAATGTGGCACCATTGTTCAAGAAAGGGTGTAAGGACAATCCTAGTAACTACAGTCCGGTCAGTTTAACATCAGTGGTGGATAAAGTTTTAGAAACAATAATCAAGGAAGAGGTTTAAGCTAATTAAGGAGAGCCAACATGGATTTGTAAAAGGCAGATCGTGTTTGACTAATCTAATTGAATTTTTTGATGAAGTAACAGAGAGGATTGATGAACAGAATGCAATGGATGTTGTCTACATGGATTTTCGGAAGGCATTTGACAAAGTACCACATGGAAGGCTGGTTAACAAAATTGAGGTTCATGGAATAGGTGGGTCAGCGGCAGCTTGGATAAGGAATTGGCTTAAGGACAGAAAACAGCAAGTTGTGGTAAATGGCTCTTTTTCAGACTGGAGGATGGTGGACAGTGGTGTTCCCCAAGGGTCAGTGCTGGGGCCACTGCTTTTTTTGATATATATAGATGACCTGGATATTGGAATACAGAGTAGAATTTCTAAATTTGCCAATGACACCAAACTTGGGGGTGTGGCAAACAGTGAGGATGATACCAATCGACTGCAACAGGACATAGAAAGGCTAGCAGAATGGACAGACAAGTGGCAGATGGAATTTAATATAGAGAAGTGTGAGGTGATGCATTTTGGCAGAAGGAACAGGGAGAGGCAATATACACTTAATGGCACAGTTTTAAAGTGTGTGCAGGGACACGGACCTGGGAGTTAATGTGCATAGGTCCCTGAAGGTGGCAGGACATATTGAGAGAGTGGTTAGCAAAGGATATGAGATCTTGGGCTTCATAAATAGAGGTATTGAGTAGAAAAGTAGAGAAGCTATGCTGAACCTTTATAAAGCGCTGGTTAGGCCACAACTGGAGTATTGCATCCTGTTCTGGTCACCACACTTTAGGAAGGATGTGAAGGCCCTTGAGAGGGTGCAGAGGAGATTTACCAGAATGGTTCTAGGGATTGGGGATCTTATACAGGTTGGAGAAGCTGGATTTGTTTTCATTAGAACAAAGGAGGTTGAGGGGTGATTTGATAGAGGTGTACAAGATTATTGTTATGTATTGTGTGTTCTCCTCCCACCTGCGGTGGCGCTGTCACAGCAGATAAATGGTTGGGGTTGTCCTCTTGGTTAAGTTTTAGTTCTCTTTGTTCGGTACTCTCCAGAACCTTCTTTTTGAATAAAGCGCTTCATGTTTGAATCTCTGAGTTCTGAGTCCTAATTGTGTCTAGGTAGAAAGGTACAGACACAACAAAGTGGCGACGAGGATCGGATGAATCTGCGTTGTGGGAACTTTCTTGTTTTCGACTACAAAACACTCGGAACAGAGATTGCAGCATCACATTAACGTTACGGGTACAGTGAGTAAACAGAAATTAAAATATGAAACGTGAGATGGCTACTATATTAGGAAACATCGGTGATTTTGATGAAAATATGGAGCAATGGAGAGCTTATACGGAACGTTTTGACTATTTTGTTTTGGCGAATGCGGTGGCAAACGAAAAGGTCGTGCCTACCTTTTTGAGTATAATGGGGGCAAAGACATTCAATTTACTTCGCAGCCTTGTACAGCCAGATAAGCCAGGAACTAAAACATATAAACAACTAGTGGAAATTCTTGGAGCACATTTTTCACCAAAATCTCTGGTTATTGCTGAGAGATTTAGATTTCACAAACGGACTCGAGGAGGGGGAATCAGTGACGATGTTTATTGCTTTAAAAAGGTTGTCAGAACACAGCGAGTTCAAGGAGGTGCTGAATGACACCATTAGAGACAGACTTGTGTGTGGTCTGCTAAGTGCAGCCACACAGAAGCGCCTTCTTACTGAGGACAACCTTACTCTTGAAAAGGCTATTGAAGTTAGTGTCTCCATGGAGATGGCAGAAAAGGAGGCTCACCAGTTGAGTTCAACAGGGAGAGTTCACAAGGTGTCGTCTGAGCCTAAAAGGGCGCGGAACGGCACATGTTACCGTTGTGGGAAAACGGACCATCACGCTAATGACTGCTGGTGTACGGAGCTGGAATGCCGAAATTGTGGAAAAAAGGGTCACATTGAACGTGCCTGTAGAGGTAAAAAAAGAACAGACAGAGCTGGGAAGCATGCAAGCAAAATGTCTATATTTGGACAAGAGAAGAAAAAGAGTGTTCATTCAGTGCAGTATGATGGAACAAGCAAAACAGAGGGGAGCGACACCTCTGAGGAGGAAGAGGTGCACATACTGACGGTTGCAGGTGGTCCAAATGGCTACTGGGTGTCACCACTGGTGGAGGGATAATCAGTGCGGATGGAGGTGGACACAGGCGCGGCTGTGTCCCTTGTTTCAGACACTGTCTACAACTAAATGCTAAAGCATCTTACCCTTCAGCCAACAAACATTGTGCTAAAGACGTATACCAGCGAACCTGTGGCCATGAGAGGCACCACTGAGGTGATAGTTAAATTGAATGGACAGACTGCGAAACTGCCACTATATGTGGTAAAGGGAAATTACCCATCTCTACCGGGACGTGCGTGGCTAGAGAAAATCACGCTGGACTGGCCTGCAGTCCGCATGATGTCAAAAGGGGAGTCAGGTCTGACTGCAGTTTTAAACAAACATGCAGAACTCTTCAATGGTGAACTTGGGAGCATGAAAAAGATCAGCGTGAGACTGGACATTAAACCTGACAGCAAGCCGAAGTTTCACAAAGCCCGACCTGTACCCTATGCAATTAGGCCAAAAGTTGAGGCTAACTTGGAGGCCTTAGTCGAGAATGGAGTCCTGGAGCCTGTGAGCGTGAGCAAATGGGCCACACCCATTGTTCCTGTCCTGAAAAAGGATGGATCTGTTCGAATCTGTGGGGATTTTAAAGTGACTATTAACCCGGTGCTGTCTGCGGAACAGTACCCTCTTCCCCTCATTGGTGATCTGTTTACGGGCCTGGCCGGAGGGCAAAAGTTCAGCAAAATAGACTTATGCCAGGCTTATCTACAAATGCATGTCGATGACAAATCAAAGGAGCTGCTGACAATTGTGACACACAAGGGGATATACCGGTACTGCCGCCTTCCGTTTGGAATTACGTCGGCCCCTGCTCTATTCCAAAGGGCAATGGATCAGATTTTGAGTGGACTGCCAGGAGTCCAGTGCTACCTGGACGACATCCTTGTCACTGGGACAAATGAGGATCATCTTCTGAACTTGGATGCGACACTACAGCGACTGAAAGAGTACGGACTCAGAGTTCGTAAGGACAAATGTGAATTCTTTCAGTCTTCAGTTGAGTACCTGGGGCATGTGATTGACGCTACTGGCCTGCATAAGGCGCCGTCAAAGGTCAAGGCGATCGTGGAGGCCCCAGCACCCCAAAATGTGAGCCAGTTACGTTCATTTCTGGGGCTACTTAACTACTATGGGAAGTTTATTCCAGACTTAGCAACATTGCTGAAGCCGTTACATCAGTTGCTATGTCAAGGCAAAACATAGAAATGGACTGAACTGTGCAACGAAGCTTTCGCCCAAGCAAAGAAAGCATTGCTGAAGTCGGAGGTCCTGACACACTTCGACCCAAAGCTACCCATGCAGCTAGCATGTGATGCATCACCATATGGTGTGGGAGCAGTCATATCCCACATCATGCCTTCTGGGGTAGAGAAACCTATCGCCTTCGCATCACGCACCTTGAACAAGGCCGAGAGTAACTATGCGCAGATTGAGCGCGAGGCCTTGGGAATCGTTTGTGGAATTCGAAAATTTCATCAGTACCTGTTTGGGAGAAGGTTCACACTCCTGACGGAGCACCGTCCATTGACTTCAATCTTCGGGCCCCACACTGGAATTCCATCTCTTGCTGCAAGCAGGATGCAAAGGTGGGCTTTACTGTTGTCAGGACACACATACGACATCAAATATCGCAAATCAGACTTGCACGGCAACGCAGACGGTCTCTCGAGGCTGCCCTTGCCTGTTACTCCCGCAGAGCCTCATCAGATAGACATCTTCTACTTTAGACAAGTGGAGGGAGCACCTGTCACTGCAGTTCAGGTGCGAAGGTACACCCGCAACGATCCAGTCCTGTCTGAGGTAATGGACGATGTCATTCGAGGGAGAGCTATAGGAGATTCTCCTAGTTTGAAACCTTACATTTCAAAAAGAAATGAGCTCTCCGTCCAGGCAGGTTGTCTTCTTTGGGGACGCCGTGTCATCATTCCGCCACCTCTGAGGGAACCTATACTGCAACAACTTCATACAGGCCACAGTGGGATGGTTCGGATGAAGGAAATGGCAAGAAGCTACTTCTGGTGGCCAGGTCTCGATGGGAATATTGAGGAGAAAGCCAAAACATGTTCCCCATGTCAAAGGGTCCGGAATGTTCCACAGCTGGCAACCCTACACCCCTGGGATTGGCCTGAAGAAGTGTGGCAGCGAGTACATGTGGACTTCACCGGTCCTTTCGAAGAGAAGATGTTTATGGTGGTTGTGGACGTTCGTAGCAAGTGGCCGGAGGTCGCTATGATGAGGTCTACCACGGCAGAGAAAACAATTGAGAAACTTGGTGAGATGTTCAGCCGTTATGGCTCACTGGAACAACTCATAAGTGACAATGGTCCACAATTTGTATCACAGGAGTTTGCAACCTTCCTGCATGTGAATGGTGTCCAACACATCAGGTCTGCGCCCTATCATCCCTCTCCTAACGGCCTGGAAGAAAGGTTCGTGCAAACTTTGAAGCACACCTTGAAGGCATCGCAAGGTCAGGGCTCAATCCACCAACGTCTGAACAGCTTCCTGTTGTCCTACAGGAACGAGCCGCATGCCACAACCAAAACTTTCCCCGCTTCGCTCATGATGAAGAGGCAGTTGCGGACAAGTTTTGACTTACTCAAACCTCCAAGGGCAGAGCAGGTTGTCCATCGTCAACAACAAGCTCAAGTTGAAAAGAGAGAGAAAAGAGCCAAGGAGAGACGGTTTCATCCTGGAGAGCACGTCCTAGCTCGAAACTACAACACTGGACCGAAATGGGTTCCTGCTACGGTGATTGTGCAGATGGGCAATGTGTCTTACACGGTTGAGACTGCTGAGGACGTCGTCTGGAGAAGACACACAGATCAACTGTTGCTAGGAGCAGAGACAGCCACAGAGGCTCCAACGGCTGGTTGGCCTGAACTGTTTCCAGATGATACCGCAAACCAGCATCCTTTGCCACAGTGCTCTTCTCCAACACAGGAAGTCAAAGAGACTGTTCCACCTGTGCAAACTCCTGACTTTCGACTGACACAGGCACCTTCTCTATCTAGGCCTGTGTCAATGCCTACTGCTGTGGAAGCCAGCGATGACCGCCGGTATCCTGTCAGAGAGCAGCGGCCTCTAAGACGCTTGGATCTGTAGGCTTAGTGACTTACCCACAAGACTGGGGCAGAATAAACCCCAGGGTAAAGTCAGGGTTTGAGGCAGTCTACCTCTACCCTTGGTTAGTTGAGTGCATTGAAAGTAACTTACCTGTTGAGGAATAATGTGGACCTTTCATTTAAGAGGGGAGGAATATGTTATGTATTGTGTGTTCTCCTCCCACCTGCGGTGGCGCTGTCACAGCAGATAAATGGTTGGGGTTGTTCTCTTGGTTAAGTTTTAGTTCTCTTTGTTCGGTACTCTCCAGAACCTTCTTTTTGAATAAAGCACTTCATGTTTGAATCTCTGAGTTCTGAGTCCTAATTGTGTCTAGGTAGAAAGTACAGATACAACAATTATGACATGTTTGAATAGGCTAGACGGGGAAAGGCTATTCCCGCTAGCTGATAGTACAAGGACTAGGCTACACAGATTTAAGGTTTTGGGCAAGAGATACAGGGGGGATGTGAGGAAAAACATTTATACGCAGCGAGTGGCGAGGACCTGTAATTCGCTGCCAACGGAAGTGGTGGGAGCAGAAACACTCAGGCCTAGAAATTCAGTTGTTTGCGCCAGCCGCTAGCGCCTTAGGAGGAGGAGATGTTGGGCGCTAGGCGGCTAGCGGCCGGGCGCAGCGCGATCTGCGCCTCTCCCCAACTTTAGTAAAGATTTAGCAGCGGCGCAAAGCCTTTGCGCGCGCTCAGCTGCACGCGCAGATCCTGACGTCATTTCATCGTGCAACGCCCTTTGTTCGCCCCAAACCGGAAATTCAGTGGCGCCGGCCTATTGTGCGCCTGGCGCCCCTAGCGACTGGTAGAGGGGAACGGTTCCCAGTCGCTGCGGGGCGCAAATTAAAGGGCACTCCTCCTGCAGTAGAAAAGGCAGCCATTTTGCAAAACTCCTTCTTTGTGAGAGACGGATCTTTGCAGAGAGACAAAGGTAGAGAGCTTTCTGGTTTGGCTCAACACTCGCACAGGTACTTGTGGCTTCAGGCCACAGCTTTGCACTTGTCTTTAACTTCAGAGCCATATCATTGATTGGAAACATATAATGGGGGCTGCAATGGGTGCAAACGTTGGCCTTCTCCATTGCATTCAAAGGGCTCAGAGACGCCGTGAGAGAGTGGCAGTCAAACAAATCCACCCTCCCCCTTTAAGAGCTCACCGGCGCCAGAGTGTCTGCCGTCAATCAGCAACTCGCCGCACCTGCGCTGCGCCCGCCCTCGGGGGTATCGCCCCGGGCCGCCGGCTTAGCGCCTAATGATAGTCATGCATCGCCTGTTTTAGCGCAGCAGCAACCTCTTGGGGCGATGCCACTGAATATCGGCGAAGGTGGCGCGAAGTTGCGCCGGGCGCAAACTTTAGCGGCCGCCTGGCTGTAGCGCCCCAAACGTGGCTATACTGAATTTCTAGGCCTCAGTGTTTTCAAGGGGAGACTGGATAGGCACTTGAGGGAAATAAACTTGCAGAGCTACGGGGATAGAGCGGGGGAATGGGACTGATTGGATTGCTCTACAGAGAACCGGCATGGACCAGATTGGCCAAATAGCCTCCTTCTGTGCCGTATGACTCTGTGACTCTATGAGTCCTGCCCTCCCCTCACCACAACTACACCCTTGTGCCTTCCTCATTTCACACACCCACGAAATGCAACCTGCCCAGCCAGTGGGTGACCAAGAAGAGGGAGAGGAGAGTGAAGAAGATGATGGTTGATTCGACACTCCCACCCATCAGCTTCCTAAGGTCAACCAGCAAGGCCATTTACAGTGTCCCCACTAGAAGTCAGCAGCCTTCCACTAGCTATGCTACATCCACTGGGGTAGCACTCCGTGACATCACTAGGGTAGGTAAAGGCACACACAAGATAGTCACTAAGAGATTGCACAAGGATGATGAGTTGATTTCCTTATGTCATATTCAATGGATAGATGTATAAAGTTGGATTGGAAAGTTTGCTTTGTGGTGGCTTTTATTTCAGCATCATGGCCAAGATGTGGTGGCCAGTAACAGATGGAAGGTAAGGTGTGGGACTAATGTTGAAAGGGGAATTCGGGTTGTGGTCACTGGGACTGCAGGCGGATGATTCCATTCCGGATATCCTGGCTACAAAGGGGCTGTCTGGGATGCATCCTTTCATCTGCCTCCTCCTCTTCTGCTTCTTCCTCCTCCCTCTGCGAGCAGATGCTGTATATCTGAAATGCCAGCATAAAATGCTGGAAATACTCAGCAGCTCAGGCAGCATCTCGACCTGAGACTGAACTCTGTTTCTCTCTCCACGGATGATACCTGACCTGTTGAGTATTTGCAGAATTTTGTGTCTTCTCGGAGGCCTTCTTTTACCATCCGAAGCCTTGCAAGCATCCAGCAGCACTCCCTACACACTTAAAAACTTTTAACATCTATTGCATCAAGCCACTACTTCAATAAAATCAAAAAAATTCAGTCCAAATTTTTAAATCCAAACTTACCTGAATGATGTGTGTGTCCCTTTTAAGAGGTGCTGATATCACCACTGTCATGGCAATTATATTCACCAGGGAGCTGCCAGTTACTGGCAGCACCAAGGGAGGGAGGAAAACAGTGGCCACCGCAGGACCCGCCACCAGCTGGCGAAAGAGCGGTGGCCAGCGTTTTAGTGCCATTTCATGTGTGGCGCTGAGGAGACAAACTTCTAATCCTTGGTCTCCTTACCTAAGGAAGGATATACTTGCCTTAGAGTAACGAAGGTTCATTAGATTGATTACTGGGATGAGAGGGTTGTCCTATGAGGAGAGATTGAGTAGACTTGGCCAGTATTCTCTGTGTTTAGCAGAATGAGAAGTGATCTCATTGAAACGTATAACATTTAGTGGGCTTGACAGGGCAGATGCTGAGAGGCTATTGTCCCCGGCTGGAGAGTCTAGAACTAGGAGTCTCAGGATAAGGGGTCGGCCATTTAGAACTGAGGTGAGGAGAAATTTCTTCACTCAGTGGCTAGTGAATCTTTGGAATTCTCTACCCTAAAGGGCTGTGGATGCTCAGCCATCGAGTACAATAGATTGTTGGAAACTAATGGAATCAAGGGATGTGGGGATCAGACGGGAAAGTGGAGTTGAGCTGGAAGATCAGCCATAATCTTATTGAATGGCAGAGAAGACCCGAGGGGCCGTATGGCCTACTCCTGCGCCTATTTCTTATGCTCTTACATATGATGCACGGGGTACCTGGACCAGTCTGATATACGATGCATGGGGTATCTGGACCGATCTGATATATGGTGCACGGGGTATCTGGACCGGTCTGATATACGATGCATGGGGGACCTGGACTGGTCTGATATACAGTGCGAGGAGTACCTGGACCGGTCTGATATACGGTAATGGGGTATCTGGACCGGTCTGATGTATGATGCACGGGGTATCTGGACCGATCTGATATACGGTGCATGGGGTACCTGGACCGATCTGATATACGGTGCACGGGGTACCTGGACCGGTCTGATATACAGTGCGAGGGGTACCTGGACCTATCTGATATACAGTGCTTGGGGTATCTGGACCGGTCTGATATATGATGCATGGGGTATCTGGACCGGTCTGGTATACGATGCATGGGGTACCTGGACTGGTCTGATATACGGTGCATGGGGTATCTGGACCGGTCTGATATACGGTGCATGGGGTATCTGGACCGGTCTGATATACGATGCACGGGGTATCTGGACCGGTCTGATATACAGTGCACGGGGTATCTGGACTGGTCTGATATATACTGCACGGTGTATCTGGACCAGTCTGATATATAGGGCACAGGGTATCTGGACCGATCTGATATACGGTGCACGGGGTACCTGGACCGGTCTGATATGTGGTGCATGGGGTACCTGGACCAGTCTGATATATGGTGCATGGGGTACCTGGACCAGTCTGATATACAATGCACGGGGTATCTGGACCAGTTTGATATATGGTGCATGGGGTACCTGGACCAGTCTGATATATGATGCATGGGGTACCTGGACCAGTCTGATATACGGTAATGGGGTATCTGGACCAGTCTGATATACAGTGCGAGGGGGTACCTGGACCGGTCTGTTATACGGCAATGGGATGTTTGGACCGGTCTGATGTACGATGCATGGGGTATCTGGACCGGTCTGATATACAGTGCGAGGGGTATCTGGACCGGTCTGATATATGATGCATGGGGTATCTGGACCGGTCTGATATATGGTGCACGGGGTATCTGGACCAGTTTGATATACGGTAATGGGGTATCTGGACCAGTCTGATATATGATGCACAGGGTATCTGGACCAGTCTGATATACGGTGCGCAGGGTACCTGGACCAGTCTGATATACGATGCACGGGGTATCTGGACCAGTCTGATATACAGTGCGCAGGGTACCTGGACCGGTCTGATATACGATGCATGGGGGACCTGGCCCGGTCTGATATATAGTGCATGGGGTACCTGGACCGGTCTGATATACAGTGCACGGGGTACCTGGACCAGTCTGATATACGGTGCACGGGGTACCTGAACCGGTCTGATATGTAGTGCACGGGGTATCTGGACCGGCCTGATATATGATGCACGGGGTATCTGGACCGGTCTGATATACGGTGCATGGGGTACCTGGACCGGTCTGATATACGGTGCACGGAGTACCTGGACCGGTCTGATATATGGTGCATGGGGTATATGGACCGGTCTGATATACAGTGCACGGGGTATCTGGACCGGTCTGATATATGATGCATGGGGTATCTGGACCGGTCTGATATATGGTGCATGGGGTATATGGACCGGTCTGATATACAGTGCACGGGGTATCTGGACCGGTCTGATATATGATGCATGGGGTATCTGGACCGGTCTGATATATTGTGCACAGGGTATCTGGACCGGTCTGATATATGGTGCACGGGGTACCTGGACCGGTCTGATATATAGTGCATGGGGTATCTGGACCGGCCTGATATACGATGCACGGGGTATCTGGACCGGTCTGATATATGATGCATGGGGTATCTGGACCGGTCTGATATACGATGCACGGGGTATCTGGACCGGTCTGATATATGATGCACGGGGTATCTGGATTGGTCTGATATATAATGCATGGGGTATCTGGACCAGCCTGATATACGGTAATGGGGTACCTGGACCACTCTGATGTACGATGCACGGGGTATCTGGACTGGTCTGATATATAATGCATGGGGTATCTGGACCAGTCTGATATACAGTAATGGGGTATCTGGAACGGTCTGATATACGGTGCATGGGGTATCTGGACCAGTCTGATATACGGTGCATGGGGTATCTGGACTGGTCTGATGTACGATGCATAGAAACATAGAAGATAGGAGTAGGCCATTTGGCCCTTCGAGCCTGCTCCGCCATTCAATGAGATCATGGCTGATCATCCAAATTCAGTACCCTGTCCCTGCCTTCTCCCCATATCCCTTGATCCCTTTAGCCTTAAGAAATATATCCAACTCTGTCTTGAATATACTTAATGAACTGGCCTCCACCGCCCTCTGTGGCAGAGAATTCCACAGGTTCACCACACTCTGGGTGAAGAAATTCCTCCTCATTTCAGTCCTAAATGGCTTACCCCTTATCCTTAGACTATGACCCCTGGTTCTGGACTCCCCGGCCATCAGAAACATCCTTCCTGCATCTAGTCTGTCCAGGCCTGACAGAATTTTATAGGTTTCGATGAGATCCCCTCTCAATCTTCTAAACTCCAGTGAGTATAAGCCCAATCGACACAATCTCTCCTCATACGTCATTCCTGCCATCCCAGGTATCAGCCTGGTGAATCTTCGCTGCACTCCTTCCATGGCAAGAACGTCCTTCCTCAGGTAAGGCGACCAAAACTGCACACAATGCTCAAGGTGTGGTCTCACCAAGGCCCTGTACAACTCCAGCAAGACATCCTTGTTCTTGTACTTGAACCCTCTTGCTACGAAGGCCAACATACCATTTGCCTTCTTAACCGCCTGCTGCACCTGCATGCTTACCTTCAGCGACTGGTGCACAAGAACACCCAGGTCTCTTTGCACTTCCCCTTCTCCCAATCTATTGCCATTCAAATAATAATCTGCCTTCCTGTTTTTGCCACCAAAGTGGATAACCTCACATTTATCCACATTATAGTGCATTTGCCATGTTTCTGCCCAATCACCCAACCTGTCCAAATCGTACTGGAGTTTCACGACATCCTCCTCACAGCATACCCTCCCACCCAGCTTTGTGTCATCTGCAAATTTGGAGATATTACATCCAATTCCCTCGTCCAGATCATTAATATATATTGTGAACAGCTGGGGTCCTAGGACCGATCCTTGCGGTACCCCACTAGTCACTGCCTGCCACTCGGAAAACGACCCGTTTATTCCAACTCTTTGCTTTCTGTCCGCTAACCAGTTCTCTATCCAAGTCAATACCTTGCCCCCAGTCCCATGTGCCTTAATTTTGCACGCTAATCTCTTATGCGGGACCTTATCGAAAGCCTTCTGAAAGTCCAAATACACCACATCCACTGCTTCTCCCTTATCTATTTTACCAGTTACATCCTCAAAAAATTACAGTAGATTAGTCAAGCATGATTTACCTTTTGTAAATCCATGTTGACTTTGTCTGATCCAGTCACTGCTTTCCAAGTGCTCTGCTATTACATCTTTTATAATGGACTCTAGCATTTTCCCCACTACCGATGTCAGGCTTACCGGTCTATAATTCCCCGCCTTTTCTCTACACCTTTTTTGAATAGTGGGGTAACATTAGCTACCCAGCAATCCATGGGTACTGTTCCAGAGTCTATCGAGTTCTGGAAGATGACCAGCAATGCATCTACTATTTTTAGGGCCACTTCCTTAAGTACCCTGGGATGTAGATTATCAGGCCCTGGGGATTTATCGGCCTTCAGTCCCATCAATTTTCCTAACACCATTTCCCTACAAATACTGATTTCTTTCAGTTCCACCCTTTCATCAGACCCTATGTTCCCCGGCATCTCTGGGAGGTTATTTGTGTCCTCCTTTGTGAAGACAGAACCAAAATATGTATTTAGTTGGTCTGCCATTTCTTTGTTCCCCATTATAAATTCCCCCGATTCTGACTGCAAGGGACAGTGGGCAGCACGGTGGCATAGTGGTTAGCACTGTTGCCTCACAGCGCCAGGGACCCGGGTTCGAATCCGGCCTCGGGTGACTGTCTGTGTGGAGTTTGCACATTCTCCCCGTGTTTGCGTGGGTTTCCTCCGGGTGCTCCGGTTTCCTCCCACAGTCCAAAGATGTGCGGTTTAGGTTGATTGGCTATGATAAATTGACCCTTAGTGTTAGGGGGATTAAATACGTGGGGTTACGGGGATAGGGTGGGATATGTGTTGGTGCAGGGGTTACGGGGATCGGGTGGGATATGTGTCGGTGCAGGCTCGATGGGCCGAAATGGCCTCTATCTGCACTGTGGGGCTTCTGTGATTCTGTGACCTACGCTTGACTTCACCAATCTTTTTCTCTTCACATATCTATAAAAGCTTTTACAGTCAGTTTTTATGTTCCCTGCCAGCTTACTCTCATATTCTATTTTCCCTTTCTTAATTAATCCCTTTGTCCTCCTTTGTTGAATCCTAAACTGCTCCCAATCCTCAGGATTATTGGTTTTTCTGGCCAATTTATATGCCCTCTCCTTGGACCTTATGCTATCCCTAATTTCCCTTGTTAGCCATGGTTGGGTCACCTTTTTTGTTTTATTTTTATGCCAAACTGGGATGAACAAATTCTGTAGTTCATCCATTCGGTCTTTGAATGTTTGCCATTGCCTATCCACTGCCAACCCTTTGAGTGCCATTCCCCAATCAATCCTACCCAACTCGCTCCTCAGACCATCGTAGTTTCCTTTATTTAAATTGAGGACCCTAGTCTCCGAGTCAACTACTTCATTCTCCATCTTAATGAAGAATTCGATCATATTATGAATCGCTCCGACCCAAGGGGCCTCATACAACAAGATTGCTAATTAATCCTTTCTCGTTACATAATACCCAGTCTAAGATGGCCTGATCTCTGGTTGGTTCCTCGACATATTGGTCCAGGAAACCATCCCGTAAACACTCCAGGAATTCCTCCTCCACAGTATTGTTACTAATTTGGTTGGCCCAATCTATATGTAGATTAAAGTCACCCATGATGACTGCTGTGCCCTTATTGCACGCTTCTTTAATTTCCCTTTTAATGCCATCCCCAACCTCCGCCTTACTATTTGGAGGTCTATAAACCACTCCCACTAATGTTTTTTTCCCCTTAGTATTTCGCAATTCTACCCATACAGATTCCACCTCATCAGAGCTAATATCCTTCATTACAATTGTGTTAATCCCTTCTTTAACCAGTAATGCTACCCCACCTCCCTTTCCTTTTTGTCTATCTTTCCTGAATATCGAATACCCCTGGATGTTGAGTTCCCAGTCCTGGCCTTCCTTGAGCCATGTTTCCGTAATCCCAACCAAATCGTATTTGTTTTCTTCTATTTGCGCAGCCAATTCATCCACCTTATTACAAATGCTCCTCGCATTAAGACACAAATGCACGGGGTACCTGGACCAGTTTGATAAATGATGCACGGGGTATCTGGACCGGTCTGATATATGGCGCACGAGGTACCTGGACCGGTCTGATATACGATGCACGGGGTACCTGGACTGGTCTGATATACGGTAATGGGGTATCTGGACCGGTCTGATGTACGGTGCACGGGGTATCTGGACTGGTCTGATGTACGATGCACGGGGTACCTGGACCGGTCTGATATATGATGCAGGGGGTACCTGGACTGGTCTGATATACGGTAATGGGGTATCTGGACCGGTCTGATATACAGTGCGAGGGGTACCTAGACCAATCTGATATACGGTTATGGGGTATCTGGACCGGTCTGATATACAGCGCGAGGGGTATCTGGACCGGTGTGGTATACGGTAATGGGGTATCTGGACTGCTCTGATATACGGTGCACGGGGTACCTGGACCGGTCTGATATATGATGCATAGGCTACCTGGACCGGCCTGATATACGATGCACGGTGTACCTGGACCAGTCTGATATATGATGCACGTGGTATCTGGACCGGTCTGATATACGATGCACAGGGTATCTGGACTGTTCTGATATACGGTGCATGGGGTACCTGGACCGGTCTGATATATGATGCATGGGGTACCTGGACCGGCCTGATATATGATGCACGGGGTATCTGGACCGGTCTGATAAATGGTGCACGGGGTACCTGGACTGGTCTGATATACAGTGCATGGGGTACCTGGACCGGTCTGATATACAGTGCATGGGGTATCTGGACCGGCCTGATATACGGTAATGGGGGTATCTGGACCAGCCTGATATACGATGCACGGGGTATCTGGACCGGTCTGATATATGATTCACGGGGTACCTGGACCAGTCTGATATATGATGCACGGGGTATCTGGACCGGTCTGATGTATGGTGCACGGGGTACCTGGACCGGTCTGATATATAATGCACGGGGTATCTGGACCGGCCTGATATACGATGCGTGGGGTATCTGGACCGGCCTGATATACGATGCGTGGGGTATCTGGACCGGCCTGATATACGATGCATGGGGTATCTGGACCGGTCTGATATACGATGCACGGGGTATCTGGACCGGTCTGATATATGATGCACGGGGTACCTGGACCGGTCTGATATACGGTAATGGGGTATCTGGACCGGTCTGATATACGGTAATGGGGTATCTGGACTGGTCTGATGTACGATGCACGGGGTACCTGGACCGGTCTGATATATGGTGCATGGGGTATCTGGACCGGTCTGATATATGGTGCGTGGGATATCTGGACCGGTCTGATATACGGTGCATGGGGTATCTGGACCGGTGTGATATACGGGGCAGGGGGTATCTGGACCGGTCTGATATACGGTGCACGGGGTACCTGGACCGGTCTGATATACAGTGTACAGGGTATCTGGACCGGTCTGATACATAGTGCATGGGGTATCTGGACTGGTCTGATATACGATGCATGGGGTACCTGGACCGTTCTGATATATAGTGCATGGGGTATCTGGACCGGTCTGATATACGGTGCGCAGGGTACCTGGACCGGTCTGATATACAATGCGCGGGGTACCTGGACCGGTCTGATATATGATGCACAGGCTATCTGGACCGGTCTGATATATGATGCACAGGGTACCTGGACGAGTCCGATATATAGTGCACGGGGTACCTGGACCGGTCTGATATACGGTGCACAGGGTATCTGGACCGGTCTGATATACAGTGCATGGGTAACCTGGACTGGTCTCATATATGGTGTGCTGGGTACCTGGACTAGTCTGATATACAATGCACGGGGTACCTGGACCGGTCTGATATACAATGCATGGGGTACCTGGACCGGTCTGATATATAGTGCACGTGCTATCTGGACCGGTCTGATATACAGTGCGAGGGGTACCTGAACCAGTCTGATATACGGTGTATGGGGTATCTGGACCTGTCTGATATATGATGCACGGGGTATCTGGACTGGTCTGATATACGGTGCACGGGGTATCTGGACCGGTCTGATATATGGTAATGGGGTACCTGGGCCGGTCTGGTATACAGTGCACGAGGTACCTGGACCAGTCTGATGTACGGTGCACGGGGTATCTGGACCGGTCTGGTATACGGTGCACAGGGTATCTGGACCATGCTTGACTAATCTACTGGAATTGTTTGAGGATGTAACTGGTAAAATAGATAAGGGAGAACCAGTGGATGTGGTGTATTTGGACTTTCAGAAGGCTTTCGATAAGGTCCCGCATAAGAGATTAGCATGTAAAGTTAAGGCACATGGGATTGGGGGCAAGGTATTGACTTGGATAGAGAACTGGTTGGCAGACAGAAAGCAAAGAGTTGGAATAAACGGGTCTTTTTCCGAGTGGCAGGCAGTGACTAGTGGGGTACCGCAGGGATCGGTCCTTGGACCCCAGCTATTCACAATATATATTAATGATCTAGACAAGGGAACTAGATGTAATATCTCCAAATTTGCAGACGACACAAAGCTGGGTGGGCGTGTGTGCTATGAGGAGGATGCCGAGAAACTCCAGGATGATTTGGACAGGTTGGGTGATTGGACAAAAGCATGGCAGATGCAATATAACGTGGATAAATGTGAGGTTATCCACTTTGGTGGCAAAAGCAGGAAGGCAGATTATTATCTGAATGGCAATAGATTGGGAGAAGGGGAAGTGCAACGAGACCTGGGTGTCCTTGTGCACCAGTCGCTGAAGGTAAGCATGCAGGTGCAGCAGGCGGTTAAGAAGGCAAATGGTATGTTGGCCTTCGTAGTGAGAGGGTTTGAGTACAGGAACAAGGATGTCTTGCTGCAGTTGTACAGGGCCTTGGTGAGACCACACCTTGAGTATTGTGTGCAGTTTTGGTCACCTTACCTGAGGAAGGATGTTCTTGCCATGGAAGGAGTTCAGCGAAGATTCACCAGGCTGATACCTGGGATGGCAGGAATGACGTATGAGGCGAGATTGGGTCGATTGGGC
Source organism: Somniosus microcephalus (assembly GCF_052327205.1). Lineage (NCBI taxonomy): Eukaryota > Metazoa > Chordata > Chondrichthyes > Squaliformes > Somniosidae > Somniosus > Somniosus microcephalus. The sequence goes on along the minus strand of NC_140990.1, from coordinate 175,818,287 downwards.
TTATACTCGCTGGAGTTTAGAAGAATGAGAGGGGATCTCATTGAAACTTATAAAATTCTGACAGGACTGGACAGACTAGATGCAGGAAGGATGTTCCCGATGGTCGGGGAGTCCAGAACCAGGGGTCACAGTCTAAGGATAAGGGGTAGGCCATTTAGGACAGAAATGAGGAGGAATTTCTGCACCCAGAGAGTGGTGAACCTGTGGAATTCTCTACCACAGAAGGCAGTAGAGGCCAATATATTATATTCAAGACAGAGTTGGATATATTTCTTAAGGCTAAAGGGATCAAGGGGTATGGGGAGAAAGCAGAGACCGGGTACTGAATTTGGATGATCGGCCATGATCGCATTGAATGGCAGAGCAAGCTCGAAGGGCCGAATGGCCTATTCCTGCTCCTATCTTCTATGTTTCTATGTCTGATATATGATGCATGGGGTACCTGGACCAGTCTGCTAAATGGTGCACGGGGTATCTGGATCGGTCTGATATACGGTGCATTCGGTATCTGAACTGACCTATTGTATGACCTTGAGCGACCTTTGTGGGTGGAAAAAAATCCTCTCCTTTTGTTCCACAGCTGAGCTGCAGATTCAGTTTGAAAATGCACAGGCTGCATTTGTGTCTTATAAGGTAAGGTGTTATAATACTTGAATTTATATAGCGTCTTATCATGTTGAAATGTCTCAGTGCTACAGACAACAAATTACTTTTGAGATGCAGTGACTATTATGTAGATAACTATTCTGAAGCTACTATGCACTAATAATGTCCTACCAGTGGCATTGGGATGAGTGGCTATTTAATCTGTTTTTGGAGATATAGAGAGGTGGAGGAGTTTAGTCAGAAATCAGGGCCTAGACGGCTGAAGGCACGGCCGCCGATGGTGGGGTGAAGGGAGAGAGGGATGCACGAGAGGCCAGAGTCGGAAGATCGAAAGGCGTGGGAAGGACAGTAAGCCTGGAAGAAGTTAGTGTGAGTGGGACCATAGAGAGATGTGAAGATAAGGATGATGATTTTAAATTTTGCTTCCCCCTTGAATAGACAGATGGAGCCTCAATGCAACATTTCATCTACAAAGCAACAGCTTCAGCCGCTCTTCAGGGCTGCAGTGGCGTGTTCACCTATACTGTACGCTTGAGGAGTTTCCTGCTGCTATATCCCTCCCCTTCCCTCTCCCCAAGAGGCTTGACATTCCATTCTTGGTGCACTTTATAGTAACCTTTCTTGGAAAAAAAAGATTTTTGATTTTCTATATAACATTGGAATTAATAAGTTTGAGAGGAAAAATGACCTTTCCTTTTAGCTTGTACACATCCAGTATTAACATTAAACAAATGCACACAAAAAATAAAATAAGGAACTAAGGGGGCAAATTCCCCTCGTTTGTGCCTAAGGTGGGAGGAGCTAATGGCTTTGGCCCCCCCCCCCAGGCAATAACTGCACCTCCCGCGAAATTCCACAGGAGGTTAAGCGGCAGCGCTACCGGGTATCGCCCTGAGATCATGGCGTCATCTCCAGACGCAGCGCCCCAAGAGAAAAATTCCCCCTCGGCCCCGCAGCAGTGTCAGGCGATGTTACCGACTGCTGCAGGGGTCACGAACATTGAGGCCGGCCGCTCGCGGGGCGCCATTTAAAAGCGCGGTGGCTGGCCGACATGAAAAAAAAATCGCTGGTCAGCCCAGCACTCAGCTTGATTGCGCGGCACTCCGGTGCTCCAGCAGATGCCAAAAAAAATGCAGCGCTCGCAGTGGGAAGCCCTTCCCTTTAATTGAGGGGAGAGCCCCTGCAACGTGGCAAGGCCACACGTGAGCACATCGCCCCGGATCAGGACATTCCCCACCTCTTGCGCTCCAAGAGGCAAGTGGAACACTTGATTTAGCGCTCCACTTCTCTCGGAGCAAAAATATGTGAATTTCTCAAATGTTTAAAAAGATTAGCGCCTGGCGCTAACTTTTCAAACATTTTTGACTTAGCGCCCTGTGATGAAATAACTCTGTGTTCTGGCATTTGTATTGTTGTTGTTGTACTTGTTAATGTCTGGAATGTTCCACTGGTGTAACCACTAATGCTCCTCCCTAGCCCCGCCCCTCTTCTGGAATGTTCTACCAAGGGCTGGGTCAGTGATGAATGATGGCTGCCCTGTGTTAACTTGATGCCATGTTCTTACTTAATAAAAGCCTTTACTTTTAAGCTTTAACCTCATGGATTCAGGCAGTTATTTGGCACATCACGCCCCAAATGAATTTCTCCCCTTAAATATTGAACGTATGAAAGAGAAAGATACTAACCAGCTTTGACCAGCAGGGGTCCCTTCCATCTGAAAATCGTTCGTTTAATCTAAGTATTCAGCTGCATGAATAAAGGGCTAGTTTCCTACATCCCATGTATTTTTTAACAGGCCATCTCCAAATTTGGTCCGAGATCTTCAGCTTCCCTTGCACCCACGAGCTAATTGCTCTACAGTAATATTTTCCAGTAATGCTTTCACTCACTGTGTGAAGCAGTTGTGATGACTCACCCTTAGCGAGGGCTAAACTAGGGTCCCTGCCTGCCACTTCCTGTGTTGCACAATGACTACACGTGACTCAGTACTGAGTTCTTCCCCACTTCACTTCCCCCGGGGAAGAGCATTGCACTGTATTCTGGACACAAAGGCCTAGAAATTCAGTATAGCCACGTTTGGGGCGCTACAGCATGGCATTCGCTAACTTTTGCGCCCGGCGCAACTTAGCGCCACCTTCGCCGATATTCAGTTGCATCGCCCCAAGAGGTTGCTGCTGCGCTAAAGCAGGCGATGCACAACTATCATTAGGCGCTAAGCCGGCGATCCGGGGCGCAAACACCGAAGGCGGGCGCAGCGCAGGTGCGGCGAGTTGCTCATTGAGGCCAGACAGTCAGGCGCCGGTCAGCACTTAAAGGGGGAGGGTGGAATTGCTTGGCTGCCACGCCCTGCACACTGCAGTCCTAAGGCAAGGCCTGAACACTGCTTCTGGAACAGCTCCACGCCCAGGAGAATGGAGAAGGCCAGGGAGAAAGCGCAGCGCTTCGGTGAGGGTGACCTGAGGCTGCTGGTTGGCGCAGTGGACCGCAGGCGCCATATCCTCTTCCCTGAGGGTGGCAGGAGGCCGCTGCCCGCCGAATATCGGAAAGCATGGAGGGATGTGGCAAACAGGGTCACGTCCAACAGCGTGGTTGGCAGGACACCAACCCAGTGCCGGAAAAAATTCAACGACCTCACTCGGGTTGTCAGGGTGAGTACCCTTTCCAGTATCCTCCTCATCCCTGCATGTGCACCTCACTTTATGGCCAAACAGGTCTGAAAGCCCTAATGGCCAGCCCTCATCCAGCAGCTATGGGACTGTCATGAAAAGCACTTGCGCAATCAGGACTTTAGACACTGTCAGGGCTATTCGACCATGGGAGGCAGTGCGGGCAAGATCAGGCCTTGACACTGTCGAGGCTAATCGAACATGGGAGGCAGTGCGGGCAAGATCAGGGCTTGACACTGTACTTAGAGGCGATCCTTTCTCTTGCAGGCCAAGCTGGCGCATAACAGAAGACAGCAGCGACAGACCGGGGGAGGCCGTCCTGACCTGAAACAGCTGAGAGACCTCGAGCAGCGAGTGGAGTGGATCATGGCAGGCCGGTTGAGTGGCCCCGTCACCACTGGAGATGCTGACCCTGTTCTGGGCACCAATGGTAAGGTCATCACCTTTTTGACCTCTCCCTTTCCACTTGCGCCTCACGCCAGCATCCTTTGCCACTATCGAACCAATGCAGTGCACAGCAGCACTCATGCCTCCTTCGCTGCTGCCCTGTCCTCACTCTAAAGCAACTCTTGTGCCTCCCTGCTTTCAGATGGTGACTCGCCAGGTGAGGAGGCGGCCCCTCAAGCTGGCACTGTGTCCGAGTCAGACATAGAGGAGGAGGAAGAGGAAGCCAGCCCATCAGGGACACCCTCAGCCGAGGCAGCCCATGGCCATGATGGTGACACGTCTTCCCTGGAGGGGAGCAGGGGGGAAGGGTCGGAGGATAGTGAAGCTACGGGGACCAGCGGGCTGCAGCAACGCGGGAGGGGTGGGGAAGCTCAGCGGCCTTCTCCCCGGAGGGTGAGTGCGGCCTCCAGTCCTGCTACGGTGAGCGCAGAGGAGGTGCGGCTCCTAGCGGAAATGGGCGCCCAGGCTGAGCGCAGGCACACTGAGCTCATGGCTGCAGTGGCAAGGATGCCTGACTCCATAGAGTCACTGGCAAGGAGTGTGCAGGAATTCGGGGCAGCACAGGCCAGGAGTCTGCAACAATTCAGTGCAGCACAGGCCAGGAGTCTGCAACAATTCAGTGCAGCACAGGCCAGGAGTCTGCAGGACATCGCGGCAGCACAGGCTAGGAGTCAGCAGGACTTCGCTGCTTCACAGGCGGCTTCTAGCCAAGTGCTCAGTCGTGCCGTGCATTCACTGGCTGCTGTCATGCAGACACAGACCAGGGCCACACGGGCACTAACTGCTGCCACACTCGCTGGATCAGCCAGGCATCGCCGGGGCACTCGCTGTGCCGCAGCAGCCCAGCAGTCTGTGCCTCAGCAGATTGCTGCGCGTGCTGCAGTGCTGGCCCGTGCGCGTGCCAATGTCTCAGCCGACCAGGGAGTGCCTGTGATCTGTCAGGTTGGCAGCATTCCTGCAGCCAACACTGTCACTCCTCCATTGCAGCTGCCACCAGCTGTTGGACAGACTGCTGCCGCCCAAGCAGAGTTGGAGCAGTCAGCAGCCGGCCCCTCCAGGCCCAGAGCTGGTCCAGGCCGACCCCCAAGGGCATCTGCCGTCTCACCATCTGACCCTCAGCAGCCTTCCCCCAGCCTTGCTGCAGCCACTGGGGTCCCATTGAGGAGGAGCTGCAGGGCGGGTAGGGGCCAGTCATGGAAGCGAAACGGATCACCCTCGCAGGGGAAAAAGCAGAAGGTGTGGCCAAATGTTTTGTTTTACTTATAAAAGCCGAGACTGGTGTATTTGTTTCATATTTAAAGGCCGAGACTGGTTTATTTGTTTCATATATAAAAGCCGAGACTGGTATATTTGTTTCATATTTAAAGGCTGAGACTGGTGTAGTAAGCCACTAATCTGCCTGTACAGAACATGTCTGGGCATGCCTCAGCTGGCTCCGCCCCTGGCTCCACCCCTAAGCCCAGGTATAAAGGTGATTGACCTCCAGTCCCCCTGGCTTTAAGGATCGGTCTACCAGCAGAGGCATGCTCATATTCTTTTGTTAATAAAAGCCTACTTGTTATAAGTTTAACTCTTAGTCTTCTGGAGTTATTGATGGCGCATCAATTTTATTAACAAAAGGTTTTGAAATGGAGCAAATCCTGAAACCGGAACGCCTGGAACTGGACCCTCAAACGGCAGATGCATCAAATAACTTCGAGCACTGGCTGAGCTGCTTCGAAGCATTCCTGCAGGCCTCCAGCACTACCGTCAGGACCGAAGCCGACAAACTGCTAGTACTGAACTCACGGGTGAGCCACCAAGTATATTCGATTATCCGAGACGCTGTATCCTACACGGCCGCTATCACGATACTAAAAGAACAATATACTAAGCCAGTCAACGAGGTCTACACTAGACACCTCCTGGCTACCCGCAAACAGCGACCCGGGGAATCGGGTGACGAATACCTATGGGCACTGAGAGTCCTCGGCCGGGACTGCAAGTGCAAATCGGTGACGGCCACGGAAAATACTGATGACCTAATCAGAGACGCCTACGTCGCCGGCATCAGGTCCAGCTACACTCGACAGAGACTGCTAGAGCAAAGTGGGCTCAACCTGCAGAAGGCTGTGGCCCTTGCTAACTCTGTTGGACGGAGTATCAATCAGGAAATAGTTGAGGCTTGTAATAAGGGAACATCTATAATTATGGGGGATTTTAACTATCATATTAATTGGACAAATCAAATTGGGCAGGGCTGCCTTGAGGATGAGTTCATTGAGTGTATTAGGGATGGGTTTCTTGAGCAGTATGTAACTGAACCGACCAGGGGGCAAGCAACCTTAGATCTGGTCCTGTGTAATGAGACGGGATTAATTAAAAATGTCCTAGTAAAGGATCCCCTTGGAATGAGTGACCATAACATGGTTGAATTCCATATTCAATTAGAGGGTGAGAAGGTTGGATCTCAAACAAGCGTGCTAAGCTTGAATAAAGGAGACTATGAAGGTATGAGAGCGGAATTGAGTAGAGTGGATTGGGAAAATAAATTAAAGGGTAAGACGATACATGATCAGTGGTGTACATTTAAGGAGTTATTTTACAACTTCCAAAAAAAATATATTCCACTGAGAAGAAAAGGGTGTAAAAGAAAAGACAGCCATCCGTGGCTAAGTAAAGAAATTAAGGATAGTATTCGACTAAAAACAAGGGCATATAAGGTAGCAAAATCTAGTGGGAGGATAGAGGATTGGGAAAACTTTAAAAGACAGCAAAAAATAACAAAAAGACTGATTGAGAAAGGGAAGATAGATTATGAAAGTAAATTAGCAAAAAATATAAAAACAGATAGTAAGAGTTTTTATAGTTATATAAAAAGAAAAAGGGTGGCTAAAGTAAATGTTGGTCCCTTAGAGGATGAGACCGGGAAATTAATGGTGGGAAATATGGAGATGGCAAAAACACTGAATGAGTATTTTACATCAGTCTTTACAGTAGAAGACACTAAGAATATCCCAACACTGGACAAACAGGCAGCTAAAAGGGGGGAGGAGCTAAACACGATCAAAATCACTAAGGAAGTGGTACTCGGTAAAATAATGGGACTCAAGGCGGATAAATCACCTGGACCTGATGGCTTACATCCGAAGGTCTTGAGGGAAGTGGCGGTAGGGATTGTGGATGCATTGGTAATAATTTTCCAAAACTCCCTGGACTCGGCAATGGTCCCGGCAGACTGGAAAACTGCAAATGTAACACCCTTATTTAAAAAGGGCAGTAGACAGAAGGCTGGAAACTATAGACCGGTTAGCCTAACATCTGTGGTAGGTAAAATATTGGAGTCCATTATTAAGGAGACAGTAACAGGACATTTGGATAATCATAATTTAATAGGACAAAGTCAGCATGGTTTTATGAAGGGGAAGTCATGTTTGACAAATTTGCTGGAGTTCTTTGAGGAAGTAACATATAGGGTGGATAAAGGGGAACCAGTGGACGTAGTGTATTTAAACTTCCAAAAGGCATTTGACAAGGTGCCACACAAAACATTATTGCTTAAGATAAAAAAAAAATCACGGGATTGGGGGTAATATTCTGGCATGGATAGAGGGTTGGCTATCTAACAGAAGGCAGAGAGTTGGGATAAATGGTTCATTCTCAGACTGGCAATCAGTAACTAGTGATGTTCCGCAGGGGTCAGTGCTGGGTCCCCAACTCTTTACAATCTATATTAACGATTTGGAGGAGGGGACCGAGTGTAACATATCAAAGTTTGCAGATGATACTAAGATGGGAGGGAAAGTAGTGAGTGAGGAGGACATAAAAAACCTGCAAGGGGACATAGACAGGCTAAGTAAGTGGGCAGAGATTTGGCAGATGGAATACAATACTGGAAAGTGTGAGGTTATGCACTTTGGCAGGAAAAATCGTAGAGCAAGTTATTATCTGAATGGCAAGAAACTGGAAAGTACTGAAGTACAAAGGGATCTGGGGGTCCTGGTGCACGAAACTCAAAAGGTTAGTATGCAGGTGCAGCAAGTGATTAAGAAGGCCAATGGAATGTTGGCTTTCATTGCTAGGGGGATAGAATATAAAAATAGGGAGGTATTGCTTCAGTTGTACAAGGTATTGGTGAGACCGCACCTGGAATACTGCGTACAGTTTTGGTGTCCATACTTAAGAAAGGACATACTTGCTCTCGAGTCAGTACAAAGAAGGTTCACTCGGTTAATCCCGGGGATGAGGGGATGGACATATGAGGAGAGGTTGAGTAGATTGGGACTCTACTCATTGGAGTTCAGAAGAATGAGAGGCGATCTTATTGAAACATATAAGATTGTGAAAGGGTTGGATCGGGTGGAAGCGGGGAAGATGTTCCCGATGATGGGTGAAACTAGAACTAGGGGGCATAGTCTTAGAATAAGGGGCTGCTCTTTCAAAACTGAGATGAGGAGGAACTACTTCACTCAGAGGGTGGTAGGTCCATGGAATATGCTGCCCCAAAAAGCTGTAGAAGCTACATCATTACATAAATTTAAAACAGAAATAGACAGTTTCCTAGAAGTAAAGGGAATTAAAGGTTACGGGGAGCGGGCAGGAATTTGGACATGAGCCTAGGTTCGGATCAGTCATGGCCCTGTGGGTAGCGGAGCGGGCCCAGGGGCCATGTAGCCTGATCCTGCTCCTATTTCGTGTGTCTAATTCTGTTAGATTCAGGAGATGGTTCTGTGATAGTGGATTGGCGGTTAGGATCAGATCAGCCATGATCTTATTGAATGGCGGAGCAGGCTCGAGGGGCCGATTGGCCTACTCCTGCTCCTATTTCTTATGTTCTTAACTCGCTGGACGTGGCCCTCCGAAACATGGATGCCTACCCCCCCGACCATACGGCCCTCCCCGTCCCGTGGATGTCGCGGGGGCCGCCATCTTGGGACACGGTAAGGCCACAGGCCTGCGCCACGCCATCACCGCCACGGCCCACCTGTAGCCCAACTACAGCTGCGATGTCCAGAGGCTCAAAGTGCTATTTATGTGGCCAGGCCAAGCACCCCAGACAACACTGCCCGGCGAAGGACGCGATCTGCTCCAAATGCGGAAAGAAGGGGCACTATGCCAAAGTGTGCAGGGCGAAACCGACCAACTCCAGCAGCGCCGCGTGTGAGCCGTGCAGATCGCCATCTTGGAAATCACCAGCCGCGTGTGAGCGGTGCGGGCCGCCATCTTGGACGTCACTTTGGGACCAGGCCCCTGACTCCCCCACTGCCTCGCGCGAGTACAACAGCGACCCACTGACCTCAACGATGGCCTCCATCATCCTGGACCAATCCAGGCCTCACCAACTGGCCAGGTCCACGATGGACATCAAGGTAAACGGTCACGCAACAAACTGCCTATTTGACTGCGGGAGCACGGAGAGCTTTATCCACCCCGACACGGTGCGACGCTACTCCCTATCAGTCATGCTCACGCGCCACCGGGTCTCTATGGCCTCCAAGTCCCATACGGCGGACGTCGGCGGCTACTGTGTAGCGACCCTGACAGTAATGGGCACAGAGTACAAAGACTTTAAACTCCTTGTCCTGCCACAGCTCTGCGCTGCTGTGCTACTGGGACTGGATTTCCAGTGCCACCTAGAGAGTGTCACGATGGCGTACGGCGGGCCCCTGCCCCCACTTACAGTCTGCAGCCGGCAAAATTTAAAACAACCGCCGCGCACAATATGCAGCCTATCCACCCTGAAAGTCAGCCCCCCCCCCGTTGTTTGCTAATCTCGCCCACGACTGCAAGCCCATCGCAACAAAAAGCAGGCGGTACAGTGCCGGGGATAGAAGCTTCATTAAAATAGAAGTAGAGAGACTCCTGCGGGAGGGGATTATCGAGGGCAGCACCAGCCCATGGCGAGCTCAAGTAGTGGTCGTGAAGACCGGCGAGAAACAGCGCCTGGTCATTGACTACAGTCAAACAATCAATAGGTATACCCAATTAGACGCATACCCCCTTCCCCGCATATCTGATATGGTCAATCAGATTGCACAGTACCGGGTATTCTCTACCATTGACCTGAAGTCGGCATACCACCAACTCCCTATCAGGCCTGAAGACCGCCAGTATACTGCCTTCGAGGCAAACGGCCGCCTCTACCACTTCCTCAGAGTCCCCTTCGGTGTCACCAACGGGGTCTCAGTCTTCCAAAGGGAGATGGACCGGATGGTTGACCAGAACGTGCTGCAGGCCACTTTTCCCTACCTGGACAATGTCACCATCTGCAGCCATGACCAGCAGGGCCATGGCGCCAATCTAGAAAAATTCCTCCGAACAGCCCAGCGCTTAAATTTGACATACAACAAAGAAAAGTGTATGTTTCGCACCACCCGCCTCGCTATCCTTGGCTGTGTAGTGGAAAACGGAGTCATCGGCCCCGACCCCGACCGAATGCGCCCCCTTCTGGAACTACCCCTGCCTCAAAGCCCTGAAGAGATGTCTGGGGTTTTTCTCTTATTACGCCCAATGGGTGCCCAATTACGCGGACAAAGCCCGGCCCCTTATCAAGTCAACCTCCTTCCCCCTGGCGGCAGAGGCCCATGCAGCCTTCACCCGCATAAAAGAGGACATTGCAAAGGCTACAATGCACGCCGTGGACGAGTCCATCCCTTTCCAAGTGGAGAGTGATGCGTCTGACTTCGCCCTGGCTGCACCCCTTAACCAGGCGGGGAGACCCGTGGCCTTCTTTTCACGAATCCTCCAGGGCCCCGAAATTAGACACTCCTCAGTCGAAAAAGAGGCCCAGGCTATAGTGGAGGCTGTACGGCATTGGAGGCATTACCTGGCCGGTAAACGCTTCACCCTGCTCACTGACCAACGATCAGTAGCATTTATGTTCAATAACAAGCAGAGGGGCAAAATCAAAAACGACAAGATATTGCGGTGGGGGATCGAATTATCCACCTACAATTATGATATCTTATACCGGCCCGGGAAACTTAATGAGCCCCCGGACGCCCTATCCCGTGGAACATGTGCCAACGCACAGGTCGATAGGCTACGGGCCCTCCACAACGATCTCTGCCACCCGGGGGTCACCAGGTTTTTCCACTTCATTAAGGCCCGCAACCTGCCTTACTCCATCAAGGAGGTCAGGACCATTACCAGGAACTGCCAAGTCTGTGCCGAATGCAAACCGCACTTTTATAGGCCAGACAGGGCGCACCTGATAAAAGCCACCCGCCCCTTCGAGCGCCTAAGCGTAGATTTTAAAGGGCCCCTCCCCTCCTCTGACCGCAACACATACTTCCTCAACATCATTGACGAGTACTCCCGTTTCCCGTTCGCTATCCCCTGCCCGGACATGACCAGCGCCACAGTCATCAAATGTCTCAATGACCTCTTCGCCATATTCGGTTTTCCCAGCTACATCCATAGTGACAGGGGCTCGTCATTCATGAGTGACGAGCTGCGTCAGTACCTGCTCGAAAAAGGGATAGCCACGAGCAGGACCACCAGCCACAACCCCCGGGGTAACGGACAAGTAGAAAGGGAGAACGCGACAGTGTGGAAAACCGCCATGCTAGCCTTAAAGTCCAGAGGCCTCCCAACCTCCCGCTGGCAAGAAGTCCTCCCCGATGCGCTTCACTCCATACGGTCACTACTCTGTACCGCCACAAACGCCACCCCTCATGAGAAAATGTTCGTCTTCCCTAGGAAATCCACCTCGGGGACATCGCTACCGCCATGGCTGACGTCTCCAGGGCCCGTCTTGCTCAGGAAGCACGTGAGGAGCCATGAAACAGACCCCCTGGTCGAAAGGGTCCACCTCCTCCACGCCAACCCACAATATGCATACGTGGCGTATCCTGACAGGCGGGAGGACACGGTCTCCATACGAGACCTCGCACCCTCAGGTGCCACCGAAAACACCATTACCCACTACCCATTACCATTACCCACGACACACCCCTAGAAGGGAATCCACATCTAACCCAAGTAGACGGCACACCAGGGCCCTGTGACCCACCCTTATACTCCCACCGACCCCGCACCCACGAAGACGACACGCCGGTGCTCCGGCCCAGGCGGGAAACACCCGCGGGAAAAGAACCGCCGCAGCCGGCACCACGACGATCACTACGGCAGACAAGACCCCCGGAGAGACTTGCCTATACGAACTTCTGAGACACTTCACCCCGCCGGACTCATTTTAAACAAGGGGTGAATGTGGTAAACCACTAATCTGCCTGTACAGAACATGTCTGGGCATGCCTCAGCTGGCTCCGCCCCTGGCTCCACCCCTAAGCCCAGGTATAAAGGTGATTGACCTCTGTTAAGTATGTGTATTGTATTGAACAATTAACACAAAGACTTAAACGTATAACTCAAACAGGTCTTTACTGGTTGGAGGTAGGGACTGCACGTAGGTCTTTACTTCATGCCCACAGGCGGGAACTGAGGGGAGATCAGTACCCACAGTACTATTTATACCCCTATGGCCAGGAGTGGTACTGCGTATCACTACGCCCTACAAGTAGTGCAGTCCTGTCCATAGGTTCAAAGTAGCACACATATTACATACACAACATTCCTCCCTTCTTAGCTTTACAGTCATCTCCCCATTTAACATAACGTAATAACATATATACATATATAACTTCAGGTTTACATAACAGAATAACATAGATACATAGATAACTTCATGTCAAAACAGATCACAGATTCAGTCTCTGCGGAAAACAGTTCACAGATTCAATCTCTGGTGTAGTCGGTTCACGTTGCTGGAGTGACTCATTCAATAGTCCTTCCATGGATTTAACAGTTTGAACTTCCGAACTGAATTGGCTCCGTTCGGAGGGACCACGTGTGTGATCTGGTAGAGGTAATAATGGTTCAGATGGGTCATCTTCTGTTTCGACTTTTCCTTTTCTGCTTCTTGGAGACTCTCTGGGCTCCACTGTCAGCTGCCAGCTGCATGCGCAGTTCCTCCTTCTCTTCCTCCTTTTTCCGTAGTAGAGCCACCTTCTCCCGATGTTCCGTAGACTTTCGGTGCTCCTTCATGATTTCTGTATGGTGGGAGTCGAAGTTACAAGTTGGGCAGGACAGGACATAGTAATATTCGGTGTCGTCCTGATCTAGGCCAGCGAGAGGGTCTTCTATTTCCTCCATACCCAGCTGGGCGTTAGCCAGCTTTTGTTCCAAGTCCAGACATCTTTCCTGAAGAGACTTCTTCATGCGTACCTCTTCATCCAGCTTTTTCTGGGCTTTCAGCAAGTCGTTTACTAATGACCTCATTTGAGATTTTACTACTTCAACTTCTTTTGGAGATTGATTGATCGGACTATTCAATCCCTCTACCGGAGCAGCTGTTTCAGCGGTCTGTTGTTCTACGTTGACGTGAGTCAGCGTACTTTTGGCATCCAAGGGCTGCTCTGTTGCAGTCATCTCAGTCTGTGTTGCCACCTCAGCTCTTCCAATAACCTTTGAGAGCTCCGAACCCCTTTCGTTTGAATATTGAAGTTCATGTTCAAGTTTTTCCCATTTCAGAGTCCTGTCCTTCAGCATATGCAGGAGTTGGCTGACCGTTAACTCCTCTGACATCAGACGTTTTGTGTGCTCCTGCTCCATCAGCTGCTTCTGTTGTCTTTCCAGATTCTCCAACTCTATATCAAAGAACTCTTTCGTTGCATTCAACTCTTGCTCAAAACGGCGAAGCATTTGTTCTAATTGCTGTTGTAGTTTGAAATGGAGTTGAGTTCGAGCCCGGTGTCCCTCAGAAATGGGCACATCAGTAGACTTGCCAGACTCAGAATCCACAGTTAAACTATGTTGTTGTTGCTCAGTGGAATTCTGTGCTGAAACTTTGTCTTTTGCACCTGAGTTGGGCTTACCATCATCCGTTCCAGAGTCCGGGCCGACTATCTTCACCGAGTTCTCACTCGTTATTGTTTGTAGGAAATGCCAGTCCATATTCATTTTCCTAATCCACTCCCGTCCTAGTAGTGGAGGACCTCCTTCAGATATCACATATAAGTCCATTATTTGACTGTCTTCGCCCTTGTGGACCACTGCAACCTCTATTTTCCCGATGGGGTACACTCTTTGCCCCGTGTATGTTTTCAATATAATCCCCGTATCCTGTAGGGGAATATGTTGGAATAACTTTCCGTAATCTTTCTTATTTATGACCGTCAATGCCGATCCAGTGTCCAATTCCAGTTTTACTTGGACTCCTTCTATCTGAAGAGTGACCCAAATTGTCTGGAGGTCTGCACCCTTACCAGCGTTGAGTACTCTTAAGCTAGCCAGTTCATTACAGCTTAAGCTAGCCAGTTCATTACTGCTAGCGTCTGAATCGGACTCCTGTTCGGTCACCTTGTGTACCTTTGCGTATTTTCCTTGCGGTGACTTCTTGTTGCTGGTCTTCTTCCCTGACCTGCATACTCTAGCTATATGTCCAAGCCTACCACAAGTTCTACATTCTTGGTTTTTAAACCAACACTGGTTCTGATCATGCGTTGTCTTTCCACAACGATAACATTTGCCAGAACTCACACCCAATTTGTGTGCACTGAGCTCCGGTGACCGTAGCTGCATTACTGCCGTGCCTCTCGCTGTGGCTTCGTGTGCTGCTGCCATAGTGACCGCCTTCTCAAGCGTCAGCTCATTCTCCTCGAGCAGTCGCTTTTGTGTATCCTGTTTAAATAAACCACACACAAATTTGTCTCGTAGTGCATCTGTCAGTCCCGTTCCAAACTGGCAATATTTCGCTAATTTACGCAATTCCAGCAAATATTCAGCATTGCTTTCATGCTGCAGCTGCCTTCTGTCGTAAAATTTAAATCGTTCCGCTAGCATCAGCGGCGTGGGGTTTAGATGATCTTTCAGGACAGTAACAATCTCATCGAACGTCTTATCCGCCGGTTCATCTGGTGATAACAGGTGTTTCAATTGCCCGTATGTCTTCGCACCCATTAAATTTAATAATGTTAGAGCTTTATCTTGGTCACGAATTTTATTGGCCTTACAATAATTTTTTACTCTTTCAACATATATGGCCCAATCTTCGAGGTCACTATCAAAGGTGCTAATATTCCCGTGTTTAGGCATTGTAGATTTGCAATTTCTCAGATTTTATTTTCTTTACTTGTTATCAAAGATGGCAGCTTCCCGCTCTTGCCGTCGTCCTCCGCCCACAAAATGGCAGTTTTCCCGCGCTTGGCGGTCTTCACCCGTCCCCCGACGCCGTCTCCCTTTAGCCCCCGAGTGCGGCCCTTATCTTCGCCGCGATCGCCCGAGTGCGGCCCTTATCAGCGGATGCGATCGCTGGATCGCGAAGTGGCTCCCGACCGAAGCGGCTCTCGGCCCTTATCTTCTGTGCGATCGATAGCCCGCGCTGTGCACCGCGGCTCTCGCACCTTGAGCTTCTGCAGCCGCCGCGCCTTTCAGTCCGAGTGCGGCCCTTATCTTTGGTCCTGATCGCTGGCCCGCGCTGCGCCTCGCACTTGAAGCGGCTCCCGGCCTCTGGCTCACCCGCTCGCGCGGCTCTTGCTCGCTCCCTCCCGGGCTCTGGCTTACCCGCTCGCGCGTTTCACCGCGGCTCTTATCAGGGATTGCGATCGCCCTTATCTCCCGATCGGTGGCCCTGTCTTTGCAGCCAACGCTGCTCGGCTTACCCACGAGGTTATGGAGGCTTCAGGGTCCTAATGCCTGTCGCTTCCAGTCGCTGGAAGCTGTCAGGATTTCTGCTGCCCTTCAGTTTTGAGTGGGGTGTTGAGGATTGAAACCTCTCTTCAACGTCCTGTCTTTGGACGAAGCCGCCGTGGAATAACTGCCGCAGGGTTCGAACCGACTCGTCGCCAGTGTTAAGTATGTGTATTGTATTGAACAATTAACACAAAGACTTAAACGTATAACTCAAACAGGTCTTTACTGGTTGGAGGTAGGGACTGCACGTAGGTCTTTACTTCATGCCCACAGGCGGGAACTGAGGGGAGATCAGTACCCACAGTACTATTTATACCCCTATGGCCAGGAGTGGTACTGCGTATCACTACGCCCTACAAGTAGTGCAGTCCTGTCCATAGGTTCAAAGTAGCACACATATTACATACACAACAACCTCCAGTCCCCCTGGCTTTAAGGATCGGTCTACCAGCAGAGGCATGCTCGTATTCTTTTGTTAATAAAAGCCTACTTGTTATAAGTTTAACTCTTAGTCTTCTGGAGTTATTGATGGCGCATCAACTGGTGTATTTGTTTCATATTTAAAGGCCAAGACTGGTATATTTGTTTTACTTGTAAAGGCCGAGACTGGTGTATTTTGTGTTTTTGGGGGGGGGGGGTTTCTCTCCATTAGTTTGTCATGTGGGAAGGGCACAGAGGTATCATAGTAAAAAATTTTCTTAAATCGCACTGTCCATGCTTTCTTTTGTAAGTCCTGGTTGCCCTGCTCGGCTGAGGGCTTGTGGAGCGGCTACATTCATCTTCTGCCATTGGCACAAGCCATTCCCTGAGAGGGGGCCTAGAACCAACTTGCAATAAGCCGCTGATGGGTGGCCCTTGCACTTTCTGCCTCCCTCCTGTGCTGGTCCTCCAATGTCAGTGGCTGAGTCCTGCAGATAGCCAGGTTGTGCAGCATGCAGCACACGACAACGAAATGGGAGACTCGCTCAGGCGAGTACTGTAGGGCTCCCCTGGAACGATCCAGACAGCGGAACCGTTGCTTCAGCATGCCGATTGTTTGCTCAATGATGTTCCTGGTTGCTTGATGGCTCTCATTGTATCCCTCTTCAGCAGGGGTGCTGGGCGCACGGAGCGGGGTCATCAGCCAGGTGCACAAAGGATAGCCTTTGTCCCCGAGAAGCCATCCTCGTGGGTGAAGCTGGGCCTCGAACATGTCTGCCACAGAAGTCTGGCACAGGATGAAGGCATCGTGGCTGCTGCCTGGAAAGCGGGCATTGACAGCTAGGATGAGCTGCCTGTGGTCACACACCAACTGCACGTTGAGCGAATGGTAGCCCTTCCGGTTGCGGTAATCCTCGGCATTCTCTAGAGGTGCCCGCAAAGTCACATGCGTGCAGTCAATGGCGCCCTGCACCATGGGGAAGCCCGCTAATGCTGCAAAGCCCACTGCACGCTGTTGCTGCTTGTCAACGGTCATGGGGAAGGAGATGAACTGACGTCTCCTTCTGAAAAGGGCATTGGTCACATGACGGATGCAGCAATGTACCGCAAACTGGGAGATGTTGGAAATGTCCCCAGTAGCGGATTGGAAGGAGCCGTTGGCATAGAAGTTGAGAGCCACTGTCACCTTCACTGCCACCGACAGAGACGTCCTGCTCCTCAGCTGTGGCTGCAGATCTCAGTGACCACCGCCCTTCTGAATTGCAGCCTCCGAACACACTGCTCCTCAGACATGTTCAGATATGAGAACTGCTGGCGGTATACCCTGGGTGGGTAAGGCCTCCTTTGCCGACGCCTGTTGCCCCTTCTCCGTCTGGCCATGACTGGCACTCTCTCACGGCATCTCTGAGCCCTTTGAATGCAATGGAGAAGCCCAATGTTTCCACCCATTGCAGCCCCCATTATATGTTTCCAATCAATGCTATGACTCTGAAGTTAAAGACAAGTGCAAAGCTGTGGCCTGAAGCCACAAGTACCTGTGTGAGTGTTGAGCCAAACCAGAAAGCTCTCTACCTTTGTCTCTCTCCAAAGATCTGTCTCACAAAGGAGGAGTGGTGCAAAATGGCTGCCATTTATACTGCAGGAGGAGTCCCCTTTAATTAGCGCCCCCCGCGCCTGGGAACCGTTCCCCTCTACCAGTCGCTAGGGGCGCCAGGCGCACAATAGGCCGGCGCCACTGAATTTCCGGTTTGGGGCGCACAAAGGGCGTTGCACCATGAAATGACGTCAGGATCTGCGCGCGCAAAGGTTTTGCGCCGCCACTAAATCTTAACTGAAGTTCGCGAGAGGCGCAGATCGCGCTGCGCCCGGGCGCTAGCCGCTTAGCACCCCACTTCTTCTCCTCCTAAGGCGCTAGCGGCTGGCGCAAACAACTGAATTTCTAGGCCAAAGTGTTTTGAAATGCACCGTTTTGAACTAATGCACCAAAAGTAACCCTAGTAAAACTGAAGTCAATGGGGATCAGGGGGAAACCCTCCACTGGCTGGAGTCATACACAAAGGAAGATGGATGTGGTTGTTGGAGGCCAATCATCTCAGTCCCATGACATCACTGCATGAGTTCCTAGGCACAACCATCTTCAGTTGCTTCATCAATGACCGTCCCTCCATCATAAGGTCAGAAGTGGGGATGTTTGCTGATGATTCCACAGTGTTCAGTTCTGATGTGCCAAATAACTGCCCGAATCCGAAGTTAAAGCTTAAGACTGAAGCCTTTTATTAAATAAGAATCATGGCAGAGTCCATCATCGACCAAGCCCTTGGTAGAACATACCAGAAGAGGGGCGGGGCCAGGGAGGAGCATTAGTGGTTCCCCCTGGTGGAACATTACAGACATTACAGTACAAGTACAAATATCAGAACACAGTTATTTCATCACATTCACCCCCTGCTATAGATTCAGTCTGTCAGGAGGTCTGATAATCCTCTGGGAATGACGTAACTCTTGCTGAGGCTCCTCCCGGAGTACTAACTACGGTTCATTCGAATTCCCAGAATCATCAGTATTTTCCACACTGAGGGTTTGTGCCTCTGAAGGTCCAATACCACGATTGAAAACTCTACTCTCAGAGTCGAACTCTTTTCGAGCTCCAGCAGGTGCAAGATCTTTAATAGAGACCGTATCCTCTCGCCCATCCGAATATTGAATATACGCATACTGGGGATTAGCATGGAGAAGTTGTACTTCCTCCACCAGTGGATCAGTCTTGTGGCCTCTCACATGTCTGCGCAACAACACAGGGCCCGTGGTCGTCAACCATGTGGGTAACGATACTCCATTAGTAGCTTTTCTTGGAAAACTAAACATCCTTTCATGAGGGGTGGCATTCGTCGCTGTACACAAAAGAGACCTTATGGAATGCAGCACGTCTGGCAGGACATCCTGCCAGCGAGAGGTCGGCAGGCCTCGTGACTTCAGAGACAGTACGATAGCCTTCCACACTGTCGCATTTTCTTTCTCGACCTGCCCATTACCACGAGGGTTATAGCTGGTAGTTCTACTCATTGCAATCCCCTTCGATAGCAAAAACTGTCGTAATTCTTCGCTCATAAAGGAAGAACCCCTATCACTATGTATATAGTTAGGCATGCCGAACAAGGAAAACAGTTGGCAGAGGCATTTAATTTCAACAGCACTAATCACATCCGGACAGGGGATAACAAAAGGGAACCGAGAGTACTCGTCTATAATATTAAGAAAATAGACATTATGGTCGCTCGATGGAAGGGGACCTTTAAAATCGAGACTCAAACGCTCAAATGGTCGAGTTGCTTTAATAAGATGAGCTGGCTCGGACGGCTTATAGAAGCGGGGTTTGCATTCAGCACAAACATGACAGGTTCTGGTCATTGTCCGGACCTCCTCAATAGAGTAGGGTAGATTGTGGGACTTAATGAAGTGGTTCATTCTGGTAACCCCAGGGTGGCAGAGTGCGTCGTGGAGACTTTGAAGCTTATCTGTACCTAGACTAGCACATACTCCTCGTGACAAAGCATCCGATGGCTCATTAAATACTCCAGGCCTGTACTGAATATCATAGTCATATGTCGACAGTTCTATTCGCCATCTTAAAATCTTATCATTTTTGATCTTGCCTCTCTGCTTAGTGTTGAACATAAAGGCCACAGATCGCTGGTCAGTAATGAGCGTAAAACGTTGGCCAGCGAGATAATGTCTCCAATACCTGACTGCTTCAATAATTGCCTGTGCCTCCTTTTCCACTGAAGAATGTCGAACTTCTGGTCCTTGCAATGTACGAGAGAAGAAAGCTACTGGTCTACCAGCTTGGTTAAGAGTTGCTGCCAACGCAAAATCAGATGCATCACTTTCCACTTGAAATGGGATCTTCTCATCCACGGCACATACCACTGCCTTCTCAATGTCCCGTTTGATATTAAGGAAAGCCTCCTGAGCTTCCGCCGATAGCGGAAAAGACGTCGACTTAATAAGAGGTCGGACTTTATCTGAGTAGCTAGCCACCCACTGGTCATAGTACGAGAAGAATCCCAGACACCTTCTTAAGGCTTTTACAGTGTGAGGTAAAGGTAATTCCTTAAGTGGGCATAATCTTTCAGGGTCTGGCCCGATTACCCCATTCTCCACAACGCAACCAAGAATACACAAACGTGTAGTATTGAAGGTACACTTGTTTTCGTTGTAGGTCAGGTTTAACCTCTTTGCAGTCTCTAGGAACTTCGCGAGATTTTGATCATGCTCCCGTTGGTCACGCCCACAGATGGTAACATTGTCCAGGTACGGGAATGTTGCTTCCAACGCGTATTCATCCACCATACGATCCATCTCCCGTTGGAAGACGGATACCCCATTCGTCACTCCAAAGGGCACCCAAAGGAATTGGAACAGGCGCCCATTAGCTTCGAAGGCCGTATAAGGTCGGTCTTCTATTTTGATGGGGAGTTGATGGTAGGCAGACTTTAAATCAATGGTGGAGAACACGCGGTACTGAGCTATCTGGTTCACCATCTCAGAAATACAAGGCAAAGGATAGGCGTCTAATTGGGTATACAAGTTTATAGTCTGGCTATAATCGACCACAAGTCTTTTCTTCTCATTAGTTTTAACCACCACCACCTGGGCACGCCACGGGCTACCACTGTGTTCGATGATTCCCTCCCATTGAAGCCTTTCCACTTCCTCTTTTATAAATGTTTTATCTTCTGAACTATACCGTCGACTCTTAGTCGCTATAGGTCTACAATTAGGAGCAAGGTTCGCAAACAAAGAAGGCGGGCTTACGTTTAAAGGAGAAAGGCCGCAGACTGTGAGCGGAGGCTGAGATCCACCATACTTAAGGGTAACGCTCTCATGCTGACACTGGAAGTCCAAGCCTAATATTAAGTTCACACACAACTGAGGTAATATGAGGAGTTTAAAGTCCTTATACTCCGTATCCTTAACAGTCAATGTGACTTTACAATATCCAGTTACCTCCGAAGTAAGGGATTTGGACGCCATCACAATTTCACTTCGAGTAGGATACACCTTCAATGAACAGGAGTTAACAAGGTTGGGGTGTATAAAACTTTCAGTACTGCCACAGTCTATCAAACACCCAGTAGGACGACCATTAATCTTAATGTCCATCATAGATTTTGACAAGGAACACGGTATGGTCTGGTCAACCGTAGCCGAGGCTAGAGTAAAACGATAGGCGGCAGCAGAGAAGACATCGGGTACAGGATTACCCTTACACACTTTACTAAAATGTCCCCGTTTCTTACAGTTAAAACAGGTAGCCTCTCTGGCTGGGCAACTTTGCCTGGGGTGTTTAGATTGGCCACAAAAATAACACTTAGACCCATGGGGCACAGCCGCAACAATAGGATTAAGTGGGGGCTCCATTGGTGTTATGGATGCCTCCATACTCGGAACACACGAGGCTGAGAGAGATGCATGGGCTGATGCATACACTTCTGAATTCTTCTGGGCTACATCTAACGATCGAGCAGCAGCGACAACCGTTTTTAAAACTAACGAGTCGTTCTCGAGGAGTCTCTGTCTAATATAATTAGATCGGAGGCCAGATATGAAAGAATCGCGGATGGCTTCTTCCTGATACACTATGGCAGAGACAGCCTTGTAGTTGCAACCCTTAGCCAAAGCCTTAAGGTCCTGCAGGAAATCGTCCAGAGATTCCTCAGGTAATTGCCTGCGAGTAGACAGGAGATACCTGGCGTATACTTCGTTAACCGACTTAAGGTACTGGGCTTTAAGAGCTGCGAGGGCCTCTTCACATGTAGTAATATCTTCAATTATAGAGTAAGTTTGATGACTTACCAAGTTGGTTAGAAGACCCAACTTGTTAACCGTCGGATCGGTCGATGATGCGATGAAGTGTTCAAAACATCGGAGCCAATGCGTAAATTTCTTCGACGCATCTGCCGAATGGGGATCGATATCCAGACGCTCTGGTTTCAAAAATCAATCCATCTTCCAAAAGTTGTTATTTAATAAAATTGATGTGCCAAATAACTGCCCGAATCCGAAGTTAAAGCTTAAGACTGAAGCCTTTTATTAAATAAGAATCATGGCAGAGTTAACAGAGTCCATCATCGACCGAGCCCTTGGTAAAACATACCAGAAGAGGGGCGGGGCCAGGGAGGAGCATTAGTGGTTCCCCCTGGTGGAACATTCCAGACATTACAGTACAAGTACAAGTATCAGAACAGTTATTTCATCACAAGTTCCATTCGCAATTCCTCAGATAATGAACCAGTCCAAGACCTGGACAAACAGCAATGTGGTAAGGACCAGATAATCTGTTTTTAGGTGTTGGTTGAGGGATGAATATTGGCCAGGACACTGGGAAGAACTTCCCTGCTCTATTTCGAAATAGTGCTGTGGGATCTTTCACGTCCACCTGAGAGGACAGACATTGCCTCGGTTTAATATCTCATCCGAAATAAGGCACCTCCGACAGTGCAGCACTCCCTCAGTACTGCACTGGGAGTGTCAGCCTATATTTTAGGCTCAAGTCCCTGGAGTGGGGCTTCAAACCGCAACTCTCTGATTCAGAGGTGAGTGTGCGACCCACTGAGCCACAGCCGACACCTACTGAATGAAGGAAATGCCTACTTCTACTACTGTATGTATTCTCGAGCTCTGGGAATCTGCTGTAAGGACATTTCACCAATGCTAGGAAGTGTGTCCAAGCTTTTAAAACCCAAGCATCCATAGAGGTAAAGCTGAATTCAAAGCTAAAATCTGAATTTACCCAAGTTTGCTCCACTTAAATGTAACATTAAGAACTTAGCAGCCAAATAGTTACCACTGGTGGGGTATGTCTTTACATTAGAGGGAGGAGTTAAGTTTGCAGATTGTGTGTGCAGTCAGTACACCCCTGTATTCATGTTTAATGATTCACTTAGAACACTAGAGGCCACACTGGTGACCTGAAGATCAGTGAAGTTGATGTTTGTATCGTATTATTTTTCATATTATGAATGGAAATTAAACAAATGTTACTTAGAGCTATTTCAAATTCAGAGACTTTTGAATTTATTCCTAACAATATTGATGCTAAGTAAATAAGACGTGTTTTTTTTAAAACTCAGGAATCTATCATTGAGGAAATGAATGAAAACTGGTCACAAAAAGAAAGTGAAATTAAAGATAAGAATAAAGTGGAGAAGAGAATAGAACTGGTTTTACAGAGTGAGTGATTACTTCAGTATAAACTGTTGAGATATCAGCTAGAGCGGGAAATGGGGGAAGCCTCTTCTGAGGCACGTATGGGGCTGAGTGTGTGGGAAGAGGTTTATTCTGCAATCGACAGTGGAACAGCCGGCCTGAGAGTTCTCGATGCGGACGGTGGGGATCCACTTCAAAAGTACTTAATTGGTTGTAAAGTGCTTTGGCATGTCCTGAGGTTGTGACAGTCACTGTATAAATGCAAGTTTTTTTTTCTTTTCTCCTACAGGGTGTGCTGAATCACAGTTTGTGGGTGAACCAGTCCTTGCTACTTAATTTCTCAACTGTGTTAACACCATCTCGTATTGTAGCTGGGAACCAGTGAGGGTTCGAACGTCAATCAGGATTCAGATTGAAACTTTGCTGGTGTGTTAGTGCTCCAATGCACCCTGCCACAGATGGCTAGGATATTGTTTCATGCCCAAGAATCAGCACAAAACGAATGTCCTATCTCAGCCTTGCTGCTGGGAGAGAAAGGAAATGAGCAGGGTCCAGATGCTTCTCTTGCATGGTGGGAAGGGCCCATCTGTCTGGAGGCAGTTAAGCGAGGCCGCAGAGAAGACATGGCTTTGTGGAAAAGATAAAATGGCATACCTGAAATACAAATTAGAAAGGTAGAAATAACGCAGTTATATAGCACCTTTCATGCCCTCAGGATGTCCTAAGGGGCTTCATAGCCAATAAAGTACTTTTGAAGTGTAGTCACTGTTATTAGGTAGACAAATGCAAAGTCTCACAAAGTGAAGTATATTACCAGTTAATGTTTTTAGTGGTGTTGGTTGAAGGATGAATGATGCCCAGCACACTGGGAGAACTCCCCAACTCTTTTTTGAATGATGCCATGAGATCTTTTACATCCACCTGAACAGGCAAACAAGGCCTCAGTTTAATATCTTATCTGAAATACAATTATTGCTCAGTAATGCACTGAGATGTTAGCATAGATTGTGCGCTCAAGTCTACAGTAGGGTCTGGACCCACAACCTTCTGATCCAGAGGTAAGTGTACTATCACTGAGTGAAGGCTGACGTTATCAACGCCTCAAACTACAAAAGTGGGAAAAATTACATGGTTTGTCTCCATATGATACATAGCTGCTGTTACACACTGTAGCATTCAACATGGCAATCTTTGAATGAAATATCTATTCTGTCCAACAGAGAACTTGATACAAAATAAATGTGACCAAGAGAAAAGGTCAATGGATGAGGATTTCCAAGAACAGATTACTTCCATGGCCAATGAGCACACACGGAAGATGAAAGCAAGTAGAATCTTTTTAATATGGTACCAGATGGGATAAATTAAGTGTCTCATTTCAAGAGGTTTTGACCATTTTTCCACAGAAAGGATTTGAAAATATGAGTTACTTTTAATGGTGGATAGGGAATGTCTACAGCGTGATGCACGAGGCATCACGACTATATGGGATAGGCTAGATGGACCAGTGGGTCTTTTCTTATCCGTCATTTTTGTATGTACAACATCAATAACTTGCATTTATATAGCACCTTATAGGTAGTAAAACATTCCAAGATGCTTCATAGGAACGTTATCAAATAAAATTTGACACCGAGCTACAAAAGGACATATTAGAGCAGGGTAAGAGTTGTTCTGCCTCTAACCCTTGCTGTACCCGATTTGGAAGTGCTTGACACAGACACTGGGTTTCATACCAAAAGTGGAAAAAATATTCTGCACCAATGGCTGTAAGAACATTAAGACAATACTCTAGGATGAGAAAAGGCCATTTGACCCATCAATGCCCACAGGATTGCAGCTCACCCAACTAAACATCCAGCTGCATTTTGAATGTCTCTAATGGCTGTTAGAACGCCACTGCATTAGATGGTGCATCATACGGCCTTTTAACAAAAGAATGTTTGCTAATACCAGTCGATCTCCCATGGCGTTGCACATGGGAAATCAAAACCAAGTGTAGCCTTCAGGTGAAACAGGGTTAGAGGCAGGGAATAATTGGACCAGGCTACACAAGACTTAGTTCAGTCCCCATTTTAAGTTCGACAACAACAACTTGTATTTATGTAGTGTTTTTAACGTAGTAAACCGTCCCAAGGCGCTTCGCAGGAATGTTATCAAACAATATTTGACACCGAGCCAGATAAGGAGATATTAGGAGAGGTGACCACTATCTTGTCAAAGAGATAGGTTTTAAGGAGCGTCATAAAAGGAGGAGAGAGAGGTAGAAAGGTGGTGCGATTTAGGGAGGGAATTCCAGAGCTTGGGGCCTAGATAGCTGATGGCATGGCTGCCATGGGAGAGGCGAAGGAAATCAGTGACGCACAAGAGGTCAGAATTGGAAGAGATCTTGGAGGGTTGTGGGGCTGGAGGAGATTATAGAGATGGGGAGGTGCGAGTCCATGAAGGGATTTGAAAACAAGGATGAGAATTTTTAAATCGAGGCATTTTCGGACCAGGAGCCAATGTAGGTCAGCGAGCACAGGGGTGATGGGTGATGGGACTTGGTGTGAGTTAGGATACGGGCAGCAGAGTTTTGCATCAGCTCAAGTTTATGAAGGTTGAACATTCTGCTGTAATTTTTATATTTCCATACACCTTGCAGCACCTCCATTGGTGGGGGGTGTAATTACAGTGTGACAAGTTTTTATGGGCAGTTTCAATGATAAATGTGGACATAAGAATTTATAACAGAAAAGTTGACATATTTGAGATGTTTAAAATGTACTTCTTACCGATTTAAATTTATGCCCTTGTCCTACTGACCTGGCTTATCTCAAAGCAATACTCTGGGTTCATCATGCACAATACTTAAATATATCTCCGTGAAATTCCCCTTTTCTCTGGACCCCAAAGCATAAGCTTCTTTAATCTAATAGCCTATTCCACCCAGCCCCTTTACATTCTCATCTATCTTATCTGAACCCATCCAACATATCAATGTCCCTCTTGAGCTTGGTGACCAAAATTGTACACAGTACACCAAGGAGTTTAATTTCCTCCGTGCAGCATTTTTAGCACACTGGCTAGGCCATTCGATTACTGTCTGCTATTTTAATGTAGTTAAAATAATTAAAAACTGCATTAAAATAGTGCAGACAAGAATGTAAAGCAAACATATTAGTAGCAGGGTGCTAAGATAGTACACAATGGAAATAAAGCTCCCAAGTTGTGGTCTGACAAATTTTACCTCAGCGAGCATAAAAAGCCAATAATAACTGGGAGAGTAGCCACTACTGCTTCTAATCTTTTTCAATTAAAGCGCACGGTTCAAAAATTGCCCCTTGTTACATGAACTTATCTGAATTCCTTTGAGTGCCAAAAGGAAGAATTCAGCACATTGGAGTCAACTTCTTGCTTTCCTCTCCCACCTGCTTGGCCTTCAACCCTCCATCTAAGAGCTTCTACTTCCAAACTCCCCTCTACCCCAACTTGCTTACAATCCTCGTTCAATCTAATGCACCACACAAAGTATAACATTGTTTACCAAACTACACCTCCTAGTAGCCTCACTAATATTGCTAATTTATGTCAAATTAATGCTGTGGTTTTGCACCCATAAAAGAACTAAATCGAGGCTAGAACTTTTCTAAAAAAAAAATAATATTTTAAACATTTTTTTGCAAATTTTTCTACCTCTGACTTTTTAATCTTCTACCGTCACCCCCTCGGGGCTGGCACCATTTTGGAGTTCATATCTAGCAGACGAGTTTGGGATAAATTAGCCAGAAGCTCTAGTGGTCAATGGCAATGCTCATTTTCTTCAGTCTGAAATTCCAAGCTGGAGGCATGCCTGTGACTTTAATATTTTGTTTTGCCTGGATGGATGACTTATTTATGCTAAAACATTGTGCTTAAACCCCATGTTAAGTGAGCCTCTTTGAGTTCATCATTTCCTTTTCCAAAAAAAAAAGCACTGGATGGAATTTACAATCTTTTCTCCGCCACATGTTTAAGGGTTAGAAGTGGAAGGTTACTTTCTTGTAAATTTTTCTGTCCTGTGCTCTGAAGGAAGTCACTCACCAGCCCTCTCATATCACGGGAGTAGTGGCTATTCACGGGTAAAGCTAGACAGTGAATTGATATGGGGTAGGTTATTCAATCAGGGGTGATCACTGAGAGCTCAATCCTACCAGCACTACACATGCACTTTCTACCGGGGGTCACTGGACAGCAATCAGGAGCAGGACCCCTAGCTAATCTCTATCTTCTGCCCCATCAATCCCACCTTCCATTCCTTAGCACAGGGATGCTGTGGCTAGTTGTGGTGCCCCTTTCCTGCCTTTGCCAACCCAACTCAGATCATTTAACTCAGTACAGACATGGGATTTTCCTGTTTAGGATGACACAATACCTTACCATAAAGTATATTTACTCACATTTTGAAATTTATTTGATTAGAGGTGAAGGTTTAAAAAAAAAATTTAGGTTTTGTTTTACAGTACAACTAAATGTGAACTTTAATTTTACCCCCATCTCAAAGAACCCCAACAAACTCATTGTGTTCTAAAAATAAGTTCTAAAAATAACCTTCCACTTCTATCTTTTATTATGTAAATAATGGATGCTTTTGGCATATTCCCATTAAGTTAGTTGCAGTCTTACAGTTCAGTTTACTTGAGTTTTCCAGTTTGCAGGATGCAGAAACAAAAACCTTATTTAATAAGAGGCCTACCATTGAATCTAACTCTCTGCCTCTGCTTTCTCAGGAAGCTACTGAGAAGTATAATGACATTGCTGACACGGTTGTGGAGCTGAGGAAAGCAAAGCTGGAGATCAAGGTATAAACATGTTTACTTGACAACTGTTTGGTGTATACAGGAATAGTGTTGTTTATGAAACAAAAAGCAACTTTGTCTGCACGTTATTCGATTGAATCCTCTGTTAATTATTCCAGTGGCTGGAGTCATACTTGACACAAAGGATGATGGTTGTGGTTGTCGAAGGCCACAGCTGGATATTGTTGCACAAGTTCAAGACTGTTTCCCCATCTTCATCTATTAGCAATGACCTACCCTCCTTCATATGGTCAAGAGTGTGGCTGTTCGCTCTCTTCACAACGCAACTGATGATGAAGCAGCCTATGCCATTCTTCAGCAAGACCTGGACAACATCCAGGCTTGGGCTGACAAGTGGCAAATAACGTTCAGGTTATGTAAGTGCCACCTCTAACAAGAAAAGGCCTAACTATCTGTCCCTGCTCTTCAAGGCATCAGAATCATTGAGTCTCCCACTATCAACATGTGGGGGGGGCGGGGGGTGGGAGAGAGAGAGGGGGTCAACAATATGATTATGAGAGCAGGACAGAGGCTGGATACTCTGAAAAGAGCAGCTAACTTCCTAACCCCTCAAAACAAGGCTCAATTCAGGAGTGTGATGATGCCTAGATGGTGCAGATGCAATAGCACTTGAGAATCTCGGCACCAGTTCCCTTCAAAATCACATACCATTCTAGCTTGGACATATATTGCCATTCCTTCATTGTCACTGGGTCAAAATCCTGGTCTTTCCTACCCAACACTATTATGGATGCACTGTCAGCATAAGGACTGCAGTGATTAAAAAAGGCCCATCACTATCCTCTTGTAAACTATTGGTGTGAACTCTACAACAAAAAGAAAATACTGCAGATGCTGGAAATCTGAAATAAAAATGCTGGAGATACTCAGCAGGTCAGGCAGCATCTGTGAAGAGAGAAACAGAGTTAACGTTTCAGGTCGATGACCTTTTGTCAGAACTGGAACAAAGCAGGAAATGGAACAGATTTTTAAGCAAGGGTAGGAGCTGGGAAAGGGGGGGGGTGGGGGGAGGGGATGAAAGAACAAAAGGGAAGGCCTGTGATAGGATAGAAGGCAGGAGAGGTTAAGAGACATTAAGAGATATTCAAGGCAAAAGGAGATGGTAATGGGACAGATTAAGAAACAAATGATGGCTCTAGATGAAATATAAATTGCGCTGGCAGAATGAAAGACAGCTGCCATGTGGGAGAGAAGAACAGAAGGCACAAACAAAAAGTGTGGATAAAAAATATATATATGATAGGGGCCGAGGTTATGATCTGAAATTGTTGAACTCTATGTTGAGTCCAGAAGGCTGTAAAGTGCCTAATCGAAAGATGAGGTGCTGTTCATTGAGCTTACGCTGAGCTTCAGTGGAACAATGCAAGAGGCCAAGGACGGTGAGGTCTGAGTGGGAGTGGAGAATTAAAGTGACAGGCGACTGGAAGCTCGGGGTCCCCCTTACGGACTGAATGGAGGTGTTCTGTTCCACAAAGCGGTCACCCAATCTGCGTTTGGTCTCCCCAATGTAGAGGAGACCACATCGTGAGCAGCGAATACAGTATACTAGATTGCAAGAAGTACAAGTAAATCACTGTTTCACCTGGAAGGAGTGTTTGGGGCCCTGAACTCTGTCTGTCTTGGTTGCAGTTACTGATTTTCATGCAAGGTGGTATTGAATTTCAGGATATTTCTCTGCTTTGGCATACTGTTCAATAAATCCTGATTGAAACTGATCGAGAAGGTTGAGAGGGAGCATGAAGCAACTCTTTAAATAGCTAAGTGGGATAGATGTGGATGCAAACTGAAGCAGAGAATATAAGTAATGATTTTGCAAGTCTGAGATAAACTTAAAGGTTAGACTATTTTTCTTTCTGGCATTGTATTTAAAACCGGTTCCCAACAAAAGCAGTCAATACTATGCCAATTGGGGGACTCAAAAGAAATCTGGATACCTATCTTGCTGAGGATGGTATTAAAGGTTATAGGGATAGATATAGTCAGAGATGATCAAGTATACCATGGGACATTATAGTCTCTGTGCCGCTGAGTTCATGTATATATTAACACAGATGAATACTTTGTGGAGTTTGCTCAACTGCTGGGATGGTGGATTGGATTGAAGTTTTGCCAAACTTTCATCTCAGTGTTTAGTTAAGTGGGACGGAGTCTTTAATAGGGTAGCTTGTAAATGTTCTGTGGCTGGATGGACTAAACGGCCTTTTCTCAGTCAAGCTCCGTGAGTCCTTTTCCAAATCATTTTCAGGTTATCTTTCAAAGTATCCAGCAAACAAAAGTAAAAGAATTTTGTTTTACTGTTTGATTGTGTCATGAGAGGGAGATGTAATGCTATTCTAACGAAGGACGCAGGTGTAGTGAATAAACAATGCTGTTGGAGACTTATAAAAGGACTCTTTCCATTCCACTGTACTGAAGGTTTTATATTACAACCTGTAAAATAATTGGGGATATGAGGTTAAAAAACAGTTGTCATCTCTATCTCCTCCCCAGCTGTTGTTAATAACCATTCCATTCTCGAGCTTCTCATCCTACTTAAGCATTGTACTTCAATGGAAGTAGTGTACAGGTGCAGAAACCTCAACGGCTCTCATTGTGAGCAATCCAAATTCTCTACTGCTACTAGTACATTTTTGTGCATGCTGTTAATCACAGCATCCTACATTTTTCTTAAATAAACGTTTGAGAAGCCAATCATTCAAGAAATAAGTCCCGTCTATGTTAGCAACACACAAATTCCCACAAGGTCAAAATCCTGGAACTCCCTTCCTAACAGCAGCACTGTGGGGGACCTTCACCACATGGCCTGCAGCGGTTCAAGAAGGTGGCTCAGCACTACCTTCTCAAGGGTAATTAGGGATGGGCAATAAATGCTGGCCTTGCCAGCGATGCCCACTTCCCAGGAACAAATTTTAAAAAGGTGCATTCCACGAGCAGCACTCCAGTGATGTCCAGGTGATTTCTGCCCCTAAGCTGCTATTGTGCACAATCAAGTGACTGGCTCAAGAGCAGTATTCTCAATGAGCTGGGACCAGTTTGCTTGGAAATTCACAGGCAGGAAGCAGCATGTGGCAGAGGGGGAATTAAAAAGTGGAGGATAATTTATACTGCTAAATATAGTGACTTGAAATAACATTTGGCCTGTTGTTGTTTTATAGAATCTGCAGGATCAGTTGAAAAAGAAGACAGAAGAACTAAGGAGTCAGACTCAATATCTAAACCATGTTGAGTCACAGCTAGAATTGAATGTAATCAGAAGTTCTATCACCTTCCTGTAAATGATTCTAGCCTTGGGATCATAGAGCTGGTTTATCACAAAAGGATTTCCAAAATGTCTTTGTTAAAAGCTGGTCATGGAAACAATAGCAGGTTCCAATTAAAACCAAACAGCGCCAGCATAGTTCATTTGCTAGAATGCTTGGCTGAGTCAGGAGGTCATGGGTGCAAGCGCCATACCAGGACTTGAAGATGTAACCTAGCTGACACTCCAGGGAAGTACTGAGAGCAGGCTCCCTTATCAGAGGTGCCTTCTTTCAGACGAGGCTCTGTCTCCCTGTTCAGGTGGATGTTGAGGATTCCATTTGGTTATTTGAAAAGGATTGAGTGCTCCAGTGTCCTGGTCAATATTCCACTCTCAACCAACACTACTGGAGGGAAAAAAGATTAACTGATTATTTGTCTTGTTTCTTGGATCTTGCTGTGTGCATAAGAGTTGCTGTATTTGCCTACATAACCGTCACTGTACTTCAAAAAGTAATTCATTGTATGTGACGTGCTTTGAGATGTGATAGAGCACTGCAGTATTTCTTCAAATACTTCATGGCAACTTCCAGTGCTGAGAAGCAGCTGCAGCTTCAAGTGTCTTAGAAAGATTGGCTCTGGAAAGCTCAACACAGTCACTGTAATCAAATCCATTTATTCCTGAAATAGGGAAGGATAAATCAGGTAACTATAGGCTAATTGGTCTAACTTCAGTCTTAAGATCCATAATTCAAGATCACATTTAGAAATGTATGGGTTAATCAAGGACAGCCAGCATGGATTTGTTGATGGCAAGTCATGTTTGACAAGTCAGTAAAGTTGTTTAAAGTGACCAACTAAAAAGATAGAGAGAATTCAGTTCTCTTCACTGCTCTCCTTTCCTCTCTCCCTTCATGTCAACTCCCCCACTCGATCTTATCATCTCACGTGGCCTCGCTATCCCCTCCGTAACCATCACCGATAAGGCAATCTCCGACCATTTCCTTATCACTCTCTACCCATATTCCCTTTCCTCCTCCTAAACCTACTTCTTTTCGTATCCACCCCTGGAAAAAACTCTCCCTCAAGTCCCTTACCACTGCACTTTCTACTTCCCAACTGCCTAGCCTTTGGCCTACTATTCATGACATCTCTGCAGCTACTGACTTACTAAATCACACCCTCTCCACCACCTTTGATGCCCTTGTCCCACTAAAATCATTATACTCTTTCATCCTAGTCGTTTCTCCTGGTATACCCCTCATCTCTGCTTCCTTAAGTCCAAGGGACGTAGACGTAAACGTCTTTGGCGGACAACTGGTCTAATCATCCATCACCAGATTTGGCTAGATCGCATAAAGCACTACCGGGTCCTGCTCGCCATCACTAAAACAGCCCACTATTCTAAGATCATCCAGGATGGCAAAAATAACACCAGGCTTCTCTTCACCACTCAAATCACCCTCCCTTGCCTCCTCCTCCTCCTTCACCTCCAGGAATAAATGTGAGCTGCTCATGGACTTTTG
The DNA here is from genome assembly GCF_052327205.1 of Somniosus microcephalus. Lineage (NCBI taxonomy): Eukaryota > Metazoa > Chordata > Chondrichthyes > Squaliformes > Somniosidae > Somniosus > Somniosus microcephalus. The sequence continues at coordinate 175,785,665 of NC_140990.1, read as the reverse complement.
CTAAAAAGATCGACAACATCTGCAACTGCTTCTGCTTTCAACTCCCTCCCTTCCCCATGCCCACCGGACCTTACTTCCTCTCCGTTTCCCCCCTGCCCTAACCCTAAATTTGCATATTTCTAATTTCTGTCCTATCTTCCCCTCTTGCCCTTTCAAAGCTTATCTTGTCAATGAGACTGACCTCCTGCTCTCTCGGCCCTATTCCTACTAAATTGCTGTTCACCCAACTTTCCTTCCTGGCTCCCATGTTAGTGGATATTGTTAATGGTTCTCTCTCCTCCGATATTGTCTCCCTTTCCTTCAAATCTGCCGCCATCACCCCTCTCCTCAAAAAACCAACCCTTTACCCCTCCGTCCTTGCAAACTATCGCCCCATCTCCAACCTCCCTTTCCAAAGTTCTTGAATGTGTTGTCACCCCCCAAATCCGTGCCCATCTTTCCCAGAACTCCTTGTTTGAATCCCTCCAATCAGGCTTCCGCCCCTGCCACAGTACTGAAAATGCTCTTAACCAAGGTCACAAATTACATCCTGATTGACTGCGACAAAGGTAATCTATCCCTTCTCGTCCTTCTGGAACTGTCTGCAGCCTTTGACATGGTTGAGCACAAAATTCTGCTCCACCGTCGTCCAGCTGGATGGGTCTGCACTTACCTGGTGTCATTCCTATCTTTCCAACCGTAACCATAGAATCAATGGCTTCCATTCCCAATCCCACACTCTCACCTCTGGTGTCTCCCAAGGATGTATCCTTGGCCCCTCCTATTTCTCATCTACATACTGCCCCTCAGTGACATCATCCGGCAACACAACGTGAGTTTTCACATGTACGCTGATGATACCCAGCTCTACCTCTCCTCCACCTCTCTCAAACCCTCCACCGCCTCTATACTATCAGACTGCTTGTCCAACATCCAGCACTGGATAAGTAGAAATTTCTTCCAATTAAATATCGGGAAGACCGAAGCCATCATCTTCGGTTCACACCACAAACTTCATTCCCTTTCCATTGATTCGATCTCTCTCCCCGGCAACTGTCTAAGGCTGACCAAGTCTGTTCGTAACCTTGATGTCATTTTTGATCACGAACTGAGCTTCCTACCTCATATCCGGTCTAAGACCACCCATTTCCCCCTTCCCTCAACTTATCTACTGCCGAAACCCTCATTCATGCCTTTATCGCCTCTAGACTTGACTATTCCAATGCACTCCTGGCCAGCCCTACTTCTACTCTCCATAAACTTGAAGTCATCCAAAATTCTGCCACCCGTGTGCCAACGCGCACCAGGTCCCGCTCACCCATCTCCCCTGTGCTTGCTGACCTACACTGGCTCCCAGTTAAGCAATGCCTTGATTTTAAAATCTCTCCATGGCCTCGCCCTCCTCATCTCTGTAATCTCCTCCAGCCCTATAATCCCCTGGACCTCTGCGCTCCGCTTATTCAGGCCGTTTGAACATCCCAGATTTTAAATGCTCCATCATTGGCGGCCGTGCCTTCAGCTGCCTACGTCCTAAGCTCTGGAATTCCCTCCCTAAATCTCTCCACTTCACTTTCCTCCTTTAAGACGCTCCTTAAAACCTACCTCTTTGACCAAGCTTTTGGTCACCTGTCCTAGTATCTCCTTATATGGCTTGGTATCAATTTTTCTTTTTCTTTGATAACACTCCAGTGAAATGCCTTGGGATGTTTTATTATGTTAAAGGTGCTATATAAAGATTTAAAATCTAGGATGGTGTTTGTGTGATGTATATGGATTTTCAGAAAGTCTTCAATATGGGGTTTCACAGGAGGCTTTTTACAAAAATTCAGATATATGGTACAAAAGAAAATGGAGAAGAATGGATAGAAAGTTAGTTAGACAGGAAACACAGGGTTGCTCAGGTTGGAGAAGGTTAAGATGAAACTTAATAGAGCTTTTTAAAATTAGGGGGATGAGATGGAAGGGAGGAGGAGAATGACAGGGAATCATGGTTATCATGCTGGGCTACAGTTCCACGAGTACCATTTGCCCTCAGGTGCCTCACATTGCAGGTTTCTTGAATAAAGGAGAGTCATTTTATCGCAGAGAAGGAGGACGTATGTTCATTTGCTTTAACATGGCCACCAATTCTCCCTATGCACTGCCACCAGGAGGTATCAAGGGACTGGCAGACAAGGCAGCCTCTGCTCGGCCCTTCCCTGTTTGGACACGGCTCAGATTCGGAACTGGGTAGAATAGGACAGAACTGTGTGCACCCCTTCTCTTTGGCCAATTCCCAGCATCATTATGCCCGCAGCCTATTTTAAGTATGATCTCTCCATTATGTTGAAGAAAAATGTTTCATGAACGTGTGATTTAAAAATAAAACAATTATTATTTCAGGAAACTAAGCTGGCTGAAATCGTAGGAACCTATAAGACAGATATAGGCAATTTGAAGAAGAAATATGTGACTTCCATAGAAGCTTTAAAAAATCAAAACATCGATCTGAAGTAAGAATCCAACCTGTGCCTTGCATTTCTCTGCTAAGAAAACACATTACCAACTGGTTTCAATGAAAGCACTCAGTTATCTTAAAATTCAGTCTACATGATTCATCGTTGTGCAAGTTTTTTTTGCCAATTATATTCCTGAAACCATTATATGGAATTTGCAGCACAGAAACAGGCCATTCGACCCAACTGGTTTATGCCGGTGTTTATGCTCCAAACGAACCTCCTCCCACCCAACTTCACCATGGTAGCAAGTTCCACATTTTAATCACTCTCTAGGTAAAGAAATTTCCACCTTACTGGATTTATTAGCGACTATCTTATACTTATGGCCGATGTCAGAACGAAAGGTCATCGACCTGAAACGTTAACTCTGTTTCTCTCCACAGATACTGCCTGACCTGCTGAATATTTCCAGCATTTCCTATTTTTATTTCAAATTTCCAGCATCCACAGTATTTTGCTTTTGTGTTATATTTATGGCCCCTAGATTTTGACTCCCCTACAAGTGGAAACTCTTCTCTATGTCTACCCTATCAAGCCCCTTCATGTTTAAATACCTCAATTAGGTCACCCTTCTATAGAAACTAGCCCCAGCCTGTTCAATCTTTCCTGATAATTATAACCCCTGAGCTCTGGCATCATTGCTGGGCTCTCTCCATTAATTCTCCCAAATGACTGGACTTCACACAACGTGGCTCAATCCTGTCCTTATCCAGCAGCTGTATGCACCCACTTCCAGCAGGGGCAAGGGGGGTCACTGGACAGTAATCAGGAGTGAGGACCCAGATTACAGTTCTGTTGTCTAACCCAGGGGCACCAAAGCTGTTTGGATCACCCAACTGAAATTACCTAACTGTACAGATGTGTTTTGACGTACATTTCAATGCACTGGAAAGCCATGTGGCTCAATACCAGTCCAGTACGATGATTACGCTGTCTTTTATGGTAAAGAAGGGTTCTTGCATATGTGAATAATGTGAAGTATTTTCTCGGTTGGCGAATTCATGTTCAGTCCTTTTACTTCATTAAGTAAATGAATGTTTTCTTTCCTGTCATCAAGAAACTTTAAATTGAAACTGAAAGTTGCCTGCAGAGACCAAGAAGTATTATGGCATCCTGAGGAGCTCAAACTGAATGTTTTGTTTCTGAACAGCTATTTACCATCAAATGGTTTCTCTGTCTCTCTGATTGAAGTATCAATTAATGTTGACATAGGGGAAGTGCCAAGAGCAGATCGAACTCCCAACATCACTGGCACTGAATGATTCCTCTAACTGCAGTCTTGCCATGCGAATGGTAAATTCTAAATGGTGCAGAGCGGCTTCATGAGCTAGGACATAGGAACAGGAGTAGGCCATTCAGCCCCTCAAGCATCTTCCACCATTCTATTAGATCATGGCTAATCTAGAACAACTCCATTTACTGGCACCATTCATCCATATCCATTGATGCCTTTACCTAACAAAATTCCATCAATCTCAGTCTTGAAAATTTTAATTGATCTAGCATTCACAGCCTTTTGGGGAGAGTTAGTCTGTTTGATTGCTTTTTGTACCTGTGCACTAGCTTTTAGTGATGTGTATATGGACATATAAATCCTTTTGTTCTTCTACAGTCCCTAGTTTCTCACCGTTTAGAAAATACTCTGATTTATCTTTCTCGAATCAAAAGTGGATGACCTCACACTTCTCCACATTGAACTCCAACTTCTCTCCCTGATCGTGTTAATTAATTTTTGCAGATTATATTGGCCACAGACACCACTGGGAAGATGTGTGTGATACATGGTGAAATATGCATGCACAGCGGTGCTGAGTTTCAGAGGAAGCTGAACTACTCAATTACATTCAACCAGTCTGGTGGAAATGGCATTTAATGGGTCTTTCATGCACTGGCCAGATTGGTATAATAAAACTATTTGGAACCACTCCAAAGGAGTGTGCCTAGATACCTTTGCTGAAGTGCTTTGAAAACTACATATATATCTGTCACTAAAATGCCAATAGGGTCTCCATTTTGAACTCTTGAGATGTTAAAGGCACTTGTCCATTAAATAAATTGTATCCATATTGTATCTAAAGTATTAACATACCATGCTCTGACTTTCTTGTCGTGTTTATTTACCATACAGGAAAATGCGACAAACTCTCCCCTCTCCTTGAATATGCCTCAGATTTTCCCCCAAGGTTTGCCACAATGTTAATATCTGTAAAATAGCTACCAATTTTCTAAGCTCTGTCCCATTTGGTCTGGCAAAAGCTGCCGTACATAGGAGAGGATGTTGGATGCCCTATTATTCTGTATCCTGCAGTGGTCAATTCGTACACCTGGGCTTTTAAGCGCCTGTGACTGTCCATGCTCCGCTAATAAGTCAGGCAGCATCTGTGGAGAGAGAAAAACAGCATTAACCTGACGAAATGTCATTGACCTGAAATGTTAACTCTGTTTTTCTCTCTCCACAGATGCTGCCTGACTTGCTGAGTATTTCCAGCATTTTCTGTTTTTATTTCAGATTCCTAGCATCCACGGTATTTTGCTTTTTTTCCCCAGTTAAGAGTCAACCACATTACTGTGGGTCTGGAGTCACATATAATAAAGACGGCAGATTTCCTTCCCCAAAGGGTTTTTCCCAGTAGTTTCATGGTCACCATTACTAATACTAGTATTTTTTTATTTAGATTTATTTAATTGAATTTAAATTGCTGCCGTGGATTTGAACTCGCATCTCTGGATCATTAGTCCAGGCCTCTGGATTACTAGTCCAGTAACATAACCACTATGCTACCATACCCCTACCCACTACCCTTTATGTGAAAAAGTGCTTCCTGATTTCAACTGGCTCCAAACACATGGTTCTTCCATGTGAGTCTGTGGTTGTAATTTAAATATAATGATGAACCGGAAAATCCACTGGGCAACCCTACCCAGCAAGATTAAGCTGGCTGCCCATGGCCTAGGCACTGATCCCAGTCTGGCTCCCGCTTCTGCTGGTTTTTGGCCAGGTACATCTTTGCCAAGATGATGCTGGGCCAGGGTTCCAACTGAGAGCTCCCGCTCCCTCTCCCCTGCTCTCAAGGTCATCCCAGAAACGTTTTAAGGCTCGGGCGCCCCTGCGGATCAGGGTGTTGGTCGTGTTTGCATCCATTCTGGCAGACTCCTGACAAAGGTACTGCGGGAGGCTGCTGGAATGGCTGCCCGCTTTCAGGGCCAGTGTATCTTCAAACAGTTAATGAAAAAAGAGATCATGCAGCCTCTGTGTGGCTAAGGCTAGGACTAACTCCATTATATCTTGGCTCAGTTGGTAGCACCTCTGAGTCAGAAGGTTGTGGGTACAAATCCCAGTCCAGAAACTTGAGCACAAAATCTAGGCTGACACTCCAGTGCAGTACAGAGGGAGAGCTCCACTGTCAGAGGTGCTGTCTTTCGGATGAGACGTTAAATCGAGGCCCTGTCCTCACGGGTGGATATAAAAGATCCCGTTGTAACGGTACCACCGGGTGTCTCTTACTTATGTTACATAATTCCCTTTAACTTACCTATGTTTGTACATACAGTTTACCTGTACGGGGCGTTGCCCCTTTAAGGACGCGAGCCGGCCCAGCTCGGCCTTCCGCTCCCGCGATGGCCGCCGGCCCAGTTCGGCCTCCCGCTCCCGACTTCGGCTGCAATGGCCAGCTGCAGTGCCGGGTAAACGCGCTGATGTCATCACGCACATCACATGACCGCCCTAAGCGCGGGCAAATGCGATGATGTCACGACGCAAGTCACGTGACGCCACAAGCGTGGGAAACGCGAGCAACGCGATGACGTCACGATGCAAACGCGATGACGTCATCGCGGCGTCCCCACTGGGGAAAGACCTGTTCCACAGCTCTCCTGCATGGATCTACGTTGTTTGTTGTATTTCGTCAAATCCTTCATTAAAGACTTATTGGATTGTTTCTCCCGAGTCGACCTCAGTGATTTGGTTAGGTATACACCTATTCCTATACCGTGGCATTATTCAAAGAAGAGCAGGAGAGCGCTCCCTGGTGTCCTGGCCAATATTTATCCCTCAACCAACATCACAAACAGATTATCTGGTCATTATCACATTGCTGTTTGTGGGAGTTTGCTGTGTGCAAATTGGCTGCCATGTTTCCTACATTGCAATAGTGACTATACTTCAAATAGTACTTCATTGGCTGTAAAGCACTTTGGGAGGTCCAAAGGTTGTGAAAGGCACTAAATAAATGCAAGTCTTTTCTTCACAAGGGAATGTTTATATTAATAATCAACTATATTAAAAACAAATGACAGAACCCAGATACAAGGATAAGTAGCTTTCATTTGTTGTACTCACCCTTACACTGCAGATCTACACCCGGCGCACATGGATTGACAATTTACTTCGTTCTTGCTGTAAACTTTCCACACCTGACTGTAAAGTACAGCAACATTTCCCATTCTCCTAGAAATAGAAATATCCAATATTTAAAATAATGTAACATTTTATTTTGATTCTAGAGCTAAGCAGAATGATGATGAAATATAACATGTGGAACTTAACAAGGAAAAGGCTTGAAGTCAGTTTAGGGGTTTTGATGTTAAGAAGTCTGGAAGCACTCTAGAGTAAGTGACAGAAAAGCCCTCACACTGAGATACTATAAAGCAATGGTTGGTGGGAGCATATCCTGTAGAAAGTGCACATAGGAAGTTCTACTATAATCAGACACAAATAACCATGATTTATTTTCCCCTCTTCAGGCAACTGTTTGCTTTAAAGGCTGAAGAACTATGTGCCCTTAAGGCAGCAATAACGGAGAGGGAGAGAATACAGCAGCTTGAAATGAAAGAGAGTCTCCAGGTCACCCTGCAAGAACGTGCCAGAGACATTGCAGCCACCAGTCCACCCACAGCTGGCACATTGCAGCCAGCACCTCCTCCGACTTCTCAAACAAAGGTCAACAAACCAGAAGACTAGAACTTACCCGTGTGTATTTTACACTGAGGAATTGGGTTAGGTACAAAGCTATAGCAGAGGAACACATCAGCAAGAATCCTCCTCGATACTTAAAAAAAAAAAAAATGGTTTCAATGTACAAAGGCTGTTTGACAGCAGTCCATTTTGTTTATTCAACGGAATAAATTTGGACTTTGGAGCCAATTACTTGTAACATGCCTGTTTGCAAAATATCTGGTCTCCACAGTCTCCTGTACCTCACCCAAGTGACTTTTCTTCAGATGCAAATTTTGACAGGGTCTGCTGTTCTGACAATGGGGAACTTCAAAGTCAAGCATGAGCCTCTCCTTACTTGGTGTCCAACCATGCACGCTTTCACTTCAGGTTTCTGTATAGCAATTGGCAGCTAGATCTTCAAATTGTTATACAGATGCAACGACGACATGTATTTATATAGCACCTTTAACATAGTAAAATGTCCCAAGGTGCTGCTGAGGAGTATTATAAGACAAAAAATTTGAGCCACATAAGGATAAATTAGGGCAGGTGACCAAAAGCTTGGTCAAATGGTAGGTTTTAAGGAGCGTCTTAAAGGAGGAAAGAGAGGTAGCGAGGCAGAGAGCTTAGGGCCTAGGCAACAGAAGGCACGACCACCAATGGTTGAGCAATTATAATCAGGGATGCTCAGGAGGGCAGAATTAGAGAAGTGCAAATATCGCGTTGGGGGGCTGAAGGAGATTACAGAGATAGGGAGAGGCGAGGTCATGGAGGGATTTGAAAATGAGAATTTTGAAATTGAGGCGCTGCTTAACTGGGAGCCAATGTAGGTCAGCGAGCACAGGGGTAATGGGCGAACGGGACTTGGTGTGAGTTAGGACATGGGCAGCTGAGTTTTGGATGACCTCAAGTTTATGTAGGGTAGAATGTAGGAGGCCAGCCAGGAGTGCATTGGAAGTGTCAAGGCTAGAGGTAACAAAGGCATGGATGAGGGTTTCAGCAGCGGATGAGCTGAGGCAAGGGCGGAGATGGGCGATGTTACGGAGGTGGAAATAGACGGTCTTTGTTATGCTGCGAATGTGTGGTCGGAAGCTCATTTCATGGTCAAATATGACACCAAGGTTGCGAACAGTGTGGTTCAGCCTCAGACAGATGTTAGGGAGAGGGATGGAGTCAGTGGCTAGGGAACGGAGTTTGTGGTGGGGACCGAAATCAATGGCTTTGGTCTTCCTAATATTTAATTGGAGAAAATTTCTGCTCATCCAGAATTGTATGTTGGACAAGCAGTCTGACAATTTAGAGACCGTGGAGGGGTCGAGAGAAGAGGTAGAGATGGGTGTCATCAGTGTACATGTGGAAACTGACGTGTTTTTGGATATGTCGCCAAAGGGCAACATGTAGATGAGAAATAGGAAGGGGCCAAGGATAGATCCTTGGGGGCCACCAGAGGTAACGATGCAGGAAGAGAAGCCATTGCAGGTGATTGTCTGGCTACAATTAGATAAATGTAGGCAGTCACACAACACCAGGTTATAGTCCAACAGCTTTATTTGAAATCACAAGCTTTTGGAGCGCTGCTCCTTCATCAGGTGAAGTGAAGAGAAGCATACAGGCACAGCATATATAGTCAGAGAAAACTGCCAGATGATTACAGGTAATCTTTCTAACTGCCCTTTATCACACCTTGTCAGAGATAATCACAGCAATCAAAGGTGTGAATGGTGTCCAAACTGATGTAATGTTTTCCTGACTGACCTGTTTGGACACCATTCACACCTTTGATTGCTGTGATTATCTATGCCGAGGTGTGATAAAGGGCAGTTAGAAAGATTACCTGTAATCATCTGGCAGTTTTCTCTGACTATATATGCTGCGCCTGTATGCTTCTCTTCACTTCACCTGATGAAGGAGCAGCGCTCCGAAAGCTTGTGATTTCAAATAAAGCTGTTGGACTATAACCTGGTGTTGTGTGACTTCCTACATTTGTCCACCCCAGTCCAACACCGGCATCTCCACATCATACAATTAGATAAGAATGGAACCAGGCGAGTGCAATCCCACCCAGCTGGAAGATGGTAGAGAGGCGTTGGACAAGGATGGAGTGGTCAACCGTGTCAAAAGCTGCAGACAAGTCAAGAAGGACGAGGAGGGATAGTTTACCTTTGTCACAGTCACAAAGGATGTCATTTGTGACTTTGATGAGAGCCGTTTCGGTACTGTGGCAAGGGCTGTTCACTACCTGAACAGGTGGTGAAAGCAGATTCAGTAAGAACTTTCAAAAGGGAGTTGGATATATACTCGAAAAGGAGAAATTTGCAGGGCTATGGGGAAAGAACAGGGGAGTGGGGCTAATTGGATAGCTCTTTAAAAGAACCAGCACAGGCATGATGAGCTGAATGGCCTCCTTCTGTGCTGTATGATGCTTCAACTCTGGCAGATTTCTCCACGGCTGGGGCAGCTGGGACAATTGTGGGCCTGTCCCCTTACTACTGCTGCAACTCTGATTATCAAATCTGGGTCCTGCATCATTGGTATGACTCAGTACGACACACCACAGTATATTTACTCACTGAATTTTGGGGAAAGGAAAATCCAGGCTTGATTGTCAACATTTTTTTGTTGCCATCAGAGCTGAATCTCTTCCTGAACCAACATTCACGTGATAGAAAAGAACTTGCATTTATATAGCGCCTTTTACGACATTCCAAAGCACTTTACAGCCAATTTAGTACTTCTTTGAAGTGAAGTCACAGTTGTAATGTAGGAAACGGGTCAGCCAATTTGCACACAGTAAAGTCCCACAAACAGCAATGTGATAATGACCAGAGGAGGGATAAATATTAGCCAGGACACCGGAGTGAACTCCCCTGCTCGTCTTCAAAATAGTGACTTGGGATCTTTTACGTCCACCAAATGTGCTTCCAGTAGGAGTCACTGCACTCCAATTCTGGCCTCTTGTGCATCTGCGATTTTCATTGCTCCACCTTTGGCAGCCTTGCCTTCAGCTGTTTAAGCTCTGAAATTTCCTCCACCTCTCTCACCTCCTTTAAGATGCAACTTAAAACTTACCTCTACGACAACGCTTTTGGTCACCTGTCTCAACATCTCATATGGCTTGGTGTCTGTTTGATAACACTCCACGGAGCACTTTGGGACATTTCACTACATTAAAAGGCACTATATAAATGCAAGTTGTTGTTTTACTTTCGCACAATGCCTCCTACACAGCCAAATGTCATGCATGTTCAGACAGCACAACCAACATCCAGTAAGCTTCAAAATTATGGTGTTCTTCGCTGCGTAGAATTTAAGGTACAATAATCAGACAAATCCATAAACCACATTCAATAGACCCAAATGTCTCAGCAAAGTTTTGCAGGGTGACTGTAATGGGGAGGTCCCATTTCTATGTGTTTAAGTCGGAGCTTAAAGTTCTCCCTGAAGAATGCAGTCTGTCTACACTCTTCCAATGGTTCACTGGAATATTTAGCTGCATGTTGGATGAACCTTACTCCATCGATTCAGACAAGGTCTACTTGGATCAGTAATATACAGTCAATCATTAAAAGCCAAACTATCCAAAACTCATATGAATAGCACAATCACAACAGAAGAATGTTTTTATATAAATTCTTTAATCAATTTATAGAGCTTTACATAAGAACTTATCGCACTCGTGCCTGTCCTAGATAAAAATAAGCCAATTCCAACATCTTGGGAAAATTCATAAAGGAGGCTCTCCCTCTTTCCCACAAAACGTATTAGAATAATTACTTGGTAAACAACTGATTGCTCACATTGGAGAGGATTATTCTACGTCAGTTTATACAAGATTTTCTTTCAATAGATGCTGAAGCCCTTCTGAGCACCAGTTTGCATCCTTGCTAGTCCTGTGAGTGCTTGTCTCCTTTTTTAAAAAAAAGGCCTTAGACTGGAGGGAATGTGAAATGTGCAATTCCTTTAAATCAAAATCTCCAATTCTTCCATTCTAATACATGATTTACTTTTCTTTGTCTTTCTTACACCATATTACAAAACCATCTCTTTTCCCTCCTCATCACTAAATCTAATTACTGGAGTCTGAATTGTTTACAGCAGGGAACTGCATAATGTTCTATTCCGATGAGACTCTTGCAGGGAATTCCCTCAGGGCTTCTCCCACTCTGTTGCCATAACTTTGGCAAAAGTTCAGTGGAAATTCCGGTAGTGGAGCAGAAGTCCCCCAGGAAATTCCCAGCGTCCACCCCTTGTGGCAATGCACAGTCAAAAGAAGGCCAAAACAGCAATGACAACTTCAAGCTGCATTCAAAGGTTATGAATAAAGAATGGGTCAATTCAAACCATTTGCAAGTATTGATCAGCTCCTGAAGTAATTGAGCACCAGCTACAGGTGGTCTTGTTATTTGCCATATAATTTAATTATATAATAAACTTGTGGCTCTTTCTTCATCAACAGGATTTCACTTTTTAAAACAAACCAAGCACTTCCTGCACTCTCCAATCATCCCCTGCCTCTACACTTAATCTAACCGCTGGAGGCAGGGCAAGAAAGTTTAGGTTACGGTTGCCTCAGGACCACTCAATAGTGAGAGGTCCCCGTCAGTTGCGGAAAGGGATTACGTTTCCCAATCTTTTTTATACCACCACATGGGATGCTCCACTGACTGAAAACAAGCAAAACGCGGCCACAGTATCCATTATGTGAGCACTGCATCTAATTTGAAGCCGACATGAACCGTCTCCAAGTTACAAAGAGGCCACTGATGGAGAAGTGCACAGCTAAATCCAACCCACGGTCACAGCTGGAGGTGTGGCAGAAGCTGAGAGCTGCTATATGGAGAGGGAGGTAGACAGAGATTATTGAGGAACTCAACTGGAGACAACTGAGGCGTGCCAATAGCAAGAGGAATCTGCATCCAATTCACAGACTCCTTCAGACCCAAAGACCAATGAATCAGTGGAAAAATGGCATTTTACAACATTCACTGACACTCTAGCTTTTACTTGGCATCTACTGGCACAAAATAAGTACAGCAGAAAGCATTAAATTTGGGATATCTAGCCCTAAAGGGTTAAAATAATTCTTATTTAACTGATTAAATAGTTAACTGATTAAAGAAAAACCTCTAAACTGATCATTTTTAACTCTAAGGATTCTGCATATATTTGGTCTGCTGTTACTGAAAGAAATATAAAGTTAATGGTAATCAATCTCAAAGTCATCTCGTCAATTTCCCCCCCCCCCCCGCTTTAAATCGCACCAACTCGTGTAAAATAAGCTCCTTTTCTTTTTTAAAAAAAACCTTGTGTGGTGCTGGGAACAGGCTGTTCAAATGCTTCCTAAAGGTCTCCATAAAACTAGCTTTCAAATCGGCCTGTGTTGCTTCTCGCCCTCCTTCCCACAATCGAACCAACTGCTTCCTTACACGTTTAAACGTGTATGGCTGAATTACTCATCTCGGTTGTGTGCAGATCTGCTGAAGGCTTTTCAGCTCAATTGGACATTATTAATAATTTTTTTAATGATCTACCAGTTGGGCAATGCGAGGTACTCGTGCAACATGGGTAGTTTACCATATCATGCCACAACACATGTAAAAACGCTAATACACATCCATACCCGAGTGACGAAATAGATCATTCAGCAGCAACATTATATTCCGCTTTACATTTTTTTATAATAAAGTAAATAAACTTGATTTAAAACTAAAACATTTGCAGCAGCAACTTGGTACCACACTTTATCGTGAAATTATTCACTGAGCCACTGATAGCTGGAGCCTAAACTATATTTTCAAGGCTACATTTTGCATCCTGTTCTACTGAGAGGAGAAATATAATTTTATGCATTTTAAATAATTTTTTTTTTTTTTTTAAAGCAACAAAACTTCAATGCTAATCTACAGTGTTTACAAACTTCACGGGCAGGTTTTGCAATATATTGATTCTCTAATTATTCCCCTCTATTCTCCATATCTTATTGTCCTGTTAGATAAAATGTATAACAGATAAATTGCCCTGAAAAGCCCACTGCAGATCGACACAATCACTGTGGCCCCAGCAGCAGCAAACAATGAGGTCTGAAAGAAGTCACAAAAATGGTGCCTGTCCACCTGTGTAATGGAGACAAATCTCACCTTTGCAACATCTCACCTTTAAATGAATCTCAGTGGAAGAGGTTAATGAATGCAATCTGAAACTGGACTCACCATTCCAAACAATTCTGCTTTATGCAAATAGCTCCTGCAACCATTAGTTTATAGCTGAATATAATAATCTGGCAGTGAAATTCTGTTAAATGGGATCAGTGGGCAACAATTCCTGAAGCATGTGGATTGCTTACAACTGGATTAACAAAACTGTCTCCTCACTCCTGTGCTATTGAGGGTCAGGTATGGACTTGGTAATGATTTGCTTCTATCTGGTTTGTACTTGATTGTACTTACACCAACAGAATATCCAGAAATTCAAAAGAGGAGGAAAGCCTTTATGATATTATCTTAGCAATAGGGAATTGGCCTATCCTACTAACCATGCAGAACCACCCTTTGAGTGCCCTACAGCTAGTCCATCTATTTACAAGAGGTTAGTTCTCTTTTTAAGGCATTGGGTAGCCCAGGTGGCAAAATGACTAGTTCAACAAAAAAAAAGTAGTTTTCTAGTCATTGTGACAGTTAAAATAGGAAAACAATGATCCTGTAGGAGATGTTACTCCACTAGCAACATTTGGCCATATATAAATATTTTTATTTCTTTCCATACAGTATGTATTCTGAGTCTACCTCAAATTGGAGCATTTGTGCATCAACATTAAAGAGCCAAGTTTTCTCTGAACTGGGAACTCCTGAGGTTACACGTGAGGGACACAATCCTTGCCAGCAAGTCAGGTTCTCACTGAAAGTCAGACCATAAAATCCACTTTAGCTGAGATTTTTACATCTGTCCTGTGTTTTAAAAAAATCATTTGTGTCACAACCACCAGTTTGGCATGTGATAAGAGCCTCCACATTGGTTTGAGATCTACACTGGATTTTATGGTCCCATGAAATTTCGATCAGTACATCAATCACATCTGAACAAATGCAAGAGGGATATTTCCACGAGAGCACGTTACCAAAATATGTAAAGCATGGACAGTTGCAACACTGGGCGCTCCACAAGGTAAACAAACGCCAGTTGCTGGTGTGTCAGAAGCTTTGACCTATTTCTTGGGAGGGGATTCCCATCTATTGCATAGGTATTTTAATAATCAGTCTTGAATATTTGCAAGAAGAAAACAACTTTCTTTTTAAATATTAATTTAGGCAGTTATTGAAAAAAAATCAAAAGTCCTCTGAAGAAGGTTCTTCTCTCTGTTCTGATAATGCGTTCGGTTAGATCTCTCCTCCCAGTTCGAGAGGGTAGAAGGGAACCTCATCAGGGCACCATCAAACTGGAATGAAGAATCTGACAGCTCTCGCCAACTTATCCTCAAACCTCACTTTATAATTGAGACCACCGGTTGCCTTTACTCCTTTGTATTTAGTAGAAGGTGAATCACTCTGTTCATACATCGCTCTTACTCAGCTCTGCACTTCTGACAGTCATTGCAAGAGCTAATCAGCTCTTCCAGACACCCTCTTCCAGATTCCACAACCGTTATCTGAAGTCTGCCACACTGATCGACAACGCCACCTCAGGTCTGCGGGTCCGAGCACGAACTGTCTGTCTTTCACTACTTTCTGGGGCATCTCCACTCTGATGGGCAGTAGCTTGTTGACTGTTAAGGAAAAAAACACTTTGTTGGTCCGTGTGTTGAGAAGTTTAAGATCTATACTTAAGCTTATAATCCTTACTATTTAATGTTTGATGATGCTCTTGTGAAACGCCTTGAGACATTTTACTATGATAAAGCCGCTTATATAAATGCAAGTTGTTAAGGGCGCAGATTTAGTTTTTAAACAAAACTTTAATTAAGCAAGCCTTTTCTGTCGTGTAAGATTCAACACTTCAAGTGTTGCAAGCCATTTCTACTCTCGCAGTTACAAACACTAATGATATTAAACATGCGTTAATACTGCACTATTAAGAGTTACATTAGAAACATTGAAGGATTTTTAGAAATCAGCTATTCATGTACAGCACAATAATCTTCATTCCTGCTGCCCGCTGTTCTCCTTTAGCAATGGGCCAGGTAAATAGGCAGCTTGTTTGTTCAGGATTTAAACTGCTATGCTGTGCTGTGCTCAGTGGAGAGGAGGCACACTAGTATTCTTAACTCAACATGATTCAAGTGAAGCTCCTGCTCGGAACTAGAGGACTCCTAATCTCTCAGGATTACACATCAATAACTTTTAATGCAGATGGGATGTGTATTTGGTGACTCTTCGTCATTCTCCACTGAGAATAATGGGAACTGTGACTTCATACTGTCCAGAAATCTACATTTTCCACTTTTTGGTTCCCCCAGGAAAATTGCATCTCCTGCCTCCATATCCAGATCTCTGCAGATTGGGAATCTATTTCATGCACCTGTCTTCTACAAGAGACTTAATCTAGTTGTAAACTGCAGTGTTACTGTTTACACCCCAACTGAGTGCTTATACAGGACGGTTTGGACACAAAATATTACGGCTATGGTTCCCGGCATCTTACTACAGTATAGGGAAACATCCTGTCCTTGGGAGTACAAAGAAGGACAACTGTTGGTTAATTGATTTGGGCACTTGAGCTATGAGGAAAGACTAAAGGTGTTAGGGATGTTTACACTGGGGAAAATGTGGCTTGGAGGTGACCTTATTGGGTATTTAAGTTCTTTAAGGGAACAAATAAACTGGATCCCCAGCACACTGCCCTCTTCCAGCAAAAGCAATTGCAGCATTACTTTCGAAGATAATGTATTATAATCCCATTGTAGAACCCACTGGATCAATCAATATGACGTGAAACCCATGGCATGATTCAGTTTGAACTTCAAAAGAGTTGAATTTGTTACAAAAGATTTCTAAGAGCCGATAGGCTCTTGTGTAAATGATATTGGGGGAGGGGGCTAATCCATGGACAGAAATCTTAGCAAATCAGTTACCGTTTGTCTTTATTATTGCCTTCCAGTCTGAGCTCCTCCTTCCCTATGTCATCGGTCATAGTGCTGAAGTCTTTATTCTTGTCAATTAATAAATTCTGTATGAATAAAACATTTAAAATTATCCACTGAAATGTAAGCAGGTGAGTTCCTGCAATGTGATTTAATCAATTCTTATTTCATCCTTGAACATATGGGCCATTCCCCTTTTAGGCTCAGAGCAGCATTTGGGAATTCCCCCCACCCTTCCCAAGTTACTTAAATGGGTTTATGAACGACTCCTCTTGGCATTGTGCAGGGAATTATTTTTTAAAGCTCTGCAGTGGTGTGTTGGTGCACATATTTTTTTTGCAATGAGCCACAAAAAAGATAGGCTTAGAAAACTTCTCAAGAGTGAAGTTTTAGAGGAAGAGAATTCAAAAGCAGAGAAGTTGTGTTAAATTTGCATAGAATCCTAGTTAGACCACACTTAGAGTTCTGGCCTTCGTATTACAAAACAGATATAGAACTACTGGAGAAAGTGCAAAAAGATTTACAAGGATGGTACCAGAACTGAAAGGGTACAACTATCAGGAAAGACTGAACTATCTGAGGCTCTTTTCTCATGTGGAGCATAAACACTGGCATAGACCTGCTTCTGTGCTGTAAAATTCTATGTAAAAAAGGGTACCGATGAGGAGACAAATGTTGGTTAACATCAAGCTCACCTTAACACCAATGACATCGCCGTCTTTCAGATAATACGGTGCTCCCTGAAGGCTCTGCAGTTTCTTTTTCTTCTTCTTCTTTGAAACTTGTTGGCTCTAAAGAGAAAAGATGAGTTAGACTGTAAGACAGGTTAAGGCATGAGGCGCACAAGCTCCAGAGTAACAACCCATGAGGTTTACGGTCTGTAGCACTTCAAAATCATGAGGTACGAAGAGGAGCAGGGGCACTCTCCCTGGTGTCCTGGCCAATATTTATCCCTCAACCAACATCACTAAAACAGCTTATCTGGTCATCACACTGCTGTTTGTGGGAGCTTGCTGTGTGCAAATTGACTGCCGCATTTCCTACATTACAACAGTGACTACACATCAAAAGTACTTCATTGGCTGTAAAGCGCTGAGCGACATCCTGAGGTTGTGAAAGACACTGTATAAATGCAAGTCTTTCTTTCTTTTCTTTAACATCAAAGGCTTTCAATAAATACTTCATCAGTAAAAAACAAAATTTGTTCACAGCATTTGAAAACACAGACTTTTATTGCTATATATTCCATCTCATATAAGGATACCCTTAAGACGTACTTGTATAATCACATAGCACTTCTTCACACCAATAGTATTAAAGGGTTCTCTTATACTCTCTGAAGCCAGGTGTTGATTTTACAAAGCTATAAAGTAACTGAGAAACAAGGTAGTGGCATAACAGTAGTAGGAACGAGAACTGAATAAAGTTGTAATAGACTCCAACTTAATTGTACTGTGAAACAGAGGAGAGTGTTCCAATTCTCACCCTTCAGATTGAGCTGCCTATGCTCAATCGCCTCGGTGGGGGATCAGAAGAAACAATATTAACTATGTCAGAGATTGGTTTCCCCAACGGAGAGCTAGGTGAAGGATAGGTGCAGCATTTTACTGGATTTGTAAATTGCACAGTAATGGGACAACTTCAGTAATGAGATGAAAGACAGTCAATAAGCCCAACTGCCCTCATTAGCAGCCAGTCAACCACATCACTTGTATCACAATGTTGCTGTATATGATACTTAAAGGGATTGTTGTACCTAGCTGACATATTAGTGAAACTAACTTCAGCTCCCCAATTAAACACAGCTTGATTACTCAAGTACTGCTCTCCCAACTACAAGTAGAATACAACCTACTTAACAGAAATTTATATTTGTACAGCATCTTTTACACAACTATGCTTTAAAATGCTTTAACGAGGAAATGGTGGTCACCGAGCAGGATATATGGGAGAAAGATGGGCAATATTAAAAAGGTAAGTTTCAGGGCTTTTGAAGGTGGGGAGAGGTGTAAAAAGTAAATACGAGACTGCAAGGGATCGATGGCTGGCCTCTGCCACTGATGATAGACCTGGGGGAGGGGGAGCCAAAATATAGTCAGCTGAGAACTGGAAGAGTAATGTGTTTGAACTGGAGACATGGAACCTGGTGAAGCTGGTGAGGACAGGGGTAATAGGTATGTGGGCAGGGTATGGGCATGGAGTTGGAGTTGGAGTTGGAGTTGGAGTTTTTGCAGTGTGGAGCTGGGAGTCTAGTAAGGAGG
This sequence comes from Somniosus microcephalus, assembly GCF_052327205.1. Classification (NCBI taxonomy): domain Eukaryota; kingdom Metazoa; phylum Chordata; class Chondrichthyes; order Squaliformes; family Somniosidae; genus Somniosus; species Somniosus microcephalus. The sequence continues at coordinate 175,766,918 of NC_140990.1, read as the reverse complement.
GTTGGAGAAATAGAGGCTTGTGATTATTAAAAGGTATGGCTGAGGGTTTCAGCATCATTGAGGCTGTGGTAGACATGGAGATGGGCAACCTTCCATAGCTGCTTTTTTTGGATAATGGATCAGATATAGTGTTTGACACACCTGCTGATTCAGTCTGAGTAGGGCAGCCAGGGAAAGAGACAGAATTGACTTCCAAGGCAAAGTTTCTGAAGGAGCCAAACAGGCCCCATTTAATGTTGAATTTGTTCTAGTCAATGCAGGACTTGAAATGCAAACTGCCTGTCTAACATCACGCTCAAGGATGGAGGCAGAGACACAAAGTTAGATATCATTGGTGTACATCTGGATGCTAACCCCATGCTTGAGGAAGAATTTGCCAAGGGAATAGGAATGGGTTGAGGAAGGAGTCTTGGGGCATGTCAGAGATCACTGAATGGGCGCTGGAGAAGTTATTTGTACTCAATTTATAGCACGAGACACAAGTGGGCCATTACCAACTATTTAGCATGCAGGCACATGGGTCATACCGTACCAGATGAAAGTGAATTATTTTATGGTACCAAGTTTGTGCTCTACATTCAAAAGAACCAACATTAGCCTTAGCAGGTGTTGCTTCTTACCCAGCTGGTCAAAGGCATCCACTCAAACTGATCTGGAAAGTGTTTGGCAATTTCGATCTGTTCTGGTGGCAACAAGTAGTGCTGTGTGATTCTCTGTCTAAGGGTCCGAGCTGTACATTCCTTGGACGTGTCCCAAACAAACTCCTCTGCTGGATAATAGGACCTTTCACCAGGCACTGCCATCTGCAGCCGCAGCAACAACTCAGTGGAGCTGAACAAAAGACAAGTACATTTACAAAAAGATATCGGACCTCCCGTTGTTACTGCAAATGCCAGATATGCAAACTATCTTTTTAAATTCACTCTTTGGAAATGGGCATCATTAGCAAGGCCTGCATTTATTGTCCACCCCTAGTTTCCCCTTGAGAAGGTGGTGGTGAGCCACCTTTTTGAACCGCTGCAGCCCGTGTGGTGAAGGTATTCCCACAATGCTGTTAGGTAGGGAGTTCCAGGAGTTTGACTGGGTGTCTACATCCTCCTATATAGGGGAGTTATCCTCGGTGTCCTGGTCAATATTTATCCCTCAATCAACATAACAATAACAGATTAACTGGTCATTATCACATTGCTGTTTGTGGGAGCTTGCTGTGCACAAATTGGCTGCTGCGTTTCCTACATTACAACAGTGACTATACTTGAAAAAAAAATGTACTTCATTGGCTGTAAAGTGCTTTGGTCGTGAAAGGCGCTATATAAATGAAAGTCTTTCTTTTCTTTCTAGATGCAGCTGCAAGAACTGACAGAAGTGTCTGTGTATGTTAACCCTGGGGTGTCCAAACTACAGCCTGTGGGCCATATGCAGCCAACCCTCTAGGACAAGAAGCCCGGGCAACTCAAATCTTATTTACACTTATATTTCTCACTCACTGATTCACAGAAACATAGAAGATAGGAGCAGGAGTAGGCCATTCAGCCCCTCAAGCCTGTTCCGCCATTTAATGAGATCATGGCTGATCATCCAAATTCGGTACCCTGTCCCTGCTTTCTCCCCATATCCCTTAAGTCTTAATATATCTAACTCCTTCTTGAGTATATTTAATGAATTGGCCTCAACTGCCTTCTGTGGTAGAGAATTCCACAGGTTCACCACTCTCTGGGTGAAGAAATTCCTCCTCATCTCAGTCCTAAATGGCTTACCCCTTATCCTTAGACTGTGACCCCTGGTTCTGGACTCCCCCCACCATCGGGAACATCCTTCCTGCATCTAGTCTGTCTAGTCCTGTTAGAATTTTATAAGTTTCAATGAGATCCCCTCTCATTCTTCTAAACTCTAGCGAGTATAAGCCCAATCGACCCAATCTCTCTTCATACGTCATTCCTGCCTTATTTGAATTTTGTAGACCTAGAGATTTGGTAAGGACTCTTTCATTGTGTTGTTACCCCATTGCTGGATAAATCCTAAATCAGATTATCAAGATTAGTTATTATCTGTAGGTTGCAATTTAAAAAAAAAGGGAATATTGATTAAACTTTATACGTGGCTGGTAAGGCTTTATGAAATGCACCCAAGCAACCCAAAAAAGCAGAAAGCTTGGATACTCCTGCTTTAACCCAGCCTCTATTTATTTCCAGGAATTAGTAGCCAGTTCATAAAGCGAATTTTAAACCATTAAAAGGCAAAGAGCAGCAGCTAGTTTTTTGCCCTGTGTACAGAAACATACTATTCGGAGTGAAAGTGGTCTCTGTTCGCTATGTGTACACAATATTAAGGCATGTGGCAGAGGAGTTAATGTAGCTCTGCAATGGCTCTCCAGCAATGTCTGCACCTCGGACACCAGCTCAACAACTCTGAGCCGAAGTTCCTTGAGAGGGGGAAGGAGGTACTGCTTTTTGCCTCCAATACTTGTAGTGGTTTGAATTGCAGGTAAATATTGAAGTTAATCTACCTATAACATAAACTAGATCAAGTAATTCGTTAAAAAAACCTAAAAACTATAAGCCAAGATGATTAAATACATCAACTTTAATTAATTAAATAAATAAAGCAGGTTAGATAGGGTTGGCAGTGTAGGATGTGTGCTTCAACTGCAGCATGTGGGAGTTTGTGGAGAGCATCGCGATCGTGGACAACCACATCTGCAGTAAGTGTCTGCATCTCGAGGAACATCGGCTCAGAGTTGTTGAGCTGGAGTCCGAGGTGCAGATATGCAGGGTATCGGGGAGGGGGAGAATTACCTGGGCACTTTGATCCAGGAGGCAGTCACACCCCTTAGTTTAGGAAGTGGTACAGTGGTCATGGACAGGAAGGTGTGACGAGTCAGGCAGGTAAGTAAAAGGTAAGGGGATCCCAGGTGCAGTTCTGGAGGAGCCTCAGCCTTTGCCCTTATCCAACAGGTATGAGGTTCTTGCAGCCTGTGTAGATGAGGGCAAAGTCTGCAGGGTGGATGAGCGAACTAACCACGGCACCATGGTACAGGAGGCCATTCAAGTGGGGGGAGTGAAAAGGAATGTGCTAGTGGTAGGGGACAGTATAGTCAAGGGATACTATTCCCTGCAGCCGCGACCGAGAGTTCCAAAAGTTGTGTTGCCTGCCCGGTGCCAGGGTAAAGGACATCTTGTGGCTGAAGAACTTGGCAAGAGAGGAGGAGGATCCAGTTGATGTAGTCCTCGTAGGAACCAATGGCATAGATAGAACTAGGAATGAGGTTCTGCTGAGGGAGTTTGAGGAGCTAGGGTCCAAAATAATAAGCAAAACCTCAAAAGTAATCTCTGGATTACTACCCAAGCCACAGGCAAATTGGCATAGGGTCAAATAGATCAGAGATTTGAATGCGTGGCTCAAAGAGTGATATAGGAGACATGGGTTTCGATTCATGGGGCACTGGCACCAGTACTGGGAAAGAGGGAGCATTTCCGCTGGGGCGGGCTCCTCTTAAAGCGGGCTGGGACCAGTGTTTTGTCGAATCGAATAACTAAGGCTGTAGATAGGGCTTGAAACTAAAAAGGGGAACAGGGAGGGTTCAGGTGAGGGGAAATTTATAAATCTGAAGAGAAAAGTCAAGGCCACAGAGCAGTGTAGCAATCTGGGTAAAGATAAGCATAGTGTGACAGGAAGGAACAGAGAATGTAACGTTAATAGTGCATCAGTGAATAAGGTCAAATCAGGGAAAAGTGGTAAAAAGTTAAAATTAAAGGTGCTTTATCTGAATGCACAAAGCATTCGTAACAAGATAGACAAATTAATGGCACAAACAGAAATAAATGGGTTTGATCTAATAGTCATTACAGCGACGTGGTTGCATGGTAACCAAGGTTGGGAACTAAATATTTCACGTTTTGAAAAGACAGACAAAATGGAAAGGCAGGGGCTAGCCCTGATAATAAAAGATGAAATAAGGACAGTAGTGAGGAAGAGCTTGGCTCGGAAGAACAGGAAGTAGAATCAATATGGGTGGAGACACGACATAACAAGGGGCAGAAAACACTGGTGGGAGTAGTTACTAGGCCCCCTAACAGTAGCTCTACTGTTGGACAGAGTATTAAGCAAGAAGCAAGAGGAGCTTGTAACAAAGGTAATGCAATAACCGTGGGGGACTTTAATCTCCATATAGACGGGACAAAACAAATTGGCAAAAGTAGTTTGTAGGACGAGTTCACAGAATGCATTCGAGGCAGTTTCCTAGAACAATACGTCATGGAACCAACCAGGGAAGAGGCTATTTTAGACCTTGTCTTGTGTTATAAGACAGGGTTAATTAGTAATCTCACAGTAAGGGATCCTCTGGGGGAGTGTGATCATATGATAGAATTTCACATTTTTGACAGTGACGTACTGAAGTCCGAAACTAGAGTATTAAACTTAAATAATGCCAATTATATAGGTATGTGGGGCGAGTTGGCTAAGGTAGGTTGGGAAATTAGATTAAAAGGTGTGATGGTAGATAAGCAAATGGCAAACATTTAAAGAAATATTTCATACATTCCATTGAGAAATAAAAACTCCATGGGAAAAGTGATCCATCTGTGGCTAACTAAAGAGGTTAAGGATAGTATTAGATTAAAAGACGAGGCTTATAATGTTACCAAGTAGAGTAGTAAGCCTGAGGAGTGGGAGAGTTTTAGAAACCAGCAAATGATGACCAAAAAATTGATACCAAGGGAGAAAATAGAATGAGAGTAAACTAGCAAGAAATATAAAAACAGCTTGCAAGAGCTTCTACAAGTATGTAAAAAGGAAGAGAGTAGCAAAAGTAAATATTGGTCCCTTAGAGGCCGAGACAGAAGAAATTTAAACTAAACTAAAGTTTAAACTAAAATGGCAGGGGGTTGGGAACCTATGCAGGGAGACAGAGGAAAGGGAAGCAAGGATAGAAGCAAAAGACAGGAAGGAGAAAAGCAAAAGTGGAAGTCAAAGAAATCAAGGGTGTAAATCAAACAGGGCCACAGTAAATAATAATTCTAAAAGGACTAAGAGCATTAAAAAACCAAATCTGAAGGCTTTGTGTCTTAATGCGAGGAGCATTCGTAATAAGGTGGATGAATTAGTTGCACAAATAGATGTAAACAGATATGATATAATTGGGATTATGGAGACATGGCTCCAGGGTGACCAAGGCTGGGAATTCAACATCCAGGGGTATTCAACATTCAGGAAGGACAGGCAAAAAGGAAAAGGAGGTGGGGTAGCATTGTTGGTTCAAGAGGAGATTAACACAATAGTAAGGAAGGATATTAGCTCTGATGATGTGGAATTTGTATGGGTAGAGCTGAGAAATACCAAGGGGCAGAAAACATCAGTGGGAGTTGTATACAGACCCCCAAACAGTAATGCTGAAGTTGGAGATGGCATTAAACGGGAAATTAGAGACGCGTGCAATAAGGGCAGAGCAGTTATCATGGGTGACTTTAATCTACATATAGATTGGGCTAACCAAATTAGTAACAATACTGTGGAGAAGGAATTCCTAGAGTGTATACGGGATGGTTTCCTGGACCAGTATGTCGAAGAACCAACTCGAGATCAGGCCATCTTAGACTGGGTATTATGCAATGAGAAAGGATTAATGAGCAATCTTGTTGTGCGAGGCCCCTTGGGGAGGAGCGATCATAATATGATCGAATTCTTCATTAAGATGGAGAGTGAAGTAGTTGACTCAGAGACTAGGGTCCTGAATTTAAATAAAGGAAACTACGATGGTATGAGGCGCGAGTTGGCTAGGATGGATTGGGGAACGTTACTTAAAGGGTTGACGGTGGATAGGCAATGGCAAACATTCAAAGACCGCATGGATGAACTACAGAATTTGTTCATCCATGTCTGGCATAAAAATAAAACAAAAAAGGTGGCTCAACCGTGGCTAACAAGGGAAATTAGGGATAGCATAAGATCCAAGGAGAGGACATATAAATTGGCCAGAAAAAGCAGCAAACCTGAGCATTGGGAGCAGCTTAGAATTCAGCAAAGGAGGACAAAGGGATTAATTAAGAGGGGGAAAAGAGAGTATGAGAGTAAGCTTTCAGGGAACATAAAAACTGACTGTAAAAGCTTCTATAGATATGTGAAGAGAAAAAGATTGGTGAAGTCAAGCGTAGGTCCCTTGCAGTCAGAATCAGGGGAATTTATAATGGGGAACAAAGACATGGCAGACCAATTAAATACATACTTTGGTTCTGTCTTCACAAAGGAGGACACAAATAACCTCCCAGAGATGTCGGGGAACATAGGGTCTAATGAGAGGGAGGAACTGAATGAAATCAGTATTTGCAGGGAAATGGTGTTAGGGAAATTAACGGGATTGAAGGCCGATAAATCCCCAGGGGCCTGATAATCTACATCCTAGGGTAGTTAAGGAAGTGGCCCTCGAAATAGTAGATGCATTGCTGGTCATCTTCCAAAATTCTATAGACTCTGGAACAGTTCCCATGGATTGGAGGGTAGCTAATGTAGCCACACTATTTAAAAAAGGTCGTAGAGCAAAAACGGCAAATTATAGACCGGTAAGCCTGACATCGGTAGTGGGGAAAATGCTAGAGTCCATTATAAAAGATGTAATAGCAGAGCACTTGGAAAACAGTGACAAGAGCTGACAAAGTCAACATGGATTTACAAAAGGTAAATCATGCTCGACTAATCTACTGGATTTTTTTGAGGATGTAACTGGTAGAATAGATAAGGGAGAACCAGTGGAGTGGTGTATTTGGACTTTCAGAAGGCTTTCAATAAGGTGCCGCATAAGAGATTAGCGTGCAAAGTTAAAGCACATGGGATTGGGAGTAAGGTACTGACTTGGATAGAGAACTGGTTGGCAGATAGGAAGCAAGAGTTGGAATAAACGGGTCCTTTTCCGAGTGGCAGGCAGTGATTAGTGGGGTATCGCAGTGATCGGTGCTAGGACCCCAGTTATTCACAATATATATTAATGATCTAGACGAGGGAACTAGATGTAATATCTCCAAGTTTGCAGATGACACAAAGCTGGGTGGGCGGGTGTGCTGTGAGGAGGATGCAGAGAAACTCCAGTATGATTTGGGCACGTTGGGTGATTATACTGCATCTGCCCAATGTGGATAAATGGGAGGTTATCCACTTTGGTGGCAAAAACAGGAAGGCAGATTATTATCTGAACGGCAATACTGTCAACCGTGAGGGATTATGGAGTGTCCTCCTCAAATTCGGATGCCCTCAAAAGTTTGTCACTATCCTCCGCCTGCTTCACGACAACATGCAAGCCGTGATCCTGACCAACAGCTCCACCACAGACCCAATTCACGTACGAACCGGGGTCAAGCAAGGCTGTGTCATCGCACCAACGCTCTTCTCAATCTTCCTTGCTGCAATGCTCCATCTCACCCTCAGTAAGCTCCCCACTGGAGTGGAGCTAATCTACAGAACAAACGGGAAACTGTTCAACCTCCGTCGCCTCCAGTCCAGATCCAAGGTCGTCCCATCCTCTGTCGTCGAATTACAGTATGCAGACGATGCTTGCGTCTGCGCTCACTCGGAGATCGAACTCCAAACCATCGTAAACACCTTCACCGAAGCATACAAGAGCATGGGCCTTACACTAAACATCCGTGAGATAAAAGTCCTCTACCAACCTGCCCCCGCCACACAGTGCTGCCCCCCGATTATCAAAATCCACGACAAGGCCTTGGACAACATGGACCACTTTCTATACCTCAGGAGCCTACTGTCAACAAGGGCAGACGTCGACGACGAAGTCCAACACCGCCTTCAGTGTGCCAGTGCAGCCTTCGGTCGCCTGAGGAAGAGAGTGTTTGAAGACCAGGACCTCAAACCCGGCACTAAGCTCATGGTCTACAGGGCAGTAGTGATACCTGCCCTGCTGTATGCCTCAGAGACATGGACCATGTACAGCAGGCACCTCAAAGCACTGGAGAGGTACCACCAATGCTGCCTCTGCAAATCCATTGGCAGGATAGGCGCACCAACGTCAGTGTTCTTGCTCAGGCCAACATCCCCAGCATCGAAGCTCTGGCCACGCTCAATCAGCTCCGATGGGCGGGTCACATTGTCCACATGCCCGATACGAGACTCCCAAAACAAGCGCTCTACTCGGAGCTCCGGCACGGCAAGAGAGCCCCAGGTGGGCAGAGGAAACGCTTCAAGGACACCCTCAAAGCCTCCTTGAAAAAGTGTAACATCCCCACCGACACCTGGGAATCCCTGGCCCAAGACCGCACAAAGTGGAGAAGCATCCGGGAAGGCGCCGAACACCTCGAGTCTCTTCGCCGGGAGCAAGCGGAAGCCAAGCGCAGGCAGCACAAGGAGCGCACGTCAACCCAAGCACCCCACCCACCCGCCCCTTCAACCACTGTCTGCCCCACCTGTGACAGAGACTGTAGGTCCCGCATTGGACTAATCAGTCACATGCGAGCTCATTTTTAATGTGGAAGCAAGTCATCCTCGGTTCCGAGGGACTGCCTAAGAAGAATAGATTGGGAAAAGGGGAAGTGCAACGAGACCTGGGTGTCCTTGTGCGCCAGTCGCTGAAGGTAAGCATGAAGGTGCAGCAGGCGGTTAAGAAGGCAAATGGTATGTTGGCCTTCATAGCGAGAGGATTTGACTACAGGAGCAAGGATGTCTTGCTGCAGTTGTACAGATGGCAGGAATGACGTATGGAGAGAGATTGGGTCGATTAGGCTTATATTCGCTAGAGTTTAGAAGAATGAGAGGGGATCTCATTGAAGCTTATAAAATTCTAACAGGACTAGACAGACTAGATGCAGGAAGGATGTTCCCGATGGCGGGGGAAGTCCAGAACCAGGGGTCACAGTCTAAGGATAAGGGGTAAGCCATTTAGGACTGAGATGAGGAGGAATTTCTTCACCCAGAGAGTGGTGAAGCTATGGAATTCTCTACCACAGAAGGCAGTTGAGGCCAATTCATTAAATATATTCAAGAAGGAGTTAGATATATTTCTTAAGGCTAAAGGGATCAAGGGATATGGGGAGAAAGCAGGGACAGGGTACTGAATTTGGATGATCAGCCATGATCTCACTAAATGGCAGAGCAGGCTCAAGGGGCCGAATGGCCTACTCCTGCTCCTATCTTCTATGTTTCTAAATTATAATGGGGAATAAGGAAATGGCAAGACGTTAAACACATACTTTGTATCTGTCTTCACAGTAGAAGACACAAAAAAAATAACAGAAATAGTGGAGAATCAAGGGTCTAATGAAAGTGAGGAATTAATAGTAGTAAAGAAAAAGTACTGGAGAAATTAATGGGATTAAAAGCCGACAAATCCTTTGGACCTGATGGCCTACATCCTAGGGTTCTAAGAGATGGCTGCAGTTCAGAGAAGGTTCACTCGATTGATTCCGGAGATGAGGGGGTTGACTTATGAGGAAAGGTTGAGTAGGTTGGGCCTCTACTCATTGGAATTCAGAAGAATGAGAGGCGATCTTATCGAAACATATAAGATTGTGAGGGGGCTTGATCGGGTGGGTGCGGGGAGGATGTTTCCACCGATGGGCGAGACTAGAACTAGGGGGCATAATCTTAGAATAAGGGGCTGCCGTTTCAAAACTGAGATGAAGAGAAACTTCTTCACTCAGAGGGTAGTAAATCTATGGAATTTGCTACCTCAGAGAGCTGTGGAAGCTGCGACATTAAATAAATTTAAAAAGGAGATAGACAGTTTCCTAGCTGATAAGGGAATTAGGGGTTACGGGGAGTGGGCAAGGAAGTGGACGTGAGTCTAGGTTCGGATCAGCCATGATCCTATTGAATGGCGGAGCAGGCCCGAGGGGCCGTATGGCTGACTCCTGCTCCTACTTCTTTTATGTTCTTATGTTCTTCTAGTGGATGCTTTAATTTTCAACTTCTAGAATTCCATAGATTCTGGAACGGTCCCAGTGGATTGGAAGGTAGCAAACGTAACACCGCTATTCAAGAAAGGAGGGAGAGAGAAAACAGGGAACCACAGGCCAGTTAGCCTGACATCAGTTGTATGGAAAATGCTGGAATTCATTATTAAGGAAGTGGTAACAGGACACTTAGAAAATCATATATGATATGATTAGGCAGAGTCTACATGGTTTTATGAAAGGGAAATCGTATTTGACAAATCCATTAGAGTTTTTAGAGGATGTAACTAGCAGGGTAGATAAAGGGGAACCAGTGGATGTAGTGCATTTGGATTTTCAAAAGGCATTCCATAAGGTGCCACACGAAAGGTTGCTGCACAAGATAAGGGCTTATGGGGTTGGGGCAATATTAGCATGGATAGAGGATTGGTTAAAGGACAGAAAACAGAGAGTAGGAATAAACAAGTCATTTTCAGGTTGGCAGGCTGTTACTAGTGGGGTGCCTCAAGGTTCAGTGCTGGAGCCTCGGCTGTTCAGAGGGATTTGGGTGTCCTTGTACACAAAACAAAGAAAGTTAACATGTAGGTACAGCAAGCAATTAGGAAGGCAAATAGCATGTTGGCCTTTATTGCAAGGGGGTTGAATTACAAGAGTGAGAAAGTCTTGCTGCAATTGTACAGGGCTTTGGTGAAGCGGCACCTGGAGTACAGTGTACAGTTTTGGTCTCTGTACCTAAAGAAGTATATACCTGCCTTAGAGAGAGTGCAATGAAGGTTCACTAGATTGATTCCTGGGATGTGAGGGTTGTCCTGTGAGGAGAGATTGAGTACAATCAGCCTATGCTCTGGAGTTTAGAAGAATGAGAGGTGATCTCATTGAAACACAAGATTCTTAGAGGATGTTTCCCCTGGCTGGAGAGTTTAGAAGTAGGGAGCACCTTCTCAGGATAAGGGGTCAGCCATTTAGGACAGAGATGAGGAGAAATATCTTCACTCAGAGGGTTGTGAATCTTTGGAATTCTCTACCCCAGAGGGCTGTGGATGCTCAGTCACTGAGTATATTCAAGGCTGAGATCGATAGATTTTTGGACTCTTAAGGGAATCAAGGGATATGGGGACCGGATGGGAAAGTGTAGTTGAGGTTGAAGATCAGTCACGATCTTATTGAATGGCGGAGCAGACTCAAGGGGCATATAGCCTACTCCTGCTACTATTTCTTGTGTTCTTCTACATAGAAACATAGAAGATAGGAGCAGGAGTAGGACATTCGGCCCCTCGAGCCTGCTCCGCCATTCGATGAGATCATGGCTGATCATCCAAACTCAGTACCCCGTACCTGCCTTCTCCCCATATCCCTTGATACCTGTAGCTCTAAGAAATATATCTAACTCCTTCTTGAATATATTTAAAGACTTGGCCTCAACTGCCTTCTGTGGTAGAGAATTCCACAGGTTCACCACTCTCTGGGTGAAGAAATTCTTCCTCATCTCTGTCCTAAATGGCTTACCCCTTATCCTTAGACTATGACCCCTGGTTCTGGACTCTCCGACCATCGGGAACATTCTACCTGCATCTAGTTTGTCCAGGCCTGTCAGAATTTTAAAAGTTTCGATGAGATCCCCTCTCATTTTTCTAAACTCCAGCGAGTATAAGCCCAATCGACCCAATCTCTCCTCATATGTCATTCCTGCCATCCCAGGGATCAGCCTTGTGAATCTTCGCTGAACTCCTTCCATGGCAAGAACATCCTTCCTCAGATAAGGTGACCAAAACTGCACACAGTACTCAAGGTGTGGTCTCACCAAGGCCCTGTACAACTGCAGCAGGACATCCTTGCTCCTGTACTCAAACCCTTTTGCTATGAAGGCCAACATACCATTTGCCTTCTTCACCGCCTGCTGCACCTGCATGCTTACCTTCAGCGACTGGTGCACAAGGACACCCAAGACTCGTTGCACTTCCTTCTCCCAATCTATTGCCATTCAGATAATTGTCTGCCTTTCTGTTTTTGACACCAAAGTGGATAACCTCGCATTTATCCACGTTATATTGCATCTGCCACGCTTCTGCCCAATCACCCAACCTGTCCAAATCATCCTGGAGTTTCTCGGTATCCTCCTCGCAGCACACACGCCCACCCAGCTTTGTGTCGTCTGCAAACTTGGAGATATTACATCTAGTTCCCTTATCTAGATCATTAATGTATATTGTGAATAGCTGGGGTCCAAGGACCGATCCCTGCGGTACCCCACTAGTCACTGCCTGCCACTCGGAAAAAGACCCATTAATTCCTACTCTCTGCTTTCTGTCCGCCAACCAGTTCTCTATCCAAGTCAATACCTTGCCCCCAATCCCATGTGCCTTAACTTTACACACTAATCTCTTATGCGGGACCTTATCGAAAGCCTTTTGAAAGTCCAAATACACCACATCTACTGGTTCTCCCTTATCTATTTTCCCAGTTACATCCTCAAAAAATTCCAGTAGATTAGTCAAGCACGATTTACCTTTTGTAAATCCATGTTGACTTTGTCCGATCCTGTCACTGTTTTCCAAGTGCTCAGCTATTACATCCTTTATAATGGACTCTAGCATTTTCCCCACTACCGATGTCAGGCTTACCGGTCTGTAATTCCCCGCTTTCTCTCCACCACCCTTTTTGAATAGTGGGGTAACATTAGCTACCCTCCAATCCATGGGTACAGTTCCAGATTCCAGCGAATTTTGGAAGATGATCAGCAATGCATCAATTATTTCTAGGGCCACTTCCTTAAGTACCCTAGGATGTAGATTATCAGCCTGGGATGCGAGGGTTGTCAAATCCACTACACTGACTGGGCTGGGAAATAAACATAACAATTAGCATACTTACGTCAGACGTTCTTCTGCCTGCAGCAGCTGAATCCCAATCTCTGCACTACCCCCCAGCTTGAATTTGCTGTAGAGAGATAAAAATAACACTCAGGATGAAAATTCTGTCAAAACCCAACATCTGATTGATTTATATAATATATACATATAGGGTATGGGGGCAGAGTGTAGAATATTGGCACGACACAAGAAATGGTGATGGAGGAGGAACAAAAGCACAAAGACATAGGCCAAGATTTTCCTTACCTCGGTGGGTGACATCTGTGGCGCATCCCGACCCCGCTGCTGGCTCCATCCTGCGCTGGAAAATGATTTTACGTTGATAGGGCTTGTTAAGCCCGCCCAGCGCGTTTCCCGGTCCAATTAGAGGAAGCAGGTCTGGTGACATCATTCATGACATATCATCAGCCAGTTTCCTTAAAGGGATCACGGCCAACTTTCTTTTAACATTTGTGCTGTCAATGTTCTACAGCACTGAAGTGCTGCAAACACTGACAATGACTGCACAGGTGTGCAGGGCTGCACCCAGGTTCTCCCATGACTTCCTCCATATGCTTATGGAGGGAATCAGCGCACGCAGGGAGGTCCTCTTCCCTTCTCATGGGCGGAAGAGACCTCTCCAGGAGACCAACACAGCCTGGTTGCACATTGCAGAGGAGGTCACAAGCAGGGATGTCATCAGGAGGACCTGGGTGCAGCAGCACAAGCCTTTCAATTATCTAATTAGATCACAAAACGTTAGTACAAAGCCACACTCGCCTTCATCCTGCTGTGCCTCTCATCACATCCCCATCACTTTGCCTTCCCTACCCTATCCCTACACATCCTTACTCACCAACTTACTTTGCACCTCCACCCATCCCTCTCTATCTACATTATCACATCCCGATCTCACTAGCCACCTCTCACACTCACCCTCATCCTACTGCAATTATACCAACTAACAACATACAAGGGTAGCCACTTGAGTATTTTATCCAATGTTCATGTAGTTTCTATTAATGTGCTGTCAAACATTGAAACCTTTATTTTCAATACTTTCCGTTCTTGGACAGATTTGTGTGCACCTTTGGAAGTGGCTTAGTGAGTTGTGGTGAATGGTGAGACATAACGGTACCCCCCGCAATGGTGGTGAGTGAAAGGAATGGCTTGGACATTGTAGGGATGCTTTATGTTGGTGTGGGGTGGTGCCAACCTGGCGCATCATGTGGTAGCCAGGGTGTACAGCGTCAAGTGACGTAAATCTGGCTATCCCTGTCCTCCCGGGCAGCAATGTGTAGTGTATGTACTTTGCAGAAGGAACTATATTCTGCAGCCCCTGTATACTGCAGTACCAGTAGTGACCACCCCTGTATATAAGCCTGTGTAGTAACTTTGCATAGTTAGTTCCAGTTTGTCTCCACTCAGTAAAGACCTGTTATAACCAACTCCTGCAGTCCGTGTCTCAATTACACACGGACATAATACTGGCAACGAGCAGATCCGAACTTACCTACAGTCTGCACCACCTCATGGGGATCCATCCCTGAAGCGAAGTTGTCAGAGGTCGAGGCCAGAAGGAAGAAAGAAAAAAAAAAGAAACCAATCAGAAGAAACGGGCGTCGACCGTGGGCAACCGCCTCTGATTCATCGGAGTGAAAGATTTGCAGCAGAGGCTGTCGAGAGCGGGGCTTGGTTATCCTGTCGATGGTGTTCCAGCTAATCGGGCTGGTGGCAGGTAGTACACTGATCCTTCCTGGGCTGCGGCGGGCTAGAGCTCGATCGGGTGGCTTTTCAACGGGGCTGAGCAGCGTTGTCGGGAAGAGGAGAGAGAGGGTGGAGCACACAGGGCGCGGCCGGTGCTACGAAGCCGGGCAGCGTACAGACCTGAGAAGAGGGAGGAAAGTGTCCCGCAGGGTTGCTCCGACGACGGGGAAATAAAAGAAATGAGAAGCGCAGAAAGCCGCGAGGAGCTGCAGTTTGCCACGGGAGCCGCGGAGAGCGGCGTTAGCAGCAGCGCGGGGGGGAAGTGCGCGAAGACCATAGGGCGTCGCCATCAAGGCATAAAACGCCAGCAACAGCGGAGAAGACGGAAAGCGTGGGAGGCGCCATTTTGTTAAATCGGGGAAGAAGGCAAAGCGCGGGAGGCGCCATCTTAGATTTCCATGATGCCGAAGACTGGCAATATCACTGCCTTCGATAATGCAATAGAAGACTGGACCACGTATGTGGAAAGAGTCGAAGTACATTGCGAGGCAAACGAAGTAGCCGATGAGAAAAAGGCATCGGTACTACTAAAGTTAATGGGCGCAAGAACGTACGGCCTATTGCGGAACCTGATTACTTCAGCCAAACCGATGGCGAAAAGTTTTAACAAAATTGTTGATATCCTACAGGAACACCTAAATCCTACACCGCTGCTGATAGCAGAAAGATTTAAATTCCACAGGAGAAATCAGCATAAAGATGAGAGCAATGCTGATTACCTTACGGAACTACGCAAGCTAGCAAAGCACTGCCAGTTCGGAGCAGGACTGGCAGATACTCTACGGGACAAATTTGTCTGTGGACTCCCGAGTGAAGGAACCCAGAAGAGGTTACTCTCAGAGAAAGAGCTGACGCTAGATAAGGCTTTCAGCGTGGCAGTATCGTACGAAGCAGCAGCAAGGGGAGCTGCGGAAATACAGCAAAAGCCACAGGAATACGGCACCCACGAAATGACACGGGGATTTGAAAAATGTTATCGCTGCGGCAGAACAACCCTTGACCAGAAGGACTGCTGGTCCAAGGACAAAATATGCAGGCAATGCGGAAAGATGGGACACATTGCACGAGTTTGCAGGTCTGGGAAGAAGACTTTGCAGGTCTGGGAAGAAGACTAACGACAACAAAAAGGCTACTAAGGAACAGTACAGGAAAGTACAAAAGATGACGGACAGTAGTTCCGAAGACCAGATGAGCGATAGTGAATCCGGGAACAAGAGACTAAGCTGTCTCAAACTTCACAACGTAATCGCAAAAGAGGATCACCGAACCATTTGGGTCACCCTCACGATAGCAGGGTCCCAAGTCAAAATGGAATTGGATACAGGATCAGCCCTGACCGTCATGAATCGACAAGACTACGAGCGGCTATTCTCACACATACCCTTGAAAGAGACATCCATCGTCTTGAAGACGTATACGGGGCAAAAAGTATACCCCAGAGGGAAAATAAGGGTGCCTGTCGAATACAACGGCAAGGAAATACAGAAATTGCATCTGTACATACTGCAAGATGGTGGACCACCGTTATTGGGACGTGAATGGATCAGAAAGGTAAGTTTAGACTGGCACTCCATTCAGGCACTGACGGTGGCTGGTAAAAAGGATGACGACGTCACACCTGGACGATTGTCAAAAATCTTAGCTAACGCCAAAGAGGTATTTCAACAAGAACTGGGCATGCTTAAAGGCGTAACCGCCTCGATAAAAATAGAAGAGAGTGCAATTCCCAAGTTTTTCAAAGCAAGACCGGTACCATATGCAATTCGCCCAGCCGTCGAGGCAAAGCTGGAGAATCTGGAGAATGCAGGCGTGGTATCTAAGGTAGACTGGAGCGAGTGGGCGACACCCATCGTTCCTGTCATGAAGAAAACATTAAACAATAAGTCTGAGGAGCCAAGGAAGGTTCGCATCTGTGGGGACTTCAAGGTGACGGTGAACCCAGTCCTTCACACAGTACAATATCCTCTCCCGAGGATAGAAGATATTTTCGCCTCACTATCTGGAGGGAAGCGTTTTACAAAAATTGACCTAGCACAAGCATATTTGCAGATGGAGGTTGAAGAATCCTCTAGGAAGTATCTCACGATAAACACTCACAAAGGTCTTTACCAGTATAATCGACTGGTATTCGGAGTAGCATCAGCTCCGGCGATATGGCAAAGAGCGATGGAACAAGTCCTGCAAGGGATTCCGGGGACTCAGTGTTACTTGGACGACATCCTTGTGACAGGTGAAGATGACAGTGAACACCTTGCCAACCTAGAGCAGGTGCTCACTAGACTAAGAGAACATGGGCTACGAGCCAATCGCCCCAAGTGCGAGTTTTTTAAGAAACAGATATCGTATTGTGGCCACGTGATTGATGGAGGGGTTACATAAGTCCCCTGACAAAATTGAAGCGGTAGTTAAGGCTCCAGCGCCTGAAAATGTATCGCAACCGAGGTCATTCCTCGGATTGGTGAATTACTACCATAAGTTTTTGCCGAATTTGTCCACAATTCTGCACCCACTGAACGCCCTACTACAAACTGGAGTAGCATGGAAATGGAGTGATGATTGTAAGCGGGCCTTTCAGAAGAGTAAAGACCTAATCACTTCAAGAGAAGTATTGGCTCACTACAACCCATCACTACCGATAAGACTGGCGTGTGATGCGTCTCCCTGCGGCATTGGAGCGGTACTGTCACATAAATTCCTTGATGGTTCAGAGAGGCCGATAGCTTTTGCGTCACACTCGTTAACTTCAGCCGAGCGTAACTACGCCCAGATTGACAGAGAGGCCCTCAGCCTGGTATGGGGGGTGAAGAAGTTCAATCACTACCTGCACGGTCAGAAATTTACTCTACTAACTGATCATCAACCTCTTGTCTCCATTTTCAACCCTCAGAAGGGCGTCCCGATAATGACAGCACAACGACTACAGAGGTGGTCCCTTTTCCTAGGGGCACACCAATATGACATCGAGTACAAAGGAACTAAACAGCATGGGAATGCTGATGGATTGTCGCGCCTACCGTTGCCGACGGTGGAAGCAGCACCTGCAGTGGATCCAGTGGAGATATTCCACCTGTGACGAATGCAAACATAGAAAAGGAAACACGAAATGACCCGACACTCTCCTGGGTCTATGATCTAACAGTGAAGGGATGGCCAGCACATGGCGAACCACTGTTGCCAGCATTCTCGCCGAGAAGAGAACAGCTGTCAGTGTGCAGAGGAACCTTGATGTGTGGATCCAGAGTAGTAATTCCACCCAAATTGAAGGATAGAGTGCTCAATGAGCTTCATGAGGGTCATCTGGGAGGGGTAAAAATGAAGAACTTAGCCAGAGCGTTTGTGTGGTGGCCGGGAATCGATAGAGAAATCGAAGAGATGACCAAGAGCTGTACAGGATGCCAGAAGGTCCAAAACGCCCCACCACAAGCCCCTCTACATCCATGGGAGTGGCCCTCATCTCCATGGCAAAGGGTGCACATTGATTTTGCTGGTCCATTTATGGACTCGATGTTTTTAATTGCGGTGGATGCACATTCAAAGTGGCCAGAGGTAATAAAAATGTCCTCAACCACCACAGAAAAAACTATCACAGTCTTACGAACCATATTCGCCAGAAATGGGCTGCCTGAACAGATTTGCTCCGACAATGGACCACAGTTTGTGTCTGAAGAGTTCCGGAGGTTCTTAAAGAACAATGGTGTTAAGCATTACACATCCACCCCATATCATCCAGCCACCAATGGATTGGCTGAGAGGTTCGTTCAAACATTCAAGAAGGCTATCAAGGCAATGTGTAATGAAGACATACCCCTACAACACAAGGTGGATAACTTGTTTGCCTACCGGAATGCGACACATGCGGTTACCAACCAAACTCCAGCCATGATGTTCTTCAATCGAAGACTACGATGCCACTTGGATTTGGTTAAGCCAAATATCAGAAGAGATGTGGAGAACAGGGAGTTTTAAGATAGGTCAACCAGTTTTGGCCCGGGACTACCGCAGAGAAATGGCAGCCAGGAACGATCTATACACGGCAAGGACCTCTAATGTATACCGTGGCTGTTGGAGAGAGCATTGTAAGACGCCATGCTGACCAGATTCTAGAGTCACTGGAAAACGTCAATTCCACACCACGATCCGATACACCTGGTGATGAAACCGAAGTATCAATTGCATCTACCTCAGAATCGGGAATATTGGAAGCAGACGAACCCAACAACGACGTTGATTCTGAATCAACTCTGCCAGAAGAACCTGATACCCCAAAGAGGCATTATCCAGACAGAATCAGGAAGCCTCCTCAAAGACTGAACTTATAATTGCTTAACTTCAGCTAATGTATATGACAACTGTAATTGTAAATATGTTATTTAATTATTAATCAAATGTTATGTACTATTTAGCTAAAAGGGGAGGAATTGTAGTGTATGTACTTTGCAGAAGGAACTATATTCTGCAGCCCCTGTATACTGCAGTACCAGTAGTGACCACCCCTGTATATAAGCCTGTGTAGTAACTTTGCATAGTTAGTTCCAGTTTGTCTCCACTCAGTAAAGACCTGTTATAACCAACTCCTGCAGTCCGTGTCTCAATTACACACGGACATAATACAATGTACTCGGGTGCTGATGCCATGTGTCCTGTGCAGCATCAGGTAATTGCGGAGTTGCTGGTGTTGGGGCTGATCGTGGTCAGATTCTGAGGACCAACGTGAGACAGTATAGATGGCAAGTGAAGTAGAGATGACAGAAGCATTCTGTCAATGGTGAGAGAGTTCTTCCAATGAGGTGAGAGTGGATGGATAGTGGAAAGTGGAAAGCCTGCAGAATCTGTGCTGGAAATGGACTGAGAAACAGCTTGTGGCTGAGGAAAGTGATGATCTGTCAGGTGGGAGCTTTTACTATACATTTGAAGCTGTCAAGTAATCAGCTGGAGCAATGGCCACTGAACTCCCACCTCAGGTTGACAGCCATGGTCCCCGAACAGCGTGGTTCCCGTGGCCATGAAGTTAAAGTTTCCACCACCAAGAAGGACAAGAGCAACAACATCATAGAAACGCCTCCAAGTTCTCCTGCCCCCAAGTCACAAACCATCCTGGCTTGGACATAGATGCAGTTTCTTCACCACTGCTAGGTAAGTAATTTGGAAGTCCCTATTAAACATGATCATAGGAGCATAAGGACTGCAGAATTAATGGAGAAGGCTACCATCACCTTTTCAGGGCAGCTAGGAATAGGCAACAAATGTAGCCACATCCCAAGAATGAATAAAAAAAGCAGATTCACCATTATTAGAAATTAAGGTCCTAGTAGTGGTGAATCTTCCGTCAGAAAACAAGTTCAAATACAAATCCCTCTACCTGTGTTATTATGAGAGCACAGTTAACCACAGATGTCTCCCCATCCTTTAGTGTGATGGGTGCAAGTACAATTGAGGCAGCTCATCCATGTTGGTGTAAGATGCAAGCCAAACAGTCTATGTGCTGAAGTCGTAACACAGGTCACTTTTGAACAAGTTTAGTGCAATCACCAGCCGGTATTTACCAGAGTGATCGTCAGCTGGTATTTACCTGAGCTGGTATTTACCCGAGCTGGTATTTACCTGAGCGATCGCCAGCTGGTATTTACCCGCATGATCGCCAGCTGATAATTACCAGAGCTGGTATTTACCCGAGCCGGTATTTACCTGCGTGATTGCCGCCAGCTGGTATTTACCCGAGTGAGCGCCTGCTGGTATTTACCCGAGCTGGTATTTATTTGCGTGATCGCCAGCTTATTTACCTGAGCTGTTGCTGCTGGTTCCGTAGGATCTTGACAGGACATTTATTTTCCAACAGCCAGACTCTGAGGAAATCTACCGAAGGAACAGAGACACCCTGCAGTACAGGCAAGGTCAAAACCTGCAAAAGGAAATCAGTAAGCTAAAAAAAAAATTCCCATAACTGTATAACTTAGAGAACCTGCATCTCAATTCACCCCCTTCTCTCAGAGACACGCATGTACGTGTGTATATATAAACACACACACCCAGCACCATGATTCACTACAAATACATACACTCATTCATTTTGCTTCATACATGCAAGTCTGCATCCATCACCATCAGCAATTTCATTTTTCTAAAAAAAATTGTATTTGTTTTTTTGGAAAGTGGACTCTTTTTGTAAGGATTATACTGGTGGGGAATAGCACAATTATTCCAGTGACAGTCTCAGTTTTCCTAGAGGAGGTGCAGCAGTAAATCAGCTGTAGTGATGGACTTCAGAAAATGTGGTTCAAGAATGTACATAAGCTTTGACATCAAGAAGCAACCTCCATCTTGTTCCTCCATAACTGTGAGATACTAGCACCAACAATCCAGAACAATACTGGTTCCTAGCAACAGAGAAAGCAAGAGGCTATAGTCAAGAAGGATTATGGTTTTAAATCAGGGCTTTCACTGGCACTGTGAATGTTGAGGTAGCCCTGCATCCACTTCATTTGGAAAGAAGAGAAATGCTGAGAATTAATGGCAGCATGTATATGTATGATGAGATTTGCAGCAGAGAGATTTGGGCTGGGTAGTGAAGTCTTTTTCTCTATTACGTGATTTGGATCTATGGGAGTTATGGCTGGGAGGAGTTTGTGTACTTTGAAATGTTTTAAAATTTCTCCGTCAAGTTGGGAGACGCCAGTAATGCAAGAACTAATTGAGGGAGTGAAGAATTAGCAGTGAATTTGGGTTGTCTGGTAGTACCATGTCTGGGAAACAGGGAGTTGAGAAGAACACGATGAAATCTCTGAGCACCAAGAAAATTCCAGTAGCAGAGGGAAAAGGTGACAGTGGAAGAGCAGTAAAGTATGGTAATATGTGATTCCATTCTTGGATATGTAGACAGGAAAATATACAGACATGGCTGTGAAATTTGCCAGGTATGTTGCCTCCTGAGTGTGAGGGTGCTGGATCTCAACTCAGGTGGACGATCTGTTAATAGGGTGCAGGGAGAAACCTGCTATTGTGATCCACAACTTCTTTTTATTCATTCTCAGGAATGTGGCCATCGCTGGCAAGGTCGGCATTTATTGTCCACCCTAGTTGCTCCATGAGAAGGTGGTGGTGGTGGGCCACCGTCTTGACCCAGAGCCGAGGAAGGAAAGGCGATGTATGTCCAAGTCGGGATGGTGTGTGACTTGGAGCGGAACCTGGAGGTAATGGTGTTCCCATGCACCTGCTGCCCTTGTCCTTCTAGGTGGTGGAGTTCATTGGTTTGGGAGCTGCTGTCGAAGAAGCCTAGGCAAGTTGCTGCTGTGCATCCTATAGATAGAACAAACTGCAGCCACGGTGCGTCAGTGGTGGAGGTGGTGGATGGGTTGCTGATCAAGCAGACTGCTTTGACATGGGTCAGTGCTGATTGTCAGCTCAAATTGATCATGCTTGGGCTATATGTGGAGGACTGACACCCTGATCACGTCTCTTTTGTATGGGAGATGGTGTATTTGAGCATAGCGTAATCCATCCTCTGAGAAATACCTTGTTCCTTGGCGCATGGGAACACCATCACCTCCAAGTCACACACCATCCCGTTCCTTCATCGACATGGGTCAAAATCCTGGCACTCCCTACCTAACAGCACGGTGGAAGCAACTTCACCATATGAACTGCAGCGGTTCAAGAAGAAGGCCCACCACCACCTTTGCAAGGGCAACCAACGGCCATAGCCCGAAAATGAATTAAAAAAAACATATATGGATCTCTGCCGCTTGAATGTAGCATCTGCTGGAACATATCCAGAGCTCTACAAGCTGAACAGAGCAGAGAGCTTTCCAAACAGCATACAAGAAAATCAAAAGGAAACAAATTAGTGAGTTAACCTACCTGAGTTTTTAAATCCTCAAGACTAGCTTCCCCAGATATTTCAATATTGCCTACGTACTCTAGCTCAGTGTCCATATACTGCTGTAGTGAAAAATCTGCAATACAAGAGAGACACATGGATATTTCAGAATAGCCTACAAAAAATGCAGCTCACTGTCCCAAGTGCTGTCATACTGGAGAATCCCAAACAGATCAGCAACATATGGAAGGAGATACACATGACCATGGCTCAAGGAATCAACCAGACTGCGTAATAACTCATGGAGCACAGCCAAGAAATTCAAAGTAAGATCAGCTGAAATACATTATTGAACACCTTGCCATTAGTCCACTAAATTTTAAACTGTATTAACCCTTAGTGGACTGCATTGGACTACTCTTGTTCTTTTTTGTTGCATTACTTTAATGCCAGATTACACACACATTCAGTTGTAGTAACGCAGGATCAGGTATTTATTGAAACCTCATATTATCCACAATTGGTATGAGGGCACAAGTCTTCTCATACTACACAAAATCAGCTGCTGAGACACACAGTTCACAAAATCAGTGTGAGCACAAGCTGCTTTTGAGATACACACTATCCGATTCCAGTGTGAGCTGCTAAAGTGTTCCCTTATATTTTTTATACTAAATTTTAACCTTTGATCACTACATTCCATGCATACTATCAATATATCATGGTACCTCAAAGATACATACAAATACCAACAGAATAACAACATAAACAACCAGCCACTCGAACTCTTCTAATTGTTGCAATAAAACTCTTCCCATCCATTTTATTACTGTAACACGCAGGAAGGATATATACTTGCCATAGAGGGAGTGCAACGAAGGTTCACGAGATTGATTCCTGGGATGGCGGGACTGTCGTATGAGACGAGATTGAGTAAACTAGGCCTGTATTCTCTTGAATTCAAAAGAATGAGAGGGGATCTCATTGAAGCATACAAAATTATTACAGGGCTTGATAGGATGGATGCTGGGAGAATGTTTCCCTTGGCTGGGGAGTCTAGAACCAGGGGCCACAGCCTCAGGATAAAGGGTAGGCCATTCAGGACTGAGATGAGAAGAAATTTCTTCACACAGAGGGTGGTGAATCTTTGGAATTCTCTACCCGAGGGCCGTGGAGGCTCAGTCATGGGGTATATTCAAAACAGAAGTCGACAGATTTCTGACCAGTAAAGGCATCAAGGGATATGGCGATAGGGCCGGTGAATGGAGTTGAGGCAGAAGATCAGCCATGATCTCATTGAATGGCGGAGTGTTCTTATGTTCTTAATCTCAGCCAAGCTTTTGATGGGAAATCAGAGGGTAAATGCCCTTCAAACTGCTTTTGTAGCTGTAGGTTTTTTTTTTTTTAAAAACACATGGCTGGGACCAGTTTAGCAACTAGGTAATATGTGCTATATTAAACCAAACGCTTGCCCCTGATGAGAATGGCTGCCAGAGACAGATGCCTGTTCCATTCGGTTGAGTGGAGGGGGAGGGCAGCTTTTGGTATGTGATGCGCTATCAATTACTCATAAAAGACAGAGTTAGAAGAGTAACGAAAGGCTTTTATTAACAACAGAATGGAGGTCTGCCTCGCGTGGTCGACCGGTCCATGATACTAAGGGCTGGGGAGCAGTCACCTTTATACTAGGACCTGTGGGAGGAGTCAGCCGACGCATGTCCAGGCATGTACACAGTGGAATACAAACAGGACAAACAGGAATACAAACAGTGGTTTACCACAGTATGTAATAAAAAGATTCAAAAGAGGGTAGAGCACTTTGTAGATCTCAGCCCCCTTCATCGGGGAGAGGCCAGTCAAAGGTCAGGAGCCTGATCACTGGCACTGCCAACCAGCCTATAATTTCTAGTGGTTTTGCTACAGATCGTTGAGGGCAGAAGCTTTGGAATTGGCACATTTTCCCCTCCCCTGCCAGGGCACGGCATATGCAAAGAAATTCATGAAAAAAAAAGGGAAATAAATAAATGTAAAGCTGAAAAGAATTGTTTTATCAATCATCAGGTAGGAACATAGTAACAGAAGTAAGCTTTTCAGCCTCTCGAGCCTGTTCTGTCAGCTTTTTGGAATAATCAAGAGATCTAATTACCCTAGTCAATTGCAACTAAGCTTTCCATTAGCTAATCACTGAGGGGCATTAACAGTAATTATGGGACAAATCCATATCCCAAAACATTCACACTCCCAGCTGAAGCAGCTCCAACACGGAAAAAAGGCGAGATTTTCTTTTGTAACTGTAGGTTCAAAGAAATGATCCAAACCAGTGGTGTTTATATCTGTATGCTCATAATTAATCTGAAGACCTCCGGTAATTCCAATTACATCAAGAATGTGCCAAAACTACATTATATCCTAACCTGTATCAATCACTAAATTTCAGTTTCCTCAACTTTGTAGACCTACCTCTAGCAGTAGACAAGATATTTAAAGCAGAGAGCCTATCTGCAATGTTTTTCTGCTCTTCTTGAAAACATCCTCTGTTTTCGGAGTTCAGTGCAGGCTGGTAGAGCCAGACGGGTAACATCAGGAATCCCTGTGAGATACACCAAGAAATTGAAAACGCGCAAAGGACACAAGAGAGACTTTTATGTTTAATCTGGCTCTGGGAGCGAAAGCAGCCTACTGTCCCTATAGGCAGAGTTCTGAAACAGAAAGCTGCTGTTTTACTCATGGCATGTGTCTATTTTGAGCACTGAATATGATGCAAGTACCAAGATATGGGGCTGGGATTGTTCTCCTTAGAGCAGAGAAGGATAAGGGGAGATTTAAAAGAGGTGTTCAAAATTATGAAGGGCCTTGATAAAGTAAATAAGGAGAAACTGTTTCCACTGAAGGGCCAGTAACCTGGGATCACAGATTTAAGATAATTAACTAAAGAACCAGAGAGCGATGAGAATTTTTTTTACGCAGTGAGTTGCTCTGATCTGGAATGCACTGCCTGAAAGGGTGGTGGATACAGATTCAATAGTAACTTTCAAAAAGGGAATTCGATATATTCTTGAAAAGGAAACATTTACAGGGCTATGGGGAAAGAGCAGGGAAGTGGGATTAATTGGAGAGCTCTAGGGATAGGCACGATAGGCCGAATGGCCTCCCTCTGTGCTGTATAATATCTAGAATTAGCAGAAAATCAGGAGAACATGAAAATCTAGATCTCTACTTCTGCTGAATTTACACAGAAAAGGTAGGCTTACTTTTGATAGTGCCATCAACTGAGTGGGACTTGAGCATTTGGAGTCGAAGGGACTACTCTAATGTAAAAGCACCTAGACAGAGCCAGTGTGAGTTAGATTAGGAGAAAGAGACAGGAAATGGAAACTAGATTCTAATGGAAATGAAATGCATTAGGACAAAAAGAAAAGATCAACAAGTGAGGAATGAAGAAAGAACTTCCACATATAGCGTCTTTGATGTCCTTAGGGCGTCCAAAAGCGTTTTAAAGCCAATTAAGTAATTTTGAAGTACAATCAAAATTACAAGGTCCCACGAATAGCAATGAGATATGCGTTGGTTCAAGAATCATTCAACTAATTAAGACTAGTGATATTGTATTTAAAAAGAGAAAATTAAGGTTTGACCATCACTTTCTTCTATAAAAAGCCTGAAGGAGTAAAATTTGTGGAGTGTACTTCCAACTGGGTTCAACTAGGGTTTTACCTTTGGTGGAAGTCGTCCCTCCATGATGATCAGCATCTCTCCATTGGTTATCTTCATATCTACCAATGTGGCTTCCTACAAACACCAACATAGAAAACAGTATTGTACAAACTTAAGCTTCTCTCCCTTTTCTGCCAATTTTCTCCCAACTCCTTCTGAAAGCACTGACTCTTGCTTGGGAGTGGGTTCAATGGGTGCCGGTTGCCATCTGGTATTTCACTCAAGCAGCCATTCTGTGTGTGTGAACCTAGAAAACAATACAGGCTATTTCACTGCAGGGGATATCATACTTGAGGTTAATTCCGTCATCCTAACCTGTACTTCCCAGCAGAAGTTTCAGTAAGAACTCAGGGCTCTTCTCCCTAGACCATGGGCATGGAGAATAAATTTTGCATCCCTACTGCCAGCTCAAATTAAATCAACAAATTCACCAAAGAAACTTGGAATTTGTGGCTTACACTGCCATTACCTTTTACATAGGAACAGGAGGAGGCCATTCAGCCCTGTAAGCATGTTCCACCATTCAATTAGATCATGGCTGATCTGCATCTTAACTCCAACTACAGGAAACTGTGAGATATCCGGCACCGACGTGTTGCCGATCTATCAAAACTGCCGGACATACAAAGTTAATGTTGAAGCATACGGAGGTTTTCATCTCCGTATCCGACAACAAACACTGTTGCTTAGCAACAGCTTCTAAAGAGTCGGCTGCAGCTGCAAGCGTCTCTAGCTGAAGCTGTTGCTATAGCTACAGACCTTGCAGTGCCTGACTGGGGAAAAAAAAAGAACGAGAACTAAAAAAACTTATAGAAAACGGCTCCTGATTTTTGCCGTTAGATCGAGTATTCCGGACATACAACCTCCGGATAAACCAAAGTTTCCTGTACCCGCCTTGGTTCCGTATCCCTTAATACTCTTAACCTAACAAAAATCTATCAATCTCACTTTTGAAATTTTCAATTGGCCCTCCAACCTCAACAGCTTTTTGGGGGAAGAGTTCCAGATTTTCACTACCCTGAGCCATCTGCGGAACAATGTACAGACTTTCTGTTGCAATGACAATTTCCGTAGGTTTGTTAACCAACATCAGATGGATCAAAGATTACAGAATCCTGTGTTCACAATACTTTTGATGGCAATGGATTTCTAGGGTTTACGCGATTCTCTTCTCTTCCACCCCACCCGTCCCTAAATAACTGCAGAGTTTTGGACAGCTTAAAGAGGACAGACTTTCAATATATAGTACTTACTGCGCCCTCCTACGAAACATGTTTATTTATTAAAAGGAAAGTCTTTGTGAATTGCTATGTATGCTAAATGTTGCAAAAATCATCCACAGGGTGGCAGTATATGTTGAGGACCTATACCCCAAAATCAGTATTCACAGAAATCACAGAAACCCCACAGTGCAGATAGAGGCCATTTCGGCCCATCGAGCCTGCACCGACACATATCCCACCCGATCCCCGTAACCCCTACACCAACACATATCCCACCCTATCCCCGCAACCCCACGTATTTAATCCCCCTAACACTAAGGGTCAATTTATCAATTTATCATAGCCAATCAACCTAACCCGCACATCTTTGCACATATTGTCTTACGTGAAATTATATTAAAACTCTCCATATCAAACAAATACATCAATGATGCCTATATAAATCCTTTTTTCCAACCCATCCCTGTGCTAGAGTGTGATTGGGCAACCTGCACCCAGACCTGTGACAGGTCTGAAACCAGTCAGTAGAGGACACACAATAACCACCTAGGGATGATTCCCTGACCTTCCATGTGAGAAAGCAACCAATCTCTGCTCATAATTTCCCCATAGCAACATAGCTGAAGGCGAGGGATGGGGTCCATGGAGGTAAACACAGGTCTCAGAACATGGCTCTATTGGTGGTGCCCAGAGGGCTGATATATTATAAAACATGCCTCTATAGTTACCTCTGCGTGAGTTTAAATTATAACTCGTGATTCAGAGGACATTCATAAGGTATTTGACCATTTTCTTTTTTCTGAAACCTAACAAATTACTGCAAAGTAATTTATACCTTAGCTGCACTTTGGTCTCATTCCAATTGCTTGGTGGGGTGAAGTTGACACCATTACGAACACTATCACAAGGCAAATGAGTTAGTGTTGTTTATTGCACCTGTGTGGTCGAGCTCAATTTCTACATCAACTTACTTCATCTTTTAAAACCTCTCCAGCATCGTAGCACCAATCAGTTTTCCTTAAGTGCCAATACTCTCCTGTAGATAAAAAGCAAGAGTTTAACAGAACTCTTCATAGCATCCCAACAACAACTCCAGAAGCATTAACCTTTCACTAGACGTGTGTTCGCGGAGATCTCCTTAGAAAATTATGCTCTCATTGCTGCAAGTTTGCTGTGACTAACATGTTAATACATTCAGTTTGCTGAATTCTTCATCAAGTGGCATCAGCTCACACAGACAGAGTAACTGCAAGAAAACAGAAAACTGCTGGATATCTTCCAAGTTGGCAGACTAGAGAAAGAATATTGATTCAGTCTTCAAAATCTTTATTAACTTATCTTCCTACTACTGAATGCTTATTTATCTGTAGTAGTGTTAGTTCCCAGTAACCATTGCAGATTAAATTTTGGTAATCTTGCGATAATTATGCTGCAAATTTAATCTTTCTGCATGAAAGTCACCCTGTATCAACTGAATGGAACAGACTGATGAACAATGACACAGCTGGGCCACGTGCCTCTGGAATACTGTACATGCATTGCAGGTGACAACAGGCCAGACCTATTCACTTTCACAATGTTTCACGCACAGATTTCTACCAATGTATACTAGATTACTAACAGTCATGTGACTAAAATCCTGGGCATTCCGACATTCTTCAAAATAGTTAAGCAAGGTGTAGACTGGGTAATGCAGGATGAGAACTATAGTTTACCTTTCAACTGAACCAACGTGTCAGAACATTCGGTTATGTCCCTAAATGTTGGTTCCCCAAGGCAGCATTTAAATAAAACAGGGTCAGAAATCTGGACTATTACTAATATAAATCTGTGGTTTCACATCTCATTTTAAGCAGAATTCCTAGAAAAATACACCTGCCACTCAGTCTTATATGATCATGCAGCACAGAAGGAAGCCATTCGGCCCATCGTGCCTGTGCTGGCTCTTTGCAATTAGGGCTGTAGATAGGGCTTTAAACTAAATAGTGGGGGGAGGTTTCAGGTGAGGGAAAACTTAGAAAGTTAAAGAGAAAGAACAAAGCAATAGCGCAGGGTAGCGATAGGGGTAATGATAACCAGAGTGTGACAGGAAGGAACAGAGCGTACAAGCATAAGAGCGCACCAGCAAATAGGGTCAGAGTAGGGAAAAATGGTAAAAAGACAAAACTAAGGGCTCTTTATCTGAATGCACGCAGCATTTGTAACAAGATAGAGGAATTGACGGCATGAATGAATAGAAATAAATGGGTATGATCTGATAGCCATTACAGAGACATGGCTGCAAGGTGACCAAGGCTGGGAACTGAATATTCAGGGGTATTTAACATTTTGGAAGGATAGGCAGAAAGGAAAAGGAGGTGGGGTAGCTTTGTTAATAAAGGATGAGATCAGTACAGTAGTGAGAAATGATCTTGGCTCAGAAGATCAAGATGTAGAATCAGTTTGGGTGAAGATAAGAAATAATAAGGGAAAAAAGTCACTGGTGAGAGTAGTCTATTGGCCCCCTAACAGTAGCTACACTGTGGGACAGAGCATAAATCAAGAAATAATGGGGGCTTGTAAGAAAGGTACTGCAATAATCGTAGGCGATTTTAATCTTCATATAGATTGGACAAATCAAATTGGCAAAGGTAGCCTTGAGGACGAGTTCATAAGAGTGTATTCAGGACAATTTCTTAGAACAAAATGTTGTGGAGCCAACCAGGGAACAGGCTATTTTAGATCTGGTAATGTGTAATGAGACAAGATTAATTAATGATCTCATAGTAAAGGATCCTCTAGGGAAGAGTGATCATAACATGTAGAATTTCACATTCAGTTTGAGGGTGAGAAACTTGAGCCTGAAACTAGTGTCTTAAACTTAAACAAAGGCAATTACAAGGGTATGATGACAGAGTTGGCTAAAGTGGAGTGGAAAAATAGATTAAAAGGTAAGATGGTAGATAAGCAGTGGCAGACTTTTAAAGGAGATATTTCATAACTCTCAACAAAGATATATTCCAAAGAGAAAGGAAGACTCGGAGAAGGATGAACCATCCATGGCTTACTAAGGAAGTTAAGAAGGGTATCAAATTAAAAGAAAAGGCATACAACATTGCAAAGATTAGTGGTAGGCCAGAAGTTTGGGAAATTTTTAAAAACGTGCAAAGGAGGACTAAAAGAATAATAAAAAGAGGGAGAGAATAGATTGAGAGTAAACTGACAAGAAATATAAAAACAGACAGTAAGAGCTTCTCCAAGTATATAAAAAGGAAGAGAGTAGCTAAAGTAAATGTTGGTCCCTTAGAAGATGAGACTGGGGAATAATGGGAAACATGGAAATAGCAGAGACTTTGAACAAATATTTTATATCACGGTAGAAGACACTAAAGCATCCCATTAATAGTGGAAAATCAAGGGGCAAAAGGGAGGCAGGAACTTAAAATAACCACTGTCACTAAAGAAAAAGTACTAGGCAAACTAATGGGACTAAAAGCTGACAAGTCCCCTGGATCTGATGGCCTGCATCCTAGGGTCTTAAAAGAAGTGGCTGCAAAGATATTCGATGCATTGGTCGTAATCTTCCAAAATTCCCTAGACTCTGGAAAGGTCCCAGTGGATAGGAAAACCGCAAATGTAACGTCCATATTCAAGAAAGATGGGAGACAGAAAGCAGGAAACTATAGGGCAGTTAGCCTAACATCTGTCATTGGGAAAATGCTGGAATCCATTATTAAGGAAGTAGTAGCAGGACATTTCAAAAATCATAATAAAGGGAAATCATGTTTGACAAATTTATTAGAGTTCCTTGAGGATGCAAGGGGAACCAGTAGATGTAGTGTATTTGGATTTCCAAAAGGCATTCAATAAGGTGCCATGTAAAAGGTTACTGCACAAGAGCTCATGGTGTTGGGGGGTAATATAGTAGCATGGATAGAGGATTGGCTAACAAACAGAAAACAGAGAGTGGGGATAAATGGGTCATTTTCAGGTTGGCAAACTGTGACTAGTGGAGTGCCACAGGAATCAGTGCCGGGGCCTCAACTATTTACAATCTATATTAATGACTTGGATGAAGGGACCGAGTGTACTGTAGCCAAATTTGCTGAAGATACAAAATATTATTTAAATGGAGAGACTACAGAATGCTGTGGTACTGAGAGATCTGGGAGTCCTTGTACATGAAACACAAAAAGTTAGCATGCAGCAAGTAACTAGGAAGGCAAATGGAATGTTGGCCTTTATTGCAAGGGGGATGGAGTATAAGGGAAGTCTTGCTACAACTGTACAGGGTGTTGGTGAGACCACACCTAGAGTACTGCTTACAGTTTTGGTCTCCTTATTTAAGGAGGGATATACTTGCATTGGAGGCAGTTCAGAGAAGGTTCACGAGGTTGATTCCTGGGATGAAGGGTTTGTCTTATGATGAAAGGTTGAACAGGTTGGGCCTATACTCACTGGAGTTTAGGAGAGGTGATCTTATTGAAACATATTAAGATTCTGAGGGGGCTTGACAGGGTAGATGCTGAGAGGATGTTTCCCCTCGTGGGGGAATCTAGAACTGGGGGCATAGTTTCAGAATAAGGGGTCGCCCATTTAAGACGGAGATGAGGAGGGATTTCTTCTCTCAGAGGGTTGTGAATCTTTGGAATTCTCTATCCCAGAGAGCTGTAGAGGCTGAGTCATTGAATATATTCAAGGCTGAGATAGACAGATTTTTGAACTACAGGGGAGTCAAGGGTTATGGGGAACAGGCAGAAGAGTGGAGTTGAGGCCAAGATCAGATCAGCCATGATCTTACTGAATGGTACAGCAGGCTCGAGGGGCCGAATGGCCTACTCCTGCTTCTCATGTTATGTTCCAAGTCCAACTCCCCTGTCTTTCCCCTAAACCTGCAAATTTTTTCTCCTTCCCATTTTAACAGTACTTTGCCCCTGTACAAATTAAAATTCAAAATATTATAAATAAATCAAGACTGCTATTTAAGTAGTGAAGTTACACGCATAAGAGCACATTGGCATTCTAATATACCTGGCAATCCAGCTTTCTCCAACATCAGCTTCAAGCACTGGAACAAAAGAACAGCAAAGTTGACGAGTGAAAAGGCATTTGATACAAGAACAACAACAACTTGTACTGATATAGTGCCTTTAACATATAAAAACATTCCAAGACACTTCACAGGTGTAATTAAAAAAAAGGATTACCAGC
Organism: Somniosus microcephalus; assembly: GCF_052327205.1. Lineage (NCBI taxonomy): Eukaryota > Metazoa > Chordata > Chondrichthyes > Squaliformes > Somniosidae > Somniosus > Somniosus microcephalus. The sequence goes on along the minus strand of NC_140990.1, from coordinate 175,734,469 downwards.
CAAAGGAGCAAGAGGAGTGACCAAAAGCTTGGTCAAAGACATGGGTTATAAGGAAGGTCTTAAAGGCAGAGAGACGGACGGGTTTAGGGAGGGAATTTCAGGATTTGGCGCCTAGGCGGCTGAAGACACGGTCACCAATTGTGAGGTGAAGGGAAGGGAAAATGGGCGAGGCCAGTGTCTAGAGAAACAGAGGTGGGGGGGGGGGGGGGGGGGCGGTTGTAGGGCCGTAGGATACTGAAACAGAGGGGGTGGGGGAGGGATGGCGAGTAGATGGAAGGTATCCTGAAGGGATTCATACATGAGGATAAGGATTTTAAATTTGAGGTATGGGATACCAGGAGCCAATGAAGGATCACAGGGGTGATGGGATGGGTTGTACTTGGTGTAGCATATAATAGCAAAATACTGCGGATGCTGGAAATCTGAAATGACAACAGAAAATGTTGGAAACACTCAGCAGGTCAGGCAGCATCTGTGGAGAGAGAAAGAGAATTAACGTTCTGCCCTCACCCCTGCCCCTCCCTCCCGTAACCACGATAGGGTTCCCCTTGTCCTCACCTTTCACCCCACCAGCCTCCACATTCAACGGATCATCCTTCGCCATTTCCGCCACCTCCAAAGTGATCCCACCACTAAACGCATCTTCCCCTCCCCTCCCCTTTCAGCATTCCGTAGGGACTGCTCTCTCCGAGGCACCCTAGTCCACTCCTCTATCACCCCCAGCACCCCTTCCCCCGGCACCTTCCCGTGCAAGCACAGGCGATGCAACACATGCCCTTATACCTCCCCCCTTCCCACTGTCCAGGGCCCCAAAACACTCCTTCCACGTGAAACAGCGATTTACTTTTACTTCTTGCAATCTAGTATACTGTATTCGCTGCTCACGATGTGGTCTCCTCTACATTGGGGAGACCAAACGCAGATTGGGTGACCGCTTTGCGGAACACCTCTGTTCAGTCCGTAAGGATGACCCCGAGCTTCCGGTCACCTGTCATTTTAATTCACCGCCCCATTCAGACCTCACTGTACTCGGGCTCTTGCATTGTTCCACGGAAGCTCAGCGTAAACTCGAGGAACAGCACCTCATCTTCCGATTAGGCACTTTACAGCCTTCTGGACTCAATATCGAGTTCAACAATTTCAGATCATAACCTCGGCCCCCATTACATTTTTACTTATTTTTTATCCACACTTTTGTTTTGGCCCTTCCCCCCCCACTTTTTTTTCCTCTCCTACATGGCAGCTGTCTCCCATTCTGCCAGCACATTTCACACCTAATCTAGAGCCTTCTTTTGTCTCCACTAGTCCTATCACCATATCGTCTCATTTTGAATACCTCTTCATGTCTCTTCACTTTTCTTTTGTTCTCTCCCAGCCTGGCCTTCAGTCTTGACAAAGGGTTTGACCCGAAACGTTGACTCTATTTTCTCTCCACAGATGTTGCCTGGCCTGCTGAGTTTTTCCAGCATTTTTTGTTGTTATTTCGGCATATAGTAGATGTTTTTCAATAGCCTATCCCCAGAAATGGAGAAAGAGAAGTCAAGGAAGGGAAGGGAAGAGTCGGAGATGGACCATGTGAAGGTGAGGGAAGGGTGGAAATTGGAAGCAAAGTGAATGAAATTTTCTAGTTCAGGGCGAGAGCAGGAAACGGCACCAATACAGTCGTCAATGTACAAAAGAGGTGAGGGAGAGGACCCGAGTAGGACTGGAACAAAGAATGTTCCACATATCCCACGAAAAGGCAGGCATAGCTAGGGCCCATGCGGTGTAGTTTATGTTTGGATAAGCTGCAAGGTGAAGGATGAGACAATCCCAAGAGTTAACATGCCTCCTATTCCAATTACTAAGAATACAGTACAAGCTGCTTTGTGGATCACCAATCAGAAGTTCTCATTCTGAAACACACTAATCAAAGCTATGGAGCTATTTTGCACCCAGGAAAACATTGTGTCTGTTCGTAGTCCTGCTCTCATATGCATTTTAATTATTGCGGAGAATGCAGTGGCTTAGGAATGAAAATCTCCCGTCATTGGCTGCAAGAGTCCTGCATGAAATGAGTTGGGCATTCTCAATCCACTGCCAATTGGGCATGGAACTCAGCATAAAACTGTTCCTAACCTGTTACTAATTGCCAATCTGCCCTAGAAATGGAAACAAATACGAGTGCCTTCTGAGCTTGGGCAGAGTAGGGAGACCTTCACTCCGTATATAACCTGTGCTTTACCTGATCTGCTGTTAAAATTGAGTGCCCAAAATGGGAAAATGACTGACATCGTTGATAAGTGTAAGAAAAAAAATCAGTTGTATATAAAAGTAGAAGCACGAAGCTTAAGAACTACTTTAAGAATTAAACATCATTACAGAATACAAGGCACAAACTACGTACAAAAGCTATGAAGGTTTAGAGCATGGGAGTTTATCAAAATAACCAGATCCAAGCAATAACTAAGGGAAAATAATTTTTAATATTCCAAATGAAACAGTTAAATACTTGTAAATATCAAAGCACCTTGCAAAATGACAGGAACAAATTAGAAATGATCCCCTCACGACCCACCTTCAAACCCATTACCCACAAAGCCACTCTCCACTGCACACAACTGCCATGTTGCTCCTCAGTGAGGCACGTCAATGGAAAGCTCATCCATTTTTAAAATTTAAATATTTTTAAAATTACTTTGCCGCACCATCTCCCCTCCAAAAACCACTGCCTAAAGGGAACACTACACAGGTCCTAGTAGGATGCCACAATTGTGGCATCATACTGGGAGCTGTGCAATATCCTATAATATCAAATAGAGAATAACAAATACCTGGGAGAGAGTTATATGGGGAATAATTGTTAGGCAAGGGTATTAAGTGTTACGGAACTAAGGCAGGTAGATAGAGGTAAGATACAGATCAGCCATGATCTAACTGAATGGCGGAACCGGCTCAAGGGGCTAAATGGCTTACTCCTGTTCCTATGTTCCTCTACATAACCTTTTCTAAAATACTTGTACACTGCTCTGTATTCATTACAAGATTTTGGCCTAGAAATTGGGTATAGCCCCGCCAGCTCGTTTGCGCTGAAAATATTGCGCTGGCCGCGGAGCCAGTTGCGCCCGTCCCATATTCACTTTTAGTGCCCCAAGGCGGAACCGGGCGCTGTTCCAGGGTGTGCCCGCCCCCGCTTGGGGCGCTGAAAGTGAATTTCAGCGCTCCCGGTGCCGCTGCGCCACCCGATGCGGTGCGGCAGGCTGCTGTACTGCAGGTCTCCTCCTCTTAAGGAGGAGGTGCCTGCAACGGCCGGAGCCCCGATCGCGAGTGCCGGCAATGCCGCGGGGGTGGGTGGGGGGGGGGAGGGGGTGGGTGGGGGGTGGAGGAGGCCGGGGAAGGAGGTGCGGGCAGGCGGCCGCCGAAAAAGCGGCCGGCCGCACCTCCACCTTAAAGCGCCCCGCTAAGGCTGCAGTAAGGACCCGGTCTCCCGATGTTGTTAGCGGCCGCCACGGAGGAGGCGGCGGCAACTGAAGATGGGGATCGGGGCGGCACCGGGGCACTGCGCACACCGATGACGTCATCGGTGCTGGCGCAGCGCTACCGGCTACCGCTGCCATTACCGCGGCTCTCAAAATCAGCGCTACCACCCCTACTGGCGCAGAAGCCCTCTTTGGGCTGTAACTGGGCGCAAAGCCCACCGAATTTCTAGGCCTTTATTTATTAGTAAATTTCAATGAAATAGCTTTCATTCATGCAAGAGGTATTGAACATACATGCTTATATACACATGCAGAATATAGAATTTATTCCTTATGCAGGATCCATCATTCATAGAACAGTGTGATTGTAGTGATATAAAATTCATACACAAGAACTTTGCAATAAAAGTTACAGAAAAATCTCGTGGTGTACTTCTGCCCATAGATTTACCTCTCGGACAGAGATGCTCTGTTCTGCCACAATCTCCATTTCAGGACTTAAGTGAAGACTGTCTCCAACAGCAAAATACAAGAACAGCTAAAGGGGGAAAAACGTCAATTAAAATGAGTCACATAAAGTACCTTTGTCAAAGTCTGAGAAAATTCTGATACAAATAAATGTAGTAGGACATGGCACTTGTGTGCCAACATGCTATGTCACAAAATGCTTGGAGTTGGCTCATCAGCTATTTCTCCAACAAGGAAAACAAAAGTTAAAGGCATTTGGAACCATTCTTGCATTACTTCTGGGTGTAAGGTACAAGCTACCAGGCTATCTAATTGGTCCAGGGAATAGTGTTTTGTGTAGGGAGAAATTCCATGAAGATAATTTAAAAAGTCTAATCCAGTGTGATTAAAATGGATGCAAAAAACAAAGAGGCTTAGACAGAATCACGGTGGTTAGAGATCAAAATGAAAAAGGGATTGTTACATCAGTGGGGTTGCAATATAAACTCCCTAACTGTGGGGGGGAAAATAGAAGAGTAAATCTTCAGGCAGATCAGGGAGATGAATAGGAATAACAACATTTAGGAGTATTTAATTAACCACTCATTGATTGGGGAAAAGAGAAGGTAAATGGAGAATGGGGAATTGAATTCCTAAAATGTATACAGGACTCCTTTCTCAAGCATTATGTGCATATGCCTACAAGGGACAAGGCTTTGCTAGATCTAGTTATGAGTAACAAAGTAGTTCAGGTAGATGGGTCATATGTCGGTGAGCACCTTGGGAGTGGTGACCATAATATGGGTCTGTAGTTCAACAATGGAATATGTTTAAAAAAGACATTGGCCCGTATTGCAGTCAGCAGCGAAGCAAAGATGCTCACCACTGACCTCGGTGAAAGCTGCCCACAGAGATCTTGCGATATTTGTGGCAAAAACTTGAGGTTTCTCGACACGTAATTGATTGTAGCGCTGTGGAATAGGGGATTCCTAGAGTGATGCAGTGACAGTGTCAAGCTGTCCAAGCAGCCAATCACACTGCAGAATTCTCAGACAGCAAACCAGGAAATAAAATGCAGCTTTTATTTTCACTTTTTAAAAATGTTACAAGGAGTGAAATAAAGATTGGGACATTTACATGGGGATAAGAGAGAAGCTGAAATATCATGAACTAACTTTTTTTTTTAATTCACTTTCTTAAAAATCATAATGGAGAAATTTGACATTCCACAAATTTAAAAATTAGATTTTCAGGGCCAGAACAGTTGTTTAGCAGGCAATACCCTGTTAAAACCCCAGTTATATCTATTCTAACAAGGCTTAACATTTAATGGAGTATTTAACAGCGATAAACGTGGAAAAGCTCAGGTTTTCGTCAGTTCCACTGATTTCACGGATTACCAGCTATGGGGGTGGGGGGGAAAAGAGGGTCCACAGTGCAGCCTGCGTCAGAGCACTGAATGACTGACCGCAACTTCAGGATTTCCGCGCTTAGATGCGCATGCGCTAAATCCTGAAGTTGCGGTCAGTTTCAAAGTGGTAATAAAATCCGGGCCATTGCAAAGAATATATACCATTAAAAAATACTACTCCAAGTTTCAGAATGTCGTGGATAAATAAGGAGGTTAAAAACAAACTAAAGTTGAAGAGGCCATATGGGGCCTATAGGCATGAAGAGGTGCGACAAGCACTGTTTAAAGCCTATTAACAAAGATAATTGGGGTAATTGCTGCAAATTATAAACGTCTGGTCACTAAAGATGAAAACCAAAGAGATATACAGCCTTTCTGATGAAAGGTCATCGACCTGAAATGTTAATTTTCTTTGTCTCTCCACAGATGCTGCCTGACCTACTGAGTATTTCCAGCATTTTCTGTTATATTTCAGATTTCCATTTTTTCCCAGATATGCAGCCTCACTGGATATAGCATTTATGTGGACCTGTCCAAATGACACCTGGGCATTGTTACCTTATTGGAATGCAAGAAAGTAGAGAATGAGTAATGGTAATTTGCTGATCAAACTTGTGCTTCCACAAAACAGACTACATTTCACAATATAGGCTTACATAAAGGCTTCTCAGTCTATTTCATCACATGCTTCCAGAATACCAACTCTATCACTTTCCCATTGTAGCATCTGGTTCTTCAACAAACCCAGTATCCTGGCCTCAAATGTCCTCTTGGCAACCCCTTCCAGCTGTTGATCAGCTTCTCTGTGTAAATAAATATTTCTTGGTATCTGTTGTAATTTTTACAGACCTGAACTTCAAGTTTATTTTTGCCATGGTTCTGGTCTGGTAACCTGAGGTAACAACATGCATACAGAAGGGCATAGGGTGCATATTAATGGAGTCAGATGACCGTTCAGACTGGCGTTTGGGAGATTTGCTCCCATTCAGCTCTGTGCTTCATGGACAAGGTCTGGCTGCTCAGATCGTGGAAAATGATCTTGAGGTAGAAACTTTACTTAGATTAGGGTAGGAGGCAATGTGACGAACAGATCACATTCCACACCCCTGCGGTTTACCTGCCTTTCTTCCACCACATTTCCAGGCCACAGGAGCCTTCTCTTTGCTGGATTTTCCATGCTTCCCTATTCCTCTGCGATTCTGCTATAACCATTTACAACTCCTCTAGACCCACCTCTTTAAAAATTTGTTCCTGGCATGTGGTGTCGCTGGCAAGGCCAGCATTTATTGCCCATCCCTAATTGCATTTGAGAAGGTAGTGGTGAGCCGCCTTCTTGAACCGCTGCAGTCTGTTTGGTGAAGGTACCCCCATAGTGCGGTTAGGGAGGGAGCGCCAGATTTTTGACCCAGCGACGATGAAGGAATGGCGATATATTTCCAAGTCAGGATGGTGTGTAACTTGGAGGGGAGCCTGCAGGTGATGATGTTCCCATGTACTTACTGCCCTTCTCCTTCTAGGTGGTAGAGGTCACAGGTTTGGGAGGTGCTGCTGAAGAAGCCTTGGCGAGTTGCTGCAGTGCATCTTGTAGATGGTACACACCGCAGACAGTGCGCCAGTGGTGGAGGGAGTGAATGTTTAAGGTGGTGGATGGGGTGCCAATCAAGCAGGCTGCTTTGTCCTGGATGGTGTCGAGCTTCTTGAGTGTTGTTGGAGCTGCATTCATCCAAGCAAGTGGAGAGTATTCCATCACACTCCTGACTTGTGCCTTGTAGATGATGGAAAGGCTTTGGGGAGTCAGGAGGTGAGACACTCGGCACAGAATACCCAGCCTCTGACGTGCTCTTGTTGCCAGTGTTTATGTGGCTCGACCAGTTTAGTTTCTGGTCAATGGTGACCCCCAGGATGTTGATGGTGGGGGATTCGGCGATAGTAATGCCGTTAACTGTCAAGGGGAGGTGGTTAGACTTTTGCTTGTCGGAAATTGCCTGGCACTTGTGTGGCGCGAATGTTACTTGCCACTTATCAGCCCAAGCCTGAATGTCATCCAGGCCTTGCTGCATGCCGGCATGGACTGCTTCATTGTCTGAGGTGTTGCGAGGAGTTGCAAGTGGAACTGAACACTGTGCAATCATCAGCGAATATTCCCACTTCTGACCTTATGGTGGATGGAAGGTCATTGATGCAGCAGCTGAAGATGGCCTGATGAACTCCTGCAGCGATGTCCTGGGGCTGAGATGACTGACCTCCAACAACCACAATCATCTTCCTTTGCACCAGGTATGACTCCAGCTAGTGGAGAGTTTTCCCCCTAATTCCCATTGACTTCAATTTTACTAGGGCTCCTTGATGCCATACTCGGTCAAGTGCTGCCTTGATGTCAAGGGCAGTCATTCTCACCTCACCTCTGGAATTCAGCTCTTTTGTCCACGTTTGGACCAAGGCTGTACTAAAGTCCGGAGCAGAGTGGTCCCGGCAGAACCCAAACTGAGCATCGAGGAACAGGTTATTGGGGAGTAAGTGCCGTTTCATAGCACTGTCGATGACACCTTCCATCACTTTGCTGATGATTGAGAGTAGACTGATAGGGCGGTAATTGGCCAAATTGGATTTGTCCTGTTTTTTGTGAATGGGACATACCTGGGCAATTTTCCACATTGTCTGTTAGATGCTAGTGCTGTAGCTGCACTGGAACAGCTTGGCTAGAGGCGGGGCTAGTTCTGGAGCACAAGTCTTCAGCACGACAGCCGGGGTGTTGTCAGGGCCCATAGCCTTTGCTGTTTCTTGATATCACATGGAGTGAATTGAATTGGCTGAAGACTGGCTTCTGTGATGGTAGAGACCTTAGGAGGAGACCAAGATGGAACATTCACTCGGCACTTCTGGCTGAAGATGGTTGCAAACACTTCAGCCTCGTTTTTTTGCACTCATGCTGGGCTCCGCCATCATTGAGGCTGGGTATGTTCATGAAGCCTCCTCCTCCCATTAATTGTTTAATTGTCCACCATCGTACGACTGGATGTGGCAGCACTGCAGAACTTTGATCTGATCCATTGGTTGTGGGATTGCTTAGCTCTGACTAGCATGCTGCTTCCGCTACCCCATTTAGCACGGTAGTAGTGCCACACAACATGACGGAGGGTGTCCTCAGCGTAAAGATGGGACTTGGTTTCCACAAGGACTGTGCGGTGGTCACCGCTACCAATGCTGTCATGGACAGATGCATCTGCGACAGGTAAATTGGTGAGGACGAAGTCAAGTAGGTTTTTCTCTTGTGTTGGTTCTCTCACCACCTGCCGCAGGCCCAGTCTGGCAGCTATGTACTTCAGAATTCGGCCAGCTGTAGTGCTACTGAACCACTCTTGGTGATGCACATTGAAGTCCCCCACCCAGAGTACATTCTATGCCTTTGCTACTCTCAGTGCTTTTTCCAAGTGGTGTTCAACATGGAGGAGTACTGATTCATCAGCTGAGGGAGGGCGGTAGGTGGTAATCAGCAGGGGGTTTCCTTGCCCATGCTTGACCTGAAGCCATGAGACTTCATGGGGTCTGGAGTCAATGTTGAGGGCACCCAGGGCCACTCCCTCCTGACTGTATACCACAGTGTGCCGTCACCTCTGGTGGGTTTGTCCTGCCGGTGGGACAGAACATACCCAGGGATGGTGATGGAGGAGTCTGGGACATTGGCTGAAAGGTATGATTCTGTGAGTATGACTATGTCAGGCTGTTACTTGACTAGTCTGTGGAACGGCTCTCCCAATTTTGGCACAATTCCCTAGATGTTAGTGAGGAGGACTTTGCAGGGTCGACTGGGCGTGCCATTGTCTTGTCCGAAGTTGGTGCCTAGGTCAATGCTGGGTGGTCCGTCCGGTTTTATTCTTATTATTGTTTGTTGTAGCGGTTTGTTACAACTGAGTGGCTTGCTATGCCATTTCAAAGGGCAGGTAAGAGTCAACCACATTGCTGTGGGTCTGGAATCACATATAGGCCAGACCAGGTAAGGACAGCAGATTTCCTTATCTAAAAAGGACCTTAGTGAACCAGATGGGTTTTTACAACAATCTGACAATTTTGTTTCTATACTTGTTTCATTATCAGCTTCTTTTGCTTTGCACCATCATCACATTTGTCATTTGATCACTCCTGCCCTCCACCCTATCTCAGATCTTTCTCTTTGTTCTTTTCCTGCCTCCATTTTCTCTGGCTCTGTATTTGCTTAAAAGCTGTTCATCTCTAACATCTTCCCAGTTCTGATAAAAGGTCATCGACCTGAAACGTTAACTTTGTTTCTCTCTCCACAGATGTTGCCCAACCTGCAGAGCGCTTCCTGCATTTTCTGTTTTATTTCACATTTCCAGCATCCGTTGTATTTTGCTTTTGCAGATCACAGTATGCTGGTTTTCTGGACTCGAACTATATGGGTAGAGTTTAAGGAGGCAGATCTTGTATGTGCTATTTGACTTTCTCACATTGGGCACTTGAACTTTGTAAGCAGCATCACACCAAAGAATTTCAGCAGTACTTTTAATTCAGTTCTGCTTTAAATCTCAATGTTGTAGTTTCTTTAAACGTAGCCCAAAACATAGCTTAAACGTAATTCTCCTACAGATAGCAATAAATGAGTCAGGGAACGGGTACAAGATTAATAGATTAAATTTAAGGTCAATAGCGACAACTGATGCCCAATTAAGAATATATTCTTAGTAATGATGAGTTTTAAATGGAAAAAAAAACCAGCACCTGCCAATATACAGGAAACTTTCTGGTATCCGGCACGGACGGGACCGACGTGTTGCCGGTTCATCAACAATTCCGGATAACCGAACGCTATAGTAAAAGATACGGAGCTCAGAGCTCCGTATAAAGATACGGAGCTCAGAGCTCCGTATAAAGCAACAAACCCTGTTGCTTCAAAACAATCGGCACAAGTTGCAAGCGTCTCTGTAGCTTAGCAACAGCTTCAGCTACACCCTTGCAAAGCAACAAATAGAGTAAAAAAAGTAACTAAAAGTAAAAAAAGTTACTTGAACCGACTCCTGAATTTTGCCGGTGGATAGAGCGTTCCGGTTATTTAGGGGCTGGTTAATCGAAAGTTTCCTGTATACAGGAAACAGCCCTGACCTCTCTTCTTACCTGTGTGTCGGTTGGAGTGTGGCCAGGACAAAGTGCCAAGCTGCTTCCTGTTTTCAACCCAACGCCCTTCACAGTCAAATCTTCGCAGACTATAAATAAAAAGGGAACATGCATTAAGATGTAAACAGATGTTGAGGGGGGCTAGGAGAGAGAATCGTGTATGGCTGCACTCATTGAGGCAGGAGAGGACACTGATGAGAAATCAAATCAAACAGCAATTCAGTGCATAGGAGAGATTCCTAAAGGAAAACCCTATACGGTCCACTGCAATACAGGAAACTTTGTATTATCCGGAGGTTAACTGTCCGGAATGCTTGAGCCACCGGCAAAAATCAGGAGCCGTTTAGTTAGGTATTTTTTTTTTCGTTGATTTTTTTTCCCCACCAGTCAGGCTCTGCAAGGTCTCGCTGAAGCTGTTGCTAAGCTACAGAGATGCTTGCAAGGTACTGCCGACTGTTTAGAAGCTGTTGCTAAGCAACAGGGTTTGTTGCCAGATACGGAGCTCAAAATCTCCATATGTTTCAACATTAGCGCTGGTTTGTCCGGCAGTTTTGATGGGATGGCAACAGCTCGGTCCCGTCTGTGCCGGATAGCACAAAGTTTCCTGTAGTACTATACTATCTAGAGGTGATCACCCACCTGGAGGGAGGAGCTTTCCAGTTCTGTCAATTGGTCTCAAACAGGTTCCATCTTCTGTAAAATAGAGAAGTGCCGAATTAACCAGATCAACATGTAGCAGTTATCAACAAACACACAAAAAGTTAACCTTTTAACTCAAAGTTATTTGCAAAAAGATTCAATTTATATCTCTACTTCCTAACTGCCTAGTTGGTAAATCTACTGCTGAATGTGGAACTTAACCATACAGTAAGAAGGTTCCATTAGATTCCCAGTCTGGGCTGAGTTAGCAGATCTCAGCTAAAGTGGCAGGAAGAAAGAAGGAAGAAATAACTTGCATTTATATAGCACCTTTCATGACCTCAGAATGTCCCAAAGCACCTTACAACCAATTAAGTACTTTTGGAATATAGTCACTAATTGGAGTTGTAACGTAGGAAATGGGGCAGCCAATTTGCACACAGCAAGGTCCTACAAACAGCAATGTGATAATGACCAGATAATCTGTTTTAGTAGGGTGTTACACTGGTTCAGGTAACATCTCTAGATCATGCAAAGGAAAATCAGCCATGATTCCCGCTCCTAATCTGAGAGTGTTTCCACTTGTAGGGAAGAGCAAAACTAGAGGCCATCAATATAAGATAGTCACCAAGAAATCAAATAGGGAATTCAGAAGAAACTTCTTTACCCACAAAGTGGTGAGAATGTGGAACTCGCTATCACGTGGAGTGGTTGAAGCAAACAGTATAAATGGATTTAAGGGGCGGCTAGATAAGCATATGAGGGAGAAGGTAATAGAGGGTTATGCTGATAAGAGTTAGATGAGGAAAGATGGGAGGAGGCTCGAGTGGACCATAAGCGCCAGCATATATTGGGTCGAATGGCCTGTTTCTGTGCTGCATATCCTATGCAGTCGTTACCCAGGGTCGTCTGTCTGTCTGTCTGTCTAGGCAGAATCAGGCTGGGTGGTCATGATCCATGTACAGTTAAATAGATTGAGGCACTCAAAAACATCTGCTCCTAGGGATCTCTAGCACAGGAAGAGACAACCTTTTTTTTGCCCATGAGCAATGTTTAGGCACATCAACCAGTATGTAATATAGTATTACAAGAGCAGGTCAGAGGCTAGATATTCTGTGGCGAATGTCTCACCTCCCGACTCCCCAAAGCCTTTCCACCATCTACAAGGCACTAGTAAGGAGTGTGATGGAATACTCTCCACTTGCCTGGATGAGTGCAACTCCAACAACACTCAAGAAGCTCGACACCATCCAGGACAAAGCAGCCCGCTTGATTGGCACCCCATCCACCACCTTAAACATTCACTCCCTCCACCACCGGCGTACCGTGGCTGCAGTGTGTACCATCTACAAGATGCACTGCAGCAACTCACCAAGGCTTCTTCGGCAGCACCTCCCAAACCCACGACCTCTTCCACCGAGAAGGACAAGAGCAGCAGGCGCATGGGAACACCACCACCTCCAAGTTCCCCTCCAAGTCACACACCATCTTGACTTAGAAATAGATCGGCAATCCTTCGTTGTCGCTGGGTCAAAATCTTGGAATTCCCTACCTAACAGCACTGTGGGAGTACCTTCACCACACAGACTGCAGCGGTTCAAGGCGGCGGCTCACCACCATCTTCTCAAGGGCAACTAGGTATGGGCAATAAATGCTGGCCTTGCAGCGGCGCCCACATCCCATGAACGAATAAAAAAAAGTATTTTAATAGTGTGATATCTAGTAGTAGAACACCATTTATTTATTTTTGTGGTATCCAATTGCATTGTTAACAGTCCATTGAGTGCTTGGACATGAGCAAATCCAGTACCACTCATTCTACAATGAATTGCTACAAATAAGATTCAAGACCATCTACAGCTGGTCCCAGATGGTGAGGTAAGTGTTATCACGAGGGCAGGGGAGATAAGGAAAATGCCATTACCTACAAAGCTATACTTTACCTTGTGCGTCTTTCATCTGCAGCTTTTCAATGGCATTAGCTTTAATTTCCGAAACCAACTGGAACAAAAAAAAGGTCACTGGCTTTAACAAAGAATTCACATACATATACCGACAATAACAACTTGCACGTATATAGTGCCTTTAACATAATAAAACGCACCAAGGCACTACACAGGAGAGTTATCAGACAATATTTGACATTGAGCCACCTATGGTCATATTAAGACAGGTGACCAAAAGCTTGGTCAAAGAGGCAGGTTTAAAAGGAGCATCTTAAAGGAGGAGATGGAGAGGTTAACATTGTGCCATTACATTCTATACAGGCACAGCATACTGCATTTCATATAACGGTTTATTTATATGGTGATTACCTGTATTGTGCACTAGTTTGACAGAAAATTAAAATACAGTAGTAATTGTGCAACAAGTTATACTCTAAGCACATGTGCAATTTGGGCATGAATAATAGAATTTCAAATCATAATTAATTTTTAGCTTACCTAAATGTACAGGGCTGGTAACAAGGAAACCCTCCTACTCCAGTTAATGGAACTGCAGCTGTGCACTGCAAACCTATCAAGTGTCCGCTGATGGCTCTGTTGTTAAAGGCTGTGTACAACTAAGCCATACACACCAGGTTTGAAGGTCAATATATGGTGAGTTAGCTGACCTTAGTCATGGATACAGCTGGCAAACCTCAGTTGCAAATATACAAAGAGGAAGTGTGAGGTAATGCATTTAGTGAGGGCTAACAAGGCAAAGGAACACATAATAACTGGTAGGATACTGAGAAATGTAGAGGAACAAAGGGACCTTGGAGTGCTTGTCCACAGATCCCTGAAGGTAGCAGGACAGGTGGTTAAGGCGGCATACGGGATACTTTCCTTTATTAGCCAAGGCATAGAATTTAAGAGCAGGAAGGTTATGCTTGAACTGTATAAAACTCTAGTTAGGCCACAGCTAGAGTACTGTGTACAGTTCTGGTCACCACATTACAGGAAATATGTGATTGCACTAGAGTGGGTACAGAGGAGATTTACGAGGATATTGCCAGGACCGGAGAACATTAGCTATAAGGAAAGATTGGATAAGCTGGGGTTGTTTCCTTTGGAACAGAGGAGGCTGAAGGGAGACTTAATTTAAGTGTATAAAATTATGAGGGGCCTAGATAGAGTGGATAGGAAGGACCTATTTACCTTAGCAGAAAGATCACTAACCAGGGGACATAGACTTAAAGTAATTGGTAGAAGGATTAGAGGGGAGTTGGAGGAGAACATTTTTACCTAGAGGGTGGTGGGGGTCTGGAACTCACTGCCTGAAAGGGTGGTAGAGGCAGAAACCCTCATCACATTTAAAAAGTACTTGGATATGCACTTGAAGTGCCATAATCTACAAGACTACGGACCAAGAGCTGGAAAATGGGATTAGGCTGGATAGCTCGGCCGGCACAGATATGATGTGCCAAATGGCCTCCTTCTGTGCTGTAAACAACTATGATTTCTATGAACCATGTTTCTTGCTTTCAATTGGTGTCCAGTGAACCCTGCTAGAAAGAGCACATTGGGTGAGAACAGGATCACGTTCAGCTTTGGTGCCCCGACAGTCAGCACTCATTTGGGTGAGATTCTGTAAGGCAGGTACCTGGAAAAAACCACTATCAAAGGAACCATACTCAAGCACAAGTCTGCAGGGGAGAGGTGGAACGGAACCACAAAAAAAAGACACTGAAATGTCCTGGATTGTCCAGAACAACTAGATTCAATCGGTGAAAAAACATGCCAATGATATCCAATTTCCTCAGGTGCTTTGACCCTTTTCATTTTCTTGCTGTGCAGCCTATGGATACCAGGATAGGCATGCTTCCAAAACATTGTTTGCTTGCTTTCTCTCACTGGAATAGTTGAATAGTAGCAAGTCCCACAGTCTGGAGGACTGTGGGGAAAAAGAAGAGGGAGTGGAAGGATAAAAAGGACTATAGTCCCATTTTTATACTACATTAGGTGTGCTATTTTGGTCCAATATTCACAGTAATGCAGGCGGTAGCCACACCACACTACACAGAATTACGGAAACAGGCCACTTGGTCCACTAAGTGTGTGTTGGTATTTATCCTCAACACAAGTAGTAGTTCTAATCCCATGTGCCCATCCCATTGATATTGCTTCTGTTTGAATTGCTAACTTCAGTACTGCACTGCACAGCCTCACAATTCCTCGGTTTTGTTGAAAACTACACATTGAAATGCATTTTGCTTTTTATCTGAGTCAGTATCGAGTCAGCAAGCAAGACAATGGCATAATAATGCAGTATAAGTGCTGCATAACTGGAATCAGATTCCTGGCAGCAGCTACGGATTTAAGTAGGGGGTTGTATTTATAAAGCAACGTGCAAATTTGCATGCTGCTTTATAGAATACAACCCACCAAAACAGTCTTGAGGTGTAAAACAAAGCGCATTGGTGATTCTATGTCTTGAGAGGCCATTAAAGAGAGATGATGCACTAGGGGTAAAAGGCTGGACACAGTACCGATCTCCAAAATTTAGGAGCGGCCAACGCAAGGCTCACAAGCCACAAGTAGAGCCTGAAGTGTGGCACTTTCCACTTTATTCAAATGCCCAGTGGCATGATTTCTCCACTACAATTAGCTGAACTGCCCCGAGGTTATACAGACTTACATAGTCTGCAGCACAGAAACAAGCCATTTGGCCCAACTGGACTATGCTGGTGTTTAAACTTCACATGAGCCTCCTCCCACCCTACTTCATCTAACCTTATCAGCATATCCGTCTATTTCTTTCTCCCTCATGTGCTTATCTAGCTTCCACTTAAATGCATCCATGCTATTTGCCTCAACTACTCCTTGTGGTAGCGAGTTCCACATTCATACCATTCTTAAGGTAAAGAAGTTTCTCCTGAATTTTTTTATTGGAGTCCTACTGCTGCTTGTGCTCCCAAACCAGTTGCATGCACAACACTCAGCGGCACCAGCGAGAAGGGAGGGGGCGGAGAGAGGGAGAGAGAGAGAGAGAGAGAGAGAGAGAGGGGGGGGGGGGGGAGAGAGAGAGAGA